>NC_092521.1:59245397-59850397 GCF_037038585.1 Patagioenas fasciata
TAGATTCTGTCCCATTGTCCACGACTCTCTGGCTTCTTTCCTTCAGCCAGTTCACAGTCCACCTCACTACTTGATCATCCAGACCACACTCCATCAATTGAGCTGTAAGGATGCTGTGAGGGACTGTGTCAAATTCCTTACTGAAGTCAAGGTAGACCACATCCACCGCCCTGCCATAATCCATCCACCTTGTTATGTCCTCATAAAAGTAAATGAGTTTGGTCAAGCACAACTTCCCCTTGGTGAAGCCATGTTGACTGCCCCTAATGACCCTCTTACCCCTGGTATGCCTTGAGATGGCACCAAGGATAAGTCATTCCATCAGTTTCCCATGGATGGACGTGAGGCTGACCGGTGTATAGTTACCCAGGTCCTCCTTCCTGCCCTTTTTGAAGACTGGAATGACATTTGCTTTCCTCCAGTTCTCAGGCACCTCTCCCGTTTCCCAAGACTTGGTAAAGATGATGGAGAGTGGAACAAGTAGAACAACTAACAGGGTCACTTTTACATTTAAATGTACAGAATACTATGATCATTTGTCACATTTGACTTATTCCCCTGAAGTGAAAAAGCCCTAGGACCATTTAACTTTCTATACTGTACAAAATGAATGGGCTATCATTTCCAGAGATCCAGATGTCCATTAACTGACCCTGAATTATCATCTGTGATAATTTTTTCTAGAGGATGAGTATGTGATGTTATGAGATGTTGCTATAAGAAATGTTTTTAGTAGAGCTTCCTTACAATAATTCTACTGAGAAATTCATAATCATAGTGTGGATAAACAGCTTATATTGGTCTGCATAGATAGATGTAAGAAGGCCAAAATACTTCTGCTTCTTGATTTGCTTTGGCAGTCAGACACCGTTAATGATATTGACCACCAAATTAAATAGTGTCATAAATAAGACCTGACTTCCCTCTCATTCTGTATTTCAATAAAAAATATTGGCTTTGGAGAATACCATTCCCATCAGTGTCACTATAATTAAGAGGAGGAGTGATTAACTGTAGTGCTGATGAATAGGATCATCAATGATATGTAGAATATAGTAAAAAAAAAAATAATGCCTTCCTTTTCCAAGAAAAAAAACCCAGTGGTAATTTACACCAAGACCAAAATATACATACAATTAGAGGTCTGAATTAATTAATCACTGTAAAGGCAATGAAGACATACTTTGTGTATCAGCAACATCAGGTGCCATGGAAATAACTGACAACAAAGGCACAAATGTCAGATATTAGTACTCAGATGAAAATGACTTCAGATTTAAATCACAACATAAAAGCCAAATTTAATTTGAGGGCTACATCCTTATCCTTTTGATAACTGCAATAGCAAAGCACAAAGGAAAAAATATAATTCAACAAACATACATTTCCAGTATTCACTTGGACTTGGGATAAATTATTGATCCACTTGGAATGGGAGCAAAGCTTACTACAGCCTAAGGATTTCAAGTAGTAGCATAAAGTTTTCCTGTAGGAAAGGACAATTGGTTGAAAAAGCAGAGTAATTGCCATCTTGGCAATCTCAGGATAGATGTTCTTACTAAAACAGAATGTCAGATACAAAAAATCATATTAAAAAGGTAGTATGGCACTACTGAAGGAAAACTGTCTAGGAACAAAAGGAGGAAAACATTCCTTCTTTTGAGATTACAGTGTCTTTGTCCCCAGTATGAGTCCTACAAAGTCTTAGGAAAAAAACCTAACCTAGGTCTGGGAGGTAACTAGTAAAAAACAGAAGACCAAAACAGTTGGTCCATCAAATTTACATTCATGCAGGACTGGCGGACTATTGCTTTCAGAGACTGTTGACCAGATTGTTGTCCAAGACCAAGGAAGGGGAAGAGCACTATCACACACTTGGTGACTAAAAGCATATGTTTCCATGGAAATTTACCATTAAAATTTCCTTTGAAGTTTGCAGAAAATAATTTGGTAATCTAAAGGAGTGCTTTAATACAAAAAAATAATAGCTTATATAGCTCGTATTTTCTCAGAACAAATAAGTAAAATGGTAAAATTATAAATACTATAAAATATCAAGTCTCAGACTTCTCAGAGTGTTTCTATACTGCAAACAGATATTTTGCTTTGTAACTCTTCATTCTTCACTTTTTTTTACTGGGCTTTTACTCAAGGGCAATCTATTGAAGTATGTAAATTATTGGTATAACTGTAGTCATCTTAATAGCTATATAAATGGAAAATACAGTTTAATTAAAGCTAGTGTAAATGTAGTGAAATTAGAAACCCTTTATGGAAGCTAAAAGGAAGAACCTAGAGGAAGAATACAGAACAAACACATTTGATATTGTAATACAGAAGCTAATAAACCTGCCTGTCATAACTTTCCCATGGCAGAATGTTTGTTCACACAGCTGTGAAGATTTGTTATACAGCTTTTCTGATAACTACCTACAATATTCAATAAAGATTTTGAATTTCAAAAAATAAATAGCAATAGATGGACAGTCTTCTCAAATAAGAGGATAACTTGCACTACGGAAGTGAAAAAGTTAATATTCCAGATTCAAGTTAAGTGTAAAAGTGGAAAGACAACATGGCAGAAAACAGTTACTTATTGGTTTTGGTATTATGGACATCAATTTTCAAATATTTAAATCAGAAGTTAAGGTCACAATGTTCATTTGCTTATCCTTGGACCTGAAAGCCTACATATATTGCATGACTTCGATAAATCCCTCCTGATCCTTGTCTTTCATTCCATGGATCAGTTTGATCATTGGTATGATTATTAAAGGTAAAAAGAAAGTAATCTATGTGATTTTCAACTCTACAGTTAATTTGAATTATTAAAATGTTAAGTGCTTTGCTGATTTCAAGGTTTACAAAAGACTTGTTCAAGTTTTGGTAAACAAAAAATAAAGAATCAAAAAATGGCCAGGGAATCTTTTTTAAAACTTAGCTGTTATAAGCCACTTGAAGATATATTGCCATATTGAAATAATTGCATTAGGAAAGCAGTGCCTCTGAGTTCCACTCAGAGATGTTACATTCCTCAGAGTCTTTTCTTAGTCAATATAGTAAGGAATTAAAGCTGTCTCTACAGGTAATCTTCTCCTGGATTTCTCCTGACTCCATTTTACTCTGATATCAAGTACGCAACAGTCAGAACTCAATTACTGTTTAAAAGAACTGTTGAAGAAAATGATCAAATATGGCCTATACTCTAGTTCCTCAGCAGGTTTTCTTAAAGGAAGCAAGGAATAATAATATTTTCATCTGTAAAGAGACACAGAAAATAATGAAACAAATGGAAACTTGAGGTCACCGTAACAAATGGTGCAAATATAGGATAAAAAGTATTGGAAAAAATCCTGCAAAGAAATAATTAGTTGCAAAAGCTCTATTTAATCTCTTTATCAATGATGTGGATGAGGGGATTGAGTGTACCCTCCATAAGTTTGCAGATGACAGCAAATTGGGTGGGAGTGTTGATCTGATGGAGGGTAGAAAGGTCATAGAGAGGGATCTGGACCAGCTGGATCATTGAGCTGAGGCCAATTGTATGACGTTTAACAAGGCCAAGTGTTGAGTCCTGCACTTTGATCATAACAACTGCATGGAGCACTACAGGCTCAGGGAAGAATGGCTGGAAAGCTGCCTGGCATAACGGGATCTGAGGGTGTTGATTGACAGACGGCTTAATATGAGCCAACAATGTGCTCAGGTGGCCAAAAAGGCCACCAGCATCCTGGCTCGTATCAGGAATAGTGGGGCCAGCAGGACTAGAGAAGTGATTGTGTCACTGTACTCAGCACTGGTGAGGCCACACCTTAAATACTACCTTCAGTTTTGGGCCCCTCATCATAAGGACACTGGGGTACTGGAGAGAATGCAGAGGAGGGTGATGAAGCTGGTGAGGGGCCTGGAGCACAAGTCTTATGAGAAGCGGTTGAGGGAGTTGGTGCTGTTTATCCTGGAAAAGAGGAGACTGAGGGGAGACCTCATTGCTGTCTACAACTACCTGAAAGGAGGTTGTAGCATGGAGGGGGTTGGTCTCTTCTCCAATGTAGCAAGTGATAGAACAAGAGGAAATGGCCTCAAGTTGCACCAGGGGAGGTTTAGATTGGATATTACGAAAAAAAATTCTTCATGGAAAAGGTTGTGAGGCATTGGAAAAGGCTTCCCAGGGAGGTGGTGGAGTCATCATCCCTGGAGGTGCTTAAAAGGCATGTAGACAAGGTTCTTAGGGACATGGTTTAGTGCCAGAGTTAGGTTATGGTTGGACTCGATGATCCTGAGGGTCTCTTCCAACTGAAATGGTTCCATCATTTTATGAAAATATCTATAAAGTGAGAAGTTGGTAATAGAACTAAACTCATATGCCATAACTGAATTTTATATTGTTTTTATTACCATTATAACTGTGTATTTTTATAAATTATAAACTTTGTGAAATCATTATGTAGATTTAAAGGGAACGACAGACTAGTACTGATAAACAGAACGGTGTGTTTCTTCAGAAATGTAATGTTGAAAGTAAAAGCTTTTTTTAAAATTGAGACTTCTTCACCAAGCTTTTACTGATGAGAGAATGATTGTATTTTTTTAAGGTGTTATTTCTTCAAAGATAAAAGAAATGAGTGTGTTCAGAAGTGGAAACTTTATATTATGGAGGGATTTTCAGATCTTTACAAACAGTTGGACTGGGAAGAGATCAAAATAATCCAGTAGCAACAGCTAATTGTTAGAACATTATCAATTCCACGACCCATGTGAAGAATTAAGAAGCAAAAAAGGAACAAGCACAAAAAATGTAACAATGTCATGACCAGGTTTCCGATTAAAAATGGATTATTGGTAGTGCTTATTGAGAGAGGGAATCCAAGCAATTTTCCAGTATTATTACTCTTTCTTGAGAGAAGAGAGATAATATTTGGTCTAGGAAGATGACCAAATGATTGAACAGATCCCTTCTCATGTATAGTTCTTAATATGATTTAAAAAGCCAAATCTTTCCACGATGAGTGTAGGGAGATATTTGTCACACTTTTCTTTGTGTCTTTGACAAAGAGATTTTTTTTTTCTCCTTTGTATCTTCCAGATGAAAAGTTGAAGGAACAAATTATCTATGGGAGGACACAGATGAAGTGCCAGAAGTACATTGTTAAAAACCAGGTTAACTTCATAGTTGTTCTTTGAGTAATACTACAGTAGAATTTGTTCTAAATCTCTTGCACACTGATTTAAGTCGTTGATTGAACCATTATCATCCTATGTTGTCTAAATTCGTGAGATCTCTTATGGAGACAAGTTTCTGAATTTCCCATTTGCTGTATTGCTGGCACTGCTAAAAAGAATCCTCATTTATTTATACTGTTGTTGGACTTCATGGAATAGGGAAGAAATTAGTGGAGGTAAATTACTAAGAAAATAAAAAATGCTTATGTTGCACATACATACCAGGAATATGGTAACCAGGAAACAGAGAGTGTTATCAAAAATCTTAGACCAGGAAGAGGGAGGAAGGAAGGAAGGGAGGAAGGGAGGAAGGGAGGAAGGAAGGGAGGAAGGGAGGGAGGGAGGGAGGAAGGGAGGAAGGGAGGGAGGAAGGGAGGGAGGGAGGGAGGGAGGGAGAGAGGAAGGGAGGGAGAGAGGAAGGGAGGAAGGGAGAGAGGGAGGGAGGAAGGGAGGGAGGGAGGGAGGGAGGAAGGGAGGAAGGAAGGAAGGGAGGAAGGACGGAAGGGAGGAAGGAAGGAAGGGAGGAAGGGAGGAAGGGAGGAAGGAAGGGAGGAAGGGAGGAAGGGAGGAAGGGAGGAAGGGAGGAAGGGAGGAAGGGAGGAAGGGAGGGAGGAAGGGAGGGAGGAAGGAAGGGAGGAAGGAAGGGAGGAAGGGAGGAAGGAAGGGAGGAAGGAAGGGAGGAAGGAAGGGAGGGAGGGAGGAAGGGAGGGAGGGAGGGAGGAAGGGAGGAAGGGAGGAAGGGAGGAAGGAAGGGAGGAAGGAAGGAAGGAAGGAAGGAAGGAAGGAAGGAAGGAAGGAAGGAAGGAAGGAAGGAAGACTTTACTCCAAGCCAGCCAAAGCAAGTATAAACTTGACCACTGCAACTCTGAGCTGTGTCAAATCTTCTTTTGGTATCTGATCCTGAGCATGGGCTTGATTTTGTAAACACAGGAGTCTCAGGCAGGCTGTTTCTATGTTGTCTAAACAAGTAAAATTCAAACATGAACCTAAAATAGTTTTTCTGCATTGGAGAAACATTTGGTTCATTCCATGTAACACAAACTGAGGACCAGCATATAGACACCATGGATGAATAAGGAATTTGGACTCAGTCATGAATTTGAATCTGGATCCCAGGTCTCCACTTATTTCTTCTTGTGCCTTTATTTTTTCTTTAAATCTCAGACAAGTAGAAACAGCAAGAGAGAACAGGAATATCATGCAGTAAATATCAGAATTGGAATGCAGTATCTGCTGTGGAATAAAACTAAATAACAGTATGACAATCTAGTGGCCTCTAACTATTAGAATATGCTTTGCCACACAATTTCATTTGGAATGTAAAGCAAAACTGAAGAATGTGAAAACATTTGTCAAAATCTTCAGAGTCAGAAATAGTAGAAAGATGGTAACATTCAGTGTAAAATGAAGCACATTTATTTTCAAGTTCTCAATATTGAAAGAAACTAAAACCTCAGTCAAGAACCAATTTCATCTTGTAGGGTCAAAAGTCAGACTCTTCCTTTTTTCTAGCTCTCTATCAGTTCAAAGACATTGGAGATGTTTTCATGCCAGAATTTTATGCCTCTATTTTCCCCCTCCTCACCAACTCACTCAGTTAAAAAAAAGTGTACCTTCTTCTGAGGTCGAGGGTTTGCACCACAGTGACACAAAAAGATAATTAACTTTTCTGTGTCTGCTTATCTCTTACTTGAGTGTCCATCTAACCTTCAAATATGAGATATCACAGAAACTACCAGGCTGCAGTATCATCCTCTGTACACTATTTTAGACTGTGCCACAAGCCATGTAGTTATTTGTGGAATCTCAGGTAAAGCTATTTTCATTAATGGGTCAGAAAACAAATAAACAAAATGCTACAGAGAACAGGATAGAGAGAACATTCCTGTATGTAACCTGCTGATTTTCTGTCCAATGTATTGAGATTAAATATAATATATAAAACGTATTCATACTATAAATATAAAACCAGTATTATTTTGTGTCATAAATTAATGTTTCCGATATATAAGTTTTTGAAAAGAAAGCCAATTGACATTTTCTCATAACAAAGGATTTTGATATCATCTTTATATAAATATATTCAGTTCAAAAAAACCTGGAAGTAAATTCTGTTCTTTCTTTCTAGCAGCTTAAGCAGATCACCTCTTCTTCATCCAGTCCACAAAAAAATCACTTCTATTAACTAGTCCTTTATTTTACTGCCTTTCAGTTAGTGGTACACAAAAGTTTTATTCTAATGTTTTCTCATTCTGATCTCTGTATTCGTTCCTGATCATCTTGTTTATGATACCACAGTCTTATTTACACAACATAGGCTGTTGTCTCTAGCTTCTTGTGTTAGAATCTTAATCCTTCTTGAGTGGGCAGTGAATAACTCCATTCAGTAGCACCATCTTTGTCTTGGACCTTGCTAGGTACCTTTGATAGCACCCCAGAGCTGGGAGACATCATGTCTGAGCATATTCATGCATGCTCAGAGGTTGTATTCTGAAATGATTCCAGATGAAGGAGCAGACTTCAAATAAAGAAGTTCAAATTTTTTTCAAATAAAAGTAATGCAATGGGATTTGGAATCAGAAAAGCTGATTTGGCAAAGAGTCAGAAAAGAACAGCACTACAGGCATATGTCTATTATGTCAATATCCTCTTATACCTCTGTGAAAAATCATTTTTCTGCCTAATTTATATCAGGAACTTTATTCTGGGCCTCTTATGTTGGAACTGGGTGCCTTAGCTTTTGGAAAGAACTAGTATTGTGGGTTTTTTCCTGATTTTTAGAAGTAAATGAAATATATAAAGAAAAGAGTAGAAAATATTAGCAATTGTCATATGTTCAACCAATACAAAAAAAATCTTTAGCCATCCAATAAACAAATAAGAAATCTCAGATAGAAAAAAAAATAAAAAAGAAAAAAAGACAGTGTTGGTTCAAAACAAATGTTTTTCTTTTCTTTGTGGGTATGCAATATTTCTGTTTAGACTTTGAATCTCTCTGTGCCTAATATATGCCTATAGAGCTGGATATATTAAAAGCTTAGATAAATCTCAGAAGTGTGAGAAGTTGCTTTGATTTTTTTTCCGCAGGAAATGCATCTATCATTTTAACTAAACCGCCTAACTGTGATGAAGGGGAGAGTGCAAGTTAAGTGAATCATCCAGCTAGATATGATTGCAGTATTCTTAAACACTTCAGGATAGAAATAACATTTTAAATGTCGTAAGTGGTAAAATTACTTGTTAGAAGTGTATGGGCATAAAAAACCCCCAAACAGTTTAGCTATAGAATCTAATAGTTACCAAGAAAGAGAGAGAGGCCTTAAAATTGCTTTAAAAGCCTCAAATATTTTTTTACTGTAATTTCATAGCTGTTTATGAGAGTGAATGAAACTAATAATTGGAAAACAGTGGATAAAATGGGAAGTTTATATCTATCAAAGTTCCTTAACACCTATTGAATTTCAATAAATTCAGTAATGTGACTGGGAAAATAGGTTATGTGAGATATTGTGAAAGCTTCCCTCTTGTCATTTGCCCATAGGAATTCGCAGTAATAGAGAACTTTTTCTGCATCTATCAGACTTAAGGAAGTTAAAAAAAATCTCTTATGTATCGTATATGTATGTAATACATTTCAGGAACATTTTCTTTCCTGGTAGAAAGAAAATAAAAGAGGAGATGAGAATAAAGGCAGATGAAAGAAACAGAATGATTTTTATTGTAAAGTAGAAAAATTACCATATTTGAAGGACTAGGTGTCCTCTCCTTCTGTATTTTCTCTCCTAATAACAGTTTTGAGTAGAGGTGCTGAAATAGCAAACACTGGTAAGAAATGCTGCTCCTCCAGGAGTTTTACTTCTGAGACTGGAATTTGTGTTCTCCAAAACCTTGGATGATCATTTAAAATCTATGATGATTGTTAACAGGAATAACAATCATGCAGAAGCAAATGACTGGAAGGATCAGACTTTTTCTGGATTTTGCTGAGACTGAACAGGCATCCTTTGTTTTCCTTCACAAAGTAAGAGCAAATCCTTCAGGCTCAGACTATCAATCTATACAGTTCTGTCTGTGTTAATGCACAGAGCTGTCTAGGATAAGCAGGATAGCTGGTGAGAGAAGAAAAACAATTCAGTACCCCATCACAAACAAAGCACTATCGTGCACATTGTCTCTTTTTCAATTCTTCAACATGTCAAAAATATTCCAGCTCCTTACACATTATTTTTAGTTGTGAATAAGGGTGTGTCCTCTATTGCAGAGCTAGCCCTTTACAGGATCATTAAGGTACTTCATTCGAGACCGGGAAGGCATGAGTACTATTTTTGTCTTTGAGCAATCATAAAACCCTGAATGATTGATAGCAAAACTTTGATTAAGTTAACCTAATGGCTTTAAGTTCATTGTGATATGCATTTTCTGGGGACTTGCTGGTATTTCAATAGTCTGAGCAAATGTCCTCAGATAGTGAGAGCATTTTTGTGGTTCATGTGTTACTGATTACTTTCAGAGGATGATTTGTGTCAAGACAACATTACGCTTCAGTATAGATTATTTTATTCAGAGAATAGAACAGTTAGACTGTATTTCAACTGAATTTATACAATGTGTATGGCTGATGTACACATATGCCGTGAAAGATGGGGTTTATTTCTGTAGCTGTAACAAGACAAAATGTGTAGGTATGTAAACTCCATCCAGAAGTGAAGATAAATAGATCTGGAAAGGTTTTATAAATCCTCATTTATATATCTTCATTATCCATTCAATTCTTCTTCCTATCAGCCATAAAGCTATTCAGTTATCAATCCTGGCACTTTCACCCAACATTTTCTTGAAGATTTCGAGTGATGTCCCATATTCTCCAACAGCTATTTCAAATGGAAATAGCAGTGCTTTCCTGTGTTTTATAAAGGCATGTTTTCCCCATCTGTCTAATCTCTCTGGTTACAATTTGAGACATTACTTCTATCCAGTGTGAATGAGAAGAGATATTCCTTTATTTGTAACAGCCTTCTTGTAGTTGAGGACTGTTGTGATGTGGTTTCTCCTTCTCTATGACACAAACATGCATGCATATGTAGTATATATTCTCATGTCAAAGTTTCCTCATATATCGTATTTTATACAGGATTGACCATTCTTTTTGCTAGAAAACCTGACTCAAGGAACACAACGTAAATATTGGTCTCAATGTTTACGATGTTTAATGAAACACTGAAATATGTTAACAATAATACTGAAAATGTTGATAGTCTCTGTGTATTGGGTGCAGGTGTTCAGGTGATGGCAGTGAGGGCTGCAGGGATGGCCTCTGCAAGGAGAAGCCAGAGGCTACCCATGCCAGATACAACCAGTTCCAGCTGGCTTCAATGGACTAAGTGGAGGGCACAGCTGAGCCCCTCAGCCATGAGTGGAGCACCTCTGGGAAAGCGTGTGCAAGAAAGGGCAAAAAAATTCTTAGCAGCAGATACGAGAAAGAGGAGTAAGAAAAATGTGAGAGAAACAGCCCTGCAGACACCAAGGCCAGAGAAGAAGGAGGGGTGGAGCTGCTTCAGGTGCTGGGGCAGAGATTCCCCTGCAGCCTATGGAGAAGACCATGCTGACACAGATTGTGTGCCTGTAGTCCATAGAGGTTTACAATGGAGCAGATATCCCCTGCAGCCCATGGAAGTTCCCATACTGGAACAGATGGACATACCCTGAAGGAAGCTGTAGATCACGGCAAGTCCACACAGGAGCAGGGTCCTGGCAGGAGCTGTGGTTTGTGAAGGACTGTACCACATGCTGGAACACTTATTGAAGAACTGCAGCCCATGGAGAGGACACACACTGAAGCAGTTCATGAAGGACTGTGTCCTACTGTACGGATCCAATGCAGGAGCAGTGCTCAACTGCACAGGAGTAGTGTGAGGAGAAAGAAGCATCAGAGAAAAAGAGTTATGGACTGATCACAACCTCCCTTCTGCATCCCACTGTGCCATTTGGGTGGGATGGATAGGAGGTAGAATAGTTGACAATGAATGAGAGGGAGAGAAAGGGTGGGGGTGGAGTAAGGGTGGTTTTGGTCTTGTTTCTGACTATTCTGCTCTATTTTTGATTGGAAATAAAATTAAATTAATCTTCCACAAGTCAAGTCTGTTTTGACTGTGATAGTAATTGCTTAGTGTCCTTATCTCCATCAATGAGCTTTCTACCTTATTTTCTCCCCTACCTGCTGTGGAAGGGGAGTGAGAAAGCCACTTGGTGGACACCTGGAAGCCAGCTAAGGTTGACCCACCACAACCTGTATTTACTAACCTTTCTTATTATTGAAATTACTTCTCATCTTCTCAAACACTTAAAAGTAATGTATTTTCTGTAGTCAGAGTAAATTTAACTGAGCATAACAGAAATGTTTGAAGAAATATTTTGTAATGGTAAACATAACTTTAAATCATCAAAATGAAAAGAATGTTAAGTGGTTTATGGATTTATAAATATTAGACAGCTGTATCTAGATAACTGGCCCATTAAATTTAAATACTTTCTAACAATATCATATATGTGGTTAAATATTTCACAAGAAAACAACATCTCATTAGCATAGATGTATAAGTAAGAACATTGATTTCTGACTTAGTAAACAAATCAAACATCTTCATAGACAAATTGCTGATAGATCAACAGTGACAATTTTAAAGAAGCAGATAATGCAATTTTTTTGTTATAAATACCTAAAATGAATGTTTGTTTCATTATTACCACTTTAAGTTTAATTAAACTGCCATGTGACATGTAAAGAGCAGTGTCATCAAATCTAGTTTACATGGCTATTCTTTGAAATTTTCAGGGCTGGTGTATATGCTCTGTTCTTATTTGGCAAAACGAGAAAGTAAGATTCAAAGATTATTCACAGTTTTGAAATGAACTATTATTAAGTGGAGAGAAAGCAGAATTTGTGCTTTAGTGCAATAGTACTCATTATTGTCTGTTATAACATTGGATAAATGCCCAGAAGAGAAAACAATAGCACCTTTTATGCTATTCATCATGCCTTAATTATACTTTATTCTTCTTCATCTAAAATAGGTTGCTTGAATTGACAATAAATGTTAACAAATTACTTAATACTTGTTCTTCCTTAAACCCATTGTAGTTTTCAACAAAGAAGTACAGGTGAGTAGGAAGAGCATTCATTTAGTAGTGATATTTTCCAATAGGAAAATTGCCTTCCCAGTTTCAGAGTATCCTTCAAGCATTTTTATTTAATAAATTGTTTCTCTGTGGACACTCACAGTTCAGTAACAAACAGAAGGGGTGACACAAGCCTCTTTAGTTTTCTCAATAGCTTTAGTATTTTTTATCATCTCCAATTAAGAGCCATATACCTGTGTTTTCAAAGGCATTAAGGTTTATTGTACATTGATAAAATTAACTGCTTCAGAACAACTAAGATTTGTTTAGTAGAGTTACACATAATTTTTCTCCTGGGTCTCTTCTTCTCTGTTTATGTTTTAGTAACTTTCTTCTCCAGTCAAGCAGGTAAAGTTTCAGTAGTTTATCTGACAAATAACTCTGAAGACTGTTCAAGTCATGGGCAGTTACTGAAGAGTGTATGTATAGTTAGATCGTCATAAATACATGAGTTATGTGTGTATTTCTGATATATTTGCAATTACAGAAAATTTAAGCAAGCAGGTGCACTATGTGCTGTGGAACCTCAGTTTGCAACTTGTTTCATCATCCCATAATAGACAATGTTATGCAGAGAAAGAATGTCCATCCATGTTCTCTTTCTATGATACAGTTTGGCTTATTCTCAGTTACATTTTCTAACCTAAAATTTTAGGTGCAGCTTTTAAAGTTTGATGCTTATTAATCACATTGTATTCATTTCTTTGGAAGCAGTCATGAAAGTTTACAATGGACTAAGATCACAATGGAACAAATTTTGGTATTTGGCATTGCTTTTTGCATATCCTAATTTTATGACTAATTTTCTGAATTTTGTGTAATGAAATATAATGACTTTCTCTGCTACTGCCTCCCACAAATCAATTACAGAGGATCCAGAGTTAATACATTCTACAGTCTAGTTGTACACTTTAAACAAGAAATAGGACTTGAACACTTTGGGACATAATTCAAATGGTTGGACTTTAAGTGGGAAATAATTACACAGTGAAAGGTATTTTTCTCATAATTGAGATGAGCCTATAACTACACTTTAGTCTCATTACAGAACTGAGCTCAAGAGGGAAAAAATGGATGTGCTTAAATAACACTGTGCAATATGGATTAAAAAAAAAAAAAAAAGAAAAATTTAGAATTGTCATTCAGCACAGGAAATTCAATAACCATAGAGTATATCCTCAATTTCAAATTAAGTGATCACCTTGTAGGGATCTCTGAGAATTCACCAGTGGATCCTTATTAATAGGAGGCAGCTGGAAGTGAAATTGATTAGCAAGCAGCCTCCCTCTGAGCTCTTTGTGGTGTCAATGTAGGACACAGCATAACCATGCATTGAAAGAAGAAACTGAAACACACTTTTGAAGTCCTTGTAAATCATTTGCAATTAAACAATTTAGAAGAGACCAGTGGTTGATCACATGTGGGCTTAGCAAAAAAGGTGTGGAAGAGGAAGTAAAACTTTTTTTCATCAACATGTGCCCACTGAGGGAGAAAACACAGGCATGTGATTTTTAGGAAATAGGTGAAGGGTGATTATCATAATTTACTTTTAGTCTTATAGTGTCTTCTACATATTTATGTGGATATAGAAAGTCAGTGCACTCAAGGATTTATTTTGCCAAATCTATACTGCATATTATTTTTTTATGTTTAATTTTTCACATGATCATGTAACCGTAGCTGAGGAAGAATAACTACAAAGGTGAGGCTTAGCAAGGGATATCATGCTAACAGTTTTTTCACAGCTATTATAATGGTATTCCATAAATATTTGGGGAAAGAGGAAGAGGAAAAAGAGAAATAAACCTCAATGGGCTAGCAAATTACAACTATGCAGATTCTTGCCAATAACTTATCACTCAAGAATATGAATATTTTTAGTATTACACTTGAACTAGTGGGATATTTATGGTAGTAGTTGTGTGAGTAGTCACATGCTCTTTTTCATGCTTTGTGTTCCAATAACAAGTTTTTAAAAATGAAAATAACACCCGCCTAATGACAGAAAATGCTGCACAGGTTATTAACTTTCAAGTAAACATGTGCAAAAAAAAATGAACTCAAAAAAGATGATAAGTTGATAGATAACAAATACGATAGGTACATTTTGTTTTTAGCAGGAGTTGTTTATTCAGTGACAGTCCATTTGTTCTTTTTTTGTCCAGATCTGTAAAATAATATTTTAGTGTCTAGGCTCCATGTAGGAGCCAAGTGTTATAAAAAATACCTGGAAAACATAGAATGAATTTACTTAGAAGGGTCTTTGAAGGATTAGCCACCTCAGAGAAACAGGCCCAAATAGACCAAGTTGTTTCAGGTTCTTTTAAACATCTGCAAAGATAGAAGTTTCACCACCTTTCTGAGTCCCTGTTCCACCCTCAGGTTTTGCTAACCTCATGAATACAACCCAGTTATCTTTGTCTCCACTTGTGCAACTTGTTCCACCTCCACTTGTCACAATGGTCTTCCTACGGACTCACTTCAGTGTGACAGTGACTTTCTTGTACTGGGGTCTCTAAAATAAGAATAGCACTCTGGATGCTGCTGACATTAACCTCGTTGTTTAGCATGACCTGCAAAGGTCTCTGTGAGTCTTGTAGAGCTGCTCTGTCCTCAGCCAGGGACCAGTCTACACTGTTAGGTATCGTTATTTCAAATCAGATGCAGAAGTTTTCATCTGCCTTTGTTGAACTTCAGGAGCTTTCTATCAGCCCATTTTTCCAAGGTCAAGGTTGCTTTGTAGCAGTTCTACTATACAGTCAGTCTTCCTCCCACACCACCACTTCATACACAGTTAGATCTCATCCCAAAACTCATTGAGAGTGCCATCTGTCTCACCATCTGGGTCTTTGTTAAAGACATTAAACAGTATTGGCCTACTAACCGCTAAGGAACCCCACTAACATCTGTCCACAAGATGGACTTTATATTATTGACCTCAAGCCTTTGAACCCAAAAGGTCAGCCCATTTTTAACGCATTTGGTAGCCAACCTTCCCAAATTGTATCTCACTGGCTGTAAAGAGAATAAGGGAGATCAAGTCAAGGCAAACAACATCTACTTCTCTTCCCTCATCCACAGGGTGGTCATCTCTTTGTAGAAGGTTATCAGGTTGTTTAGACACAAGTTGTCTTTAGGAAATCCATGCTGGGTATTTCTCATGACTATCTTTTTCTTCATACCTATATATAACATTTAGGAAAATTTATTCCATTTTTTTCCTGGAGTCTGAGATTTAGCAGATCTCCTCTGGTTCCCTAGGTCTTATTTCATGCCCTTTTTGAAGAATAGGTTTTCTTGGGTATATTCCTAAGAGCAAAGATTCCTTTACAATATACTAGTATATGGTGTAAAAATAAATAAATCTTATTTTCAGACTACAGAGAGCCAGACTTATTTTAAAAATGTGAGAAAAATTGTCTTTCTTAGTATTGGTCCACAGCAACTTTGAACATTCACATGCTAATGTATGGTACTGGAGTAGTGTCTAAATACTCTGACAGAATCCAATCTGGCAACATAAAGCCATTAATACATCAGAAAACACCAGTCAAATCAATTTAACTTCTCCAACTGACAGAGTTCCTGCTTAATGCAAAGCATAACATCCCATCCAACATAACTAATCATCTTTAATTACCTTGATATCAGAATGCAAATGGATCAAAGCAAACCCTAAATAATTAAGCTAATTAATGTACTTTTTCCATTGCATATAAGGTGGAAAAGTTAATATGGCTATAATTTCTTTATTCAATTTTTTAAAAGGATATACAGAATTGTGTCAGATAATTTAAAAAATACTTTTATATTTTATAGCTCGATCAACTATGTATTACAACTACAAATTAATAAGTATAAGTTTATGTAATGTAACATAAAGTTAACAGTATCTTCATTCATAAAATAAAATACAGAGAAAAATACAGAGAAAAAGCTCCATGTCATGTCTAATTGTCCTACTCAAAGTGCTGGTTTACATGAGTAGAAAGTCTGCCAAGAGACTTAGGACAGCTTATAACAGCTGAGAATTTGGCCTTTATTGAAAAAAAAATACTGTTTGGTGGCATAGTATCTTTACTTGAGAGGGGAAATTGTAAATTTCTAAATACCTATATACACTCATAATTTTACATATGTATATATAGGTATTGGAGACCAGTGAATCCATAGAAACCCATCTTCTCTTTCAGTATCTTTGAGTCATGTTATATCTCTCAATGCATAATTTTTACTGTTTTCTTTTAAATAGGTAACATTAAATGCATATATAAACAGTAATGTCAATCCAGAACAATTTTTACTTTTGCTGACTTTTTACATTGTATAAATGATTCAGAATATAGCATGAGCAGACTATAGACCCATGATGGACCAAAGTGCTCATTAAGCATCCTCATTGTTTGGTGAGAGATTCCAAGACTGGGGAACTGACAGAATTAACAGATTTCAAGTTTCAAGATTATTTTTAAAACATTCTTTCTTTAGAAGTAATATATATGCTGAATTATATATAAGTAAAATGTGATGCTAAGTTTTTTGTTTGTTTGTTTTCTGCCCTTTAACTATTTGTTTGGAATTGGTAAATGCTAAAGATAATAGTATATTACAGTTAGTCTAAAATTTAGGAGTTACTCCTGTAGCATGTAACACACAAGATGTTCTCCCAGCAGAGGAGAGTGATGTGTGAACCCTAGAGGGACATTCAAGTGTTTTTTGTTTGATTTTTCACTCTTTATTGATGTCTCAATCCTTGTTTGGATTAACTATACACTGACACATATTGCAGGTAATTTTCAAGCTGTTTATGGTTCATACTTACTAATACTAGAATTCAATATCCCAAACTCCAACTGATGCAACTGTAATCCTCTGAGAAGTTCTACAAATCACTAAAGCTGATTCTGTCATTAAAATTGCCTGTGTACACCTAAAATATTCAGAAAATTAGGTCCATTCCCTACAGCTTATAATGCAAATTTGAGCTACTGTTATTTAGGCTTTTGCAGCAAGTATTTAAATAGGTTTGTTAGCTCTTTTCAAAGTTTTTGTTGTAACTGAAAGGTTTTCCATTGATATACAGATACATTTTTTTCCATACTATATATAAGATATTTTTCTACTCAGTCATATCTCTGGAGATACTTATTGCTATTTAAAGCACCATAGTAAATTAGAATTAGGATGAACTAAACATTTCTGAAAAGCTAAGAAAAATATAAACTTTAAATGCAGCACACAGATACTCTTTGAGTATCAGAATGTTTCCATTTAGGTGATCACAAGACAGGGTGTTTTTCTAATATTGACATTAGAAAAACTATTAGCTCATGGGCAAGGAAGCTTAAGCATTCCTTTTTCAAAGGCTGGGAATGGAGCTACCAGGTGGACTGTCATAGGCCAGGAAACCCAGACCTTCCCTGCATTGAGCAGCTTGAAGAGACAAAAAAATTCTGTTCCTGTATACGAGGGAAAGTTTAAATCTGTGGTGTTTTAACTGAAATATATTAGGCTCAACAAAATGGAATTTTCTGATGAAACTCCTAAATGTTATAGAAAATCTATTAGAATATTTCCTCTGAGGTCTGTTCCTGTTTATTTTGACCTCATCATTACACTTCAAAAGTAGTACATCAGCATTTTCTTTGCCTTTCGATGTTTGTGAAGTGAGATGTTGGTTCTGTACTGATCCCATGCAAAAACTGGAAGATTTTATGGATTCTGCTGACTATCCGTTGCTTGTGGTATCATGGCAAGGCAAATATTAGAGTGTTTGAATACTTTAGCTCAACATTTCCTTGTTCATGATGCTGTATTATTTTTCACCTTAACCATAAAACTGAACTTCATAGGTTTGCAATGCTTGTTCTGAGGAATATTGCAACACAAATCAGTACCATTGACAGTTTTTGAGCAGAATGAGAATGGCAGGACTTTTGAAAGTCAAGCAGTTAAATTAATTAGAAGAGGTACAGGAAGGAATTTACACAGCCATTTCCTTTATTTCTAACCTCTAATGCTTAACTAGAAAATAAAAATTATTTTTCACTTAGATAACTTCAAAACCTTGCATATATTTTATACAAAATTAAAATGCAGAGTAGTTCATTTAAACCATTGTAATTTATTTGTTGTCATGGTCAGTCTTGTAAAAAGACACTAGTATTTAAAGAAAATTAAAATTATTGCAGACAGATAAAAGCAAGCATGGTCTTAGTGGTTTATGTAAAACTTTTTACTATGATTTTTCTGTCTGCAGACATAACTACAGAAGACATTATGGATACTCCTCAGTGTAAATAGCGAAATTGAGTACGTAAAACAGGTATTCCTGAAACAACCCTGAGGTTTTTGTTTTGTTTTGTTTTTATCAACTAAGTAGAGTTGTCATAATTTTCCTATTGAGTAACTATATTTTTTTTCAAAATAAAGGATGATGTAGGTTATATGCCTTCAGATTTGCAGGCACGTATTGCTGTTATTTGGGCTTTACTTAGAGCTTTTCCTCTAAAAAGACATTTTATTTTCCATAGATAAAATATGATTCCTCACACTGCACACTGTAGTGGCAAATACAGTAAGAAAGGTATATTTCTGGAGTCTACTGTGGCTACTGATGGTATGCAGTACACCCACTAAACTTTCTCCAGGTAGCTGTTCTCATGCCTTGTTGACTGCCTACTGATAATGACTGGACCGCTTATCCTTACTTTACTGATCGCATCACTCTTTGGAGAAATAATTTATTGATTCATTGATGACTTCTCTAATAATACAATTGCCTTTCATCCTACTTAATTGATTCACTCTTTCTGTTGATTGTCTCCTTATTGATTTTATTAGCTCAGCTAATTTTTAATCCTTAAACTTTACCTGTTTAATTCCACTCCCTTGCCTGTGTATTTTACTTATACTGAGTTTTACAATCTAATTGACTCTGCACCTACATGATTTTCCCACCTTGTTAATTATGTGTTTATACAATTAATTGCTTGATTTATACACCCCTATTTGATTGATTAGTGCTTAATTGTATAATTTTCAGGCACTGGGTTGCCAAAAGATTTGGTGGCCATAGTCACATTCTGCCAACATTTTTCTGCAATAGAACATGTCTCCTTTTTCCTCCCTATCTTTCTTCATCTGTCACCATCATCTCTATGTTTTTAATGCCCTAATTGTTTTACTTTTATTTTTATTCAAATTAAATACTCATTGATCTTTAACACTGTCAGAATTTATCTTTATGAATTAAAAAACTAGTTTTAATCATTTTTTTTATTCAAATTTTGCTTCTCCCAGTTAGAAGTTTGAGTATTCTTCTGCAAGGCTTCTGGGTTTAATCCCAGTTTATCCTATATTATTCTAAATTAATCCTGGCAAATTAACTGGAGTCATTCAGTTAAAAAAACCCAAACCCTGAGAAGCAGATCCACAGAGCATAGGCAGGAATCCAATTATCTTTCCATAGACAACTAGCCAAAGGACTATAAAATACTGCTATCAACTTAGTCTTATGAGTCTTAAAGAGATCTAACTTCAATGTAAAGGTGCCTTTTTTTTTTTTTTTTTTTTTCCATTACATCAGTATTATCTGCTCATTTTCAGAGCTTTTAACAGTTATGTATCTCACTTGTGGAGTGAGCCTAGTCTTTGAATCCCAAGAGTATGAGACCTGACAGAACACTATTTTATGTGCAGACTGCTATGAATCAGAAATGTATTGATGATATGGATGGATTCTGTGGATCACCTTTTCAAGGAATACAGCCAGCACTCTATAGATACAATATTTCATGCTCTCTGAATCACTTTGCTGTAACCAGGCAGAGGTTAAGAAGGAAGTAAGTAGACCCATTGAGTGTATTTGTACAGAAAGATTTTACTGAGTTGATGTGGAGGGATATGGAAATAGAATTAATGGACAGAAGACTAATATTATGCCTCAAGAGAGAATATCCAGATGGAAATGTGTTTCAGACCCCTTTAAATTTCACTCAACTGCTGCAGTAGACCAGCTTATGCATGAAAGAATCAAGCTTTTAAATATTAATATTAGACAGCTAGTGACATGTCTTCCAAGCTTCAAATTCTTCTATCAAATTATATCTTTGTTTTCTAGTTTGTTTTGAAAATATTGTGAACAAATAAAGTAGCACCAGCTAACAACATATTATTTCCTCCAAATATAACATAGATAAAATAAACAATAAGTTATAGCATTGTGCCAACAGCGATATGGGCTAACTTTTAGACTGTTGAACCACAAATGCTGAAATGTTAGATTCCATTTTGCTTCAGCCTCCATTATACAAAAACTGATGGTAATGTGTACAAACATACTTAATGTTCTAAATTAACACAGAAGAAAATATACTAGGCTAAAGAAAAGGGTTAGAAACTATCCAAATGCAATTTTTGATATCTGGTGGGCTCTGTGAAACTTAACTTAGAGTACTTAAGGAGATGAAGTGGCTAGGTTAAGCTTAAAGCCATATACTGTTATGTTTGAGAAAATGATAAGGAGAGCTGAAGAATCAAGTCTTTGGAAAATCACAGTTACAGTGTTAACATTAAGAAGTTCAAAGCTGTAAATCTATAACCTTAAACTTAATATTCTCAGCAGCGAAAGAATTAATTCAGAGACATCTAGAAGGCAACAGAGTGATGTGTGAAGGATGAATTATATCAAAGAAACTTTATTTCTTTGTATAAGAGGAGAAAAGGCTTTGTGGATAGGGCAGTGCAACAATATCACATATATTGATATATCTAGTCTTATATAGAGTCCACAGCAACGGTTTTGAAACTCTGTCTCACATGATTGCATAAGTATATTAGAGGCACACGGACTATTTGAAGCTACTACTGACTACATATAAATTTGAAAAGTAATTTCAAAATGGTGGGGTTTTTTGTGTTCTTTCATTGGTTTGTTTTTGTTGTTGTTGTTTTGTTTGTTTTGTTTTGTTTGTATGTTTGTTTTGGCTTTTTTTTTTCTTTCTTTCTTTTTTTTTTTTTCCCCCTGAAAAACTGAAAGGATACAGGGGTGGAATTGCGGTATTCTAACTATGATACCAATCAAAATGTTGTGAAAGTTTTTGGTGATTTAGTACTATGCGTATTAAATATGCAGATGACAGTAAATCTTTGTAGGCCTAGAGACAGACAGGACTGGGCTTCGGAGAGATACCCCTGCCTTGGAAAAATAACATAGAAAATATAATTAGGATGAGATTCAGTTTCCTAAATATCATATAAAAATTTATATACATGCAAGGATTGAGGATGACTGACACCAGGTTTGCAGAAAATCACCTGCAGGTCACAGCAGATTTAAAGTTGAATAGGAAACAAAAATACACATTGCTGTGAGAAAGGCAAAGAAGATACAAGGATATACAGCAAGCCCCCTTATTTGTAAAACTTGCAACAAAATTAAAATGTTGGTTTTCACAAATAAGAGTGGAACTGGAATACTGTGACCAGCTTGAGTCATCAACTTTCCAAGAAGGTTTGGTACAGAGTGAGAAAAAATACTATATTTCTATTAGAACAGATTTAAGGAAATCTTATAGTACTAAAACTTGTTAAGTCTAGAGAGAGTGAATTGAGGCTCTTAGTTTTAGGTCATAAGCTCTTCTTCCTCTGCTCAACTGATGGTTCAAGAAACTATGGTCTTTTATTATAGCCAAGGAATATTAGATTAGACATCAGAAAAAGCTTTTCAAACTGTAATGCTGTCTGAGCCCTGGCTCTGATTCCTTTGGCAGACTACAAAATTGAAATAACAGCCACACATGGTTAAATGTTGAACAGCTGAGGGACCATTGTCACAAGAACCCTCTTTGACCAGCTGGCTTTGCAAAACACCTGTATATCTGTCTTGCCATAGTACTTTTCAGTCATCTATATGTTTTATTTTCCCAACCATGTTCCAGTTTCATATGTTAGAAATGCAGAGAAAGGCATATTTATTTTTTTCTAATTAAATACTGGAACATTAAAAAAAAAAAAAATCTGGGAATCAGTTTCATGCAAGACATAGTCTTTAGTCTCATTAACTCAATGAGCAAAATGTCACCATTGTTAGATGAAAAATGGCCATTCTAATAGAATTAGAATGGCAAAAAATGGGAAGTACTGTTTTCTCAAGAAGTATTAGTCACTCATTGATTTGTTCTTTATTATTCTTCATTCACTTACACTGAAAAAATAAAAAATACTTTTAGCTTCTAATTTCATTAGGTTTATCAGCTTTTGTGTTCAAGAATATCTAGAGCAGATCGGCTCTGTAAAACATCTGCCTCCAGGCCAAAGGCTGAAGTGCTTACTTTTTTCACATGACAACCAAAGCACCACGATCTTTTGAAGAAACAGCCTTGCAGAGAAAATCTGAGTACTAAACAAACGCTTTTTACTCTTCTAAAATCAAGCAGAGATGGGTAATATATTCTCAATGCTTCACAAACCTGTCTGTGTACTTTTTAGGCTTGTCTTTCCCAGCTTTATTTCCAGTAAAATCAGTAAAGCTTCATATTCTACACAATTGATTGCACAAAAGAAATGACAGTTCAAGGTCCTAGAATATAAGAATTTGGCCAAGACAGGGGCTGTTTCTTTCTCCATAACTTTGTACTAAATCTGATGTCACAGAGGCTGGGAGTCCAAATGGAAATTCAGAAAACAGTTACAAAATCACAAAACAGATTTAGGGAAAATATGATAATGTACTTGTGTTTTTCCATCTGGCAACATTCTTCTTGGTACCTGCATGTGGATAAACACATTAAATACTGATTTCTAGTTAGCCCCTAAAAACTTGGAACTTGCCTTTGAACACTGCTGAAATCTGCTCAGGAAGCAGAAAACCTTCAGGATCTCTTTGTAACTGCTTAAAAAGTGCTAAGTAGTTTAGATGCAGAGTATAAATCCATGCAAGCTCATATGGAGTTTTGGTTCTTTGTAGATAGCAGAAAATGTTGTCAGGTTATGAGATGGAAATAGTCATTGGAGTTTTCAGTACGTAGAGACCTGAGATAAAAACAAAACATAATATTGTCCTTTTATAATAGCTTTAATCATGCATAACAGTTTGTTCTAATGCATATGTATGAGACACTGATGAACATGAATGATTGATATCTATGATTCACAAAGTGAAGAATCTTATCTATATGCAGATTAAGTACCCCAGAGAAAACTATTTTTCCTTTTCTCCCTTCTATTTTGGCAAAATTACTGCACCATTGAATGTCAAATCTTGGATTTTTCCTGCAATAACAGCTTTATGCTCATAAGAACAGATCTATTCTCTTCACATACTGCTTAAATTCAAGATTTCTTAAAATAATTTGGAAGAATATATAAGAGCTGCTATGCAGAACATTATTTTAAAGTATTTAGGAAATACAGCATGCAATGGACAAACAAAATCTGACTGAATTATCTTTCATATTAATGTTAATATATTTAACAGAGCTAATCTTAGAATTATTATTCAAAAGCATCAAGAATTCTTTGTATCAGTTATGATCATGAATATACATACATGGGCTCAAAAGTGTTGGTTGAAGATAGCTAGCCTTGGAGAAAGTGAACCTTTCTCATTATGGTCCAAAATTTCTCTTACAAAGTATCAGTCCATAAAAAGCATAAACACTGGCATCTGAAATTAAATTTAACTTTGCATGCTTTTATATAACTCAAAAAATCTTGGGCAAAGTTATGAGATTTGTTCATATTTTCTGTGTGATTTAGATCTTTAGTTCTCTGTCACACAAGTACTATGATTAATACACAATGCCAAGCTCATTCTGCTGTTTCATGCTGGAACAGAAAATGAGAAGTCTATTGACCTATTAAAATCATGTATGTTGGCATTGCATTTAATACACAATACAGAACAGAAATGGTATTAGAGGCAATAGTAAAAAATTTTTAATAATCTAATGATTTTATTTGATTTTATTTATCTGAATAATGCTGGACTTGATCTGTGTAGATCTTTCAAGAGTTCCTGGAGGGCAAGAAACTAAATAGTTGATAGGAAACCAAACAGCTAGCACATAATAAATTGATGTGCAAACAATATAAGCTCATGCAAATTCTAATTACATTTTCCTTTATTATTTAAAAAATATTTTTAAAGGTTAATGAAGTAAAACTTTATTTTCTACTGTATACCATATATTCAAATATTTTGAATGTTTAAAAAAAAGTAGAGGCTTTTTCACTTACAAGTAGAAAATTCAAGAAAATTTATGATCCATAGGTTTATAGAAAGTCATAATTCCTACTTTATCATGCATAAATACGTATTCTTCTCTCTTATTTTTAGCCAGTATTCATGTTATAGCTATAAAAATTTCCATCATCGCAGCACCTGGTATGTCTAAAATTACTGCATAAAATGCCTTAACTGAAATGTATCCATGAGAATCTTACTTACATTCCATGTTGCCATGTCATAGAGTAGCCCAGAAAACTGTACACTAAAATATTTTCTGATCACTTTGATGGCATGCAGATTAGAATTTCTTATGATTGATCTGAGCAAAATAACTACTACAAAATACCTCATAGCTCTTTCAGACATAAAAATATAGCCAAGCACCCCCACATTCACATACAGATAATGAAAATGTAACAATGCAAAGGTTCCATACAAGGAAGGTTTTTAGATAAAAGTAACCTCTTTTATTAGAGATGTTATTCTAGTTAGAAAAGGGTAGAAATCTTTTTAGACATATCAGATTTTCTGGTCTGAAACTGAATCAGAAAACTTCAAAACTAAACATGAGTCAAGAATAACAGTTCTGACCTTAATTGGGTACATGATAGTTAGACTGCTGAGAAAAAGGGATTTAGTATCTAAGGCATACATGAAAGTTGATGTGGGTTTAGAATGAGGGCAGTCAAGGATGATAGAGATTTTCTCCAGGGAGAGTTGTGATCTCTAGATGGTGAATCATGAGTGGTGGGAGCAAAATAGTTTCTGTTATAGCTCTACAGAGTCTGTGTTCTTTGTTAGATGGTATAGGTATGTATTTTAGTTATGAAGTTTGCCTTTAGGATATGTTTTTAGGTCTTTCTTGATTATCACAAATGAGAAATTATGGATGAGGTAACTGTCTCATTGTTTGACAAGATTCTCAACTAGAAAGTAAAGCCTTTTCCAATTATCTGTTTGTGTTCATCCTGATATGTGGTCATTAAAAATTTCATCTCTGTATTTTCCATAAGAACATTCAGTTCACTAGATGAAGTAAATACATCCTGAACAACAAAGAACTGTAGGACACTGCAAATGGGGTGTTTCCCATACATAGGTATAAAAAGAAAAAAAAAAAAAGTATTAATTCCTGAATTAAAAGATGTGCTTCCTTGGAAATAGATTAACTATTAATTTCTTCAATGTGATGGCACAAAGCCCTTAAAAAGCCAGAAATAAATACAAATCCAGCAGAATCAAGACATGAGTTGATCTATAGTATGAGAGATAAAGATGTAATTCCACGTCAGCCTGAATCCTTTGGGTGTTTTTGAGTGGGTTCATATGCTTAAATATTCTTTACGGACCTAGGCTTGAAAGAACAAAGTATTTTTGTTCTTCTAATATTATGCAGCAGTGTATGAGTCAAGTGTGCTTCTCAGACTTTTGGAATAGCCCTTGTACTATTCGTTGATTTGACCTCAGGGTGAACTTGATGAGTTGGCTGCCTTGCCTTAAGTGCCACTCTGCTTTCTGAGGAAAGCAAAATAAAATCTGAAGGCTGGAAGAAAGCTTCAGTATCTCTTCTCATATGGAACAGCAAAATAACTTACAGTGAATATACAAGAAGCAGACATCCTGCATGACAAGTCCCTTTATGCATCAATCTGACATCATCAAAGAATTACCTAAAAGCTATGATGTGTGTGTTAATGGGAAATTAAAACTCAGTTAATCTAGTGATTCTTTTTCTTCATTTTTACATTGTTACAGGAAAGTGAGATTCAGAAACAGGTGGCACACTCCTTAGCCATGTTTATTACTCTTTTGTAAACTGAAAATTTCAGCTGTGATAGCTTCCAATTTTATAAAAATGTTCATTACATGATGATTTTTTAACACAGCAAGGCTAATCTTGATATATTTAATCACTCCTTTAGAGGAAAAAATGTAACATCAGTATAATAATAAAAAAACCCAACAACTCATATTTCATCTAAGGTAAAGTCATCATATACTTCTTTCCAACCATTATGACAAATAAAAACATTGTGTGGGAAGGGATTTCTTTTTGTCATACCATTAAATGCATATGAGAGCACTTAGGGGACTCTGGGAAATTAGATTCAGATACAGTGTTGGTGGGTTTAAGCTTAGCCACAGTTTTAAGAATCTACCCAAACAAAAAATATTTTTGTAAGTGGAAAATTATTTGTAATGACAATCCTTCCCTTCACATGATCTCATAATAGTAGTTCACCACCTCTTGTAATTACTAGTAGACATAACTTTAATATCTTTTAAACACCATCTTGCTCATGGTATCAGCATTTCAAGACATGCTTAGCTTCAGGAAGCCCAGTTACTAAGATAATGGTATAATTGAGATGAAAAGTACCTGCTGTTCAGGAGAAGGATGTTATGCATGTGATTTTGATGGACTAATATGTCTCTCAAGATGCGTAAGTGTACGTAACAAAAAGTGCTGTGACCTTAAAGGATATTTTTGTCCTAACCGTGCCCTAAAAAATGTCTGTTGAGTTTGCATAGTCCATGACTTTCAGCACCATCTGTTATAGTGGTCATTCAAGACAGAAGAGGTGGTTTGTGTTGTGTAGAGCTATTGGGCACCAAAGCCAGTTCAGGTTGGGTCACTGCTGCACTGGCACTGCTTCTTGTAAGGCTTGTCCTCCATTAGTTCAGGTGGTTCCTCCTGTAGTAGTTCCTGTAACATGTGACTCAAATCATCTGTTACAAAATTTTAAAGGTATTTCCAGGTTATAGGATTCATCTTTGCAATGAACTCCTCCCCTCACCCCTGCTATGGCTTGAGCTCATCCACAGACTGCAGTTCCTTAGGGGTGTACCTGCCTCAAGTGGGGCCTTATCTACGAGCCACAGTTTCTCCAGGGGTATACTTGTTGTGATATAGACTTGTCTACAGCCACAGTCACTTTGAGGTACACCTTTTGCTGTGTGACCTTCTCCATGGGCCACAAGGCCTTGAGAGATATACTTGCTCTGGCATGGCCTTAAACACAGACACAGTCCATTCAGAAGTGAACTTTCTCCAACATGGCCAGGGGTGTATCTCCTTTGTCGTGGGCTTATCTAGGACACACACTTTGAGGTGCTCCAACATGACCTCATGCTCAATCACTGATGCTTTCAGGTGTACCTGCTGCAGCACAGACTTATCCATAGTCACAGATGCTTTGAGGTGTGCCTTCTCCAGTGTGGACTTATCCTTGGGCCACCATCCCTTCAGAAGTATACCTGTTGCAGCACAGACATGACCACAGCCACAGACACTTTGAGATGTGCCTGCTCTGGCATAAGTTTATCCACGACCACAGATACTTCAAGGTGTCCTGCTCCCGCATGGAATCATCGGCAGGTCACCGTCTCTTAAACTTGAGTTCACACTGAAGTTCCAGGCTGTCCAGTACAGCAGAACAGAAACAGCAGTGATACTCTGACCATCTACCAGCCCAGGCACCTCGCCACTGCTCTTACCAAAATGTTCCCAGGCACAGCAGAGTAAGATGAGAAGCAGTACAGCAAGTAGAGAAAGTAAAAAGCAGCCACTAGCGAGCACAAGACTCTCATTTACAGTAAGGCAAGCAAGCCCCATGGCAAGCACGAGAGCCTGTCCATTAATAACTAAACAGCTGTAACGTTCTAGTCAATCTGTTGTTATCTCAAACCCTTTGAGCCCCACATTGGGTGCCAAAAAGCAATGTCATGATTTAACTCCAGACAGCAATTAATGGATTGTTCATTTAGAGCCAAGCCTTATTATTTCCGTGATTAAATCCCAGTGGCTTAGACTCTGCTAATTTTTGTATATGGACAAATAATAAAGAATAATATTATCAATAGTTTTTTTTTTTTTTAAGTGAAAACTGAAGAATTGTTCATATGCTTACATGAAACATAGGAAATGAATCAATCAGCTATTTCTTATCTACATTTATTATGTAAGGATTTCAAAGTGCTTTGTCTATGTGAAATGATTAGGATACCCAAGACTACTAGGGCAGGAACAATACAGAATCTGTTTTTTAATTGAAGATAATGACAGTAGCTACACTACTTAGGATGAAATTACCACAATTCTATAGATTAGACTCATGCAAATTAATTTGCATTTAACTCTGAAATAGTTCCCAGGTCTTTAAATACTTGTACAGAAGCAGAAAATGTGATAAAGGAGAATCTAACACCCAGATCTTCAGTAGTACTAGACCTCTCTGTACTCATAATCAGGAGATGTTCCAACATTAAAAAAATATTATTTTAATACAAATCTTGAAAGAAAAAAGCATCTGTTCAACTCTCAACATCATGAATTATATTCTAATTTTTGAAAACATTTACAATACTTATTAACTGATGCAGCACTAGCATGATGTGATTGTTGCAGCACATGATGAGTATTTTCACTTTTAAAATCAATTATGTTGTATTCAAGACTTTTGCCTTTAGAGTAGTGTTCTTTACTCAGGAGGAGAGTGTATACACTTAAAGACTCCTATGTATCTGTCGCTGTCATGGATTTCCGTGTGTGATTAAAGTTTTTGCCCTTAGTATATCCTAAGACATCTGTCACGGAGGCACCCCGAGGCTAATTTAAGGGACAACAGGGTCCAAAACAACTTTTATTAAACCAGTGAGAAACATGGTTTTAGCACTCCAAAAGTGACTTAAATATAGGTTCGTGTATCAGTTGAGGAAAATTATTAAGGGGCAGCAACTGGTACAACAGGCGGTCCACAGAGTGTATGCACGTGGCTTCACCCAAAACAATGCTGGAACCACCCCCGAGTCCCAGAGGAGTACACACTTGCCTGAATACGGTGCGGGATTATTCTTAAAGAGATAAAGGTGAAGCGTACGCTCGTGATTCCGCGAGGGTAAATTTATAATACACTCGCAATTTTGCAAGGGTTAATTTACTTACACGTGCGAATGTGCACGGAATACTACACGTGCTTATGTGGAAGCACGGGAGGAAAATACACTCGTGATTGTGCAAGGATAAATTTATAATACACTCGCAATTGTGCGAGGAAATAATTTAAAGTACGCGTGCAAATGTGCATGGAATAAAGTTACACTCGCGATTGTGCGAGGAAATAATTTTATACGTGCTTGTATTAAGCACGGGAAGTTACACGTGCATATGTGCACGGAAAGGATAAATATACTCGCAATCCTGCGAGGGGTTTTACTCACACACCTGGCGGCAAGGCAAGCGGGGTCTCCATCCCGGGGAGGGGGGGTCTCGGCGGCAGCATCTTCAGCTCGTGCTGAAGTCTCAACGAGAGAGTCCCGTTTTTATACTGGCTGATCAGACCTGACTGTAGGCATTCTAGAAGCTTCTCTGCACCCCTACACCGTGTGTGGGGTGCCCCTGAAGCCTCCAAACATCCCCCACACTGGTCACAGGTGCCCAGCGGCTCACTGGCGCCTCGGCAATCCCTTCTCCTAATGGCCCTGGCCAGGGTGCTCTGGGCCAAACAAAAGAAGCTGTTAGCTTCAAGTAGCAGAGAGAGGGAGATGTGCCTACTCCCTCCATACTGAAGGAGGCGGGGCGGGGTTGGAGAGAGGGGGGATTTCCATGTGTGATTAAAGTTTTTGTCCTTAGTGTATCCGAAGACATCCTTGACACATAGGACGGTATAAATTAGAGGATTCTGCAAGTGTGAAAAGTAGGTCTTTAAAAACTTAAAAGACCTTTTCACCACACTAAACCTCCTAGCAGCAAACATTTAAAGCTAAGGCTAGTATGTTCAAAGCATAAATAAATAAAAGGAAAAAAAAAAAAAAGAGAAAAAGCCCATATTTCTTCCCTTTTCCTTCTCAGTAAGGAGAGTGAAACCAGTAGAATAATGACTTCCTCAACATGTGGTCATACCTGCATAACAATAACCCATATTAAATTTTCCTTAGACAGTTAGTTTGAAAATTAATGGGATTAGTATTGAAAGACTGGGAATATATTGTCACAAATGGTACTAAGAAAGTATAACTTTCAGTTAGATGTCCTTGATATGCTTCAGTTAACATATTTCATTTTAATATCAGCTTTTAAATCAACCTCCAAGTACATCTCATGATAATAAAGAAGGTTATAAATTAATTTGCATAATAAAACAATAATTTTGGTGCATATTCAGAATTACAGTTCGTATTTTATTAATATTACACCTGTTGGTTTAAAACTTATTATTTCTTATTCCTTCTAAACAGGTCAGCTACCTAAATTATATGAAAATTCAAGAGTAAAGTGCTGCTTTGCCAGAATTTTAATGGCCTAACACATTTTACAAAGACATTAATGGTAACTTCAAGTGGGACATAATGTTATAACTCAGAGAAATATTTTTAGGATTATATATTAATAAGAAACAATTTGATGAGCGGCGTATATATGACACTTTTAAATAAAAAAAATAAAATACAGGTATCTAGAGGCTTTTATTTCATTAATTCATTGTGGATCACAAAATATCAAGCCACTGCTTAATGTATCATACCCTTCAGCAGATTACTCATACTTCATCTCAGGAAAAAAGCTATTGAAACAACTTATTTACTTGGTCAGTTAATAAAACTCTTTGGTCTTTTGTTTTTATTCCCGGAGTTACCCTAACTCGTGAAACTCTGGGTAAAAGAGCACTTTTCTCCCATATACTTCATCCCTACCTATAGTTGCTTCCTTTTTTTTTTGCCTTATCTAAACATATTTTCAAGTGTTAAATGTTGGTGGTTGTTTTGTTTTGTTTTAGCACTCCAAAAGTGACTTAAATACAGGTTTGGATATCAGTTGAGGAAAATTATTAAGGGGCAGCAACTAATACAACAGGCGGTCCACAGAGTACATGCACATGGCTTCACCCAAAACAATGCCGGAGCCGTCTCTGAGTCCGGGAGGAGTACACGCTTGCCTAAACACGGTGTGGGATTATTTTAAAGAGATACACGTACTCGTAGTGAGTACGGAAAGTGTACAGTCGCGATTCTGCGAGAGTAAATTTATAATACACTCGCAATCCTGTGAGGGTTAACACACCTGTAAATGTGCACAGAATATTACACGTGCTTATGTGGAAGCACAGGAGGAAAATACACCTGCGATTATGCAAGGATTAATTTTACACGTGCTCATATTAAGCACAGAAAGTTACACGTGCATATGTGCACGGAAAGTAAATAAATGCACTCGCAATCCTGCAAGGAGAAATTTTACTCACACACGTGGCAGCAAGGCAAGTGGAGTCTCCATCCCGGGGAGGGGGGCTCTCAGCGGCAGCATCTTGCTCGTGCTCTGAGAGACCTGTAACAATGGGCGGAATCTCGGCGAGAGCCCTGTTTTTTATAGGTTGATCAGATCTGACTGTAGGCATTCCAGAAGCTTCTCTGCACCCCCACACTGTCTGTGGGGGTGCCCCTGAAGCTTCCAAACATCCCCCAAACTGGCCACACGTACCCAGCGGCTCCCTGGCGCCTTGGCACTCCCTTCTCCTAACGGCCCTGGCCAGGGTGCTCTGAGGCCAAACAAAAGGAGCTGTTAGCCTCAAGTAGCAGAGAGAGAGGGAGATGTGTCTACTCCTTCCATGATGAAGTAGGGAGGGGGATAAAGGGGGGTTTGGATCTTGACACAGATGGCACCAAGGATAAGTTGTTCCATCACCTTTCCAGGGATGGAGGTGAGGCTGACCGGTCTATAGTTACCTGGGTTCTCCTTCTTGCCCTTTTTGAAGACTGGAGTGACATTTGTTTTCCTCCAGTCCACAGGTACCTCTCCCATTTCCCATGACTTGACAAAGATGATGGAGAGTGGTCTAGCAATTACTTCAGCCAGCTCCCTCAGCACCTGCAGATGCATCCCATCTGGACCCAAGGATTTATGGATGTCCAAATTGCTTAATTGGTCCCTAACCCAGTCCTCATCATGCGGAAACAGACAGAGAGGTGGTAAGGTTGTTAACTCTCATAGGGCAGAGACAGGCAGATAACTATCACTTATAGAACATTAAGCTGTTAGGTGTGGGCAGGAAAATACTACAGAGTATTATAAAATTGATATCTCCGGTTTGAGGCCATGAAGCCATGATGTTTATGGATTTTCTCAGGCTCATCTTTTGAAGTGCTTGATAGTTTTCTCAGGCCTTAGTGGTCGGAGATGGAAAAGTTATTTGTCAAAAATATTCCAGTACTAAAAAGCATGTTTCCATTCTTTTCTTCATTTGTAGGTATGGAATCATTCTGACATGTAGAAGATGTTCAGTTCCACCTATATATAATAATTACCGGGGGACATTGGGTTTATCCTGGTAGATGCCTGTATGACAACCATTAATTCAAATTTTTCTGTTGTTTGGTGAGAGGTAGAAGGGAGGAGATTGCTGGGATACTTTCGGGGCACACAAGCCCTTTTCCAAGAATTTGCCAACACAAAACACACATACACAGCTATATCAGTTGGTATCATAAAAGATACCACCTTTTCCTATGATCCATGCCTTGCTTACATCCTTATGCCATTGCAGCTATAAGAGTACTGTTAATACTTTAAGGATGTATCATTCTACATAGACTAAAAACCTTTAACTGGCATTCTCCTTCCTAGAAGTCAATCTAGTTTGACAGCTATTTTAGAAAAAAGACAGCACAAACCACTGAACCATCAATGTAATGAAAATACATTAACTCTCTGCACAGGTAGAAATAGAATGTTTATGTCCTCTCATATGCCTGGGAGCACTGTACATATTGATCTGTAAATAAATAATAATAATAAAAAAAAAGTTATCAGTGTAAATCAACATGGATCTATTCCCTTAAGTGAAAATGCTGACTTTTATTTGTTCAGGGTGCAACAAAATATTTGAGGAGATATACCTACTCAGACAATCACTGCTTCTAGCTAGTTCAGACTCTGTCTTGTTCTCTCACATCAGAAACTAAAGTCTACAGCATAAGACATGAAAGAAGAGAGACACAGCATCTAATTGCAGGAGAAACCTTCATATAATCAGTCTAAGCGGAAGGCAGTGATTTATTGCACCACTTTTCATAACCTGTCCTCCAATATAGAAGCAAAGCTACCAGAGGTTAGATACAAAAAAACCCATTCATTAATGCCTACCCCACAGTTAAGAATCAGATCCACAGTACTGATGAGGTTCTAGGCTCTTTCTGGGTGCTTGAATGGATGGCTATAAACTCAAAGAGGATATGTGGAACTCCTCTGGGAATGTTCATGAGCTTCCCACATCATGGTGATGAAATAGGATTTGGAAGCTAATAGACTGAAATCTTCCTACTGTCTCCTACATGCTCCGTCCCTGATTTTTTCCAGTAATATGATGTGTATGAAGTAAAAAAAACAGAGGGCAACACAGAATAGGTTGTAGACTAACTAAGCAAACAAGCAGCAAATTATGGCACATGTATTGACTAAGCACAAAGTCTAAAGAAAGTCTAAATCTTATTTCACAAAAGAGGTATTAAAGAAGAGAGGCAACTACTTTCATACTACTATGTTAGTTCCAGCTTATGTTTATGGTGATTTTTATGACAATATGTCTAAGCTGTCATAATGTCTAGTTGGCAGAAGATGAATTTCAGTAGTTAAGAGAGAGAATATCCTTGGTGTAGTAAATAGCAATCTGTGAGATTTTATCACTCTAAGAAATTATTACTAAGTCCGATTCCCTTTTCATCAAATTGAATATCCCTTCAGGGTAGTCTGTAATTGGCATTTGAATGACCACAATGCTTTATCTGTGTAAAATGTACCCTCTAGAAAATAATTTTTAAGGTGTAGACTCATATTGTACTGATTCCAAAGTGAAAACAGTTTGAAAAACCTTGCCTTTCTTATTTGCCTCCAGCTTTCTTAAGCACTCCTTGTCCTAAGGCAAATATATTTGAACTGAACATTTAGAGGATCAATATATACATTTCCCTATTTGCTGAATAGAATAACTACTTATCTGTCACCAATTTCTTGGTGTAACTAATATTATAGTAGTTTAGTTCTGAAACTCATTCAAATGCAGGATTATCAAAGTTCTGTAGCTAATATGAGTACGTAGATTGCCTACTCACAAACCATTATGTGAAATGTAACTGTAAACTTCTACATTATTAATCTTCCATTTTATACTTAGGCTCCCTGTAATTTGTATACTTTAAAAAATACAAGTAACCAATGAAGTAATTAATGAATATAATCCTTACTATTTGAAGTCACGTATTTACTGTACTATGGTCCTAGGAGTAAATAGTATTAAACGTTAACTATTGTTTTCCCATTAACTTCTTTGCCTTTGCAATGTGAGATATGAACAGAAAGAATACTGTGTAGACATAAATCTAGTCAACACATCTGATTACATATCCAATGTATTTTTCAGATAAATGTTATAATCTTATTTTTTTAAATCCTACATTTTCTATAGAAACTTTGACATTTTCAACAGCTCACTGAAGATGAACACATTTTGTCAGCAGACCTACACAAATTATTTTAGTGTGTAGTCTAGAGCCTCGACAGGACTGTATTCTTCATAAACTTTTTTGTTGCGGATTGACCTTGGCTGGCTGCCAGTTGAGCACCAAGCTGCTCTGTCATTCCCTCCATCAACAGGACAGGGGGAGAAAAACATCCTTTTTTTTTAACCTTTTTTTAAGTGTGTTGTCACAGAGGCACTACCAAAATCGCTGATGAGCTCAGCTTCGGTCAGCAGTGAGTCCTCCTTGGAGCTGGCTTGAATGGGCTGTGTCTAACATAGAATCATGGAATGTCCTGAGTTGGAAGGGACCCACAAGGACCATTGAGTTGAACTCCTGTCCCTGCATATGAGAATCTTGACAGTTCACACCGTGTGTCTGAGGGCATTGTCCAATCTTTTCTTGAATACTGTCAGTCTTGGGGCCATAGCTAGCTCCCTGGGGAGCTTGTTCCAGTGCTCCACCCTCTGGGTGAAGAACCTTTTCCTAATGTCCATCCTAAACCTTCCCTGGCACATCTTCCTGCCATTCTCTCGGATTCTGTTGTTGGTCACTAAAGAGAAGAGATCAGTGCCTGCCCCTCCTCCTCACCTTGTGAGAAAGCTGTACACCATAATGCGATCTCCTCTTAGTCTCCTTCAGGCTGAACAACTCCAGTGACTTTATCCACTCCTCATATGGCTTCCTCAGGGTCATCAAGTCCAACCATAACCTTAAGTCTAGCACCATGTCCCTAAGAACCATGTCCCTATATGCCTTTTTAAACACCTCCAGGGATGGTGACTCCACCACTTCCCTGAGCAGCCTATTCCAATGCCTGACAACCCTGAAGAAGGTTTTCCTAATATCCACTCTAAACCTCCCCTGGTGCAACTTGAGGCCATTTCCTATTGTTTTATCAAAAAAAGCTAGGGCAAGGATCAAACCAGATGCCGTGTGGACCAGTATAATGAAATCTGGCCTGTCGTCTACCTCAATACCCACCAAAGAGGGGGATCAGAAGCACAGCAACTAGTGTCTTCTCACAGGAGGCATCACTGCAGCCCTCCCAACTACCAAAACCTTGCCACTTAAAACAGATACAGCATTATAGTAAAGAATTTTAATTGCTCTTGCCAAAAGAATAAAAGCTTATGGCAATCAGAACAGAAAGCATATTATGCACAGAAAATTTTAAGACATAGAAACTACAACTCAGAATAAGCATTTCTGAATTCAGCACTTTCATTCCTTTGTTGTTGGAGATTACAGCTGAATAGGTCTTGTTTTTTCAGGTTACTCAGACCCTTTTTCAAGGCAATGAGACAGATCGATCATTACATCTCGATCTGTAAGTAAATGTAAAAATGCTATCTTATGCATTGCAAACCCAACTTCAGTGTAATAAGTACACTTACCTGAACTCCTCACTATGAATACTATTTTATCCCTAGATCCTGACATGAAATTGAGACATTATTATCAGAAATATCGTCTCACAAGTTCTGTGACATCATTATACAGATACTCTGACATACTAAAAAAAAATTTAAAAAATCCTAGTCTACTGTTAAGATTAGTGCCAATTGAATGTTCCAAGTATTATAGTGTTAGATGTGTAATTGTTTAAAAATCTATAGCTTGCAAGGTAACACATTATAATCAAATTTTCTCATTGCCTCATAACTCTATTTTAATGCCAATGATGGAAATGTATTTGTCAGCTCCCAGGGAGAAAAAAACAGGAACAAAACTTCTTATTCTCTGTTCAAGCTCACTGAAGACTGCAGCTTGTAACAATGAGTTGAATCCTCAGAATGAATGCATGGCAATGCCACTACAATCTATAGGTAACCTGTGGTTAAGTCCTTACCTATGTTAAGAGAATTTTAAATTGCCCATTACTTTTTATTCCAAAATGCACTAGAATAATAAAGAAAATAAAATTGTTTAATGGCCTTCACTCTTTTTCTAGCTGTTATCTTTCAAGACAAAGAAAAGAGAGAAAAAAAATTTGTAGTTTTCAACCATAGTAGACTTCAGCATATTTTTCTGTTACCCACGAGAAGTAACACACATTTATGGATTAATTTTATAGATCACGAAAAGAGCTACCGTGAAGTGCTTTCAATTTCAACAACAAATATGAAGTCAAAGTTGACAAGATGTCTTTACACATGTACTTGAAAACAAATTGAGAGCTATTAACTCCAATAATACATTCCATAAATTATTACCACAATTGTAAACAAAAAATAATGAAGTATAAGTAAACTAAAGAGAAAAAGGACTGAAATGTTGGAAGAACATTTTATATACTACAGAAAGTATATGGGAGCACATCAAATTTGAAAGCAGCTTCATTATGACTCAGCTTGTTAGAAACTTCCCACATGTTCTTTACAAAGGGAAAATCACAAAAAAAAAAAGAAAAAAAATCAACATCTTTCTATAGTGGATCTCCATTAAACCAAGCTATTTCTCTATCAGCCTCCTTAAAGAAGCAGAACTTAATATCTGGTTGCATTATTTGTACATTCAACATATACCTACTACTAGATTCTATAATCTTGGTTCAGTCTTGCTACTACTCGCAATAAAAAATGTTTGTATAAATACTTTTTCAAGAAAGGAGTCTGAAAATATAAATGCAGTAATTAACAGCTGTGTTTATGCCATATCAAAAGTGTGCTATCATATTTTCTAAAATCTTAAGACTGAATTTGACTTCTAAAAAATGGTAGATGACTTCCAGCTCTGATCTGTGCTGACTTACTCTTACAGGTACTTTGAAGTTAAGGCTTATACAAACTAAGCCATAACTGACCAACTTCCCTGCAGCTGTAAAGTTCCATTCTAGCATCATCTCACTAACCAAACTTTGCAGAATTTTAACACAAAACAGTATATCAAGAACCTCTACAAGAATAACTGAATTCAAGTTTGATTTTCTTTTTTTGACTGTTTAACAAATTATAAAATGCAGTTTGAGTACTAAGGCAAGAGATTTTTTAAAAAAATCTGTTCAACTGTTCATTCATCACATTTAGAAATAAGGTATGCTGTTTAATATAATAGTAATCCCTGTATGTCTTCTCAATTTTCTGAAGACTCCAGTACAAATATTTCAAACTGAATTACTGAAGGAGTTTCACTGATCTGAGTTCCTCAGTTTCTGGGTTTAAGGTGTGTCTTCTTGCTTTATGTGTTTCAAGGAAGGAATATTTCTAGTATACAGATTAATCATTTGGCAAATATATTAATGTCATTTTTTCAAAAACTCTAATTGTGACAAAGCAGAATTTCATTGTAAATTCACAGAAAAAAATATTTTCTTGTTGCTTGGACAATAAAAGGCTCAGAAAGTTTCACTGGAGGAGCAGTTAAGAAAAAAGGATAACTTAAAGCACAAGGCCACACTATGAAGAAGTAACAAGCACAGAGGAAAGTGTCACTCCTAAACAATGAGATAGCAGGAGCTTTTATTTAGCCTTGGTATGTGAGAGAGGATTAGATCTTAAATCAGCTGATAAAATAGTCTCTCTGCTTTCTCTTCCAATGACCTTTTCCTCTCAGCCTGCCTCTTTTTAAATTCTTGTCAAGACTCCACGGGCTCCTGCCTTTTGCTCATCTGTGCTTTGTACAAGCTCAGCCTGCAACAAAACAACCTGCAGCTGTTCTTCAGGTTCCCAGCTCTTCTGCTTTCCTCCTTTGTTCACTGGACATGTTTTTCCATATATAAATGGTACAGAATGAGTCAACTTTTGATCAGCAAAAGGACAATTAAAACAATTCCTTTTCTGAAGGCTTTCAAACACGGAAGAAAAAAGATAAAACATTTAGGCAAGTACCAAATAAGAATGAGTTTTAATAGGAACTTTACTGATTCTTCTTTACTTTTCTATTTCAAATTCTTATTTCCATGAGAATTTAACTAGATCCTGTCTTTGCAGTGGTTTACAAAGCCCTTGCCATATCTTGAAGATGTCTATATACATCAAATAAATTTTCATTGTTACTTACAACAACAATTAAATATTTAGCAAGACCCTAGCTTCTATTCAATTAAATGCTGTTTGTGAGGTAAAGAACCAAGCATATAGTTTCAATTTAATTAAATCTAAGTTGCTTTTTAACATTAATTATAATTAGTAAAAATAAGACACTTCAGTGAGGTAGAAATACTGGTGAGTTGTCCTCTGAATCTTTGATAGTTGCTGATAGAAAAGAATGCAAAGGCATACTTATGTAACTGCAGAAGAAGAGAAATCACATTCCAGGCTGGCAATGATTGTGGCACCTCATATTAAATGTATAGCACTTTCTAATTTGTCAGGTTACCAGAAGAGAGAGAGAGACTAAGAAGTAGATTAAATATATCTGCAAAGCACAGATAAATCCATTTGTGCATGTATTAATGATATCTCAGCATCAGAATATGAGGATGACAAAACACGACTTTTACCATTGCTATGTAGAATACAGTTGCTTAATAGTTTTGTGTAGCTAAGACGTTTAATTATTGCCAGTTTAAGGTGATTATAATTTATTCAACACACATGCAAATAATAATATGCTGAATGGGTTTAATGCACTCATATAACTTTGATCCCACAAAGAAATCTATTGCAACACAGATTGAAGAATATTTTCATTAGCATAGCTAGTTTAAGCAGCTGAACGAGAACTTAGAGAAGCACAGAATATCAACTTTAAATTGCTGTTTTGAGTGATATCAGATCTGGCTTTGGCTGTTATGTCATAATGAAATTCTCATGAAAAATTATCTTTTGAGACAGAGATTTCAGCTGAATTAACGATTGTAATTCAAACACTGTGGAAAATACAACCCTTAGTAAAAACCAGCTGTGCAATTACTAAGCAAGGTATAACAGTTCATTCTTTTACACTCTTCCATAGGTCTACGCTTTTTGTCACAAAGATGTCATTAGCACAGAAGCCTAGTAAAATCAGTATTCTCTTGGGTGTGCCCAAACAGTTGAAGAAAATGCACTCATCCTATTCCTTCTCCTACAGTTCTCAATTTCTTTGTATTTTTATATCTACATCTGTCATTTCTCCAGCTATGCAGCAACATGTACAGGCCATAAAGTTACTGCAGTCCAAATAAAATGGGTTCAACTCCTGTCTCCAAACGGTAACAATTATTTTAAAGAGAAGCAGTGGGAAACAGGAAGGGTAGAAATTTTGCAGATGTACACAAGAACTTTGTTGCCATATGTAGTAGAACATTTAAAGGACTGACAACTAAGAAACATTTTCTGTTGAACAGAGCTTTAAATTAAATATAGTTCTTGTCTTACAAGAATGTTAACTTTTGGAATGCTTTCCTTTTTCATTTAATGAGAGAAAAGGATAGGTAGGAGTACACAAAAGCCTGATTCACTATAATTTCTAATTTTAATCAGAAAGAAATACATATCACAATATAAATCAGCATTATCTTCAGCAGTAGACCCTGGTTCCCTGAGAATAGATGACATATCTGTTTTCCTGCCATCTCATGTTGGTTATAGATCAGTCAATGGCATAGCCCCTTAACTTCTGGACTGAGAATGTCTAGACATAGGTTAACCACATCCATCCTTTCTTGTAATTTGCAGTTCCATAGAACCAGCCTTCCATGCCTTTCCCCTCCATCCAACTGAAAAACATTGCTTTTATTATCAGTTCCCGAAAAAAGACAGGTGAAAAAAAAAATAAAAATCAAGATTTCCTGAGTAATTTTGTCTCATTTAAAATACACTGCCTTCAAGGTTTCTAACAGCAAATATATTTTCCCATAGCTTTTACTTAATTCATTTATAACCCCATAGTAATAATGGGGGAATTAAATCCGGAAGTAGGGGGAAAGCTTCTTTATGTGACCCTATTTACTACTTCAAATATATGTTAAAGCAGACATTTTTCAACTCTTAAACATTTATTTTTATTATTTTATTAGGAATTTTATCTTTACATATTATTTTGTAGGATGAAAAAAACCTGCACCTCCTATCAGCTGTTCATAGGTCAATCATATTGTAGGTTATGGTGTTTCCTCAAAAAAGACATCTCCACTTGTCATCCACCTTTTCAGTTGATATTCTGGTAATCAATGTGAAGCTTACATAGTTGCACACATAGTCTCCAAGCATATATTTTACTTCTTATAATAGGAAAAAAAAAAAAAAAGAGTGAGAACAGACAAATTAAATTCAAGCAGCAAATTCTATAGTTTTAGTGTTATTTCTCCCCTTGTTATTAGCAATGTTACTTTCTCATTACTACTTAGTTTGAAATTACTGCATTTAGGGAATATGATTTTTTTTTTTTTTCAATATTTGACTGAAAACACTAACAAGAAACAGATTTTAAAGTATGCAAATGACTATGCTGGGTGCTCAAAATAGATCTGAAAGTTACTGTTTGTCTCCTTATCTCTAATAATTCAATATTAGAGGCAATTTTCATTGCAACCAAGTTTACAAGCCTTACCATTTTCACCATTTGAGGACTGTATCAGAGATCTGGGAACTAGGTCACAAACAACTGTTGAACACACGTGACTTCTGGTCTAGGAATGTGTGTGGTGCAAGAATTGACTCTTAGTGCTTAAATCATCTTGTGTGCTTACTAAGAAAACCTTTTACAAGGAGTGTTTCTCCTTCAGAGAGGAAAACGCAACCAACTTCCAGGCAAATTTGAAAAAAAAAAAAAAGACAATGACATATCTAATTAAAGAGATAATATAAGCATTTACTCAAAAAAAAAAAAATCCAATCATTTATATTTTTATATCCTGATTTAAATAAACATACCATCTTGTTCACAAGTGTGAGTACTTCTGCTTGTCAGTAACTGAGGATTAATCATCATTATCCCAGTGATTTCTATTAGCTGTGGAGAGACTCCAGACTATTTAGACAAACTGCAAATCTGTGAAATACATTACAGTCAAACCTAAAACTCACTTTCTTCTCAGGGTTTGGCAACTGGAAGTTCCCAAATTGTAAAAACTGAAAATACAGAAGTTTGATTTATATGTTAGAGCTAAAATTAAATAGATAATCAAAATAAATAAAGCAAATCCCAAAACATCTACTGCCTAGAAGGTCTTGAACAACAGTTTATAGTGTTGGAATGCTTTAAACCATGGAAAATCCTTTCATCACGGGTTAAATGTTGACTGAGGGGTTTCAGAGTAACTGAAGTGCAAGCAAATTACTGTGTTATTAGGGTTTATGTAAATGATTAATCTTCACTGATTTCAAAAACATTTTGAAGACAGAACACTTGGGGGGGTATTTGGTCAAACTTTAGCTAAGGAGGACAGCAAAAAATACATATAGAAAATTATATATAGGATGGCTTTAGGATTCTCAAAGACAGGAATTCTTTCTATGGCTGGTCATCTGATTGAACTTTCCTAGTTATATCATATGGTAACCCGGTACTCCAGATATCAAGCAAAATGTAAAAGCTATATGGTATTTGCTAACACAAACAAATGGCCAACATGGAGAGAAGAATTCATTGTGTATATACTGCTGAAAAAAAAAAAAAAAAACAAAACAAACAAGTGCAAAACATAATTTTAGTTTATTGCAGCAGCACAAATTACTTGGCTTATTCACATACATAAACATAGCTGACCTCTACAGGTCAGTGGTTCTTTGAAAGCAGTCAAACATCATGCAGTCTTTAAATAATGGTGCATCATAGCAATAATATATGAAATAAATATGTTTCTGTGTCATTATGAGACAGAAAACAGTCTTTGCATTGCTGCTGTATAATGTTTTATGAGTACAAATATCCATGAAATACACTCTTTTATTTTTCTGTTCAAGAGGGAAGGAACATTCACAGTTAATATTTGTGAAACAGTTTTGTAAGATGGACAACAATTGTCCTCTTGTAAATCATGTTTACATGTAGAAATTGTGTTCTTTCAAATTTTCCAATTACCATCTGAAATAATAATTGCCATATTTATTTTAAAAATAATCTGTAGCTTTTCACCAAGAAGCCAGACTAGTTAGAGGAGTCAACTCTAAGCCAACAAATGAAATAACAAGAAGAATGAGTTTATGAAAAGTCTGTATCTTTGTAGGTCATTAGAACGGGACAGAGATATTGCTTAGAGACTTGAGGTTTCTGTGATGAAGCATGAGTGCCATGAACCACAAACCCAACATGAATACAATGGTCTATGATAACATTTTATAAGTTATGTTTTACTAAAAATTATGCAACATATATATCTCTAGACATTTTATTGGAAATACCTAGAGTATGCACACAGAAACTGAGAAAGGAAAAAAAGTCTCGAAAGACCATTGCACTTCAAAGCAAGTAAATGCTTTATAAAATCAGAAGAATGGACCTTTGTGTTAAACTTGGGAGTAACCTAGAATTTCGAGTTTCAGCTGTATAAATACAATATCACACAGACAGCTTTTAGTTATGCCTTCTTAGACACACCAGATTTGAAGCCAAATTTTTTTTCTTCTAATTTTTACTTTTGTAAAATTTTCTAGTAGGATGAAGGAGCTGTTCTATTGGTTTAAAGAACTCTGTAGCCCTGACCTGATCGTTTCAAACCTAGGGATGCAACTGCAGAGTCACTGTAAAGTCACATTACTCCCAGCTTCTTTTTATCATGTTCATGGAAAGTTTATTATTTTAGAATACCATATTTAGCTTCTTGTGGGGTAGAAACAGAGCAAAACAAAAACCAGAAGCTATGTCATAAATATCATTCACTGACATTTATGCATGTAATGCAGTGCTTTTACACTGTCAATTCTAGTCGATACATTATTGTTCTGTCCAAACAGTTCAAACACAATTATATTAATAATTTATGATTTATATGGCCAAAAATTTATGGCTTATAACAATCTCCATTACTTCTACAGTGTGTGTATGTACCTGAAGAGAATAGGTACAAGCATTCACCAACAGAATCATCAAGGTGCTCTGCGACTTCTTTGTGGTCCATCGGGACACCTTCTTCAAGTGCTGAACTACTTGAATACAGAGGCGATGATCACTGACAGACCTGTTTGACATACACTAATGCTTGGCAGTTCCATACAGTGAAGGTAAAAGGGGGACAAGCACTCCTGATCGACCTGGTCTCTTTGATGGACACATCCAGCCCATGTGCTTAAAATACAGGAAATAAATGGAGGATGGCAGTGTTGATGTTGTTCATTTAGACGGACATTTTTACCAGCTGTTACTTGCAACAGCCAAGTTTTTATTTGCTACAAGGTGCAGGGCAGGAAAGCTTTGTGCAGGATGGTAGTGAAAAGCAAACTATTTATCTGTTGTATAAAAGCCATTTCTTGATCTCTGTCTCCTTCTAGAATTCAAGAAGGAGGCAATGATAATTAACTAGGAAAGAAAAATGCTGGCTTTGTTACCTGAAGTGCCAAAATGGGATGTGATGTTTTAATGTGCCTTCCTTTCCTGTCTTCCACCAGACTATAGTTATTGAAAGAGGACTAGGGATGTTTCTGTATGCAGGTCATTTCTGAAATGAAATAAACAATATGCTTCCTCTGGCAAAATGGCCTAGTCATTTTTTTAAATCTTTTCCCTGAGAAGCTAATCATTCATTCCAGTACCAATTTATCGGAATGACAACCAAATATACCTCCCAAAGTAATACTGCAGAAATAGTGATATTTATAGATTAATCAATGAGGCTTCATTAGCAATGATTTGGTTTCAAAAGCTTTCTCCCTCCTACAAATTAATAAGCTGGAAGACCAATAAAACAGATGTTTTGTTGGGAGTTTTGCTGCAGGGTCACCTTTCACAAGAATGTTAAAGTTCAACTGGCTCAGCAAAATTGCCAGGAATTGGATTTCATCTTTTCCTACTTCAGCTCAGTAACGAATACCCATAGAGAGGAATGGTAACCTTTGGTAACTTTGAGCAGTAGTTGCTTCACAAGAATAGTGAAAAAAATCACCTCTTTCATGCTACCAACTACTTTCTAATCCCTTTTCCTGGTTATTTTAGGGATCCAGTCTGAAAATATTTTCAATATAGCATCTGGAGAAGCTGGTCAGAAAAACTGAATTGCAATCGAATGGATACCCTGCAAAGAAGACTAAGGAGGTTTGGATCAGTAAATATCAGCCTTTTATTAGAGCCTAGCTATTCATATTTCTGTTTCTTTCATTTCATAGAAAGCCAGGAGATGTGACATGATGTAATGAACACATTTAATCACATCATTAACACTGTCTGGCACAGCGTAATGAGCATTCATTTTAAAGTTTGGAATTCCATTTTTTAGTTATTAAAACAAATAAACATTACCGTTGACAAATTCTGACTCATTCTGTTTAGAGGACGTTGCGTACATGAGCAGATCCAGCAGTTCATATACAAGAATTTTTGACCTCAGTAGTGCTCAGCCTTGTGCAATCATTACATGCATCTGAAACCAAGGAGTTTGTTTTATAGGTCACCTACCTAATACCCTGATGTTCACCATGACAGATTTTAACATGATTTGGATTTGATTCTACAATTTTTCAGTGATGATTCTGTCATGAGTAGCAACGCGAATGACAAGTAACTGAAAAATCGATGTCTGTTTTCAATGTATTTGCTTTTATCTGTGGTTCTATCAAACTACTCGTTGCATATGATACTAATTGAAATGACATTATGCCGGTTTTCTATAGAGCAAACTGCAAGACAGTTTCACTTGGTCCCTAAGCTCTCATGTGTATGTGTCTAAAATAAATTTCAAGTGGCATTGACATGCCAGGTCTTCATTATTCTCTTAAAAAAGGTCTGCAGCAGAAAGAGTATGAGTGATTTTGCATTCTTAGTAAATAAAAGAGCATCAAGCTTGAACAAGATTTTCATGTTATGAAAGGTGTACAGTTTATACCATCCATCATTTTAATACCATTGGTTAAATTAATTTAAGCAAGATCTGTGAGACTATGCACAATAGTCATATAGCTTTCATGGTATAATAATAATGGATAGTATTTCCACAATTTAAAAAACAGGAAAAAAGTTTCTGCCAATGACAAATATAATTGTAGCTACTAATAACATTTTAAAAATCATATTTCATATCTTGATTTCTAATTTTCCATATCAGGATACAGAAAAAAAAAAAAGATGAAAGGAAACTTTATGTAAAAAGTCAGTCTGTGCCTGGGACACAAGAAAAGTGCTCTAAATATTAGGGAAACCCAGGTAAGAAAATCATAAAGGGTCATTTCTGCTTTAAGACAAAATAAAAGCAGTAGTTATCAAGACTTCCTTCTGCACCACCTTTTGATTATTGCACTTACAAACAATTTTTTACTACCTTGAATAATTTTTTTTTATTTCTTCACTTTTCAAGCTTAGATTATCGTTACCTAGGTATAAATGTATCACTACCTTTAAAACAAATAGAAAAGTTATTCTTTAAAGTGAATTCCCCCAAACATTCAGTTAAAAATCATCTCTAGAGGTGGACTTAAGTGATAGGTCCTAACTAAAATAATTTCAATAGTAGAGTGAATATTAACCCTATGTATTTCTTTCAACGATGTTTATAACTTCAGTGCAGTAGTGGAGAGCTCTTTGTACATAATAAGTAAATCATTGCTGATGCCCCAAAAGACTCCCAGCCCTTCCCCTTGCTTTCCTCAATTCTCTTGTTCTCTTCACCTAGGATGAACAAATTACCAAGGGACATCTCAGACTGAAAACTCATTATCTCTTCTCTAATTATAGACACACACACACACATAACTAGCAGGCATTTGTTCTCACTTACGTGCTTTATCTGCATACATTCCTGAAAAAGGTGACCTAGCAAATCTAGTACAGATCTGTGCAATAAGTTCCAAAGAAGTTTAAATTTCAAATTTCCTGAACTACAAACTCAAGTAGAGACTATTGTCCAGCTATCACTAAAAGTAATTTCTACTGGAAAAATTAAAGATGAATTGTGTGTTAACATTTATCAAAAAGACATTCAAGAAGAATTCAAGAAACCACAAATTTAGGGATCAGATTTCAGTATAAAGCCAATTAGTTGAAAATATATTTAAAAAAGAAACAAACAAGAATAAAAAAAATAGACCAATTTTCTAATAGGGAAGCGTCTGTATTGGCTTTGTAAAGGATAAAAATTCCCCATAATATAGTAGCAGTCTTTGACATGAACTGTCACTTAAGTAGATAAAGGTGGTTGCAAGTGTATTTGTATTTTTAAAAAACTTTTAATAACCTTTCCAATCAATGATTCTTAATATACTCTTAACTGTCCTAGGAAGGTTCTTTTGTGAATTGCAAACTAATTAGGAAATAAGGAACCAAGAATATGTATTTATGTATACTGTAAAAACGGTCAACGTATGTTACCAAGGACTCCAAAGGGGTCCTATGGTTTTCAACACAAATCTATAAAGAACGATAACTAGTGACAATCTTTTCCCTGATACAAATTATGAATTCAGGATGATGAAAAGCAAAAGTTTACTACAAAGACTTAAACCACTTCTGACATCAAGGCTCTAAAGACTGAATAATCTATTCTGAAGATGAAGTTGCAAGATACACTTGCAACAAGAAAACATGTCTGGGACACTGGTGATTGGCTGTCAAGTACCTTTTGAATATTCAGTCAGCAGAATATCTGCAATTTAAATACCTTGTTACAGTTAATAACAGTTGTCAAAAAAAGCACATTAACATGCCTAGGGAATTAATTCCCAACTTCCTTAACTGCATCTATGTGAATAAGGCAAGGTTCAACATGTGCTGCATGGTCCCAGGTGAATATATTTCCATGTTTTATGTGATGGTAGTTCAAAATAGCTGAAATATTTTAAAAACATTATTTAATTTAAAGACATACTTCAAATATAGACAAATGGAAATTTTGTGAGATTCATCCAAACAATGACCTGCAAATATATTAAATCTTAACTTTGTTTAGCCAAGATCAGCCAACAAACTTCCACTTGACTGAATTTTCCACTAAGTTTCCATAAGAACCTCATGGAGAAACTGATGAAGTATGATCTAAAAGAGAAGACAGTGAGATGGATTGAAAACTAAACTGTCTGAATGACTGGCCTCAGAGAGTGATCAGTGGTATGAAGTCTAATTGGGGGCCAGTAACTAGAGATGCAACTCAAGGGTCAGTACTGGTTCCAGTCCTGTTCAACATCTTAATTAATGATTGGAATGATGGGACAGAGAGTACGCTTAGCAAGTTTGCAGGTGGCACAAAGCTGGGTGGAGAGGCTGATACGGCAGAGGGTCAAACCTCAACAGGCTGGAGAAATGGTCTTTCAGGAGTCTTGCAAAGTTCACACAGTATCACAGTATCACAGTATCACAGTATGTTTGGGATTGGAAGGGACCTCAAAAGAGGTCCTGGAGCAGGAACGCCTAGGTGAGGTCGCACAGGAATGTGTCCAGGCGGGCTTTGAATGTCTCCAGGGAAGGAGACTCCACAACCTCCCTGGGTAGCCTGTTCCAGTGCTCTGTTACCCTCACTGAGAAGTTCTTTCTCAAATTTAAGTGGAACCTCTTGTGTTCCAGCTTGATCCCATTGCCCCTTGTCCTATCATTGTTTGCCACTGAGAAGAGCCTGACTCCATCCTCGTGGCACTCACCCTTTATATATTTATAAACATTAATAAGGTCAACAAGGGGAAGTGTAAAGTCCTGCATCTGGGGAGGAAAAGCCGCAGATACCAGTACATGCTGGGGTTCACCAAACTGGGGGTCCTGGTGGACATTAAACTGAACTTGGACAACCCCATGCTCCAGGCTCAGGGAAGAGTGGCTAGAAAGCTGCTTGGTGGAAAAGGACCCTGCTGCAATTTAGCTTTCCTATGCATTCATGAAGAGCAATCATCGCTGTTTTCTGCTTTTGTTCTGACATACAGATCAAGCCACACTTTTCTAGTCTATTGTCCTTTTACGATGGATTCTTCCTTTCTCTGAGCATCCTACTAGCACTTATTTTAGTTTACCTTCTTGAAAGGAACAGGATACAGTATAGACAATCTTGCAAATAATATTCTGTCTGTGACCAGCATAGATCATGAGTATTTCCCCATCTAGGAGGAAACATGTTTCTTGGTTCATCCTGTGATCATATTAGTTCTTTTTATTACTAAATTGTTTCAATAGATAAGAGTTGTGATGTAATCAGCTAGTTTATCCACAACTTTCCTCTCATTTAGCATTTCCTTAGAATTTCATACCTTTCCCTCTTCTATTGAACACTCATCTTAAAGTTAAACCTGTCATTAAAAAAAATTATTTTATTCCACAGTGATGGAACACCCTAGTTTTGTATCATCACTATTAATCATTACACTTTTACTATCTAGGGTCTCATTCGTCTCAAAATAGTATATATAACAAGTCCAAGACAGATACTTGAAAATTTTCATTACTAGTTTCACACTTAGTATTTTCGTGTTGCTAGCAGAACTCTCATTTAGCAAATTCCCGTGCGCCTACATCTTCTTTTCCAGGTCTACAGATAACAACTTCTGTGACACTACATCAACGACACTACTTCAATCCACATCTGAAGAGACCATCTTATCTACCTAAAACCAATCAATTATCTTGTCAAAGAAATATAGAAGATAAGTCCAGTAAAATTATTTTGCATTAAGTTGTAATGAATTTTATTTCAGCTTCCATTAACTTTGTCATTTTAATTATTCTTACCCCCAGATATTTTTCTCTAAATGCCCTTGTACAAATAAAGTTAGACTAATAAATCTATATCTGCCTTATTATCCAGGTGTTTATTATTCTCTAATCTGATGTTATTAGTTGTGACTTGACAATTTATAAAAAATGAAAGCATTTTTCACATGCCAGTTCATGCAGAATTATGGAAAAATAATTTAGTCCCTCTATTTTGCATAGATTCAAAGCTATGTATTTCAGTTACACTAGTTATATTTTCCAGAACCTGCCTCCTATTAGCTAACTTTAATAGTCCTCTTAGTTCGTGTTTCTATTCATACTTCTTCTTCTTCTTCTCATTATTATTATTATTACTGTATTTACTGCAGCTTTACTGTCCAATCCACTCTTCAAGAACCTTCTCCTGTGTCTTTCAATATCTTTTGCTAGGGATAAGTCAGCATGTCTTTAAGGTCTCATTTTATCCCAAATCCATCTGTTAATTGTAAATGAATTTTCTAAATCAGAAATCTGTTTAAAACTAGAACTTGCCTCCCAAGTCTAAGCAACCATTATTTTTCTTGGTCAGATGACTAAGTGAAGTCTAGAAAGAATTCTGAAATGTCCCTATGTATTAATTTGAATGATTATTAATGATTCTTAGTAAACCATACAACAATATTCTGTTTCCAGGATGGATCTGGAAGCTCAGACTGCATGTAGTAAATTCCGCAGGATTGGAACTGCATTAATTTTGCATTCAGCCCAGTAAATGAAAATGTATTTCTGCAGCTTGAAGCTAATGCCAAGGATTTATTTTAGAATTTAAACAAAGCTCAATTTTGACAGTCATTAATTAAAAAGAAGATATTTTTGTTTATCTGGTATACTTTAAAGAAAAACAAGCAAATCAAGCCAGACAAATAGATTTGTATGTGAGCACAAACACTCAGTTATGGAATTGCTCCAGCCTTCATGTTATTTGGTCAAGGTTCTCGTTCCCCTCAAGCAGCAAAGTAGTCTGCTGGCAGCTAATGAGGTGAAAACAAACAGGGATAATTAGAAATTGTATAATTAACATATTTTCCACTGTAAATATTTATGTGTTGAAAATGAGTTTGACATTTTGGATAAGTTTCCAAATTTAAAAGTGAAAAGGGATAATAATTTTTTAAGAAAAAATTTGATTCCATAAAGTATCATTTAATTCTTATTTTTGTTACTTCTGAAATGTTGAATTTCATCCAATATGTTAATACCTCACTGCAGAGATATCAATTTACACATTGTTACATTGTGACGTTAAACATTTTAAAATAATAAAGTAATTATCAATATGCTTTTTAGTGCACTTTAACCTTCTTTTCAATGGTGAAAATACAATCAAACTATAGTATAAACCTCCAATACAGTCCCTTCAAATTATATGACACAGTAAATTTCCTCCTACATTGACTGTGATCTGCAGTAGTCCCTCTGTGCTATATTGAAACATATTTACAAATTTGATTTACCATGTTAACGATTATTTTACATCCATGAAACCTTAAAAAGTGTGGCGGTAGCAAATTCGACGAATCCAGACGCCGGCATAAGCTCTTTGATCGAACGGGCGGGCCGGGCGAGAGTAAGGAGTCTAATTCAATGTGAATTTACCATCCGTACTCTTTAATGAACTCTTAAACAACACTGAATATCAATGTCCCCGAGACCACGTTTTTCCAAGCCTTATATACTCTATACCAAAAGGCCATGCGGCAAGTGCAGGCTACAATTGGTTACACTCACAGTCACTCATCCCCCCCACTATGGTGATTGGCTGCAGGGCACTGTTCACAGACTGTTCATGCGCAGCGGCAACGCCCCTCCTGCAGCCTGGGTCGAGGGCAGACCAGCTTCTGTTTACTTTCCTTTTGTCTCTGGTGTCTCAGGGAAATCCTTCCGTGTAGCACAGCCGCATCAAGCCCTGGCTTGTTCACAGCACACAGCCAGTAACTCTCCACAATTCCTCCTTTTTTTTTTTTTCTTTTTGGACAAGCCAGGATTGATTAGCTGTGTGTTCTAATCCTTTTTTGATATGTGATAAAAAACAACTTATACATAACATATAAATAACAACAACAATCAACGTAAACAGTGCACTTTGCAATAAACCTGAGGTATTCCATTGCCGTTTAAATATCGCAATGGATTGATTAAACAAATTCCAAGAACTTTGGTTTAAAGATACTCAACTTATAACAAACGATGTTCTGGGTGTTGATAAACTTACTCAAGAGGTAGTGGTGTTTAAAGATCTACTTATATAACTATAGTACGCATACATGTCACAGCTAAATCAATGCGAAGGTTACACCTCACTCTGTGACCTCCGAAGGTTCTGCTGCAGGGAGTTGATTTGGTTGAGTTTGTTTCAACTCCGGCTTTACTGCTCGGCTTGGAACCCACAATGGACCTTGATCTGTGGAGAGACACATATACCCTCTACCATTAAAAATAACAGGTACTGGTCCCTTCCACAATCCAGTGGTGGGATCACGATACCTCACCATGAATTCCGGTAAAGTGTTTTTCCTTCCTAGTCTGATCTGATAATGATGAATGATCACAGGAGGCTCCTCATGATCTCCAGTTAGACATAAATAATTCAAGGTAAACAACACCTTTGCTAAACGCTGTTGACAATCTAATTCTTCCTGCTTCTGTTTGCTCAAATACCCTTTAATCATTTGATGTGCTCTCTCGATGATTCCTTGGCCTGTTGGGGAATGAGGTATACCTGTAACGTGTTTCACTCCCCATTTCATTAGAAAAGTTCTAACTTTCTGGCTAACATAGGCAGGGCCATTGTCTGTCTTAATCTTTTCTGGGACACCCATTACAGCAAAACAAGCTGTAAGATGTTTACATACATGTAGTGCTTTTTCCCCTGGTAAAGCAGTAGCCCATATCATTTTTGAAAAAGGTATCAATTGTGACATGCACATATTTAAGTCTTCCAAATTCTGGCACATGTGTCACATCCATTTGCCATACTTCTAAGGCTTTTAAACCTCGAGGATTGACACCAATTCCTATACCTAACATCTGGCTTCCACACTGAGGACATGCCTGTACAATACTTCTTGCTTCATTTAAAGTTAAATCAAATTGTCTTTGGAGACCTCTGGCATTCTGATGAAAGCTCTCATGACTTTGTCTCGCTTGTTGGAATTTATCTGTTGGAGGCATGTGCTGTACTGAACTTACTAAACTATCTGCAATTTGATTTCCTTCACCTAGACCAAGATTCCATTGATGACTGCGGATGTGAATCACACAACAGGGTTCTTTTCTTTGATTTAAAATAGCTCTCAATTGTACAAACAATTTTCCTAATCGAGGATTATTCGATTGTCTTAACAGGGCATTTTCCATTCTGGGTATTACACCTGCTACATACAAAGAATCTGTGACAACATTTAAAGCAGATTTCAGCCAATTATTTAAGGCCCATATTACTGCCGTGAGCTCTAAAGTCTGCAATGAATCCTCTTTTGAACCTTCAATTAAATGCTGTTTCCATTGACTATTCTCTTGCCAGACACATGCTGCCTGGTGTCTTCGTTTTCCTGCATCTGTATATACTGTAAGGCCTTCAACAGGTTTTGTTTTTACTTTGCTTCTCTCTAACCACTGATTTGTTCTAAGGAATTGCCATAGTTTACCTTTCGGTTGTCGTGAATGTACCTTGCCTATAAATCCTAATAATGCATTCTGTATAGGCATCGAATGTCTCAGCCACCATTCTAAATCGGCTCCATTTATCGGAATACTGATGTCATCTGGTTCCTGACCGCTAATTTCTAGTATTCGAGATCTTCCTTTTCGAATCAATTCTCCAATTGCTTCTGGTCTCGTTTGAATACTGAATTTTGGTTGGACACTGAGAAAAATCCACTCTAATAATCGCAAATCATTTTCTGTTTTCAATCTGACAGTGGCACAAAAGGAAGAATCTGTAGCAACATCTATGGGGAATTCCCCGTTTTTGTTTTGCCACTGGCAGATGATTGCACACGGATGTTCTAGATTGCTAATAAGGAGGGAAATTGGTCGATCAGAAAGTCTTCGGCTAGACCAATTTGTCTGTACTTTTTGTATAATATCAGAAAGACATTTGAGATGCACGGACTCTAAGCTTATTTTCTTAGCTGGATCACCTCCTTTTAGAAGTGAAGTAAGAGGTGCTATATCATTGTTAGTAATGCCTACGCAATTTCTAATCCATTGTATGTCCCCTAACAATTTTTGGACATCATTTAATGTTTGTAAATCAGTATGTAATTCAATTTTTTGTGGACGAATCTGTGCATCACAAATGGACCAACCAAGGTATTTCCAAGGTGCAGACTTTTGAACTTTCTCTGGAGCTATGACCAACCCCTTTTCTTTGAGTTTGATCATAATTTGGACTATGGAACTTTCTGTGAACTCAGCTTGTTGACAGAACAGAATATCATCCATATAATGATAAATAATTGTTTGTTTCCATGATGCACGAATAGGTTGAAGTGCCCATGCAACATACATTTGGCACAGTGTAGGAGAATTTTTCATACCTTGCGGTAGCACTACCCACTCATACCTTTTAGCTGGTTCCGCTTTGTTTACTGAAGGCAGTGTAAATGCAAAACGCTGTGTATCTTGTTCATGTAAAGGAATGGTAAAGAAACAATCCTTTAAATCTATAATTAGAATATGCCAATTTTCTGGTAACATTACAGGTGATGGTAATCCAGGCTGTAAAGCACCCATGGCTTGCATTTGATCATTTACCTTTCGCAAGTCATGTAATAATCGCCACTTTCCACTCTTTTTTGGTATTACAAAAATTGGGGTATTCCATGGACTAGTAGAAGGCTTGATATGGCCTGCAACTAATTGCTCTTCTACTAATTCATGTGCCTTTTGCAGTCGCTCTTCTGTTAATGGCCACTGGTCAACCCAAACTGGGCTATCTGTTAGCCAGGTCAATGGAGGGTTGGGCAACTGCTTTCCAGTGACCACTAAGGAAAAGGTGAAGTAGTTAACACAGCACCAAGTTGCCCCAAGACGTCACGGCCAATAAGCGCCTCAAGGCTGCTTGGCAATTCCATTACATACACCCTAAGGGTAACACATTGACCTTCAGGGAAACTAATGGAAATGGGATCAACACTTATATTTGGAGTAGTTTGACCCCCTACTCCAGCTACAGTGGAAGAGATTGATTTTTGAAGTTTCCAATTTCGTGGCCATTTGAATTGACTAATGATGGAGACATCAGCTCCAGTATCAAGCATTGCATTTACCTCTACAACAACAGTAGAATCAGATTGAAATAGTTGCACACGTAATATGGGACGCTGAGTCATTGATGAGGTGAAGCAAACTGCAGGACCGGTCGATCCAAATCCTTTATCATGCCTTTGTGTTGAGGATGCTGGAGGGACTCCTGGAAGCATTGGTAGGCAGTTTTCCAGTGCTACTACCTGAGCTATTCTACTCCCAGAAGGAATAAAAATTGGCGGATGCAGAGTGTAGGCCAGGATTTGAACAGTTCCTGTGAAATCTGCATCAATTATACCTGGTATTACTATAAGACCTTTGATACTAGCAGAAGAACGGCCAATCAATAGGCCTCCAATGAGACTATCTTGTCGAAATAAAGGTCCTTTAGCATTAGTTGGTATTCTATGAATTGCAGTATTGGTCAATGTTATATCTACTGCTGTCTCCACATCAACTCCGAGGCTTCCTGCGGTGCTTGGCTTGTTGAGGTGAAAGAAGCCTGGTTCACGGTTGGTCGCTGATTGGGATACAGGTTCGGAGATGTTCTTTGTGTCTGGTAGCTTCTGAACGTATACCATAGTTCATGATTGTTTGTTTTGCTTGCTGCAAAATTTTCCAATCGTGTGGTTCCCATACCGCTGTCTGAGTGTTCATATTTTGAATTACCGGTAGGGCTAATTTTGCTGGAGACCAATCACCTTCTAGAATGGCATCTTTGATGACCCCTGACCATCTGCCATGTCGGAGCTGCGGCTGGTCAGTAGAATCTATAGGCACCTTTGATTGCATTGTTTGTGAAGGGCAAGCTGGTTTTTGAAACTCAATTTGTTCCTTATTTTTCTCTACATTTGACACTCTTAAGTTGTTCAAGCTTGTTGGTAATGACTTGCAGTAACTGCTCTACTGCTTGGGGTGAGCCCAATGATGTAGGAGGAGGCTCACAAAAAACTTCCGCGGGTGCTTGCGGAGGCAAAGTTTGAGGCGGCCCCGGCCCCGGCGGCTGCGCCGCGGCCGGTCCGGCGCTTTTCTCGGAGGGAGGGGGGGCGTCCGGCTCGGGGCAGGGCAGAGGCGGAGCGGTAGGAGGAGGGCGGCATTCAGGGCCTCCCACATCCGGACAGTCGACTAGTTGCACTTCCGCCTTCTTGGCACATTGCCCCAGAGACTCGGAGGGGGAAACTTCCGGTTCTTTGTTTACGAGCCGCGCGGTTTCTAATCCGCGTTGCAGATCGGATTGTGAAAGTATTGGCTGAGCCGGGACCCCGCGACCACCCCGAACGGCAGGCAGACCCCACAGAGTAGCCCACAGGCCCCTCTTTTCTTTTGGACAAGTTTTATCAGTCCAGGTTTGTTCTGGGACAAGCGCCTCCGCGGCTCTTAGGGCGGCACGTTGTTCCGATTTCAAAACTTCTAATGATTCTAATACGGTTTTCCACAATTCTCTCACAGCTTTAATTTCTTTCTCTTCTTCCCCTCTGATAGTTTTGTCCCACATAGTGTCCCCCACTGATCTCCATTCCGTTGGGGAAAACAAAAGTGGAACTTCCCCAAAGTGTCCCCACTTCTGAGCTAAAAAAATCAATGTGATTAGCTTTTCCTGTGACGATTCAATACCTCTCTTAGAGAGAATAGTCGTCAGCAGTGCCGCGGCTGTTTCAATATCCATTATCTTATCAGCGCGGTCTTAACGTAGGATGCGAGTGGCCAGCTCGACTGGTGCCCGTCTTTTGATACCGGACTAAGCACACTATCCCACACCCCGGCTTGGCTCCGTTTTTATGAACGCTGCTCACCGCAGTAATTTCGATCCGGAGCGATATGCTTTGCTAACGATCCATCCTTCTGCTACCAAATGTAGATCCGAAGCGTTATGCTCTGCTAACGAACCATCCTCTGCTACCAAATGTGGCGGTAGCAAATTCGACGAATCCAGACGCCGGCATAAGCTCTTTGATCGAACGGGCAGGCCGGGCGAGAGTAAGGAGTCTAATTCAATGTGAATTTACCATCCGTACTCTTTAATGAACTCTTAAACAACACTGAATATCAATGTCCCCGAGACCACGTTTTTCCAAGCCTTATATACTCTATACCAAAAGGCCATGCGGCAAGTGCAGGCTACAATTGGTTACACTCACAGTCACTCATCCCCCCCACTATGGTGATTGGCTGCAGGGCACTGTTCACAGACTGTTCATGCGCAGCGGCAACGCCCCTCCTGCAGCCTGGGTCGAGGGCAGACCAGCTTCTGTTTACTTTCCTTTTGTCTCTGGTGTCTCAGGGAAATCCTTCCGTGTAGCACAGCCGCATCAAGCCCTGGCTTGTTCACAGCACACAGCCAGTAACTCTCCACAAAAAAGTTCTCAGATCTGAATCACTTTCTAGAGATGCCCCTCTCTTTGTTTCAGTTCATGATAGATGGACAGACTATCTTATGTAGGATAGTATTTTAGCTTCCTTCTGATCAGTGACCTGTTCTTGGGTGAAAGATATAGGCGAAGTATAATATTAATTCTGTACATGTCATCCACGTTTCAAATTTCTTGAAATTAAAAAATTGTACTGCCAAAGTCTTGGCATTACTTTTTCATGAAACTACCCCTGAGAGTCCAGGTGCAACATTTTAATTAATTCTGCAGATAATTACATTTTTTACTCTGATCTGCATTACAGGCCTCTTAGATATTCTGCTCTTATTGTCCACCTGCAGAACTCCAAGTGACAGAAACTTGAATACTGCATAGGGAATTGGTACACAAAGGGTTGCTGTGGATGGGAATGTGGAAATGTCCTGCAGATATAATGGACCCGGTTCTGTTTCTGCAGAGGCTGAGACAGACTGAGAGGGAAGGAGAAGCACAGGGCATTGTGTAGATTTCTTCCATACTTCTGATTTTCAGTATTGTTACTGCAATAATTTCCACAGGCATCTCCTGACCAAGAAAGTAAGAAAGGAGATCATTATTTCTTTATAGGGAGGTCCTACCACGTGTGTGCAAGAGGTGTCAGGAATATCCCCTTAGCACAGTGAACTACTAATGTACGGGCCTTTGACTACAGTATATCTCTTTGGGATTAATTACTTTATCCTCCAGTTCCTATGTCTATAGCCAAACAAACAATAATTGCCTTGCATTTTTCTCCACTCCCTCCTTCACCCCTGCCCCAAAATTTATCTGTAATAGAACCACTACACTGAAACAAAACATACAGGTTTTTTTTTTTTTTGTCAAGAAATACACTTAAGACCAAGTATGAGCAGACTAAGCTCTTTCACTTCACAGAGTCACAGAATCACAGAATGTCAGGGATTGGAAGGGACCTCAAAAGATAATCTAGTCCAATCCCCCTGCCAGAGCAGGAACACCCAGATGAGGCTACACAGGAAGGTATCCAGGTGGGTTTTGAATGTCTCCAGAGAAGGAGACTCCACAACTTCCCTGGCCAGCCTGTTCCAGTGTTCTGTTACCCTCACTGAGAAGTTTCTTCTCAAATTTAAGTGGAACCCCTTGTGTTCCAGCTTGAACCCATTACCCTTTGTCTTACCATTGGTTGTCACTGAGAAGAGCCTGGGTCCATCCTCATGACACTCACCTTTTACATATTTGTAAACATTAATGAGGTCACTGCTCAGTCCTCTCTTCTCCAAGCTAAAGAGACCCAGCTCCCTCAGTCTTTCCTTATAAGGGAGATGCTCCACTCCCTTCATCATCTTTGTGGTCTTGCACTGGACTCTCTCCAGCAGTTCCCTGTCCTTCTTGAACTGAGGGGCCTAGAACTGGACACAATACTCCAGATGTAGTCTCACCAGGGCAGAGTAGAGGGGGAGGATAATCTCTCTTAACCTACTAACCACCCCCCTTCTAATACACCCGAGGATGCCATTGGCCTTCTTGGCCACAAGGGCACAGTGCTGGCTCATGGTGATCCTGCCATCCACCAGGATCCCCGGGTTCCTTTCCCCTACACTGCTCTCTGATAGGTCATTCCCCAACTTATACTGGAACCTGGGGTTGTTCCTGCCCAGATGTAAGACTCTACACTCGCCTTGTTATATTTAATTAAATTTAAATATTTCCCTGCCCAACTGTCTAGCCTGTCCAGGTCTTGCTGGATGGCAGTGGGAAAAGGACACGCACTATTTCAGAAATTAGATTTGCAGAACCAACTAAAATTCACGACCGCAGAAGCAGAAGAATCAGAGACTGAACAGAAAGAGTCCTAAAATAGCTCCAGCAGAGAAACATAGATTTAGACTAATACAAGAATCAGGAACACACATTTTAATCAGAAAATCTAGAGTCCCATAGATTAACCTGCAAAGAAATTCCGTGGCTCTCAGATAAGATTTCAGGTCAGAGATGATATTAATTTACGAGACATCTAAATACATCTGCAATAATTCTCTTACTTTAAAAAGGTATGAGTAAAGTCAGTACATGCTTTACAGAGGCATTGCATTTATTGCATATATCTTTATGAAGAGATGCATCCTGTATTGCTGGCTGAATCCACATGTATTTATTAAATCTTAGAAAATGATCTGAATAAGAAAGAGCCTTTCTCTGTCATGGTAAAAAAACCACAATATAAATAGCAGCGGGAAAGTACAGGAATTCAACCTTCTCAAATTTTATCACTGTATTTTTTTTCTTCCAATTTCCTATTAAAAATGTATTAGACCTAGTCAATAATAAATATTTTTATCACTAAATATTGTAAAGTAGTTATATGTAAAGGTAATAAGCTAAAAGCTCTTGCTTAAGTATATTCCCTTTGTTCTCAGAAGTAACAGCTAGAGAACTCGCACACGTAGAGTTGGAAGACAACTTAATAGATGACAAATTTTTACCCTGTGCTCTTTCTAACAGTCCTCAGGCTTTAAATATCTTTCCTCCATATTTTTCTGCGTAGGCATACATGTGAGGTTCACAGTACTCATCTACGATTTCTGGGCATGCAATAAGTAAATAAAAAAGCAATTCAAACAAATGAGTTCTGAGCTTGTATGCAACTCAAACTCTTCTATCAGACATCTGTAGACATCTTGTTTAATATAGGATAAAATTAATGTGGTTTGTATTGAAAAAGTAATTAGCCATCTAAAACACAGAGAATACACTACAAGTAAATTTTGTATATTTTCCTAGTTTAAAACTTCTTATGTGACTTCCAATGTGGACCTATTAAAACATTATATCATAGATATATATATGTATTTACCAATATTTATCAATGTATGAATTCTACGTTCAATCTACATAATGCTTGTGGTAATACTTTTAAGACATCTACAAGAGAGGCCCAAATTTCATGTCCTCCAAACTCAAGAGTGGTCCATCCCAGCAAAGTGGAAGTCAGGCAAACATGTCAGGAGGCTGTGGGGATGAACAAGGAGTTCCTGGCCATACTCAAACAGAAAAAAAGAAGTCTACAGAGGGCAGAAACAAGGACAGATAACACAAGAGTAACACAGAAATATTGTTTGAACATACAGGAAAAATGAAGGCTAGGGAAAATGTGGGACCATTGCTGAATGACATGTGGCACCTGGTTATCCAGGGCATGGAAAAGACTGAGGTCCTGAATGCCTTTTTATCCCTGTCTTTACTAGTAAGACAGGCCCCAGAGACCTGGGGGGAAGAGCGGAGCAAGGAAAACATACCCTTAGTGGAAAAAGATCAGGACAGGGGATATGCTAGCAAAGTGGACATACATAAATCCATGGGCCCTGATGGGGTGCACCCGTGAGTGCTGAAGGAGCTGGCTAATGTCATTGAGAGGTCATTTTTTATAATCTTTGGTTGATCATGAAAACTGGGAGAGCTACCCAAAATATGGAGGATTTTGTAAAGGTTTTCCAAATTCATCTTTTCTGAACTGTTCAATAAGGAATACAAAGATCTTGATTTATCGCAATAGGAAAGCCAGAAGTAGAGATATTTAGAATCAATGTATCTGCCAAATACATCTATTCATCTTCAGCCCCTCTCACAATTAAATGTAGTGGGAAAAACTCAGCAAATTTCACTTCTTACAGGAAAATATATTGTTAAACAAAGCAAATACTGTGCCTTAAACTAATAATTTTTCAGAAAGAGCAATCATCTATGGAGCAAATGTATTTTTATGACTATTTTTTAATGAAATGAATCACACATCTGAGACGTCAATTTTCTATTGTTATTAGCAGGTACAACCAGTTCACTTCCAGACATTCCATTTTGTATTTGTTCTTGCTACCAGTTTGCATCTCAACTTGACACATGCATACCTGGAGCACTGAAATAACGATTTAACACTTAAGAAGCAGTAGAGTAAAAAAGTTGCTAAGAACTTTAAGGTAAGCTCTGATCTTCCACTTGTTGAATCTGTCAAATGAATTTGCTTATTCCTACTGAACTTTATTTCAGACACATTTCTACATTTCTTCCACATTGGGTTTGTTTATTTCACTCCAATCGAAGAGGAAAAATGTTACTCAATAACACTTGTTCTTTGGTGTTCCCTTCCTGGTCCAAGTCAAGATCCTCATGCTTCAATATTCTTATCCAGTTTTCAGGTAAAGATGGGTTTAGGCACTACTGAGAAGCAAAGTACTCTAGAATAAATCACTACAAAATATTTTCTGGTAAGCTTAAAGGCCCATTCCCTCTCAAATAAAAGAATGTTTTGTCAGTTGGACTCACCATTACTTAACTTGCACTGTTATTACTAAGACCATTGCACTGATATAAAAAGCACTATTAGTTTCTTCCACAGAAATTCTCCACAGATAGAAAACCACATTGATAGTTATGACTTGTCACGTAAATCACTTAATACAACATTAAAAAAGAAATAAAAAATAATCTGCAGTTGAACTGAAACTTCAGTGATAAGCCACTACCAGTCCCATTGTCTCCTCCTATGTTTAAGACTTTGAGACATTAAAAATATGATTAAATCAGTATTTACTATTGAACACCTCTAACTGACCTTACAAGCTATTTCAGTTGCCTACTAATCTAAAATCGCATCTTTATTGTTGATTTTAACCTATTCTAAATCTGACAGAACAAAAAAAGTTTAAAATTTAGTTTAATGGTACTTTTGAACACAATTAAGAATATTTCCTGGGCAAGAACAAAATTGTGGGAATTTTGAAAAATTAGAAAACCTTTTCATTCAGGTAATGAAAATTTACTTCTTAAAAACTGTAGAAGACTATAAGACTGGCTGAAAACAAATAAAAACAAATAAAACTTCAGGAAATATATTGCAGTCTGTAATGTGGTTTTTTTTTTTTTCTTTTTCTCATTGTCAATGAAGTTCTTGATTTTTAGAACCCTATCCAGAAAAATGACATAAAACATCTCCTGACATTCTCCATTCTGTATCTAGGAGATCTGAATGTGCTGACAGTGCCACATTTTTCTCAAGGCTGTGGAGTAGCCTTTTCTACTTCTCTAATTCCTTGCACAGACTTGCTCTGGTAGCTACCCTCAAATCATACCAATTAGATTAATACCTGTTTAAAATGCTGTAGTAATTACCACTTTCTTCTGAAAGCACAGTTTGTTGTTGTTCTTCTGTCCATTTACCAGCTCCATTCAGACCTCTCCTCGATGTTCAGATCTCTGTCTCAGAGTTTTTGAACATGTTCCTCCATTAAATGCATTTAACTACACCTAGTTCTCTGACCTGCTGTGACCCTTTCTGATAGGGATGTGCCATTTTGAAGGAAGGAATAAAATATTTTTTAGACTAGGCAGAGCCCAGAAGTGAGACTTTAATGCAGATAGCTTATAGTGGATAGGAAACTCCAACTTGATTGCAATGGCAGCCACGTTGATATTCAGTTTCCAGACCCTGTTGTAGGGGTTGATATATTTCAGTGAGACTGGAAAAAGTTGCTTTGTCCTTGAAAATTAACATGTATAATCTGATCTAGTTTTTTTGTTGCTGCAATTAATTTCTCCAAGCATCCTTGATACAATTTAGCAAGTTCTCATTTTTATTAACAAAAGTGAACATGTATCTTATCAACAAAAGTGGGTCTGAAGAGGCTTGTATTGCATTGTACAAGCAAATGAAAGATTGTGGTACAGACGATTTGTAGTCTGAACTAATTACTATTACTACCCTGACTATAAAGTAGGATTCTGCCCGGGATAGAAATATTCTTTCCTCTGTACTTTTAAATCAGCCTTGTTTACTACAGAAGGCTTTTCAGTGAAAAACACCATTGAAGACTCTCATTAATAATGATGAAACAACAGAGAAGGCAGTTTCAAAACAACTTAGTTACACTGCAGTGTTCTGTGCACTTTTCTTCCCTGTATAAGACATAGACATCCTGCATCTCATACAGTGGCAAGAAATTTGTTTTCACATCTTCAGCTGTTAGTTTTTCAAATTTCATCTCAGATCTGAAAAATCTAATGCGTTTGACCTCCATGGGTTTTAAACACAGCTGGATTTCTTCTTTACTGAAGAAAATAATGCAAACCAGGCCATTTCATATAACTGAAGATTCATATGTTCAGTTTTCTCTCACTAAACTACTGCAATTTCAACTAAAGAATGCGGAATATTGTGTGGGTTCTTTTTACTCTGATACCTTTTCTATGGAAAAATATTCACCTTTTCATAAGCCAAAAAAATACCACAGAGAAATACTCTATGGTGATAGTGGTAATGGTGGGAAAGTAAACAAAACCACAATGCAAAAAAAATCCGGGTGTAGTAAATACAATCATGATTCTCAACATTCTGTGCACAGCAATGAACATCTGTAAGAGTCCCTCCTCACTTGTAATGCAGACTTCTGTTTCACAGCCTATTTTAAAAGGAAGGAATCCAGGTGTTTCAGAACCATTAAACCTTCATAACAGACTGTTAGGTAAAACTGGGAGGGATTATGCAAAAATTCCTCCCTCCATTTGTCCTTGCATGACAGACTAGTTAAGGACTGATACAGCACTAATGTGAATGTGAAGACTGTCCCCTCTACATGAAAAAGCAAGTCACGGGAAAGGAACAGATTTTCTTAAGCAGCAAGAACTTATTCCATTTCGTTCCAGCAAGCGTAGTATGTCATAGGTGCCAAATTCCTCTTTGCAAGTGAAACCTCTGCATGGCTATCACAACTGTAGACAGTCCTTAATACACAAAAGACTCAGGGCACTTGCCACAGAGGCAGGCTTTAGGTCTTAGCTCTTAACCTCCTGCCATTGCTCTAGCATAGCTTGCATTTCCACTGGAAAGAATGCAGATTGTGTTGACAGGATGGAATGGAAGAGCAAATAAGAATTAAGGCAGGCCCAAAGACCCTTCCCCTTTCACTGTCATTAATTCCGCAAGTGAGCACAGTAAATATACTCTAAGTGTGCTACAGTATAAATTGTTGAATAAGAATGGAGAAAGAGCAGATAAAGACTTCACAGTATCTTCCTGGTGTAGTCAACAGTATAATGTCCTCTGCACAAGGCACACTCTAAAGCAGCTGTTTATCTGAGACTGTCCAACTCCATTAACAGAGCATGAGCTCATTGCCATAAGCTACATGACAATAATTCTAAAGCGTTTGTATTAAGACAAAAAATTATTTTATCTTTGCCCCAAAAATTGTCTTTCAGAAGCAGAGAAGAGGGAAGGAATGTTTTATTTATGGCTATCTATTCTAAAAGATCAAAACAATTAAAGTGGTCACTAATATATCAGAAATATAATTGTCTTCCTTGCAGAATGTCGTTTAACAGATTTAAACCTATACCAAATCATATGGCAAGCCAACAACAAAAAAATCTTGTTGCATAGCTTATTTTAGAATTATTTCTTTACAACAATTTCCTGTTAGATAGTGTCTGGACAGTTGCAAAATGGATCTTTTAAGAATGTGTTCTTTATTTCTGTAAGAAATCCTTCTTTTATAATAAGCCTGGTGTCACCAGATTATGTAGTTTAATATAACTTCCTTTCTCATTTTTTTCTTTTTTTTTTTTTAATTTGACCATTCAATTTTAAAGGGAGGGAAAAACAGACGTAGCCTTAAGTGGCACTAAAACCTATTAGGTAAAGGTCTAAAAGGTCTTATATTTCATTTGCACAATCTAATTCAATTACTTCACAAAACCTTATGCTGTAGACAAAGAGAGAACTTGCAGAGTGTGTGGATATTGAAATGACATAATAATCTGTGTGTTGGTGGCATTGCTAGTCCACCAGGAGAACAAAAGCTTTGAAAGCTTCTAGTCAAGAGATCATAGAAAAGAACTGTCTCATGGTGACATATGTTGTTAGGAAGAGGATCATCATGTCACTCTGGTTAGTTTTGTCTGATTTCTGTGATGGAATGTGTCTGCTGTGTCTGAATTTTATGAATTATTCAGCAGAGAGAGACTGCTTAATGCAGCTTGACAATCTAAAACTCTCATTCTGCACTTGTATGTGCATGCATATATTTATATACCTCTATATAATTTTATACACATATAAAACGCCTAAATCTTGATCCGCTTCTGCATTATTTCATAGTCCGGCTAGAATAATTTTCTTTTCATTAGTAGAGCTTACTTCAAACTCTGAATTGCAATATTCAGCTACATATGGTTTACATTCTAAAATTCATGTCAGCCAAAACAAATATTTTTGCTGGACCTAGCTGCTAATATTTAAGCAAAAAATATTTAGTTAATACTTCAGAAGACTGTAACTCATTGCATTTTTGTGCTCGTTTGTATATTATTCGATGGTTTTCTTAATAACAAAATAAGGTAGAATGGTGCCCAGCATGACTGTATGCACACAAATGAAGAAGTGCCAAGACAGTATTATAGGGGAAGCTGTTATGCAGAGCACATGCTGCTTCTGGGAAATGAGCATGACTGGTGCCCACATAAAGCACCTGTACTCCAATGTGTGCAGTATTGAGAACAATAGGAGGAATCAGAATTTGGTATGCAGTTGCAGTGCTATGATCTTATTGGCATCAAAGAAACATGGCAGGCGGGGACAGTAGGGATGGGGAGTTACCTTTTATGTGAGACAGCAGTGGGCATGTGAGAATATCTGCCTTGGAATGGATGGTGAGCTAGCTGAGGGCTTATGGGTAAGGATTAGTTGACAGACTAAAATGTGCAGCATTGTGGTTGGTGTCTTACCAACTGCCTGGTCAGGAAGAAGTAAATAAGTCCTTCTTCAGAGCTCATATTTGCAGATATTGGTTCTCATGGGTTACCTCAATCACCTGGCACCTGTGGAGGAGCAACAGAACTGGACACAAGCAATTCAGAAGGTTCCTGGAATGTGATGGTGATAATTTGCTGAATAAAATGAGTGGGGGAGCCCACAAGGGGATGTGATCTGTTGGATGTCATATTTAAGAACATGGATGAACTGATCAAGGCTATGAAGGTTGGGGGCAGCCTTTGTTGTGATGACTATGAGATGGTAGAGTTCAAGATCTCAAGAGGTGGGAGCAAGGCAAAAGGCAGGATCACAGAGCTTTGGGAAAGGAAGCTTTGCCCTGTTCAGGAACCTGTTTGTAAGATTCCCATGGGATGCACTTCTGGAGAAAGGACATCTAGAACATCTGGTTGATACTCAAGGATGACCTTCTCCAACGTCAAGAAAGATCCACCTTAACAAGCATGAAATCAAAGAAAAGTGGGAGGAGGCATGCATGGAAGAAAAAGAAGTTCCTGACTAATTGCAAACATAAAAAAAGAAGTGTACAAGAGATGGAATCAGTGGCAGGTGACCTAGTAGAATTATAGACACACCATCTGAGCATGCAGATATCGAATTAGGAAACCAAAGTCCATGTGGTGTTAAATCTGGTAACGGATGAGAAGGGCAACAAGAAGAGCTTCCATACATATTCCAGCTGTAAAAAGAAGACAGGGGAAGATGTGGGTCCACTGCTGAGTGAGGCAAAGGACCTGATGGCACAGGACATGGAAAAAGATAAGGTACTCAATGTTTTGTTTCTGTCTTTATTAGTAAGATTTACCTTCAGGAATGTTAAGCATGTGAGACCAGATAAAAAGTTTCCTTGGTGGTGGAGAATCAAGATAGACAACATTTAAAGAAACTGGACATACACAGATCCATGCGACCTGATGGGTTGTACTCATGAATGCTGAGAGAGCTGACTGATGCCACCGTAAGGCCACTTGATTATCTTTGAAAGGTCATGGAAAATGGGAGAGGTTCCTCAAGGCTGAAGGAAAGCAAATATCTTTCTTATTTTCAAGAAGGGTAAGAAGAAAGATCTGAGGAACTACAGGCCAGGCAGATTTATCTCAGTCCCTGGGAAGGTGATGGCATGCATCCACCTGAAAGCCATTTCCAATCATATCAAGATAAGTATGTAACTAGGAGTAGTAAGCATGGATTTGTGAAGGGGAAATCTAGCCTGACAAACCTGGTAGCTTTCTACAATGAAATTGCTAGCTTGATGGAAGAAAGATGGGCAGTTTTCAACTCTTTTTTACCACAACATCCTGAAAGACAAACTAAGGAAGTACAGACTAGATAAATGGATTGAACACAGTCCAAAAAAACAGGCTCAGAGGGTTGTGATTAGCAGCACAAAGCATAGCTGGAGTCCAGTCACTAGTGGTGTACCCCATGGATCAATACTGATGCCAATACTATTTAACATTTTAGTTAATGACCTAAACAGTGATACAGAGTACAGTTTGCAGATGATACAAAGTCAGGAGGTAGGGTTAATAGACCTGATGTTAGTGTTACCACTCTAAAGGACCTCAGCTTGTTGGGAAAATGAACAGAGAAGAATCTCACGAAGTTCAGTAAATGGAAATGTCAAGTTCTGCCCCTGGACAGGAACAATGACATACACCAGGACAGACTGCAGGCCAAACAACTAGAAAGCACCTTGGCAGAAATGGGCCTAGGGGTCCTAGTGGGCACCAAGTTTAACGTGATTTGAACATGGCCTTGAAGCATTGAAGATGGGCAACACTCTGGGCTGCACTAGCGAGATCATGGCCAGAAGACTGAAGGAGATGATCCTTCCCCTCTACCTACTCAGTATAGGTTAGTCATGACTGGAGTGTTGAGTCCAGTTCTGGGCTCTCTGGTGCAAGAGACATGGACTTACTGGAAGAGGTCCAGCACAGGGTCATGAAGAGGATTAAATCTCTGGAGCATCCACCATAGAAGGAGAGAATGAGAGAGCATCTCTGTAGTATCCAGAGACAGAACAAGAGGCAATGGGCACAAATTGAAACACAGGAAATTTCATTTCAACAAAAGAAGCAACTTTCTCACTTTGAGGGTGAACAAACAGTGGAACAGGTTGTCTTGAGAAGCTGTGGCATCTCCACAATATTCCAAATCTGACTGGACATAGCTCTGGGCAGCTTGCTCTTATTGATCATTCTGTGAGCAGGAGGGTTGAACTAAGTGATCTCCAGAGGTCCCTTCCAACTTCAACTGTCGTGTAATTTCATAATTTTAACAGTTATGGTTGCATATCTTAATATAAATGACCACAATTCTGTAATGAGAGAATTTATTTTTTATTATTATTTTCACTGATCTGTAATTTCCAATGGATATCGTAAGGCAGAAGTTTTGTTTGTTTGTTTGTTTGTTTCAGATGGAAACTGCAATTCAATACCATGGGATTATTAGCAGTACAAAGTACAGTAAATGCTTTATTATATTATTTTGCAAAACTATTGGAAATTATTTCAACACAAATGTAATACAAATAATTTTTTTAGGCAATCACAAGCCATAAGAATAGAAACATGAACAAGTAGTGGCAACGTTTGATTTAAGATACCATACTGTTTTCCTCTTGCTTTCCAAGGCCCTGGAACTGAATGTTCAAGAAGTTTTTAGTTGTTCCTGCCTTTTGGATATGCCTATGAGTAATTGCAAAAGCTATGCTTCTAGTACATGCTGCATCTAGACTTTTCTCATGGCCCTTACCTTTTAGGACTTTTTGGTGTGGAAACTGGAAGAAGTTTTCTATCTAAAATTAGAGTGTTTAGGGCTCTTAACGCTTGCTCTGACCTTTAGAAGTAGAACATGAGCTACAGTCTTTCCTTTAATGAAGGATTTTTATCAACTCAATTATTCCTCCAAGTATTCTCTAGCTATTTTACCTTTATAGAGACCAACATTACTTTAATGAAGAAAGAGAAAATAGATTTGATATATTTGTATGTTTTTTAAATGAATAAAAATCTCTGCACCTAAGAGTTACTTGGCTAGATGAAGAGATACTTCTACCTGTTTTGCTAATAAACGGTCAGGAGAGTTTGAATTTAGGTGCAACATTTTCATTCTCTGATTCAGAAAACTGCTCATGCTAATGGCTGTGAAGTTTCTTTTTTCCCCCCTCAAATATAGAATACATTATTTGACAACCCTGTATACACCAGCTAAAGGAAAAGATCATACAATCAAAGCACAGATCATGATTCACGTACATTTTCCTAAAAATGTTAAACTTATTGCACTTCAACAAGAAGCATGACCACCTATATACAGCTTGTGTAAATTATGTATACATGCTCAGTAAATGACACACACACTTCACAGTAAATGATTTCACAATTATGTAGCAGAAAAGACAGCTTTAAAACAAATATGGAAACAAATTAAAAAGAAAAAATAACCTGAATGTGACTATGGAAAATATCTTAAAATATCACTGAACATAATGATACACAAAGTAAAAGTCTTAAGATTCATTGAAATTTGTATTCATATCAACTTTAACAAGATTTTGCCTTTACAGTGTTACCCCACCTAACTTTTTTTTTTTTTTTTTTTTTTAAATAATACTGAAGCAGCAATATATCTTATCTAAACTCTACAGAAGCCGCTGGCGGGCAGCAACAAGTATTACAAGACTCAACAGGATGGAACTTTAAACCAAACACAATCATATCAATCAGAGGGCACAAGCCAGAGCAAAACTTAATAACCTGGTGCCTTCTGCATTGATGACAACAAAAATAAATCCATAAGCCAGGCAGTTTTAGGAAGGTTTCTTTCACAGCCTTTTTAAGAAATACAGGTTTCACTAAAGTCACAGACCAGAGCAAGATGCAACAAAGAAAAATTTTTAAACCAGCTAAATGGGTATTTCAAAAAGCCTTGTTACATGATAGCTAATACGAGCAGCCAACCAAAACTAAAAACAAACAGTAAAAAAGAGGAAAAATAGTCTCACTTATTAACTACACATAAATGAAAGACTCTGGGCAGGGAAATCCTTTGAGGATAATTACCTGTTTTTACATGGAAGTTGGCTAACACGATGCCCATCTACAAGAGGGGCTGGAAAGTTGATGTGGGGAATTACAGACCTGTCAGTCTAACCTCAGTGCTAGGGAAGGTCATGGAACAGATGATTGTGAGTAACATCACGTGACACTTACAAGAGAACCATATGATCAGACCCAGTCAACATGGGTTTATGAAAGGCAGGTCCTGTTTGATCAACCTGATCTCTTTCTATGACAAGGTGACCCAACTAGTAGATGAGGGAAAGGCTGAAGATACTGTGTACTTAGACTTTAGTAAGGCCTTTGACACCATATCCCACAGCATTCTCCCACAGAAACTGGCAGCTCATGGCCTGAATGGGTGGACTCTGCGATGGATGAAGAACTGGCTGGATGGCCGGGCCCAAAGAGTTGTCGTGGATGGAGTCGAATCCAGTGGGTGGCCGGTCATGAGTGGTGTTCCCCAGGGCTCAGTGTTGAGACCAGTTCTGTTTAATCTCTTTATCAATGATCTGGATGGGGGGATTGAGTGCACCCTTAGCAAGTTTGCAGATGACACCAAATTGGGAGGGAGCGTTGATCTGCTGGAGGGTAGGATTGCCATACAGAGTGATCTGGATCAGCTGGATCCTTGGGCTGAGGCAAGTTGTATGAGATTTAACAAGGTCAAGTGCCAGGTCCTACAACAGAGTCAGTGAAAAGTCTCTGTCTACAACTACTTGAAAGGAGGTTGTAGCATGGAGAGTGTTGGCCTCTTCTCTCAAGTAGCAAGTGATAGGACAAGAGGAAATGGCCTCGAGTTGTGCCAGGGGAGGTTCAGATCGGACATTAGGAAAAAAATTATTCACGGAAAGGGTTGTCAGGCATTGGAACAGGCTGCACAAGGAAGTGGTGGAATCACCATCCCTGGAGGTGTTTAAAAGTCTTTTAGATGAGGTTCTTAGGAACATGATTTAGTGCTAGAGTCAGGTTAAGTTATGGTTGGACTCAATGATCCTGAGGGTCTCTTCCAAACAAAATGATTCTATGATTCTATGGAGCATTTGTCAGGATGAGACCGAAGAAGAGGAATATCCCATACAATTCCCTGGTAAGTGCCCTTCTAAGTCAGAAAAGGCTGGAGTACTGCAGGGAACTGAAGGATAAAAGTATCCAGGACAACAGACTTGGAGCACCTACCTGATAACATGCATTTAGTGATTACTCATCTGAAACTCTGGCATGCTATGGAGGGCCATGAGAAGTTTTGCACATTCTTTTTTCATAGCACTTTGAAACAAAACACAGTCAAAACCCAAAAGACGCAAAAAGACAGTGTCTCATTTTTATCAAGTTTGATTTACCCTTGAAAACTGCTTGGTAGGTCACACAGGGCTAAAAGGAAGCTTTGACTTTCCAAATAATGCAAAATTAAGCTTGCATTTTTTTTTTTTTTTTTTTTAATAAGGCACACAACTGTAAACTCTAACCTGTGCTTGCTTATTGTCAGTCACATTAAAAATACCTATTAAAGATTTAATAGTATTAAACATAAACAATAAACAAATGAGAATCATGAAACACCTGTCCCCCAGATATTGTAGCATGAAATATCACCTTTGAAACTAGCACTATTTATAACTACTTGATTTTGCATCAAAGAATAGGGATTTGAGATTTTGCAATCAGTGCTGCTTGTGGTTTTACTGTAAAATTACATCCATACGCAATGAGAAATATCATAATCAGTTCCCATTGCGAGTCACTTGGAATCTACCTGGCCCAATTAAATAATTGTAAGCCCATTCTGAAAGACATATTCTCCCCAGAGCATTGCAGAAATTTAAAATGAGCCAAGAAAATTAGCCACAGTGTGTAGGTGGCCTGCTTTCTGCCTGTAGGTATAATTTTTAAGCATTTCTAAGACCTGCTTAATCAACTCATTCACCTGTGGCTGGTAACTGTAAAAAAATACCATTTTCTTTCTGAGTAAGTTTTGCCTCATTTGTTTTAAAAATGTGTACTGGATGTAGTAATTGTGCAAGAATCATGATTTGTACTTATAAACCAGAATATCAACGTCTGGCTTGTTGCATAGGTACAAGCACCACAATTGAAAACAAAACAAACCCAAAGAATATGGGAACAGCAATCAGTTTGAGATAGTAGTAATCATTTCTTAATCGTGGCTTAATGACAAGGGGAAAAAATTCCCCTTTTTTTTTTTTTTTTTGTAATGATGAATCAAATTAACTACCTTTGAACACATTTAGTTTTATAGAGTAAAGAAGAAGTGGAATGCATCTACAAATAGTTACAGGACAAGGGATCAAATTAATGCTGATGCTAACATTCACATCCTACATTCTGGTAGAAAACTGAAGTTTTGAGTTATCAGAACAGGGGCCCTAAGCATTTCTGACTTACCTCCAGAAAAACTGCAAAGCATTCTCTTGACCCCACAGTGCAGTAGTAGTCCATTCCTTCTCTACCATTATTTATGCTGTGATTGCAACCACCTCTGCAAAATGACATATTTTTCTCACTATAAGTTACTTGAATACACCTCAGGCATTCAGTTACTTCGGTTACAGAAACACTATATTGCAGCATTTCTCAGTCTGTGCTAAGAATTGTAATCGTACCCTCACGTTGTTAGTAACCATTCAAATGGAGACAATAGATATATATTGCTACTCCAGCTTTCATAGATTTGGTTATATTTTGTTATAAAATTTATTCCTTGGTACTAGAATGAAAAGACATGTACAAATAGAAGTATATAACCAACTAGAATTGTTTCGGAAATTAAACACACAAAAGTCAGGAAATTAAATCTCAGTGTTCAAGTTCGGTATTAACCCGATTCACTTGTGATCATGTATGGAAAAGTGATTTCTAGAGGTGATCAATTGTATTTTGCTATTTGTCAAATTATAAACAGAAGTGATAAGGCAGTTTGACACTTCCCATTAGAAGAAGCTGGTTTAGATTGCCAGCTTGAATATCTGCTTTAGGGTTATTACTTTTTCTTTTCATGAGTGCTAAGTAGACTTAGTTTACGAAAAAGAAGAGCAAGAAGTGACTTCATCACACTTTGTAAGTGCCTTCATGAGGAGAAAATAGCAAATAGAAGAGAGCTTTTTGGTCTAGCACAATAAGGCATAGCAAGAACCAATGGCTGGAACATAAAACCAGGCCAACTCAAATAGGTAATAAATGTACATTTCTTTTAAACTGAGCAATTTATCTATAGAAAGTAAACTGCCTGGGAAATACTATGAATTTCATTTTTTTTAAACAAAGTTTCTTCAAAGCAAGTGCAATACCTTTCTGGAACATGCTTTCATTGCACAATATCAGGACAAATGGCAGTGAAAAATTTATGTTACTTGATGACCTGAACTATACAAAAATGTAGTCTGCAAGTCCTGAGATAGGAAGGCAGAAGAGAGTTCAGCAAACCACACAACATCAATGAGAAAGGCCAAGCAGAATAAGACAGCAACTGAAAACCACGTGATTCCAGTCTTAGATACATATCTGACTAACAAAATTGATACAAAGGCTGACTTAGATTTTCCTGGCTTTAGAAGGGAGACACAATGACATACGTGGCCCTGTAAAGACATCTGTTCTATAGGTTGCAACAGTCCTAGAGCCTTCCAATGTAAGCAGTTTGGTGGATGTACAGAGAAGCACAGGCGTCTGTGAAGGCAAAACATCCAGTTCTCATGCTTTTCCTCTAAATGCATTGTGAGGATCTGTTTCTCTGATATTGCTGGAATTATGTTAGTTCTGAGGTCATACTCATCCTTCTATGACTATTATTGCTACCTTCTGAGAACAGTGAGAAAGGATGCTTTCTGAGCTTTATATATGTGGTTTGTGCTCAGTGTTTGGTTGATTTTGCTGTTGTTTTTGTTTGTCTGTTTGTTTTCTTTAACTGCATTTTTTTTTCTTCACAAAAAGCCCATCACAGTTCTCACTGGCTGCAAATTCTGTTATGTCTTGAGGATGTTCCTGGCATTTGAAAGCCCAGTTTCTAAAGTTAATACATTTATTTCTGATAGTAATCTCCAGTATAATTCTATTGTTCTACATTATAGGTGGACTCGATGTTTCAATGTCTCACAGAATGCAGCTTGTTTTTATACTTCTTTAATTGAATTAATGCAACCAAACAGCACAGTAATGTAAGTTCTTTTCAGGTGCAATGGAAGTTGCCATACATCTGTTCACTCGCCACAATACTCATTGTATTGAACTATGTCATACACCCAAGACCTGTCTAAGCATCTGCTTAAAAACCTTTTCAGATGATCCCCTGAATCAGTAATAATCCAGAATTCAGTAAAATTGCATCGCACCTGTGATAACTATAAGGTACAGCTGAAAAATTTTGAGAGGGCATATACACAGTAAGCTTGCTAGGTAAGCTACAAGTTGAACTTGTGCAATGGTTGCTCCATGGACAGTTCAGAAAAGTACTGCCATTATTAGCAACTATAATCACAACAGTATTGCATTTGCATGCAAACCAGATTATTAACTCCTTGAATTTATTCTGTTTGGAATTGTTGAGGGGTTATGATGAAAGAGAGAGGGAAAATGTATGCGCATTAATACCTTCAGGAATAGAGAAATAAGTAACAGGTACAAAAAGTATCAGAATGGGAAAAAAATAACCATGTTCATACCACCATCATATTTTAGGGTCATTTCACTGTCCCTGCCAAATTTAGTGCTGGATAGATCTGATATTTTACTCCTTCCTCGGTATTAGAGAATGAGACAGAGTTTATATTTCCTATTGGGCTGTTTCAGCTGTATTCTCTCTTGTTAGCAGGGCACTTTTAAATTTCACAGCATTTTCTAAACAGATTTTTTTTGTTGACTTTATTTCCCTTTTCAACTTCTAGTTTATGCTGCTTTCTGATAGAATTAAAATGATTTTAGAACTCATGCTTTCTTAACAAATATAATCAGTTTCACTACTTAACCCAACAGAAAAAACATTGTATGTTCATTATCATGTGAATGCCAGCATACTGTATAAAACAAATTCACCAGCTGGTTTGATTACAAATAATTCTTTCATTAAAAAGCAGACATAATATTCACCCACATAAAAATCTTGTATATCTATGTACTTGCATTGACTTCATATTTCAGAGACAAAAAAAAAAAAGTCCAATATATCTTTCATTTTTTAATCTTTGTTTCCTACATGAATATCAACATACAATAATAATACATCCATTGATATTCTGTCATTACCTTTTGATAGCTGGTGCAATGCCTAGAGCTTCATTTTAATTCACAATGCATCAATAACAATGCAATAAGCATCCTTTCCTTGGTAAATAAGCATTCTTTGAAGATCAGCAAAATGTTCATAAAACTTATATTTACAGCAATGTTTACCCGTTCATCAAGGACTATTCAAATTATATACTTCTAGGGCTTTTTATTAAATCCTGAAATTAAGATTGCCTGAAAGGCTTCTCTATGCAATATGGGTGTATCAGCACCGTGGATGATAGGCTAGAAATCTCAGATATAATCTACCAGATAACATAAATCTGCATGACAACATCTTCCCAAACTGCATACTACTGGTTTTTGCTCACTGTGATATATGGAGATGTGATCAGAGGAATCATTGATAATATTCCGAAAATGTCCAGTTACTGGTGACATCACTTTCAAGACAAATATTCCTGCAATGCTTTCCTTCTGTTTTTCTGCAAGCAACCTTCATTTTATCGTTAAGAAAAAACACTTCAAGCAAAAATGCTGGGAAGGTAATGGAGCCCCATAATTTTTCTTAATAAACTTGCTCTTGATTTGTAACTATGGAATAACACAATCACATCCAGTGCCACTGCATTTTTATTGAATATACTAAATGACATGCAAGATTGTATAGTTAGCAATAACACAATTATTAAATTAAAGCTGAACAATGGTTTTCTGTTGAATACATATTAACAAGTATTTACTTTTAGGGAAGCTTTTCTCACCGCTCCCAACTTACTCTCAACATCCTTGCGTAAACCGTAGGTTCCTGCAAATGGCTTTGTTGAGATCTGGAAGTAGCAACTCAGGCTACGCACCAACATCTTGTAGTTGTTTGCAGTCTTTTTCACATTCATCTGGCTGACTTAGTCCTGGCTGGTTTTCTTTCAAAACATTCCTTTGAGGAGCAGAGAGGCAGACTCGCTTAAGGGTATGTTGCCTGCAACCGGAATTTCATCACTTTAGAAACAATGGCCCAGGCTATTTTTGGATGTGGTTAGTGTCAAATTTTTCTTGACAGCTCTGCTCCACACTGACAATGCAAATTACTTTTTCTTCCTTTTTGCACCTCAAACTGATTATTATAGCTGGTTCAGAGATTTTTCCTGCTTACTTCCTTCCTCATCTGATGGAACAAGTCTGTCAACAAGCTCACCCTCTGATCTTTTAGCTGATAATCACTATGTCAGTTTAGTTTACTTTTGCATAGTGCTATCACATTGAATTAACTTTCTCCTTAGAGAAACTTATCATTTTCCGCTCTGCCATATAAAAGGTTTGGAGGCCACTAAATTGTAGGTGACTTTAAAAAGAGTAGCTACAGTAAGTAATATTTCAAAAGTTTTGCAGCCACTTTCATTAGAACTCCTGAGGAAGAGCAAAATCAACAAGTAATTATATGCTTAAAGACCTTGTAAAATGTATTACTTTAGAAGTTCAGGATACCTAGTGATTTTGTTTCAGTCATGCTCCTTGAGGTTTCTAGTCTACTTTCAGAAAATAGTATTTTAGATTTTATTATATTTCATAGCCACAGAAGGAGTCCAAACTCAACATACTTTTTTTTCCTTTAGTAGGTAATTGGGTATGCAAATGGGAATTTTAACACATAAGTCACAGTTTGTACCATGTAGACAACCAACAGGAGCCACTCAGCAATCAAGTGAAAACAGAGAAGTGCCCATAATTCTAGATCTTGAAAACCAGAATATAAATCCCTAGCAAAGAAAAAATAAACCCTACAACATAATATTTATAAAGCATCTACGTGGTACTGTGTATATATAATACCATCTGTATTATTCACATTGATATGCCACAGAGTTTACAAAAAAGAGAAAAGAAATAAAATCTCTCAAAGAAGAAAATGCCATCATTTGATTCTAGATAAGGAAAATGCATTATTTATACAATATTTGTACTGCTTGTACCTAAGACTATATCCCTATCTAATATCAAGAGTTGCGTCTCCTGTTAGCAATGAGGATGGAGTTCCTTACCTAATATCCCATGTGTTACTGCATGAGAAGACATGAAACTTAATGTAAATTTAATACTACTAATGAAACTTCTAAAGAGGAAAGAAAAGTTAAATATGAGCAATTTGCTGTATTTGGCTGATACAGTCCCCAATATTGTTTCATTACTACCATCAGCAGATAAGGAAAGATGTTATGATTTCTGATTTTTAAAACGTTGAGAATTTCTTCTTCTCTTCTTCAATAGCATAGCAGTCAAAATTGGATGTTTGCAAATTAATTTCAATTTAACATACAATTTCAGAAAATAAGAGAAAATGTCACTAACAGATTCAGAATATATGACCTTCTAGGCATGACAAAGACTGCAGATTAAATGACAGATACAGCTGGGCTTAAATCTAACTAATCCCTTGTTTAATTCTTGAGTAAAGAATGCCTTAAGCTTTAAGTGGATGATAAAATAATAGGATAGTAGAAATCCTTAAATAAGTACCTATAGTTGCTTAGGATAAAAAACAGCTTTATCTTCAGAAAATTTGAAGAAAAAAAAAATGGAGCACCAAAACAATTCCTGAAAAAATACCACATTCTCAACCATCATCTAAAGAGCTAATAAAGGGGAGTCTACATAGCCTGGGCACACAAAAGGCATAGAATCATAGAATGGTTTTGACTGGAAGGGACCTTAAAGATCATCTGGCCTGGCCTTGAACACTGCCGGGGATGGGGCAACAACAACTTCTCTGGGCAACTTATTCCATAGCCCAAGTCTTGGTTGAATGTTGTCAGATTAGTGTGTCTTTTTTTTTGTTTCCTCTAATCCAAACCATTTAACTAAGCAAATTAAAGCGTAGTCACATGAAAAAAGGATCAGAGCACTGAAGGAGTAAATAAACCCTTAAATAACAAATGCCTGAAGTAATTTTCCCATTAGATGCTTGAATGTGTTAGAAGTACTGTGAAAGACAACAATTCTACATCTGGCTTTCAAAGTATCTTTGGTAAGTGGTTTTTGTGCAATATCTAACCAATATTACTCACAGCAGGCTGTGCTTTTATTTTCCATTTGTTCCCTGTTCTACAGCTCATGCAGCCACTCATCAGGACTTTGATCCTGAACACTTATCAGTGTTCTGACTTCAGAAGCACAAGTCATCAAACCATCTGCGGGCAATTTAGTTCTGAAACCGCTAGACCCAGTACACCTACTTGCTTTTTTATAATTGTGTGAAAAAAAACCTTCAAAATACCACAGACAAAGGAAACCATTTTGCTAAACCTAAGTGCTACTCTAAATGGATGAATAGTACAAGCACTTGATTAAATAGCTACCAAACAGAAAGTAAATACCAACCGAGTGATTTCAGTATAATCAGAGGTAATAACATTTTCTTGACATATATAATCTCTCTTGCCAAGAGATAGTTAGACATTTTCATTCTGATTGATAGAAACATACTATACACTGGAGCCTCTTGCCATACTTCAGTTAAGATTAGGGGAATTTTTTTTCCGCTTCCTAATAGAAAGTGTATTATTCTACAAGTTCAAAAAATTAAAAATAAAAAAGGCTTACAAATGGATTTCTTTCCTAGTTATAAGTCACAGTGTGCATTTTAGATATCCTTGACTGGTCCTTTTTTTTTTTTTTAAAAAAAAAAAAAAAGCTCTTTCTACTAATGTAGAATGGCTTACATATATATATACACATATATATATATTTTTTTTTTTTAAATGGATTTCACTTGTGAATAACAAACACGCCACACAGAATTCTTCAGTAAAAGATAAAGTCTGTAATCATCACTCCACTTAACTGCTGTACAAGATTTCTAAATCAAGGCTTCTTATTTAATCCCAGCATCGTGTTGTATTTTATTTCAGTAGACTTCCTCTTACAATCATTGTCAATGTCATGTTGACCTTCTTGTCTCCTGCTTTCCTATGGCTCTGCCATAGGAGAAAAAATTCCTTTCTTATTTATAGACTATTTTGAAACCCTCTGCACATCTATCTTGTAGTCACACAAAGTCAATATTCAATGATATATGCTGCCCTATCTGTCATTTTTAATCACAAACTGTACACTCCCTGTAATAGTTATTCTAACAGTGAATGAATCATGCCATTTTGATAATAATAAGGCTTAGAGTGCATGTAAAATAGGTGGGAATTTTCCCTGAATTTAAATGACTGGTGTATTTTGATAGACTGTCATCCCGATATGTTGCTTACTTTACAGCAGTAGAAGGAAGTTATCACTGGACATATAGAGTTTTAATTTAAAGGAGTTTAAGATAATCAGAAGCAGACCAATGCATTAAAAATAGACAAACAAACAAAGCAACAAGCTGTTAAATTGATAAACTACATCAGGTATTATAATCTCAAAATTATTCCTTGTGATAGAAAGTATAGTTATTTTAACATATGAAAGAGAATGGCAAAGTGTAGGAACCAACAGACATGATGGTTTCCTTTGACCAGTCATCTTTTTTCTTTCTGTGGAAGTGGAACATATGAGATGATACCTGGTCCCTTCTGGTTCAAACTCTTTAAAGATAAAATGCAAAATAATAATACTAAAAACATAATAAAACCACACAAAAAAGCTAAGAAAGGTGCTCAGTAGAACAATAATAACTTATCATATATCATATGAAACCATGTCACAAATACTTCAATTTTACTTAAGAGACTCTTAGCATATCCTAATGAGTAGAGTAGAGTAGAGTAGAGTAGAGTAGAGTAGAGTAGAGTAGAGTAGAGTAGAGTAGAGTAGAGTAGAGTAGAGAAAAATAGAGTAGAATAAAATAAAATAAAATAAAATAAAATAAAATAAAATAAAATAAAATAAAATAAAATAAAATAAAATGTCCCAGTTGGAAGGGGCCTAAACCAATCATCTAGTCCAACTGACTGACCACTTCACGGCTGACCAAAATTTAAAGCATGTTACTAAGGACATTGTGCAAATACTTATTAAACACTGACAGGCTTGGGACATTGACCATCTCTCTAGGAAGCCTGTTCCAGCATTTGACTACCCTCTTGGTGAAGAAATGCTTCCTAATGCCCAGTCTGAACCTCCTCTAGCGCAGTTTTGAACCATTCCCATGTGTCCTGTCACTGGGTACCAGGGAGAAGAGCTCAGCACCTCCCTCTCTACACATTCCCTCTTCAGGAAGCTGTAGAGGGAAATTAAGTCGCCTCTCAGCTTCCTCTTCTCCATGTCAGACAAGTCTGAAGTCCTTTGCTACAACTCATATGACATTTCTTCCAGCCCTTTTACCAGTTGTGTTGCCCTTCTCTGGAAGCATTTGAGGACCTTCAAATCGCTCTTAAACTGTGGGGCACAGAACTGCACACAGTAATCAAGATGAGGCCGCACAACACTGAACACAGTGGAATCACCACCTCTTCTGACCAACTGGTTGTGCTGCACTTGATGCACCCCAGGATGCAGTTTGCCCTCTTGGTTGCCAGGGCTCACACTGCTGATTCATGTTGAGCCTGATGTCAATGTTACAAAACCGAAGTACCGTTAACCAGAACAAGAGAAGTATATGCAAATTATAAACTCACATTAGGAAAATGCCATATGCATTTAAAAAACAGCAAAATAATTTCTATTCGGTTAGAGATTATCACAGACTTTTAATTTCTGTCCACATACCTTAAACAGCATTTTTAGATTTTTTTTTTTTTTCAAAATACAAAAAAAACAGTATAATCATGGGGAAAACACAAGATATATTAGTAGAAATAAAGAAAATCAGTTGGACAATGAACCCATAGTTCATCAAAGAAGATAAGTATTTGCCTTCATTTAAATGAAAACTTTTTATTTAGACTAGACATACACTTAAATGTTTGGAAAAGTGAGGACTAACCAAATTTTGTTTAGGATCACAAAGGTATGTTCAATGTAACTGTTCAAAAGCACGGCTTTTTTGATGCTGATGTTAAATGTGGATCTTTCCAACTCATATTCTAGTTTTCTTCCAAATGTTAATTAGATTTTCTTAATAAGCACAGTTATGAGATGGTATCTTAAATCTGGAAATAAGAGTTTTCATATTATATATGAATAAGGGTTTTCACATTATATACTCTAGACCTGTAGATACAATTAAATGCTTTTTAGATGTAATTTTACTTTATTCTTGTAGTTTTTGGTAACGAAGCTTTTTTGATCTGTCATAGTCTAAAATCTCAGTATTTATATGAGGTTTAATTATATAAATTCCTTATAAATAAGATTAGGAGAAGGATGATAACAGCGTGCTATTTGATACTAACAATAAGTCAGTATCCTTGCTAACTGCAGGGTTAGTGAGACAAAGCTAATAAATGAAGCTATGAAGCCAAAAACTAATAAACCTCCAGAAGCAAAAATGATTTATTTCAGAATTGAAAACATGAGGTATTTGTGAGACAATGGCAATCACACTACAGATTTCAGTAAATAAAGCAAAATCCCTAGAAGGCTGAAAATATGAAATATTCGGCACTGGGAAAGAAGAGGAGGGGAAAGGTTTATAGAGGAGCATATTCATTACAGAACACAGTCAAATATGCATTTCAACAATGCAATATGCTCAAATACACATATTTTAAAATAACAAGGAAACCCCTTTATTTCAAGTTATTTATTTAATTGATCTTCTATAACTTCATCATTCTAGTCACAACTTACTTAAAATTTTGCGTTTTTGAAGCTACAAAATGGATTTCAGTCTGAAGCACAACTGGAGGTAGAAATCCTTGATCTTGCTGAGCTGTGTTGTAGCTATCTCTAAAGAGTCATCTGGGTTTGTTCTTGCTTTGCTCCATACCCATGATCCCAAAGTAACCACAATGAAAACATACACAATTGTTCTGGCTTTTGGAGCAGTCAAGCTAGCTCCCTCCAATACCCAGGTGCGGTCCATATGATCCATACAGCCTACCACTGCATGATCTCTTTTGGAAAGCCAGCAGGTAACTATTCCACACCAGTTTGGTGTGGAATACTCTGAAGTGTCCAACATTATCAAACACCTGCATGAACACACCAGGCACACCATGAGTATCATCTGATCTAATGTAATATGAAGCAGGAACTGGTCTCCTCAGGCTTTTTACCTCAGAATTGTCCTCTTTGTGTTGTTTATTTTAGGGTCAGAGTAAAAATTGGAGAACTTGAAGACAATTGGTCTATAACTGCTTCAAAGTTCAGTGTTAAGTGGTAATTTACTATGTACAACTGCAAGGATATGGTCTTCACAGTGTTTAATGGCACAATTAGAATTACAGTTTGAAATACATACAGAATGCCTACATTTTGGAACAGTCAAATCAGAGAGTGAAATACATTACAGTTTGAGCATGAGATATGCTATTTTCAGTTATCTACACTTCAGACGCTTCTTAACTACTTTACAGGTTGTAACTACTACTTACAAAACACCATATTTCAGTCTATTGAACTATTTTTCAAATAAATGTGAAATCTTGATTCCACAGAGGTATAACTATCTTGGAGTAATCCCAAAACTATTTGGGGCATAGTGAAACATGCAGGATTACACATCTCAGAAATCATCAGCTACAGTAAAATACAGATAATTTAACTTCAAATATAATTTAATCTTCAGCTCCTGAGCATTATATTACTCAGGTTCCTTTACCTAAACTATAACAGTTTATTTATTATGGGAAAAGTATGCTATTTTTGAGGACTCTCCTTTGTAGTTATATCTTATAGTTTCTCTGTATATTTCAATCTGTAATACACATATAATTATTTTAGAAAATTTATTACAGGAATTTGGATATGCAATCTCTGGATTTAACATACACACACACACATATATATATATATATATACACATATATATATATATCTGTCTATCTAAAGGTCCGGAGGAACAATTCAAAAAATATTACATATTTTCCTAAATATTTCAAATATACGTACTGTTGATTGAACTATACTAAGAAGAATGTAATAGAGTCTGAAAAACAATAAAGCATTTCTATAAACTACAGCACACTCAAGTAAAAAAGAGTACACATAACATGAAAAAAAAAAAGTTCAACATTGAGATGCAGACTAACAAAAGTAATTTGGTGGGAGAAAAACAAGCTATTAAAATAGGTTTTATTCAAAATATTACTCTGAAATGGAGGATATTATGTTTCAATGTGTTCAAAACAAACAAACAAACAAACAAACAACTTTAAAGCAATGCCTGTAAGTGGGATTTCCAGCTGGTATGACTATTTTTGTATAGCAGTATGTTTGTGTGTCACTTCAACAAATGTCTGCCATTTCTTATCCTCACTGATCAAATAATTTCAGCATTACAAAGACAAATTTCATATGGTTCATGCTACATCAGAACACAGGCAAACCTTTGCAATTACTTCAGCCAAAATTGCCATTATATTGCCAGTTTAATCAAATGTCTTAAATTCCTCAATACTTTTTTAACAGAAAAACCATGTAGATTTAATATAAATAGCAGCATTTACATCACAGGTCTCTCTTTTTACAACAAAATTTTATTTGCCGTGTGATCACATCTGAAAAACTAGGAGATATCATATGCCTCATTGCCTTAACATAAGGCAAAACAGGAACTGCATGAAATTTCAAGGAAAGAATCTTGGCAGCATGGGAAATATAGCCTCCAGACCAACAACAAGGGAGAGAGGTTAATTGGTCACTGTGACAACCCATGGTCATTGCACTGCTGAACACTTGCTCTGTTGCCTTATAGAAAATGTCGATTTCTAGTGACTAAATAGTTCTTAAGAACATTTATGTAGATTGATATGTGTGTATACACAAATAACTAATTATGTGTAACATAACTGGTTAATAATATTGTATACATCCAGACTTATGTATGTATAAATATATACACATATATGACTGAGAACTAATGCTTTTTCATGGTCCTTCAGGATGGAAGTGGGAAAGAAAAGATAACATGAAATGCAAGAAGTGACGAAACACAAGAAAAACATCATCTTGTGTGTCAGCCAGGGAAGAGAATAGGAGATCAATGACATTATATTGTTTGAAAACTCTTAAGTCATTTTGTCTGCTACTACGCAGAAACTTATTTTAAATGAGCTTTAATGATAATATTCCTTAACTTTTGCTGTTCCCCTGTCCTATGTATGATGACGAAAGCAGTGTTCATTGGCAAGCAGCTTCCTTCTTTTGTTCTTAGGGAGAAAGGGAAGATGGAAGGAAAGAAAAGAAACGCAAGCTTCAAATTTTCAAAACAGATTACTAGATACTTCTTGTATCTGGCACAAATAAAAGTATGATATATGAATAATATGTGTGTAGTGCTTTTTTATTCAACATTAAACATTTTGATAGAGTTGAGAATTGAGACTATGAATGCTGTATTTTGGTATATTTGGTATTGCATGTATTTTGATTAAATGTCACGTTTTCTAGTGCCCTTAGTGTCTCTTTTTACTGAAGTGGAAGCCAATTATAATCAGCACAGACTATGGTGTTTTCACCACATTTATGAGCTTGATCTATGTTTCCACAAACGTATCATGGCTTTGTAGTCCCTTTTATTGAAGAAGATTTTCTGGAGCAGACATCATGTTAAGATGATCAGAAAATATTTGCTGATATTTATGTGAATGTGTTCTCCTTCTTTTCAGAGACCTCATTAAAAGTAATACAAAGATATTCTGAAAGTGAAATAATATTTCTAGAAGAAGGAAAACTGCTTCTGAACTTATTGTAAACCACTCATCAAAATTTTACTTTATTTGAAAGTACTAAAAATGTTTCATTGGTAAATATTTACAACAGAATATCACCACAGCCATGTACCAGCTACAAAACACAGTTTCTAAGTTATTTTCATTACTTTATGGGAGGAGATTTACTTCTGCTGATCTTGACGGGTCAGCTATTGACACTGAAAATTAACATGGACAATGCAGGGGAGGAAGCAATATTTACTTTGTCTTTGATAAGTTAAACTGATCCTACCTCTCAGAATTCTGCATATTATCATTCCTTATTTGAGAGTTCTAACAAATTAGTCTCCTTTCTGATTTCAGAACAGATACTTATAATCTTAAAGACACGCTTTAATTTATGGTTAGCAATTTTTTAATTACCAATAGTAAAGCAGAAACAGATTTTTTCGCTCTTCTCTTCACCATATTTGATCATCTACTTTTTTTAAGAAGTTGTCTGTGAAAAGCTGTGTAATTAGGCGTGACAAACTAAAAGAAATTGCATATTTAAATGTTTTTCCATGAGATTGTTCAGGGTGATCTTAGCTCACTATACTAATTACATTTATATCAAGAAAAAAGTAAAAAAGCATGCCTGTCTTTACAGAAGCAGTCCAAGAACAAAGGGGGTAACACATTACAGGTTCTAAGTCCTGAAGAGGAGCTGCTGTTTCAATGAGAGATACAGAAATAAAAGCTACTTTGTCTCTTTCTCCAATACATTCTATCATCACTTCAACCTATTGTCTTTGTCCACTCCAGATTAATTTCTGGTTATCTGGATTCCCAAGGTTTTGAACATGTATAACCACTCGCTACATGCATCATTGTTCCCACCTGGTTATAGATAAGGAGTGGAAAAAGTCTGAGTTTCCCTGGTAACATGAAGGTTTGCACGCAGTGTTTGAGAGCAAACTCTTGCTCAATACACTAGGAGAAAGACAACATGAGTCCATGGGATGCCTTTAAGAAAAGGATTTGCTGGACATAAGTTCACTCAACTCAGCAGCTTTTGACTTCTCACAGATAAGAACAAAACCACTATATTGTCTAGTAATGACTGAACACTTGCTAAATAGTAAAACAGCACAACACACAAATAAGAAAAAAAAAAAACAAACCACAACAATTCAGTAGTGCTGAAGACTTTTAGCATTTTTATCTAGACAAGCACACATTCAACAGGTAATCTACTGAGGCAAACTCAGAGGTAAACTAACTTCTTAATTCAGTACTTTCCTTCAGGCACATATGCTTCCAAGAACATAATGCAAACTGCAGGCAAGACTGAGCTCCACATTTATCTTGGTATCCAAACACCTTCATACATGTGTGTAGTAAAAGATACACTTGCAGACCTTAGTATTAACTCACCTAGCCCATAACTTCAGTAAGCAACACCTCTTGATTTCATTTCTTCTTATCAAGAACAAAATACTGCTTTAGCCTTGAAGCAGTCTGAATCCCCAAAGGGACTGTTTGTTTCCTAAAAAAACAAACCAAAACAAACCAAACCGAACCAAACCAAACCAAACCAAACCAAACCAGAAGAAAATGGATTAAACTTTTCTTATTAATTAAATATTTGAAATATTTCCATCCTGTACTCAACCTCCTCCCAAATAAAACATTACTGACAGCAAAAGACACAGGTAGGGCAACACAGATATGTAATTTTGATTTTGAAAAGCATAATTTTATTATACCTGTCAGTGTTGACAGGAATTATACCTGTATTTCTTAAAATAAGCTTAAAAAGAATGTTGCAAACATTTTCCTTTCCCTTAGACAACTTCGGACTGATGGTTGAAGGGCATGATAATATGGAAAAGTTGACAGTCAAAACTAGACAATATGCCTTCTTAAGATAAGACAAGTGCAAATAGTGACAAAGAATTAATTAGATAATTCCTTTAAGTGTTGTCTTAAACGATGGTAAGGTACAGATAAAATGTCTCTTTAATATCAGTCTTGATTGGATTAGTTTATTAAGACTTCAGTACAATGCATTAAGTTTACCTATGTAGGCAAGCGAACAAACTGTAATCCACTATGACTTTCACTTACTGCTGAGTTGGATTGTCTTTGAATGACATACTCTATTTACCCCTCCTTAGCAGCCCATCCGCAATGTCAGCACTTTTTCCCATAAACTTGTGTGAAATTAAAGACAATGGAACACACAATGATTTGTTAATTATGTCTGATAAGTGAATATAACTTTGTCATCATCATGCATGTACTCCACATTACTCATGCAGCATGTTTATAAATTACATTGTCATCGTGAACCTCTTTCATGCACTTTATTTGTCCTTGCTGTCTTAAAATACACAATGGTTATCAGTCAAAGCTGTAGAAAATATCCCACAAAGTAATTCAGGGCAAAACAGATGTTCATACAATTTATGGCAAAAACGTGTGCTTGTGCTTTATTAGATTAAACATTAGACAATAAATTAAAGGATACATTATCTTGAAGAGGGTTAATCAGCTTGACTATATGTTGTGTAACTTACGTTACTGTTCAGGATTTTAAATATTTTAGTTTTGGTAAGTTGTTCTTTTAAAACACACACACACACACACACACACACACACACACACACACAATATTAGTGTGTCTGCAACCGTATTTTATAACTACATCTATATACAGATAGATCTGTAGTAAAAGGCAAGTGTTACAGTAACTGTGATTATCCATCAGGACATTAACACAAGCAATTTGCTGGTGATCTTTCATTTGTAATATTGAAAAAGCAACTTTTCATTGCCATTTCCTACCCTAAGTTTTATAGCAAGTTTCTTCCTGAAGTAAGCAATACAACATGATAAAATTCAGAATGGATTTTAAACTTTAGGTTGTAATACTTTATTGCCCCTTCTTCTTAAAGAAACCTCTCTCAAAGAGCTATACTTTTTACAAAATTGCTTACTTCCATTAATGTTTCTTACAGAAATTTTCTGCTTCATAGTACAGGGAGAAACTCTGCACTGTGAATGCAATCAAACTGGAACAAATGTACACAGTCATGGGCATACACACACCATTGCTTAAAATGCTCAACGCTCATCTGTCAATGACTTGTATGCACTGCACCATATACATCAAGGGAGAAACCAAAGCAGAAAATGCTACACTCACCATGCAATACCTGATTTGTCCTTTTAACAGATGAGAGTCCTGTTTCTTTGTATGTAGAAGCTAAGCACTTTCTCTTGGCCTCTAAATGAAACTGGAATTTGACTTATTGAGTGAAGTACATTGGCCAGATTTATCTAGGATATAAGAGAGTGCTCCAAGCAAAAATCACAGTGTAACAGACCTGAAGTGAACAGCGGACTTTTGACACAATCCAAAGAAATGCCTTCATCAGTTCTTTTAATTCCTAGTATAACACAAACATTCTTTCAGGAGAGCTTTCTCAGTCTGAAGGTTTTGATGTGAACCTATGTTGTTTAAATGGACCTGAAGTATTTGGGTGAAGGAATTAAAACATAAATAATGTAAAAAAGCAGATCTTTCAAGATGACTTCTGTCTCTGTAAAGACTACAGCTCCCATTGAGTTTCTATGGGCACTTCAAATGCAGCCTTCTCTCCCAGCTGCCCCACCAATAGAAATTGTGGCAATCAATATATAAAACTAGCCAGATGGCTTATTGATTCTACCACCTTTATCAAAAGCATGGGACTATATCTTATGAAGAAAAACCCATGGTTCAAAGTCCTTGCTCAAGGATTAATCTGCCAAGTGGAGTCAGTCCTGCTTCCTCTGTCACTTTTTTACTGAATGACAAGTTATACATACAAAAAGACTTTTTTGCCATTGAAAGTAAGGACTCACAAGGGGATTTTCTGTGGTGTTTGTGGACAATTTTCTTCGACTCTTTTTAGAGGTGTAATAAGCCAAAACTCTTTCTGCATATGGAGAAGCAAATTCAAGTTGTGATGTACGTAACAATAGAAACCAAGTTTTATAATTTGTTTGTACCTGTTAGGTGAGTCCTTCAAAATCATTCATTATACACATAGAAGCCTGGTACAACTGGCAGTTCCTTCCCACAGAATACAAGGTTAGAAAAGTAGAGATGACAGCAAAAAGAGAGCATGCAGACATGTAGAGTCTACTTCGCTTTCTGCTTGTCCATTAAGGAGACACACATCCAGTCTTACTTTCAGGCTTTTCTGTATAAAGTACACATCTGTCTTCAGTATTAGGAAGAATTTATTTTCACCTCTGTCCTGTCTAAAACACCTAGAAGAGTCTTCTGCAAAATTATAAAACATTTGCTTTACATGATGGATTGTGATTGGGCATATTCAAAATGCTGTCAAGAAGCCAGAAAGAATGAAATTCCTAGACCTGCCAAGTTTCATTCATTTTCAATGAGTCTCTCTCTATTTTACTGACAATTTTGAATCATTTGGAATGATTTGGGCTATACAAAGTGATTCATAATAATTTTGGAAGTTCCCTTGAGAACTACTATCTTTATAATGTTATCAGGACTGTTCCTGCTAAAGGCACATTTTAATGTCTCATAATTTGTTTCTGTTTTCCAATGATATGTTGACTAGTTTTCCAGTAGGCCCTTTTTTATTGTGTCCTGTACAGGTGACAGGAAAGATGAAGAACACATGCACAGACACAGAGTAAAAAGAGATAACTTTCTTAAAAAGATAATTTAATTTGTATACTACAGAAGTGTATCAAAGTTAAGAGATTTTCCTCAGCAATGGCAGGCAAGAAATGGTCTTCCTATTCTACCTGAGCTTTTGAGATCTCGAACAAAAACCTAAAATCAAAAGGAAAAACAGTGACTACAAAACAGAGGAGAAAACCCATCTATTGTGTGAAAATCATTATATAATGCAGATATTATAATGACTTTTCACTGTCTTGCATTACAAGAAAATAACCAAAATAATGTTTTCTTAGATTAAATGATTAGTTGATTTTTTCCTTTCTCTTTTTTTTAAAAAGCTATTTTTTCCCTAAAAAAGAAATAAATAAATAAAAAAAAGAAATAAAAAAGAGAAACAAAAAGAGAGTGCAAATGTTGGTGAAGCAAACTAAGAAAGTAATAACTTTTCAAAAACTTCTCTCTCTGGACCCTTGGGGAAGACCTTGCCAGTACATTTTTTATCTCTGATCTCAGTAGTTTCATTATAATATGTGATAGAGCTGATCTTAAACTTTATTTGCATACAAGTGTCATTCTAGGCTTTCGATTACATAATGTGCTTTAAAAATCTGGCTTTTTGGTTAATAGCCAACATTTTTGAAAGCTGAAACCCTTTTTTCCTTTAGCTTTTCTACTTTCACAGATCTTACAGATAAGTGCAATGTTTCTGTTTGAAGCACTGGCGTGGTATGTAATGCCAACATCACAAAGGGCATAGTCGTGCCTATAAATCATTGCTTGAGTAGTAAACTTTTAAGAAAAAAATTACACTTCCTCTTGTTTTGTTATTCTCATAATCATTCCATAAAAATGATTTTTGCCAAACACTTTAAGGCAAAGTTCAGCTTTTTCAGCTTTGTAGGTACTCACAGTGGGGAAAAAAAAAAAAAAAAAAAAGACAGGCAAAACAAAGGTTTTCTTCTATACTGGGAACAAAGCTAAAGTATTTATTCAAGCAATAGGGTTTTGGGGTTTTTTTTGGTACTAAGAAGGATTTAAAATAAATAAGTACTGTGTGTCAGATGTGATAGTAAAAGTATAAAAATATAACTAAGGTACTTACATCATGCTATATATTGGTTCCAAGTGTTGATTAGGTAACAAAGACCGAGTAAAATTTACAATATCTGACTAAGTTCAATCAACTGATCTTAAACAACAGTACGGACTTCTGCATTAACTAAATTACTGGCCACTGTAATGTAAAAAGTAATCACTACTACTTTTTCCTTTTCTTCGAATAAAATGTGGTAAAAGGATGAATATAAAAACATAAAACAGTTTTTATAGCATCCTAAAGCAGTGTATTAATGTGAGTGAGAAGCATTTGGTATCAGGACCATAATAGTAACTATTGTCAACTCTCTATTTATATTTTTCTTTTGATTAAAAAATAGCATAAGGCAAGTCACTATAGGCCCCAAGTTATTACAAGATTTTTGGGAAGAGATTTAAGTGGATTTTGTGCTCAGTTGTTACTGAAGAACATAAAATTTAGTATTCTGAAGTATCATGTTCCTGGTTTGCTCTCTTCCTCAGCAAGTGAAATAGTCATTATTTTGTTTTTTACTCAGAGCTATAGGATTAAATCAGCAACCCACCATGTTCAAAAGCATCAAAGTTTGATACGCTAATTCCCAGATACTACTAAACTTTGAAAAACGAGAGACATTAAAGTAAATTACCTTTGATGTCAATGTAAGAAATGTTAGAGTTGAAAACTGCTTATGTAACTGATTAATTATGTCTCGGGTGAACCAACGTGTGGTCAAGGACTAAGACCCGAAGGAAGATATGATATTCTTCTCTGTTGTTCCACTGAACAGCCGTGATTAAATTTCATGAACTGACTGAAATATCTGTGTTAATTACTATGCACCTAAAAGAAGCTGATTACACAGTTTCTAAAGCATTATTTTCATTTTTAATTATAACCTATTGCTGCTTTTAGAGCATAAAACACAGCGAGCAAACACACTAGAACACTTTATAATGTTTTGAATATCTTACAAACACCAGCTGTTCCTGGGAAAGTTTTCTTTATATCAAGTGAGATAAAATACTTGTTAAAAAATACAGTAATAAATCCAGACGGTTCTATATTTGTCTTCTTTTTGTGGTAAGTAGAACATCCCATGTGATAAATAGGCAAGAACATTGAGTTGGTGTGATTTTGCACTATAGCTTGGTAGTAGGACCCAGCTGTTAACTGGCACTGTTGCTCTATGGCTCTATCTGGTGATATGGATTTTAATAAGTTGAATCTATAATTAAATTTAACATTATTATGCAGGTCAATCACATTAAACATCACTGTTCTTATTCCCTTGTTTTGGTTTAAGTTTTTTAAGCCTATGTAGAGAAGAGTTGGGGTTTGTTTGTTTGTTTACTTGTTTGTTTGTTTTAAATAGAAACATCACGAACAGTAGCTGTAGCTATCAAGTTGAACTAATATATCCTTCACTGTCCTAAAACCCTCTCAATCTCTGAGCCTATCAGTACACAACACAATCCAAAGTGTATCTGAAAGATCACAAAGGTGTGTGATAATTTTTGGTTATTGCATACAGCAGGGATTCGGGACTTATGATGATTTCAGAGAATAAGATTTGTTCTTACACAGTATTTCATAACAGAAAATGAAATACATTCATTTTCTTGTGTATAAAAAGAGATTGCCATCAAAAAGACCCAAAATTTTTCTCAGAAAAGGAGAGTAACTCCACTCTTTCCTTCTCTCTCAGAAATAATGTTGTCTCCATCTTTCATCTATAGAATTATGTGTTTTTAGCTTATAGCTCTCTGGTCCTCTCAGATTTCATTTATCTGCAAAAAGAAACAGAACAGACATTTGGGATCCAAAAAGCACAGCTTAAAATACTTATTTTCAGAGACCGGAATAAAAGATTAAGGTGTTGATATGCAGCATAAGAGGGTTTTTATGATAATTTTGGAGAGTTCTATTATCATTCATAAGGCAAATTCAACAATTGTGGATGTTTACAGGTAATTAATGCATAAAAAGTGAAATTTCTACTCACTAAACATAGAGAATTCTATGCAGCATAATGCAACACAAACTATTTCTAGGTAAATCGGTAGGCATGTCAGGTACAAAAGCAACACAGTGCATTAATTAGTCCAGGAAGGGCTACAGTCATGCAGTTTTAGGACACAAGTTAAACTTATTCATCATTACTCTGGGAATTAATTCAATTTCACAATGTGTGGATGCTGTGAGAATATCACCTTGGATTATCAATGAAGGATGGTGAATCAATTATTTTAGTTAAGAGCAAAAGATGCATTGTTTAACAAACTAGAAGTTAACGTTCAAATAAATACATTATTAGGCATAATTCCTTCTGAAATTCTTGTCACAAAGAAAAGTTTCTGTATGTCTTGAATAATTCAGCGAATAATTTGTCTATGACTGTAGATTGCGTAATATTCAGATGATTGCTACCAATAAATTACATAGTTTATGTTTGCCTAAGGTGTTAGCTGTAACTTCTTAGAGTATTGCTTTCCTTTTGGTATAGAGCAAAGAAAATTATTTTATGAGAACAGGAATAACAAATATGCCATGTATCTGTCAGTTCCTGGTTTGACACTCACTAGCAACAATCAGACAACATCAAAAGTTGCACCATTGCTTTCTCTGAAGCACTAGAAACATAATTTTATACCAAACTCTTATATTGCATCAGCTACTAATCCTGATCATTTTACATAAGACTTCTGTTCAAAGCTTATCCAATCATCAAAGTATCCCTTTGTGACCCAGACCATGCTGCTACCTCTATTTTCTTTTTGGACTGTTAGGGTTTACTTCTCCCAAGTGTAACATAAACTTTGAATTAAATCCAAAGTTTTCTGGTCCTTGCATCCAAACGTGAGATCTTTCACTACTACAGCTCATTAGTTCTTGGCAGTTAAAGTGGAAATAATTGTATGGAATGGAATGCAGGCCTCTGCCCTGCCATGTATTCCAGTCGCAATCCAGTTTGGGCATCTAAGCTTTATGTCTAAATAACTTCTGCTTTCTATTTTTACCCCCTCTTTATCACATCTCAGAATTCTCTAATGTTCTGGAGCTTTGAGTTTTCCTGTAGGCTTTTCTCAAGCTGTAGCTCATGTGTATTGCCAAGGCAGTTCATACCCTTTCTGTTTCAGTCCATGTAAGATATTAATTTCCTTATAAGTGTACCTTATTCTAACTTTCTTTTGCTGCTACAGACATAGGTCTATATAACTCTCCGAACAGAACCATAAATTAGCACTACTACACGTGGATTTCATAAAAAGTAGCTGAAGATCTTGTTTAGGATAGCAGGCAGTAATTTTGCCACATAAACTAGTGAATGAAGTAGTCACATCAAAACAGTGAGGAAGAAAAATTGCTTCTAAAAGTAGGATATTATGCTGCTTTGTAGGTATAGATTTCATAAACACAATAGCATTATTTGCATAAGCTGAGCTGTACAGTACTTTACCAGGAGACTAACAGAAAAGACATTGTACTTAATGTGCTGCATGCAATATGGAGCACATTTATATTATGTTCAAAACAGGAATATTTTTCATAAAGGGTGTATTTTAATGAATCACTGCCAAATCACTGAGGCTCTGTTATTTTAGCAGCTCATCACCAGCAAAGCAGACAGAACTGATTTCACCCTGTGAATGCTAAGATTCCAAACAAATTCTTCAGCCTTGTTTAATGTCCCTTTTATGACATGTTTATTTCTCCAAATCTATTTGCCCTAACCTCTTATGACAGGCTGAATCTCAGCCCTGTACTTGCAGAATGACTTCCACTGCTACTGTGGGAACTGATTGGCAGGTTATCACACGCGAGAAACCTGGCACCAACATTCTGTTCAGGACTAAGCCTGACACAGCTGGCCCTGGTCTGGTAGTTGAAAATTGTTCAGAAGTTGAATTGCTGGGTGGGGGAGAAATAATAATGATAGAGACAGTTACTACCAACTCTGTGAAAGACTTATTCTGTTTACTAATATCATAAGGAGTGTCATTTTGAATTTTTACCAAGGACACTGGACTTAAGAGAAACTTCTAATATATAGTGACATCTGATTTTTTATAGCTGTGGCAAAGTGCAGTCTTTAAGACAACACAAGGTAATGACAAAACATTAATGGGGATGAGTGAGTCTTTAGGTCTTTAAGATTTCTGACATCAAATAATTCTAGCTAGTGATACTATCAAGACACAATGCCTCTAACTACCCTTCATAAAGGAGAAAATTTCTTGCATCATTTTACTGATGATACTAAACCTGATTTGCTTGTCAAATATGTGGAAGACCTTCAGCATTTGGCAGCTAATACTAAGGATTAGCATTCTAGAATGGTTGCTGGAATGGCTGAGAAAACAACAACAGAAAGCCCTTTTGTAATTAGACATCTTAGTGAAAAAGCTTGCTTGGCAGAAATCCAGTGCCCATATATTAATGTAAATAGCCATTACAGCAACTTTCTTTATCGCTATTCTCATGAGATCCAACAACAAAATAACAAAGATGTGCCAACTGTTCTCTACTGGGATAATCTGTTACAGCCAGAAAAATAATACATGAAATGTTATAGTTTCTGCAAAAGCTCTCCTATGTGTAAAAATAAAATACATTTTTATTTTACTTTTAAACCATAACAGTCCTTTGTGACACTATTTTTTCAGTCTATGAATGATAGCATGATTCCCCAGATTTAGTAAAATGTGCCAAGCAGACCAGCAACAGAAGCATCACTAGGAGTGAGTCCTGTTGAAGAAAGACTATGAGGAAGTGATAAATTTAGGTTTTACCTTTTTTGAGACACGAAGGTATTTTAAGTAACGCATGCTGGCACCCTTCCAAATATTTCCCCAAATAATCACTAAATTGTATTTTTAATAAACTTAGGAAAAAGAGAAAAAAATACTACGAGGTGTTCAAAAGCATGTCTAATTAGCTCATCCTGTCCCTCTCATGAAGTAAATGCTTAAGGATAATCTCTGCATTCAACTTTTGAAACCTTATTGCACTAGATAAAGAAGGAACATGACTATGCATCTAGGAGATATCTGCCTTCATGGCTCCTCTCTTCTTTTTCTCCTCCAAGAAACTGATATCAGGGAAATAGCATCCATGGATTTTTAAGAAATATGTGTGCTCAGATCAGAACATTAGAAAAAAAAGCTTGCTTTGTCTTACTCTTTGCTAAATGTTTACAAATAGTGACTTAGAACAGCTAATCCTACGTTCGTAGGTGTACTTACTACACTTTCACAATTAAGTGCATTAAGATATAATTTATTATAAACACATTCCTTATATTAACAAAGTTTCTCTAAAATCAACAACTGCGGAGATGTGTTTGACTTTCTTTGACAGTTTCACTTCAGAAGCAACCTACCTTATTCTTAATACAAGGAACATTTAAAAAAAACCCTGGTAACTTAAAATTGATTTACAAAACAAGTGTTAAATATCTGAAGCTTGTCAACCACAATTATCCACTGCATCTTTTACATGCCTTGGCACCTGTTTTGTACTGAAATTCTATATTATTATATTATTAATTCTATATTATTATATTATTAATTATATATTAATATAGAATATTATATATTATTAATTATATTATTAATTCTATATTATTATATCATTAATACTATATTAATATTATACAATATTAATTCTGAAGGTTAGTAAGCACTGTGTTAGATTTAGTCAATGTGGTTTTGAGGTTTTGCCTCATCTATAAATACTTCACCATCTAGACAAAGAAATCTCCTACCAAGTGTTATTTCATTTTGGAGTTGAGAAACTGGCTAAAGAACATATCACAGTTCACGTAATGCTCTAATGCACACAAAATAACACTAGGAACTCAATCTTCCATGATTAATTTTTATTTCTTATGCTTAAGAGTAGCTAGATGACTAGCTACTAGTACTAGCTAGTAGTAGCTAGATGTATGTCAGGTAATTAATTGCCATTAGGCAGTAATCAGACAAGAGTATCTTGGGTAAAAGGACAGCAGGTCCACTATTCTGCTTCATTTTTTTTCAGGTATCTTAGCCCCCATAGAGCAGAACCACTGAGAGACAGAACAGGTTCTCTTAGCCTTTGCCTACATAACTTGATATCAACAAGAAATCAAATTACTGAAACTCTGTAACAATGAGTATTTGTTGTAAAATGGAAATCTTTATTATTGGAGATGGCTCAGAAAACAAGGAATAGACCAGGGCTGGGCATCTGGTGAGAACAGAGGGGCAGATGGGGCCAGGAGCATCATTAGAAAATTTGTCAAGGATATTTAATTTTGTGTTTATTTGTTTTAAATACCTAAACCCAGAACTGTGTAGAAGTGAGCATCTGGGAAGAAACAGATGGGGAAGGGTGAAAGGTATAGCTGCCAAAATCTTAGGAAACAACAGAATAACTTCTAGAGAGACTTCTTGAAAGAGGAATTCCAAGGAAAAAGATGTGCAGAAAAATATAATGCAGCAAGTCATGTAGAAATATAGAGAGGAGAAATCAAAAGTTTAAGTTTTGTGTTGCTGAAATGTGAGCTGTGTTGCTCCTGACATTTAGACTGTGCAGAGCTCAGATTACAAACTCTCTTTTGTGTGAGAAGATCAAATATTACATCTCTGCTCACTACTTAAATCAAACTGAGCTCTTGAATGGTCAGGAGAGTGTCCCAAACACCAGGATAAAACTCTCCTGTGTGAACAGTGTTTAAGCAAACCTTCAAAATCAAGCCATATCAACAGCACAGACTGAGAGAATTCCATAAATTATACATTATAGAATGATAGTTAGAAAAGTATTCTAAATGTGAGAGATTTATATTCAGGTAAAGAAATACAAAATCCTGTAATCTGTTACCTTTGATAATGTTTCAAACAAAGAGCTGTTGACTGAAACTGGGAATATGGACATTCTGCAGACTGGCAAATCCAAGCATTGTATATAAGGCTTCAGTTGATTTCTTCTGATTTTTTTAACCTGTATCTTTTGTTTTGGTTTTAAGGGTCAATCTCCCCCTCCCACTAATTTTAGAAAATAAAATGATTCTCTGGGGAAGTGGGAAGGAAAAGTTTTCTAGATATGATCTGGCGGCAAAGAAAAAATCTCTCAGTAAAGACATAAGGTTGTAATAGCTGCAAGCTTTATTTACCAGGGAATACAGTGCTAGTCAGTAAACTGGGCTGGCTGAGTTTGAAAGCTTGGATTATAGGTAACAAAATAATGTTTTTACAACATCTTCCATAATAGTTACTCTAATTCCCACTAGAAGACAAAACAGCTTATCTCCAGGACAGAGCACATCAAGCAACACAACAGCAAAAGCCGAATATAAAAGACCAGAGAGTTTGCATGATAATATCTTTATGATACATGAACTTGCAAAGGAGGATCCCTTGGGATCATCTGAGCATACCTGTAGTCATTCTTACATACATAATCCCACTCTGTGTACACTTATCATACCTGAAAGCAAGGAAGAGCCATTCAGGCACTGCACTGGGGCCGAGAGGGTTTCAGCCGCTGCAGTCACGAAAGCCCCAGGAACTCTGCAGTTGGGTTTGTGTTAAACCAAAAACTACTTTGTTCATACATAGCATCATCTGCCTCTGCTTTCCATTCCCAAAACTGCTGGAATAACATATTATGTACATCAAGTACAAGATTTTTTTTTTTAATGCTACACCTCAAGAAACCTATTTTTCTCTGAATACTTACAGGGGAAGCATAACTAGGCATCAGTAGGAATATGAAGGTAACATAACCACAAGAAAAAATTTAGCCACTACATGCCACAGAACATCTGTGTATCAGTATTAAAAATATATTTGTAAATAAACTCTGCATTTTTCAGCAAGTATGTTGCATATTGAGCTATTTTACTAGCTGAAGAATATTAAACTCAAAGTAATTCACAAATGTAAGAAGTTAGAACAGATTGAGATTCTTATATTTAAAATGCAGTATTTCAGCCTGTCTGCTCTTATATGATTTAACAAAAAAAAAAAAAAGCATAAACAAAAGGACAACACTTAATTTTGAATGAGTGATGTCATGCCTATCCACAGCCTGACACCCCTATTCATAGTTGCATTTGTTTTTTTTTTTCCTATTGTGTTATAATTACTGAAGGTAAGACAATCTAAGACAATCTTCTAATTTTCTTTTTTATTTTTCTAATACAATTGCTAGTCTATTATAATAGTTTAACAACTTATATTACCTCTTATTCTTCCTATAATCTTTAGCTAGGTGATTTTAAGGTCCAGTTAGCTAAAACAATTACTTAAAACCAGAGTTTATCAGAAAACCTTTTCTCTGCTGGTGCAATTCCATCGTAGCTGAGACAAACACAGATTCCATTATTCATGACATTTTGAAACAGGAAGTTTTCATGAAAGAGAAATTGCAAAAAGTTTCAGTTCTGAAATATAATAAATGCACGCCTATTGAGACTAAGTAGAGAATTTCACACCGGTGCTGTTCAGTTTTTAGAGTTCTAAGACTTTTTTTTTTTTCTCAAAGATTAATATTGAAAAAGTCACTATCCTTTGGTGTTGATCAGATTGGTTTTGCATGGCCAACCAACACCTTGGAAAAAACACTGAAGTATTAAATAGCAGCTTACATAATGATATAAAATTGGAGGGTTAGTTGTTAAAATTCATCTAACAGCCTAAGATGTTGCAATATTTGCCATCAGAATACATACAGTTACAGCTTAAGAAAACAGTTATAGATATCAATTTTGCTGCAATTTAAAACCACTTTATTTAAACAAAGGCTTTGTTTTCCCTCTTGATGTTTTCAATAAAATAGGCAAATAAAGTCTAAATTGAGATGCACCACACTGCAAAAAAAAAAAAAAAAACAAAACAACAAACAACCTTATTTAGAATTTGACTGAATGCACAGTTCTGCAAAAATGTATTAGATCTTCCCAATTCATACTCTACTAAGTATTCACAGTTTCTTCAGTTTAGATTTGAAGTTCTAACATTGTGGATATCATAACAGAAGTCCAGGCATATATTAGGCTAGTATTTAAATTATTTGTGTACTTTGAATCTTCTTTCTATTACATTTTTGGAACATAAAAGCTGGTTTAAAATTTACTTAGTATGAGTTCAAGTTTCAGAAGGCATTGAAATACACCATAAAATAATGAAAATTTCTCTAACTTGTCCTGTTCCTCTAATGGCTCAACATTTTAAGTACGCTCATGCTCAAATTCAACATTGTGCTAGAAGTTTGCAAGGGGCTACTTACTTCACTCTAATTTCTGAATGTAACTCTTTCAGATGTTTACTCCAGACTATTCTGGTGTTTGGAAATGATCTTGGAATTTCCAGGGTACATTTATTTGCAACAGGCTGTCCTTATTTACTCTTACACCAGTGTAACTATTAAACACAACTTATTACACATTCAGTTTTCTCAAACCATTATATTCACAGAGGTATGTCTAAGTCTTTATTTTCCTAGGCTAAGATGCGCTCATGTACATAGTGTCTGTACTGTGGCACAAAGCATGGACCAAATGTGATCAAGGTACAGCACAGCCTGGCAGCCTCCGGAACAGTCAGGCTGAATAGACCAGTGTTGGATGCAGCCCGTGATCCCTAACTCCAAAGACATGTTAGCACAGGCACAAAATTGTATGGATATAAACCCCATCTGGTGTAGGTTTGACCAACTGTTGTGCCTTTGAAACTGGTTCCTCACCCTGACAGTTCTTGCGTCCACGTGGGTGGCTATCATACACAATGGCAAAGTTGAGGACCTACCAGTCTGGGCCCTATATGAGATGTAATATGAAAGTCTGAATGTGCTGAAAGCATTGTGGTTAACGTCATCTATTAAGACAAAGCAATAGCAAAGAACATTTTAGACAGAAATTAAATAGCTTTTAAAATCATATGCTCTTTCAAGAAAATTTGTTTTATCAATGTCCTCCTTCTCTTTTAGCACATAGTCAGAAAAATACAGTTTTCTTAAAGATATGCAGTTGACAATCTATTGGGCTTCCTAGCATTTCATAATATGATTCATAAACTGATTAAAGATATCACCTAAAAGAAAGAAAAACATCTATTAAGTCTATTGGAAAATGCTTCCTAGATATTTAAATATCTCTTTTCAAAATAGGCAAACACTAGGCTTTGTGGAAAACTCCAAGTTTATTTTAATAAAGAAAAAAAATTTCTCAATCAAATATACATTTAGAATATGTTCTTCTTTACAAAATTTTTATTTTCCAATGAAAAACCAAAATATCCAACTACTCTCCATCATCTCCTCCCCCTTATCCACAACCAAATATCTCAAACGCAGCTTTTGTGACTCCTGTTATGAAGATTTAGACTCTCGATGTTTTTCTCATTTACAGGCATAGCTATCTAACTGAATCATTTCTACTAAAATGCGGCATTACCTAAGCCTCTTGGTCAGAGGAAACTGTATATTGTAGGATTGCTGCATAAATGATGTATCTCGTGAAGATGTGGCCAAGCTAAGCAAGACAGGCCATAAAGAATAGGGACAAACAATTTTCAGATTACTATCTTAAGAAGTTGTTTAAATTCCAGAATTCGAACATTTTCCTAAATATGCATTTTTATTAACTCTACCATTGTTTTGGTTTTGTTTTGTTTCTCCAAAAATACATACAAAGGTAATGGTTAATATAGGTGTAGTAGGAAGGGCTAAAATAATTTAGGAAAGTTTGCATTAAGAAACTTACATGTTTATCTATGTTAGAAAATGGTCATGTGAAGGGTGACAAGTTGTGGTAGATTTCAAAGTTCTGAAAGGGTTTGTAGAAATTGTTTCAAAGCTATAAACTGAACTGATATAGATGGGTGTTGTAAGTATGTTTGTTCTTTTAAACACACAACAACAAAACAAAATTAAAACTAAATTATAATGTAATAAAACTAATAAAAAGAGTAGGGCAATTCAAATATACTCACTAGCATTCCCACGTCTGGACCTAAAAATAAATCATTGTCTGAACAAAAAAAAAAATCAGTGTCTTCATGTTGTTGTTGTTGTTGTTGTTGTTTGTGGAAAGTCTCTGGCTGTGTGCTGTGAACAAGCCAGAGCTTGATGCGGCTGTGCTACACGGAAGGATTTCCCTGAGACACCAAAGACAGAAGGAAAGTAAACAGAAGCTGCTCTGCCCTCGACCCAGGCTGCAGGAGGGGCGTTGCCGCTGCGCATGAACAGTCTGTGAACAGTGCCCTGCAGCCAATCACCATAGTGGGGGGGGATGAGTGACTGTAAGTGTAACCAATTGTAGCCTGCGCTTGCCGCATGGCCTTTTGGTATAGAGTATATAAGGCTTGGAAAAAACGTGGTCTCGGGGACGTTGATATTCAGTGTTGTTAAGAGTTCGTTAAAGAGTACGGATGGTAAATTCACATTGAATTAGACTCCTTACTCTCGCCCGGCCCACCCGTTCAATCAAAGAGCTTATGCCGGCGTCTGCATTCATCAAATTTATTATTACTACAGTTTTTGTTGTTTTAATTATCTACCACATAAATACAGGTCAAATATCTTTGTTGCAAGGCAGGTAACCCCCAGATGTTTAATTCTATTTGCTTTCATCTCAAAATAAAAGTTTATGAAATAAAATTTGTTTGTAAGTGAAAGTTGGTATGTTTTTCAGTTGATGAGAGAAGTACAGCTTTCAATTAGTAGGAGAGGAGGGACTGAAATGTAAACTTTTTTAGTCTAAGTAGACAAAAATTTATAAACACACAATCCAACTGTCGAATTTGGTCTTGCTATCCTAGTACATGGACAAAACAATCAATAAGTGCCTAAAGTCTGCTAAAGGGTACACAGGAAGTTTCTGCTCTGTGGAAATGTTGGTGCCACTGAGCTAGTTGTAATCATGTAGGATGGGGTATGCTGAAAGAGAGATTCTTTATTTTTTTTTTTTTTGTAAGTCTGTCCCACCTCTATTAAATTTAACTTCTCCTGAATCTGATTTTATATCTTAGGAAGTCCAGTACTGATCAAAATCACTAAGGCAGAGAGAAAATGGAAATAGGGAATAACAGAGAATACTTCAAAATCCATTGCTTTACCATATATTTGGATTGAATTTCAGATACATGTTTTAAGTTGACTAAGAGTGGAGTGAGATAGTCTCCAGAAATCTTTCCCTCTCCTCCTTTATCTACTAGGATCTTTAATGCAAATACGTACAATGCAATACTAGGGTCTTTAATGCAAATACATACAAGTACTTTTTATGATTCATTCTACTGAGAAGACTCTTAATTTAATAGTTATTCACATTATATAATTATTTAAAAACTCTGTAACAATTGAAAATGGTGTGGATGGTCAATGACAGGCTAAAAGCAGTTAGATGTTGCAGGCAGCATTTTCTTTTCTACTGTTTCATAACTCTATGTTTCCTACCTCCAAGCTATATATATTACAGGCATTGAGGTACTTCCTTTCTTGTGCTTCCCTGCTGAATCAGAACTGGTTTTATCTGCAGTTGTACATTTTGTGGGGCTGTGTATCTGATCTGGGAATTAGAGATGGGCATAAATTTTAAAATCCTTGAGTAACTCAGAGCATCTAAAAGGATCAGAGCAATTGATAACGCATATATAAAACATGCTGGAAGAGCTCAGGCTAAAAGCAAGCAACAGGCTAATATCAGACATCAAAGACTCTATAGTAATAGACAGTATAACATACTGCCAACTTGCCACTAATATAAGCCCACATGGAGCAGGGATTGAGGCTGCAGACATTGAAAAACAATTGCATACTGAGTAGCACTCTCTGAAAAGGTTTGTACACTGCGAATAAACCCCTTTTTTTCTTTTCAACTGCCAAGGGAAAAAAAAATAATCTGTTTTCACACTGATCCATAAATAGGTTTTTAAACCCCAAGAACTGATTTTTTTCCTTCTTCTCAATTGAACAAGTAATTTAGCATCTCAGCCACTGCTCTACAAAAGGCATTCTTCCACTCCCCATCCTTGCAGGGGCTTTGAATAAAGTACATTTTTTGGTTACCGCTGAAAAGTCAGCATAAATCTCCAGCAGCTGCTGAGCCATGATGCATATCTCTCTCAAAAATTCAGAAACTGCGATACACATAGTTCATATAAATATTTTTTTTGCGAAATCTACCTAAAAAATTATTATTTTTTAAATGACACTTGATGCATTTTTTAGTTCAGTTAGTGGTCCATATTAATATTTTAAAATAATAATATTTTATTATAAATAACAGAATATATGTTTTATGGTTAGATGTTTTTCTACTTAATTTTCTATTTTAATAGTGAAGGAGATATTATTGGTAATGCTCCATTTTTTCCTGTATTGTATTATAGTTTCACTTTTCTCTCTCCATCTCATATATATTTTGTCACTTACTCCTACCATTATCACCTGCAAAAAAAAGAGACACTGAAAGCAACTTAGCATAACAGGATTTTTGTGTGCTCTGAATATAGACAGCTCTTTAGTGGATGATAAATCTAGTTCATAGGATGAAACACAGAAAAGAGAAGACTCAGATGTTTTAAACATTTGATTTTTTTAAATGTCCTTAAAAAATCTGTTCAATATGAAAAACAATAGCTTTTTTTTTGCCTTTCATATGCTATTAACTTTTGTGTGGGCATATGTATAATTTTACAGATTTCCACAGGAGATTTGGAGAACAGGTCAAGGTGACAGCAACTCTGTTATATAATTTTCATGACAAAACTCTAAACCACATAAAGATCAACTCTTGAGCTTTTATCATGAATAAAAAAATACAAAAAACCAATTGTTTTTTGGGTCTATGTTTAACCTAAAGTGTTAGACTTATGAACATAAAGTCACAGAAACTTTTCTTATGAATCCACCAAACCATTTAAGCACAACAGCTTCTCTCAGGAAACATATAACACAACGCTTTCTCAGGTATATTTCTTTTCTTTTCTTTTCTTTTCTTTTCTTTTCTTTTCTTTTCTTTTCTTTTCTTTTCTTTTCTTTTCTTTTCTTTTCTTTTCTTTTCTTTTCTTCTTTTCTTTTCTCTTTTCTTTTCTTTTCTTTTCTTTTCTTTTCTTTTCTTTTCTTTTCTTTTCTTTTCTTTTCTTTTCTTTTCTTTTCTTTTCTTTTCTTTTCTTTTCTTTTCTTTTCTTTTCTTTTCTTTTCTTTTCTTTTCTTTTTTCTTCCCTTCCCTTCCCTTCCCTTCCCTTCCCTTCCCTTCCCTTCCCTTCCCTTCCCTTCCCTTCCCTTCCCTTCCCTTCCCTTCCCTTCCCTTCCCTTCCCTTCCCTTCCCTTCCCTTCCCTTCCCTTCCCTTCCCTTCCCTTCCCTTCCCTTCCCTTCCCTCCCCTCCCCTCCCCTCCCCTCCCCTCCCCTCCCCTCTCCTTCCCTTTCTTTTCCTTTCTTTACCAAAAAAGGCTGATGAGAAATGAGTCATAGAATCACAGAAGGGTTTGGGTTGAAGGGGACCTTTAAAGACCATCTAGTCCACCCTCCTGCTACGGGCAGGCACATCTTTCACTAGGTCAGGTCATTCAAAGCACCATCCAACCTGACCTTGAACAGTTCCAACAATGAGGCACCACTTTTCTGGGTAGTCTGTTCCAGTGTCCCACTACCCTCATGATAAAAATGTTCTTCCTCCTATGCAATATAAATCTACCTTCCTTTGGTTTAAAACCACTGTCCCTTGCACTGAAACTATTGGCGAAAAGTCTTTCTCTGTCTTTCTTATAAGCATTCTTTATATATTGAAAGGCCACAATAAGTTCTTCCTGGAGCATTCTCTTCTCCAGGCTAAACAAGCATGACTCTTTCAGCCTTTTTTTCCATAGCAGAGGTGTTCCAACCATTTAATAATTTTTGTGGTCCTCCTCTGGAACTGCTCTGACAGATTCATGTCTTTCTTGTACTTGAAAATCCAGAGCTGAACTCAGTACTCCAGGTGAGGTCTCACCAGAGAGGAGTAGAGGGGCAGGACCACCTCCTTCCACCTTCTGGCCAGTCTTCTTTGTATGCAGCACAGGATTCAATTGGCTTTCTTTGCTGCAAGGGCACATTGCCAGCTCATGCCCGGTTTTTTGTCCACCAGTATACCCAGGCCCTTCTCTGCAGGGCTGCTTTCAATCTCTTCATCCCGATACTGGGGATTGCCCCAAACCAGGTGCAGAACCTTGTGCTTGGTCTTGTTGAATTTCATGAGATTTTCCTGGGCCCACTCCTCAAGCATGTCAAAGTCCTTCTGGATGACATCCCTTTCTCTCTAGCATATAATCACTACTCAGCTTGGTGTCATCCACAAATTTGCTAAGGGTGTACTCAGTCTTCCTCTTCTGGCCAACATACGTGATAAAGCCCTTATTATTCTTTGCATGCCTTGTCAAATTCAGCTGCAACTGTGCGTTAGCTTTCCTAATCACATCACCACACACATAGGCACTATTCCTATATTCTTCCCAAGGTACGCAACCCTGGTTCCGCTGCCTGTGCATTTTCTTCTTATACTTTACTTTGACCAAGATGTCCTTACTGAACCATTATGGTCTTAGGCCTTCCTTGCCTGAATAATTATAGGTGGCAGTCAAGAGCTCTTGTGCTCTAAGAAAAATGTCTTTAAAAAGCCGCCATTTCTGTTCAACCCCTTTATTCCTGGGGACAGCTTCCCAGGAGGTCTCATCCACTAATTCCTTAAACAACTCAAAGTTCACTCTCCTAAAATTCAGCATTCAGACTGTTTGCACGACCCATACCCTTCAAGGCTGTGAATTCCACCAGGTCATGATCACTGCAGCCCAGGCTGCCACTGATCTTGACATACCTAATTAGATATTCTATGTTGGTGAGAAATAGGTGGAGTAACACTTCTCCTCTGGTCAGCTTCTCTATCCACTGGATTAAAAAAAACAATCCTTGACTCTCTCCAAGAGTCTGCTGGGCTGCTTACAGTTTCCTGTGCTGTATTTCCAGCAGATATCAGGGTGATTTAAGTCCTCCAGCAGTATCAGAGCCTGCAAACATGATGCATCCTGTAGTTGAAGTAAGAACATTTTGTCATCATCCTCTCCTTGGTCAGGTGGCCTGCAGTAAACACCAACCATGATGTTTCCTTTGTTGACTTGACCTCTAATTCTTACCCATAAGCTCTCAACCTGTTCATAGTTACTTTTCAAAGACCGCTCTGTGGCGTCAATCCTTTTTTTTATATATAAAGTAATATCCTTAACTCTTCATCTTTGCCTGTCCTTTCTGAACAGTGTACAGCTATCAACTGAAATGCTCTGTTTGTGTATTTCATCCCACCACATTTCAGTGATAGTGATTAAATTGTAGCTTTCTAGCTGCATGATAGCTTCCAGCTCCTCCTGCTTGTTACTCACAGTGTGAGCATTGATACAGAGGCACTTCAGCTAGGCTATCAACTGTGTCACTTTTTTAGAGGAACATGACCTAATTCCTTTGAGGCGTTACACAGGTTGTTGGTTCCTAATACATCAGTGGTCCCTGGTTCTTCTCAAAAGATCTTGACATACAAGATGTTAATAGGCATTGATTCTTTAAGAAAGAAGTAAAGGATCTCACCAGTGTTTGAGAAGGCTTGGTATTTAAGGTTTTATAAAAGGATATTGAGGGCTCTGTGTATTACCAGTAGCTCAAACAAGTGTAAAATAGTTTTTAAATGGTGAAAACCCTTACACTATATGGATAGATAAATCTTAAATATAAATAAATAAACTTGCAATTTATAGTGACTCCAAGTCCTTGCATTTCCCTGTAGCTGGAATGTTAAAGCAGCATAAAATACACAAATAAATGAATAGATTAAACCAAACCAAACCAAACAAACAAACAAAAAAAACACACAGAAAAAACCAACAAAACAAACCTCTAAAAAACCTAAATCGACCCCCCCAGACCAAAACAAACAAGACCTGTTGGATCATGTGTCTTAGGTTTGAAAGACCCTGATCAATTTGAAATATTCAAATGCTTGTTCATCTTCCCTATGAAAAATAAAAAAAGAATGAAAGACATTTACATGAGTTCTAGTAGTTCCACTACAAAGATTTATACAGTACTGGAATTAGTCATATTCTCTAAGCTAACTCATGCTAGCAATTTTGAAATGCATGGCTCTGCAAATATGATTTCTTTTAAATATAACACTTGAAAGAAAACATATTTATTTCACTTCTTTTTTTTTTTTTAAAATAACAGCAGAAAAAAAGGTTAGCAATGAAATATACACAAGCACTAATAGAAACATTCTGCCAGCATGTTCTATTAGCAATTTCTTGATGTCCTATTGAAAGAACATTTGACCCAGACTTGAACTTGTACCTATCAAAAGTGATGATATATTACAATAATATGGAAGCGTGCTGTGGAAAAGCTCAAAAGCAGGAGGAGAAAGCTGGCCTCATCTTTTGACTCATTGTGAAGACAGAACTGAGGAAGGATTTTTCTGCTAAAGCTTAGGGAAAGGAAAAGAATTTTTGAAAGATGAAAAATCAAGCAAAATTTGAACTCTTATCTCCCCCAATCTGAAAAAGAGTGAGGAAGGACCTGTGAAAGTTCAAGACTTATATCCTAAGGCAAGTTTCTCTTCAAATATGTGTCAGTTACAATGGAAAAATAATTTTCATAACAAATTAAGTTTTGTGAACCAGACCATTACAGATATGTGGTGACGTTCATCACACATTACTCAGTTACTATACTAGCACCTTGAATTCCATCCTTTCTTCCAGAGTGTCCCATTTAATTTCAGATTTTAAGAAGATCATGGTAAGAAGAGTATCCACCTATTAAAAGATTAAGAAACATTTTAGATGTCTGTCTAGAAATGTCAGGCGTTTCTGTTTCCCTCATACATCCAGACCTTTGGTAGGCAGACAGTAAAGCTGGGTTAAAAAGAAAGGGAAGCTAGAGGAATAAATTTGCTATTAAATGGAAGGTCTAATAGAAAAGGAACAATTAAAAAAAATCAAAAAAGATAATAGTACCAACAACATTAATTATAATAATCCAGTGCAGTTTGTAGAAAAGTAAAAAGGTAGAGAAAAAAAAATAAAAAGGAGATTGGATGAAAAAAGAACTAGACTTCAAAATTGGGAAGAAGACACCATAGAATATTGACAGTTCCCTGAATTTATCAAAATTAGTAAGTTCTTATTATGATCAACTGAGACACTTTAGACAAGTAGCATAGAATTATGTCTCACAATTTTATACATACGGCTGCCAAAAGTCTAACACTGTGCATAGAAAGAAGTTCAAAACTATCATTTGATGTCAACTGTAGATTTTACAGAAGTATTTTTTGCTCAATAGTGATGTACACAGTGCACTCTACAGCACTCAAGTGCTACCTACTAAATTGCTAATACTGACTCACACAGTGACTCCTCTAATACAAAGGTGATCGAGGTTATTGAGGAAGGTTGATGAAAGAGCACACTAAAATATAGGGAATCTCATTCAACTCTAGGAATGACCTCATGTAAAGGCATTTAACCACTTCTCCTTTAACTACTTCTTACCTTATCTCTAAGCGCACATGATATTTTTATTTGTTTAGCACTTTAAAACTTCAGACTAAGTAGAGGTATTGTCACATGCCTACGTGTAGCTAGCAATATGCATAAAATGCTTACTTATCTCTGAATTTCCTCAATTGGTATTTTAAAGTAATTTAGCATTATTAAAAAAAAAAAAAAGAAAAAAAGAAGTTCTAACTCTGTTTTTTTCTTTTTTCTCATTTAATGAAATTGTGACAAACCATACAGCAATATCCTTTATCCTTCATATTACTACTTGCTCTGACTAGCTAAACATGCAAATAAATATGTAACACAGTAGGATCCAAATAAGCTATAGAAACAAAGAACAAACAAAACAAATCCATCAGAATCATGGCTGTAATAAATTTACTCTGGTCATAAGACCCAACAACAGTTTCAAAAAACACTTTTCCTTGAAAAATGTTACTCATGCTGCTGTTACAGTCTTCTTCTTTACTCCAAAAAAATTTGACCAGAGTAACAGAAAATTAATTTACATATCATACGTTCAGCAAAGGCATTCCCTACCAAGACAGCGAGGATATATCCTGGGGAAAATTCTCATTAAAAGTTAAACTGAAGCAAACAGACAGCAGGATGTACATATTCAGTATGAACAATCACCTGTTTGACACAAAAAAAAAGAAAAAGCATTTTAGTCTCCAACCTGCGCCTAGCACAGGGTTTTACTATTGTGATTAATGATAATACAGTTTGATTTGCTTAGTCATAATGCACAATAAATTTTAGCTAAATGTATGGCCAAGTAGATGGCTGAAGTATAGGCCAGGTAAGGCTTTCTTGACAAAGGGGTGATTTTCTTCTTTTAAGAGCAGAACGCACTCATCTGTGGGACACTATGTGCAATGCAGATAGGGTTAAACAGCTTGAAGGAGAAATCATTAGCAGGGCACAAGCATTAAGTGTGCAGACTGGGATACTTCCAAGGCATAGCATGAAGACAACCCAAAGACTGGAACTCTAGAGAGGCTGGAAAGGCAGGTAATGAAGCTTCAAAAGTTAGCACCCATTCTAATTGTATCTGGGAGTAGCATAGAATGGTAGTAGAGGCCTTGAGAGTACAGACACTAGATGACACCAGGGGCTGAACTGGTATAAACACAAATCACAGAGAATATCTTCTCAACCTTCAGACCCAAATAAAGTTGGTTTCAGGGCATAACAGATCTTAACAGTATATGCAAAACAGCTCATCTGAAAAAAATGTGAGAGAAAAAGCAAGAAGGTATAAAAACCAGTTGCAGCCTCTATAAATGGTGAACAAATGAAGATCACGGAGTGGCTTTCCTCCTACTAATTACACTGTGCTTCAGTAACAGCATCACATATCTACATTAAATCCTCCAGAGTACTGGTTTTTGATTCATCATTGACCACATTTTGCTACCAAAACTAAGGAAGCATATGTAAAGCAGTATTTCTGAAAAAATGGATATCTTAAGTAAATTAGAATTTTAAAATGCAGGTTGTATGCATGTGCTTTTTGCTCCAATCTTCCCATACATCAAGGTGGTCAATACAATATCCGAAAGTCAGAATAAACTTGTATGCTGCACAACCAACAGCAATAATTGGAACAGTGGAGGAAATCAGATTAAAATTAGATTTATTAACTTCATGGTCTTCAGTCACAATAGAATATTCTACTTTCACTTTTTTCTGGGACAAGAAAGACTGATGGCACACTAAATTTGACTCTGTTTGTTCATTGCACTACTGAAACTCTCCAGTTGTGACACTTTCGGTAATGGAGAAGTTAGTGCAGATTCTGAGTCCAGTTTAACCTGCCTGGTAACTGAACACCTCATCAGGAAAACCAAACCCATATGTCAAATTATAGAACAGTCACTAAAACCCTTTTCATCTTTTTTTCTGTATGGATGGTACTTTGAGAGATGCTTTGATGCTTTATTTTTTTATTTATTTTTTTTCCTTCCCTGGAATGTGGTGGATTTCCAGTTAGACAGAACCCTTAACTTAACATGCCAACCAAGACAGTCTTACAGGAGATATTAATAATATAAACTCAAGACATTTCTTCATTGACAAAGATGAGCTCTAATCTTTTCAAGTTAAGCAGGGAAAATAAAAATGAGTGTTCTTTCTCTTTGCTGTTCAAGTACTACCTTCTCATTTGATCTGGCTAGCAAGCTGGATTTACTAAGGCAAAATCAGTCTTTGTTTCCTCCCTGCTCCGGACTAGGAAGGCTCTCTAAAAAATAGCACGGTGACATTTAAACTAAAAAGATTATGAAAACCTCACGTCAAGATAGACGGCACTATTTTATCCCTATGAGAAATTCAAATGACCTTACTTAGATATCTCTGAGATGCGATCATAACATACCAAAACAGCACAACAAATTTAAAAGCTAAGAGAAAACAGTATTTCCTTTTCCTTTCTATTTTGTTTCCTACACTTTATATTTTCAGAGGAACAGCTGAATATTACTTAAGGAAAAATGTTTTACTTTTCCTCTTTTTAAAATTTTTTATTATTCATAAAGAACAACAACAGATGAAAAACTGAATGGTTGTTATGTTCATGAGGATCGTAATGCAAATTAGCCTAAGAAGATTAAAGTTCCCCAGCTTATATTATCCAGGTTGAAGATGCATTACTGCTACTTTCGATTATAAGAAATGATAAACAAAAAGGAAGACAATCTGTTTTCCAAGCTGTTTAGGACTCCCGCTCTAGCTCAGCAAGGAATTGACTGAAAAGGCAAAAATTCTCCCCTTGTCTCCATTTTTTGTCAGAAATAAACAGGGGGGGATCTAGATTTAATCTCATACCAATCCCATCGTTTTAAACTCTAGGAAGGTTATTTAAAGTTCCAGTTTCTTAAGGATGTTATGAAATGTGTCAGCATTATTTGAAAGTTGCTGCAATATTTGCCTGTGGAAAGTAGACTTGTCTAGCACTGGATTATCCAGGCAAAATAAATGCAGGTATAATTCTGCACTCTTGCATAAATGTCATGCATTAGTAGATGAGCTTGCAAACTTCAGTAGTTGTTATTCTGCATTTAGTAAAAGCTGTTATTAAAAAAAATAATCAGATAAAAGGAAGGAATTTTCAACTTTTCTATCATTTAGCTCAATAAAGTTATCTTGATCTTGTGTTCTCACTCTACAGAACGGATGACTTTTTGGAGTCTTTTTTCTTCCTTTTTGAAACAAACATATTAAGAGGCAGGAGAATATTTTCATAACTTCTTTTATAGCCTGTAGGACTTCCTCTAACCTGAGTCATAAAAGAACTCACTGGGTTGTGTAATTTCTGTTATTTTTAAAAGGTTAAGTGAACTTTCTGGTGCTAAAAATTGTATAGTAGTTCTTGTTGAGGCTGCTTTTATCAGTAAAAGCAACAACAATTGAAATAAAGATTTTATTTTTTTTTTTTAATACTCTGAAATCCTCCTGTTTATTTAATCTAGATACATTCAAAGACAGTGAGAAACAGAATTAAGTAAATGAACCTCAGGTCACAGTAAACCAATCCAAGCCATTAGGTGTGACCCTACTCCCATTGTCTAACATTTCGCAGAAAAACAAATATCTTCCTGCTTTCTTAATCTATTCTGCAGCACAGAGGTAACCATTCTTACTTACTTCATCCTACTTGGTTACTGGGTTGATTTGCTTTTCAGATCACTTCCTGAAGAATAATGTAGCCAGCACAGTCGCCTGGCAGTGTAGAAAAACAATTTAAAAATAAAGCTGTAGTAATGTAAGCGAATTATGGATGCCAAGGCCCTTGAAAGCTGTTTGTTTCAAATCATTTGTCTCGGTGCTGAGAAATAGAATTTATTCCTTTTAGACTAATTTTTTATTTCATTGATTATAGAAATATTACAAGTATGTAGCTCAGATACAGAAACAGTTCATCAGATTTGATTGGTGATAGACTAGGAAAAACTTGTTGAGCTGGAGCATAGATACCTGGAGAAACATGAACAGATATTTTGTTGTCTTTTCACAGGCTATCCCTGAATTCCTAGCACATATCTGTTCCGCCAGGGAATTTCTTTTCTTCAGTATCTGTAGTTGTTAAACCAGAGAATCTCCTACTTAAGTTATGATCAATTAAAGAATTATCAGCAATTTAACAGTTTAAAATCACAAAAATGAGTGTGTACCTCAATAAGCAATGCAAATGACTAGGTTTCTGGATGCCAGCCTGCAAGGAAGCCTCTTCATTATCAGGCTGATTTTTCTGATTTCTTTTGCAGGTGAAAAGGCAAGTGTAATCTTCAATGAATTATTTCTGTAAAAAGTAGTTATAATCAGAGGTCCACACTAGGAGAGGTAGGGGAGGGATCAGGAGTGATGTTTCTGGTTGTAAAGGATACCCCTGGGAAAAAAAAAAATAATGAAGACACATTGTGAATGGGTCAATTGAGAAGCTGGCATGAAAAATGTGCACTTTTCATGTGGTCAGAATGGGCTTCATGAAGCAAATGATGAAAACCTTAGGAAGTAATTCAAGGTTTAAGTATCATCTACAGACATGCAAGTTTTCTTATACGAAAAAAAAAAAAGTGTTGTTTGTTTTGGTTTGTTTTGGTTTTTTCCATTTACACAGAAAGAACTATTCAACCACTAGAAAATAAAAAGCCTGAATCAGTCCTCAGTCTCTTTTGTCAGAAGAAATTCTTTACGTCAATACATTAGATAAACACTGCTTCAAACATAACCATTGTAGACATTAAATTTCTCTCTTCCTCCATGTCAAGATTTAATATCAGTACTGAGGCACATCGTCTAAAACTGGATTCAAGGCACCCCATCAACTTGACCTGGTAGCAATGTTTTTTTGTCCCACCTGCTTCAGAGATATTATAAAAGCCTTGGAAATTGCCTATCAATCTGCATGACATTAAATACTTTTTTTGGAATTGCTGCATTTTAAAATATTCAGCTGCAGCATGTCACTTAAGTATGTGAAAATAACAATAGTTATACTTAAAGGTCTGATTCATATGGGCCACAGGAAGTGTAAATTTACAATTCCACTGTAAAACTGCTATGCATCAGAATGTGAAGACTACAGAAAACAATAGGAAAGGGTAAATTCTCCTGTTTTTTTCACTTTATCTTCACACCAATTTTTAAAATATCTTTTCCAGAGAACCAGACGATGCAGTAGTTTAGTACTCAATTTTTCACTTGTGAGACAATGCAGGATGATACCTGCCATTTCAGAAGTGAAAATATATTTAGTTGCCTGAAACTTGTCTGTTTGGCATGTTTGCGCATGTCATAAGACTGTGGCTTGTTTTATTGCAACTATCTATCCTGATTCAGAATAAAACTCTTACTGCAGTGGCAGAAGTGTTGGAGGTCAGGTTATTTCTGTGTAGAAAATACTGAGGGGAAATTTTAGCACTTATATTAGGTTACATATCATATTTCAATCAATACATGGTTTTTGATGCACATGATTATGTGCATCTAAGGACCTCTAGAGGAAAGGTTTTGGAGGGAAATGATGATTTATCTAAATAGAATGTTTTCAGGGATCGATCAGTTTCAGCCAAATATTTGTTAGGAAGGCCTACAGGTGCAGAAAGAAATGTAAAGTATGACAATAAGGGAATATACTTGAATGCATAAAACATAGCTTGCTGACAGTGTTGTGTCTAGGATATTGAGTTAACGCCGGGGATGTAGTTTTTATTCAAACTTGTTTTGCAATAATATCTGACCACTCTGTATCTGCAGGTAATTATCATCCTTATGTCAGAGATGTTCTGGTTTTGGCTGGGGTAAAGTTGATTTTCTTGCTGCTGGCTGGTGTAGTGTTTTGGTTTGGATTTGATACGGGAGGAGTGTTGATAATACAGGGACGGTTTAGCTATTGCTGAGCACTATTTTCACAGAATCAAAGCCTTTTGTCCTCCTCACACCACCCCACCAGCAAGTGTGCTGGGGGTGCACAAGAAGTTAGGAAGGGATACAGCTGGGACAGCTGATCCCAACTGACCAAATGGATCTGGATCATTGGGCTGAGATCAATTGTATGAGGTTTAGTAAGGCCAAGTATTGGTCCTGCGCTTGGGTCACAACAACCCCAGGCAGCACTACAGGCTCAGGGAAGAGTGGGTGGAAAGCTGTCTGGTGGAAAAGGATCTGGGTGTGTTGACTGACAGCTGGCTGAACATGAGTCAGCAGTGTGCCCAGGTGGCCTAAAAGGCCAACAGCATCCTGGCACACATCAAGAATAACATGGCCAGAAGGACTAGAGAAGTGATTGTGCCACTGTATTCAGTACTGGTGAGGCCACACCTTGAATACTGTGTTCGGTTTTGGGCCCCTCATGACAAGAAAGACATTGAGGTACTAAAAGAGTACAGAGGAGGGCAATGAAGCTGGTGAGGGGCCTGCAGCACAAGTCTTACGAGGAGCGATTGAGAGAGCTGGGGCTGTTTAGCCTGGAGAAAAGGAGGCTGAGGGGAGACCTTATCACTCTCTACGACTACCTAAAAGGAGGTTGTACTATGGAGGTTGTTGGTCTCTTCTCCCAAGCAGTAAGTGACAGGATGAGAGAAAATGGTCTCAAGTTGTGCCAGGGGAGGTTTAGATTGGATATTAAGGAAAAACTTCTGCATGGAAAGGGTTGTCAGGCACTGGAACTGGCTGCCCAGGGAAGTGGTTGAGTCACCACCCCTGGAGGTGTTTAAAAGGCATTTCAACAAGGTTCTTAGAAACATGGTGTAATGCTAGAGTTAGGTTATGTTTGGACTTGTTGATCCTGAGACTCTCTTCCAACTGAAAGGATTCTATGATTCTAAAAGGATATTTCACAGCACATGACATCATGTTCATCAGATAAAGCTCGGAGAAGAAGAAGGAAGTGTGGGGACACTGAGAGTGATGGTGTTTGTCTTCCGAAGTAACCATTACACGTGATGGAGCCTGGCTTTCCTGGAGATGGTTGAACACCTGTTTGATGGTGGGAAGTGGTGAAATAATTCCTTGTTTTGCTTTGTTTGTGTGTACAGCTTTCCCCTTACTTATTAAACTGTCTATACCCCAACCCCTGTATTTTCTCACTTTTACTCTTCCCATTCTCTACCCCATCCCACTTAGAGGGAGTAAGCAAGCAGCTGTGTGGTGCTTAGTTGTTGTGCTAGGGTTAAACCACAATGACGGTTAAGAAATAAAGACATTTAATATCCCAAGAAATTTTCAGGGATCATTTAAGAAATCTATATGACAGAGATTAAGAAAAAAAAAAAAGAGAGACTGATTTTCTTAAGTCGTCTGTTGTTTTTTTTTTCCAAGTGACACATACCTTCTCTATAAGAAAAATACAGTCTTGTAGCCACTCTGTAGTAGCATTCCCTCCGCACAAATGTTAGCCCATTTTCACACTTAGACATATCTTATCCTTTCTGCTTTCTCAGTTTGTTCATATGAAGACTTTATGATATGCTATTCTACAGCAGATTCTTATAAGAAAATCACATTATCTGAGTATATGCTCAGTCTTCCAGTGAAAATAATTTGCAGTAAAACCTCTCTCATTTTTTCCAGATATCCATTGATATAAATATAGTCAGGTTCCTATTTCCATTGGGAGAGAGAGGATCTTTATCTAATTTTGTTCTACTTTTCTCCCCCGTGAATTTATTTCAGTTAGTTGCTGCTTCTGTCACTGTGGCTACCACAGGCATTAATATGAATTTATATTTTCTCCTATATAATTCACACTACTTTGATCTGAAAGTATCATGAGAGTATCCATGGTGTTTGCAACATTTTCAGCAGGGAAAACAATTTGCTATCCAACCACCTCTTCAGTACTATTGATAACCAACTAAACAAGCAAACTTAAATTCTGAAAAACCTGGGTGTTTAGAAGTCTTCCAGTACAGCTTTTCAGTGTTCTAGTGTTGATTCTTGAAAGCAATTTGAGAAACTACTAAGAGTAAAATTCTTTCAATTTGGTAGTCTCAGTATAAAAGAAATAAGTTTTAAATCAAATAAGAAAATATATTTGTATATGATGCATTGTATAACTAATGTGTGAAATTAACTCCTGTAAGATTCAAGTCAAACATATTTCAAAATAAATTAAATGTTATATGGATAAAAGTTGCACATTAAGCAGCACTATTTATCATAAATTTAGAAAGACTATTATTATTTCTCACACTTCAAGGAAAAAAATTATCCTGAATTGGATTTAGGAAGAAGTATCCTACATTAAGTATGCTATCGTTTAAGTGTGCTTAGAGTATACCATAAGTTAAGTATACTTCAAGTACACTGTACTTTCCATATTGCAAAAGAAAACCTACACAAAAAAACAAAACAAACAAACAAACAAAAAAACAACCAACCAAACAAAATAAGTTAATTGAATTTTAATTGAATTTCCTTTAAAGGTGAGTGATTATATATGTCATTAAATTATATATGGATGAAAAAATATATAAACTAATAACCTGTTGTGTTTGTGAAATTGTGTTTATTTCATTCAGTTCAGGCAGTTAACTCACTCATTTAATCAATTATATGGGGTGCATTGATTTTAAAGTCTCTCTACACTGCCTTGTGTTTGTAGTTCAATGAAGCTTGGGTTTTAATTCCAGATCTGCTACTGCTTTAACAGATTAACATGGCTAATCACTTTAGGGCCAGATGTTTTATTTGAATGTGGAACATTGAAGGCCTAAACTTTCATGTCTAACTTACAGATAAATGCTAAAAGTTACACAAGAACATAAACATTCACACAGAGGATGACCTCCAGAGATCCTCCAGACTGGAGTTTTAACTTCTACAACCACTAGGTTACTTGCAGTTAAGCATTTCTGTAAAACCGATTGACAGCAGAATAACACTTTTATAGCAAATAATATTATAATGAATATTTTCCAGTTCACTGATGGAAAATTAAAGCATGTTGAATCTGTTACACCACATACATAACAAGACTTGTCAGGGTAGTATATATAGAGCAGAGAAAACTCAGTTTCATGCTTTGGTTCTTTATTTTTACAATAACATTTCTTTCTAATAGAAACTTCCCACCAAGTTAAAAACCTAAAAAAAAAAAATTAAAAAATGAAACCTGAAACCCACAATCCTAATTTTGTTGAAGGAAATATTAGCGACATCAAGAAAAGAGATTTTTACTCTGAATTTAAAGTCTCATAAATTCATGTTTATAAGATAATATAAAAATGTTTCAAATCACATTTGCAGCCAGATGAAATTGCAAAAAGTCTAACCTATTACTTGAATATAATGAGTCAGAGTGATTCACTGCAGCCTCTTGGTGATTTCTGTATGAACCAATGAAATGAAAGGGCACAAAAGCCATTCACAGTGAAGATAATCCTTAGTTCTAACTAATACAAAATCTGATGTCTTTAAAATGTGCAACAGTGAGAAAGAAGGAAACATAAAAGGTAAAGTCTTTGTCTTCCCCTCCCACCCCCAAATCTCCACAATACGAATATAAAAATCTTAAAATCAAAGATTAGGATGATACTGTTGAAATATTAGACCATATAGTTCACATAATTTGAGATTGCTTAACAAAGCTGTTGTACTTAAAAACGTAATATTGAGTCAGCAAACATTGCACATAGCCAATCCAAAATCATTAAAAGCAATAGTGTTTGTACAACATGAACATGTACATGAACTAGAAAGTAAATTAACATATTATAGTAAAAAAAAAATAAACACAGACCATTTATTTGTGTTACATCATACAAAAATAATACTTCAGTATTTTTAAAAAAATCTGAACAACTTAAAGTTACAGAAAGTATCTGAACTGAGGATACTCATTCCTCTTTAAATACCCAAAGAATTCTACAAATTTAGTAGTTGTTATGCACACACTCTCACACACAAATCACAGAATCACAGAATCACAGAATTGGCCAGGTTGGAAAAGACCTCAGAGATCATCAAGTCCAACCCTTGGTCCAACTTCAGCATATTTACTAGATCATGGCACTAAGAGCCATGTCCAATCTCAGTTTAAAAACCTCCAGGGACGGTGAGTCCACCACTTCCCGGGGCAGGCCATTCCAATGCCTGATCACTCTCTCCGTAAAGAACTTCTTCCTAATATCCAGCCTAAACTTCCCCTGGCAGAGTTTAAGCCCATGTCCCCTTGTCCTATTGCTAACTGCCTGGGAGAAGAGACCAGTTCCCACCTGGCTATAACTTCCCTTCAGGTAGTTATAGAGAGCGATGAGGTCACCTCTAAACCTCCTCTTCTCCAGACTGAACAACCCCAGCTCCCTCAGCCTCTCCCCATAGGTCATGTGCTCAAGTCCCTTCACCAGTCATGTTGCTCTTCTCTGGACCCGCTCCAGCACCTCAATATCTTTCCTGAACTGAGGGGCCCAGAACTGAACACAATACTCCAGGTGTGGCCTCACCAATGCAGAGTACAGGGGAAGGATCACTTCCCTTGTCCTGCTGACCACACTATTTTTGATACAGGCCAGGATACCATTGGCCTTCTTGGCCACCTGGGCACACTGTTGGCTCATGTTGAGCTTCCTGTCAATCAGTACCCCCAGGTCCTTTTCTGCCTGGCTGCTCTCCAGCCACTCTGTGCCCAGCCTGTAGCGCTGCAGGGGGTTGTTGTGGCCAAAGTGCAGGACCCGGCACTTGGCTTTGTTGAACTTCATCCCATTGGAATCAGCCCATTTTTCCAGTCTATCCAGATCTCTTTGCAGAGCCCTCCTGCCTTCCAGCAGGTCGACACTGCCCCCCAACTTGGTGTCATCAGCAAATTTGCTGATGATGGTCTCAATCCCCTCATCTAAATGATCAATAAAGATGTTAAACAGGACTGGACCCAACACTGACCCCTGGGGGACACCACTAGTGACTGACCGCCAGCTAGATGCAGCCCCATTCACCAGTACTCTCTGGGCCCGGCCCTCCAGCCAGTTCTTAACCCAGCAGAGAGTACACTTGTCCAAGCCACGGGCTATCAGCTTTTGAAGGAGTATATTATGGGAGACAGTGTCAAAGGCTTTGCTGAAGTCTAGATAGACCACGTCTACAGCTTTCCCCTCATCCACTAGGTGGGTCACCTGATCATAAAAGGAGATCAGGTTGGTCAGACAGGACCTGCCCCTCCTAAACCCATGCTGGCTGGGTCTGATCCCTGGTCCATCCTGGAGGTGCTGTGTGATTGCATTCAGGATGATCTGCTCCATCACCCTGCCAGGCACCGAGGTCAGGCTGACAGGCCTGTAGTTACCAGGGTCAGCTTTGCAGCCCTTTTTGTGGATTGGGGTAACATTTGCCAATTTCCAATCATTTGGGACCTCCCCAGTGAGACAAGACTGTTGGAAGATGATGGAGCGCGGCTTGGCGAGCTCTTCTGCTAGCTCCCTCATCACCCTAGGATGGATCCCATCTGGTCCCATAGACTTATGAGGATCCAGATGGCTCAGTAAGCCACCAACTATTTCCTCTTGGAATACAAGGGGACTATTTGGCTTCCTATCCCTGTCAACCATCTCCAGAGGCCAGTTATCCTGAGGGCCATCTGTTTGACTGGTAAATACTGAGGCAAAGTAGGTATTAAGTACCTCAGCTTTCTCCTCATCTTTGTTAACTATATTTCCCTCAAAGTCCGGTAGAGAATGGAGGTTTTCCTTGCCCCTCCTTTTGTTATTAACGTATTTAAAGAAGGACTTTTTATTATCCCTAACAGAATTGGCCAAATTAACTTCAAACTGCACTTTTGTTTCCCTGATTTTTTTCCAGCACGATCTAGCTATTTTCCTAAATTCTTCATAGGTAGCCAGCCCTTTTTTCCACAGTCTGTAAACTCTCTTTTTATTTCTGATTTCCTTCAAAATCTCCCTGTTTAGCCAAGCCGGCTGTCTTCCCTGCCGGCTAGCCTTTCGGCGCACTGGTATAGCCTGATCCTGTGCCCTCAAAACCTCCCGCTTGAAGTATGTCCAACCCTCCTGGGCCCCCTTGTTTTTAAGCATTGTTTCCCAGGGTATGCTCTGAACTAGACTTCTGAATAGGCAAAAATCTGCCCTCCGGAAGTCCAGTGTAGAGATTTTATTGATGGCTCTCCTTGCATCTCTAACTATTGAAAATTCTATTATTTTGTGGTCGCTATGCCCCAGGCGGTCTCCAACCACTACATCTCCCACCAGCCCTTCTCTGTTTGTAAACAGTAGGTCTAGCAAGGCCTTACCCCGGGTAGGCTCATTTGCCAGCTGATGAAGGAAATTGTCCTCTATACACTCTAGGAAATTCCTAGACTGCCTCTTCTGTGCAGTATTCAGCTCCCAGCAGATATCTGGCAGGTTAAAGTCCCCCGCAAGAACAAGGGCTGTCGATTTTGAGACATCTGCCAGCTGCTTGCAGAATAATTCATCTCCTTCATCATCCTGGTCGGGTGGTCTATAACAGACACCCACGAGGACATCAGCCTTGTCGGACTTCCCCCTGATTCTGGTCCACAGGCACTCAACCTTGTCACTACTGACCTCAAGTTTAACAGAGTCAAGAGACTCTCTAAAATATAAAGCCACCCCTCCACCTCTCCTGCCCTGCCTGTCTTTTCTGAAGAGCTTGTAGCCACCCATAGCAGCACTCCAGTGATACAAGTCATCCCACCACATTTCTGTGATGGCAACTATGTCATAGCTTTCCTGCTGCACGATGGCTTCCAGTTCCTCTTGTTTGTTGCCCCTACTGCGTGCATTAGTGTACATGCACTTCAAGTGGGCTGCTGATTTCACTCTTAATTCAGGCTTTTTGTCCTTAGGCTGATCTTTGGAGAGCCCAGTTTCAATCCCTTCCGCCTTCAAACCTAGTTTAAAGCCCTCTTGATCAGTGCTGCCAACTTATGGGCTATAGTCCTCTTGCTCTTCCCAGAGGGATGAAGCCCATATGCTTTTCATTTCAGAGTCTGAAAGCAGAAATATCTATGTGTATAATAGTTCATATCATTCAAGTCCCATGTATAGAATTTCTTCCAGAATCTAACCAATAGTTTTAGATTAATTTATAAATATCTATATATACAAAACAGATAATTTGTATTAAAAATATAATCTAAGTTAAAAACCAACACATGAAACAAAGGAATGTGGGTTTTTTGTTTGTTTGTTTGTTTGTTTTACTCAATTTTGAAACAGTAGACAGAGATATGTCCAATTTTTCAAATCACACTCAGATCTCAGAAAGTAGAGTAATAGTCCCATGTCATACAGCTGTTCCCTCTGGTTGTGGTGGGTTCACCTTGGCTGGATACCAGCTGCCCACCAAGTTGCTCTATCACTCCCCTCCTCAGATGGGCAGTGGAAAAAAAAAAAAAAAAAAGAAAAAGATGAAAGGGTTGAGATAAGAACAGGGAGAGATCAATCACCAATTATTATCATCACCAAAACAGACTTGACTTGGGGAAATTAGTTTAATTCATTGCCAAACAAATCACAATAGGTTAATGAGAAAATAAACCCAAATCCTAAAGCACTTTTCCCACACCCTTCCCTTCTTCCTGGACTCAGCTTCCAAGTTCTGTATGTCCTCCCCCCAGCGGCAAAGGTGGATGGGGAAGGGAGGTTGTGATCAGTTCAGCACACATTTCTGCTGCTCCTTCCTCATTGATCTTTTGCTCTAGCGTGGGTTCCCTCTCACAGGATACAGCCCTCTAAGGTGTGTCCTTCCCACAAACTTTTTTTCTTCACAAACTGCTCCAGTGTGGGCCACTTCCATGGGGTGTAGTCCTTTCAGGAATAGATGGCTACAGCATGAGTCCCCCATGGGGTCACACGTCCTGCCAGAAAACTTGATCCAGCATGGGTTCCTCTCTCCATGGGGCCACAGATCCTGACAGAAAGCTGCACCAGCATAAGCTCTCCAAAGGGTCACAGGCTCTTTCAAGCAACCACCTAGTCTGGTGTGGGGCCCTTCATGGGCTGCAGTGTATTTCTGTGTGTACACATATGCAGGCACATCGCAAAAAGAGCCAGAGGTCACAAATGCGTTGCAAAGAGCAAGTTTTATTTTAGTTACCTCTCTACTGAGGGATCTCCGAAGTAGCACCTAAGTTCCCAGGCAGAGATGACACAAGCGGGACCACAGGCGCTGGTCAGTTCAGCCTTGGTAGAAGTTCACTGGGCCTGCTGAGCTCGCCTGTATTCCAAGGCTTCAGGCAGGCGCAGCCTCCCACTCTTTCTCACAACCAAACAGGAATCTCAGACAATGATATGGTGGCTAGTGTTTCTCACAGGCCTATGTTATCTGACATAGAGGTTCTACTCATCAAGCACGCAAGGTCAGTAAAACAATTAGTGTGACGTATGTGCTCTTTCTACAGACAGGTGCAAGTCATTTGAGTGTATTTACATTTGACTAACCTCCTCGACAATCTTTCACTACATTCCCATACACTCTGTTCCACCGTTAAGCTCCATGGGCTGCAAGGGGACAGCCTGCCTCACCATGGCCTTCACCTTGAGCTGCAGGCGAATCTCTGCTCCAGCACCTGGAGCACCTCCTGCCCCTCTTTCTGCACTGACCTTGGTGTCTGCAGGACTGTTTCTCTCACATATTCTCACTATTGCACAGGATTTTTTTTCCCCTCTTAAATATGTTGTGCCAGAAGCACTACCACCATTGTTGATGGGCTCAGTTTTGACCAGCAGAGAGTCTGTCTTGGAGGCAGCTGGCATTGTCTCAATTGGACATGGAAGAAGCTTCTAGCAGCTTCTCACAGAAGCCACTCCTGTAGTGCTCCAGCTACCAAAACTTTGCCACACAAACCTAATACATTAGTCAACAAGAGGAAAAAAAGGTTTCACGTTCAGTTCTTGTGAGGAGGATCTGTATGGCGTACTAGACATTGACCCCTGTGTGGAATCTAGACCCCAACAAAGGCTTTGTAATGAAAAATATATGCCTCAGAATTGAATGCAAACAGTGAGCATAGCAAGTGTTTTCCTGCTTAGTCCTCCTGTCCTGCACACTCCCGACTGAATGCCACTGTCATTCATTAACCTGAATCCTCTCCTTAAGGTACATACAGTCATTTTTTTTTCTTTGAAAGGTCAGAAATCACCATTTTAAGACAAATCTTGAATTTCTAATGTTTTTATTATTTTTTTAATTTCCAGAGCAATGCGTTAAACATCACAGAAAGTGGTTAAAGGGTTTATGGAAAAGACACTTCCCATCTGGAAAGGTTGATGGGAATGTGTCAAAAAATGAAATACAGTTCATAATATCAGTACTTATTGGAATGAAATACAGTTGTACCAATCTTAAAGCTGGTTTTATCTTCTGAGGTTCTTTCCTTTTATTTTCCTTTCCACTCATTTTATCATTCCTCTTTTCTTTGGTGGTCCTTTTTTTTTTCTTAATTTCCTTCCTTCCTTCCTTCCTTCCTTCCTTCCTTCCTTCCTTCCTTCCTTCCTTCCTTCCTTCCTTCCTTCCTTCCTTCCTTCCTTCCTTCCTTCCTTCCTTCCTTCCTCCCTCCCTCCCTCCCTCCCTCCCTTCCTCCCTCCCTTCCTCCCTCCCTTCCTCCCTTCCTCCCTCCCTTCCTCCCTTCCTCCCTTCCTCCCTCCCTTCCTCCCTTCCTCCCTTCCTCCCTTCCTCCCTCCCTTCCTTCCTTCCCTCCCTCCCTCCCTTCCTTCCTCCCTTCCTTCCCTTTTTCTCTATTTGATTTTTATCTCAGTGGCCTTGAAGGCCTTATAAGCATGCATGATTGCAAGGTTCGATTTAAAAAAAAATTGTAGATCATGAGAAATAATCTTCATAATTTTTATCCTATCTTCTTTGACCCCATGAGATCATCATCAAATAGAAAATACAGAGTTTGTGAACTGAAGATGCCTTGGGTATTGTGCAGGCACAATGACAGGGCTATTTTTGTCTGTTCCGGTATCTATTTTAATATGAAAGACATCATGATCTTCCCAGAATTTTCTAAAACTGTGGGGGTTTGTTTGTTTGTTTTGGTATATTATTTTAGTTTTCTACAATATGTCAAAACAAAGTCTAAAAAACCAGTCCCTGTAAGTTTCATATATAAGAGCACTATCTTCTTATGATTTTTTTCATTAGTCAGTTTTGTCTCCCTAGGAAAGACAGGTAACAACAAGATCTTTGTTTATATCCTGATCTGAGTCTGAAGCCTTTGAATAGAATCTTTATATAACCTTGCAGTAAGAATTTTAACTTTTTCCTCAAAATAATTTGACCTGTATAAAGCTTGGTTTATTATACTATGGCTTCTTTGTTTTGTTTTTTGTTTTATTTTGAGTAACTTATGTACTGTTACCTTAATCATTGTACTAGCATTTCAGTTCCTTCTGTGTGATGCCTTGTGCTCTGTTTATGACTGTTCTTCAATTACTTTAAAACACATTTTATAGTGTACATGAGTAATCCCATTTAGTATATATATTTTATACTTCATGTGGTTCATCTCAGCTGGCAACACTTTGTATTTCCCAGACTTCCTGGTAAAATCTTAGTAACTATTCTTAAAAGAGAAATCCTCAATTACAGCTGTATCTCTCAGGGTTGATGTAAGGCAGTCAAATCTTCTCAAGTCTGAGAAGAATCTTAACTGATTTTTTTGAAACCTCCTGGTTATCTTCCCCTCTTCTTTCACAATCTGCTGTTACTGTCATCACCTCCCCATGGGTCTAGCTAATTTATTCTTGTTCCTTAGCACTCCACTTTCTGATTGACAATTTTGCCTACACACTCTTCAGATAAGTCTCTTTCTTCTTCTTTTGCAATGTTTTCCCCCTTAATTTGCTTCTTTTTTCCTCCTGACTTATTCATGTGATCACAATCTTCTGTGCATCACCCCTTCTTATCTAAGTTTACCCTCTAGCCACTCTTTCTCAGTAAATTTTAAGAGTAGAGACTGGACAAATAATTCATCTTCCTATCATGTGTTAGAAACCTTTTCAGAATTCCGTCATCTCTCCTTGGTGCATTTTCAGTTCTCAGATCTATTTCTCCATGAATTCCACCTGTCAATATTTCATTCATAAATAACACCTGTCAGGTAACTACTCACAAACAATGTACTTCAGCATTTTTGGCATCCCATAATCCATTTTTTTCCTCAATTTTTTGGGTTACTTTCACTGCTTCCTCAGGATCTATGAACATCTCTTTCTAGTTCTCACATTTAAAAAGAAAAACAATACTCCTGAAACAACCCCTCCTAGCCATGATATTTCTCATTATCTCCTCTCTACGCTGCCTGACCTTTCAGGTCCAAAGCATAGAAACAAAGCTCTGTTACTCAACGTATGACAATCTGTCTGTGGACTGAAACAGTACATTTTAGTTTCACAAAGAAACATCTGGACAGATTCTGTTCAAATAATTTTAAGAGAAATGAGCCTCTAAAGGGAGAAATGCACATGGAAAACAAAGTTTTTATCTGATATTCACACTAAATTCTTTATTCTTTACACCTTGAAAACATAAATTTGAATAAAAATAACTATGTCATTTGTAAGCATTCACTTCAATCTGTGGGTAAGCTTGTAAGGTAAATAGACACTAAAGTTGGACTAAACATCAAAAACAGTCATTTTCAGAAAAAAAAAAAGGGAAGAATAGTGTTCCTAGAAGTTAACTCTTTAAGAATACCAACATCCATTATTGCAAGTTGATATTTTAAGAGAAATTTGTGATCAGGTATTACATGAGAAAACCAAATACATTTGGTTAACATATTTATCAATGACCTGGATTAGATGACCAAAAGGACCCTCAGTCAGTTTTCAGACTACACCAAGTTGAGTGGAAGTGTTGATCTGCTTGAGCATAGAAAGACTCTACAGAGGGATCCTGGACAAACCAGATCAATGGGCTGAGGCCCACTGTATGAGGTTCAACACGACCACGTCCTGCACTTTGGTCACAACAACCCCATGCAACTTTACAGCCTCAGGAAATGGTGGCTGGAAAGCTGCCTGGCAGAAAAGGACCTGGGGGTGTTGGTCAATGGCTGGCAGAAGATGAGTCAACAGCATGCCCAGGTGGCCAAGAAGGCCAAGAGCATCCTGGACTATATCAGAAATAGTGTGGCCAGCAGGACTAGGGAAGTGATTGTCCCCCACTGATGAAGCCCCACCTTGAATACTGTGTTCGGTTTTGGGCCCCTGAAGACAAGAAAGACATTTTGGTACTGGAGCATATTAGAAGAAGAACAATGAAGATGGTGAAGGACCTCGAGCACAAGTCTTACGAGGTGCAGCTGAGGGAACTGTGGTGGTTTAGCCTGGAGAAAAGGAGACTAAGGGGAGATCTTATCACTGTCTACAACTATCTGAAAGGAGGTTATAGCATGGAGGGTGTTGGTCTCTTCTCCCAAGTAGCAAGTGACAGAACAAGAGAAAATGGCCTGAAGTTGTGCCAGGGGAGGTTTAGATTGGATGTTAGGAAAAAAATCTTCATGGAAAGGGGTGTGAAGCACTGGAACAGGCTGCCCAGGGAAGTGGTTAAGTCACCAACCCTGAAGGTATATAAAAGATGTGTAGACGTGGTGTTTAGAGACATAGTTTTTTGGTGAACCTAGCAGAGTTAAGTTTCTGTTTGTACCTGATGATCTAAAAAGTCTTTTCCAACCCAAATGATTATATGGTTTTATGATTATATATATATCAGATCCAGCTGATTATACCATGCCTCATTAAATAAATGAGTAACAAACTCTTCCTAATTTAATTAGGGTTAGAATTTGAAGTTATTTTCCAGAAATAAGAGTCACACTGCAATGGCAGCCAATTTTTGTCAGAACCTGATCAGAGATTAAGCTCTAAATTGTTAAAGTATAGATAAAGAAGTTCACAATTAACAGTCCTTTGAACTATTACAGTGTTGAACTAAAAATATTATTTCTTCTCTAATGTATTGAACTGGGTCTTAAAAAATGTCCCAACGTATGTGGACAAGACACTTCTTGAGTAAAGTCATTCTGACGGACTGAAAGACTTCAAATCCTCGAGGACTTTATGGTGAGGAATCATTCCACTGACTTCTCGGTCTTAAGTAACTGAACTTTGCATGGTGAGTACATGTAATATTCCAAACATTAAAAATGTTCACATGCAAGAGACTACCAGAATAAAAAAAAAACAAAACAAGAGTTTTTCTTTATGTATATTCTTTTTTCTTAAACAAACTTCATTATGATCAAGTTTTAATGAGGACATCAAAGGAAATCCCACAATAGCCAACAGTTTGAAGAAGCTTAGTATTTGGTGCAAGATTATTAGGTGTAAAAGCAATTTAGAAAAATATGAGGGGAAAATGCAGAGTCCAAACTCTTCTGTGACCAGCTGTTTGGAAACAAATTGTTCTTAAATTTTTAGGCACAGCTCTTTAAGTTTTTGTTGTTGTTTTTGGTTTTGTTTGGTTTTGTTGTTTGGTTGGTTGGTTGTTTTTTTTTTTTTTTTCTTTTAAGCAGAAAGCATGCATCTCTAAGCCAAACAGAATAAATCATGTTTACCTTGGGATATGGTCTAATATATGAAAACATAAATATTTATTAATACATTAATGCAAGGGTTGTGAGCTTTCTGGAATCAAGCCATACTAAGCTGTGCGTCTGCATACACAGAGGACAACACATTAACATGTGTATACTAAACTTTCCCCAGTTCTTCCCTCTCTTTTGTTCTCTATGAAAACCAATTAAATTTTAAATTGCTAAGCCTCTTCTGCACTTTTTTGAATAATAAATGGATAGTTAGTCAAAACTGAAAAACTATGACACTGCAGGATAAGTGGCAATTAGACCATTTTTAAATTACCCTTCAGCTTGCTGGATTAACTTTAATTGATGTCCCAATAATATCTCATGTTAAATAATTTACAATGGTTTTTGAGTCCCCAAAGCATTACTTAATGCCTCACAATTATTAAAGTAGCATGCACTGTCAAACTGGCCAGATAACTTAGTTAGAAAAAAACTGGGATGTCTTTCATGCGAGGAAGCGTACACTATGGACACAGATTTTCCAGTATAATAACCAGTTTAGGGTTTATTACTGCATGTTAAATGGACAAGACCTACAAAGAAAGTTAATTTCTTCCTTTCCAGTAAAATAAAAATTCTATTTTGGAAAGCTGAAGTAGACTCCGAAATACAGACTTCTCTCATTATAATAAAGAATAAAGCTCAGAGTCAGAGTTTGATTGTCTAGTATTTGATGTTAGTGAGATTGACCCTGATGTACTTAAAAAATAAAAGGAAGAATCATCCTCCAATAAGTGAAAAGATAGAATGATCACTGAATAAATCCAAATGAATAAAAATGGTTGAGTAGCTTATATTTAATTTCTTAAAATCTCTGTACTGAAAAGAGAGTCAGAGTAAATGTTAGGACCTAGTTGCATGAAACACCTGACAGGAATTAAGAGAGACTTTCTGTTTTAAAAATCATTGTTTATGGATGTATAGGATATAGTATCAGAGAGATCTGGTGTGGAGAGTCTCTGGCTGTGTGCTGTGAACAAGCCAGGGCTTGATGCGGCTGTGCTACACGGAAGGATTTCCCTGAGACACCAGAGACAAAAGGAAAGTAAACAGAAGCCGTTCTGCCCTCGACCCAGGCTGCAGGAGGGGCGTTGCCGCTGCGCATGAACAGTCTGTGAACAGTGCCCTGCAGCCAATCACCATAGTGGGGGGGCATGAGTGACTGTGAGTGTAACCAATTGTAGCCTGCGCTTGCCGCATGGCCTTTTGGTATAGAGTATATAAGGCTTGGAAAAACGTGGTCTCGGGGACATTGATATTCAGTGTTGTTTAAGAGTTCATTAAAGAGTACGGATGGTAAATTCACATTGAATTAGACTCCTTACTCTCGCCCGGCCCGCCCGTTCGATCAAAGAGCTTATGCCGGCGTCTGGATTCGTCGAATTTGCTACCGCCACATTTGGTAGCAGAGGATGGTTCGTTAGCAGAGCATAACGCTTCGGATCTACATATGGTGGCAGAAGGATGGATCGTTAGCAAAGCATAACGCTCCGGATCGAAATTACTGCGGTGAGCAGCGTTCATAAAAACGGAGCCAAGCCGGGGTGTGGGATAGTGTGCTTAGTCCGGTATCAAAAGACGGGCACCAGTCGAGCTGGCCACTCGCATCCTACGTTAAGACCGCGCTGATAAGATAATGGATATTGAAACAGCCGCGGCACTGCTGACGACTATTCTCTCTAAGAGAGGTATTGAATCGTCACAGGAAAAGCTAATCACATTGATTTTTTTAGCTCAGAAGTGGGGACACTTTGGGGAAGTTCCACTTTTGTTTTCCCCAACGGAATGGAGATCAGTGGGGGACACTATGTGGGACAAAACTATCAGAGGGGAAGAAGAGAAAGAAATTAAAGCTGTGAGAGAATTGTGGAAAACCGTATTAGAATCATTAGAAGTTATGAAATCGGAACAACGTGCCGCCCTAAGAGCCGCGGAGGCGCTTGTCCCAGAACAAACCTGGACTGATAAAACTTGTCGTCCAAAAGAAAAGAGGGGCCTGTGGGCTACTCTGTGGGGTCTGCCTGCCGTTCGGGGTGGTCGCGGGGTCCCGGCTCAGCCAATACTTTCACAATCCGATCTGCAACGCGGATTAGAAACTGCGCGGCTCGTAAACAAAGAACCGGAAGTTTCCCCCTCCGAGTCTCTGGGGCAATGTGCAAAGAAGGCGGAAGTGCAACTAGTCGACTGTCCGGATGTGGGAGGCCCTGAGTGCCGCCCTCCTCCTACCGCTCCGCCTCTGCCCTGCCCCGAGCCGGACGCCCCCCCTCCCTCCGAGAAAAGCGTGGAGGCCGGGCCCGGACCGGCCGGGCCGGGGCCGCCTCAAACTTTGCCTCCGCAAGCACCCGCGGAAGTTTTTTGTGAGCCTCCTCCTACATCATTGGGCTCACCCCAAGCAGTAGAGCAGTTACTGCAAGTCATTACCAACAAGCTTGAACAACTTAACTTAAGAGTGTCAAATGTAGAGAAAAATAAGGAACAAATTGAGTTTCAAAAACCAGCTTGCCTTTCACAAACAATGCCATCAAAGGTGCCTATAGACTCTACTGACCAGCCGCAGCCCCGACGTAGCAGATGGTCAGGGGTCATCAAAGATGCCATTCTAGAAGGTGATTGGTCTCCAGCAAAATTAGCCCTACCGGTAATTCAAAATATGAACACTCAGACAGCGGTATGGGAACCACACGATTGGAAAATTTTGCAGCAAGCAAAACAAACAATCACCAACTATGGTATACGTTCAGAAGCGACCAGACAAATACTGCATTGGATTTTTACCGCTGACTTATTGTGTCCCATGGACTGTCAAAATTTAATGCGCCTATTATTAACTCCAGCGCAATTCCTCCTGTGGGAATCAGCTTGGTATCAACGAGCGCAGCAAGAAACAGCAAAACACACCAGTCCAAATGACCCATTAACCAATGTGGTACCTGATGCCTATACAGGTCGTGGACAGTATGCTACCATAGAAGTTCAACTGCGATTTACAGCTGAAATTCACCGAAAAGCTGCACAACTTGCCCTAGATGCCTTCTTAACCTTACCGGGACCATTAGCTCCCTCATTCAGCGGAATACGCCAAGGCACCACAGAAGATTTCTCACATTTTATTGACCGGCTACATGAGGGAGTAATGCAAAATCCGGACTTATCAGAAGAAATGAAAAATCAAATGTTTCGGCTGTTAGCTTTTGATAATGCAAATTCAAAGACTAAACAAATATTAGCAACTCTGCCACCAGGATCATCAGTAGAACAAATGCTGACACGAGTAGCCAGATCAGAAGAACACCGAAGTGCAGAGGTGATGGCTGCCGCTTTCGAAGGGGTCATGCAGAGATCTCTCCGACAAGTTAGCCAGCAAGTCTCATCTACAATGCAACCAGTTGTAGCAGCAGTTCAGCGATCAACAAATAAATTCTGTAAATCATCATACAATTCCTGTCATCGCTGTGGAAGTAAAGAACACGTCCGAACGAACTGTACTGCAGCAGTTTGGTGTGACAGATGCCAGTCTAACACTCATGCTACAAAAATTTGCCGGAGATCGGGAAACGGTCAAGTGAGCGCGAACGGAGTGCGCGCGAGGACACAAAGAACATCTCCGAACCTGTATCACAATCAGCGACCAACCGTGAACCAGGCTTCTTTCACCTCAACAAGCCAAGCACCGCAGGAAGCCTCGGAGTTGATGTGGAGACAGCAGTAGATATAACATTGACCAATACTGCAATTCATAGAATACCAACTAATGCTAAAGGACCTTTATTTCGACAAGATAGTCTCATTGGAGGCCTATTGATTGGCCGTTCTTCTGCTAGTATCAAAGGTCTTATAGTAATACCAGGTATAATTGATGCAGATTTCACAGGAACTGTTCAAATCCTGGCCTACACTCTGCATCCGCCAATTTTTATTCCTTCTGGGAGTAGAATAGCTCAGGTAGTAGCACTGGAAAACTGCCTACCAATGCTTCCAGGAGTCCCTCCAGCATCCTCAACAGAAAGGCGTGATAAAGGATTTGGATTGACAGGTCCTGCAGTTTGCTTCACCTCATCAATGACTCAGCGTCCCATGTTACGTGTGCAACTATTTCAGTCTGATTCTACTGTTGTTGTAGAGGTAAATGCAATGCTTGATACTGGAGCTGATGTCTCCATCATTAGTCAATTCAAATGGCCACGAAATTGGAAACTTCAAAAATCAATCTCTTCCACTGTAGCTGGAGTAGGGGGTCAAACTACTCCAAATATAAGTGTTGATCCCATTTCGATTAGTTTCCCTGAAGGTCAATGTGTTACCCTTAGGGTGTATGTAATGGAATTGCCAAGCAGCCTTGAGGCGCTTATTGGCCGTGACGTCTTGGGGCAACTTGGTGCTGTGTTAACTACTTCACCTTTTCCTTAGTGGTCACTGGAAAGCAGTTGCCCAACCCTCCATTGACCTGGTTAACAGATAGCCCAGTTTGGGTTGACCAGTGGCCATTAACAGAAGAGCGACTGCAAAAGGCACGTGAATTAGTAGAAGAGCAATTAGTTGCAGGCCATATCAAGCCTTCTACTAGTCCATGGAATACCCCAATTTTTGTAATACCAAAAAAGAGTGGAAAGTGGCGATTATTACATGACTTGCGAAAGGTAAATGATCAAATGCAAGCCATGGGTGCTTTACAGCCTGGATTACCATCACCTGTAATGTTACCAGAAAATTGGCATATTCTAATTATAGATTTAAAGGATTGTTTCTTTACCATTCCTTTACATGAGCAAGATACACAGCGTTTTGCATTTACACTGCCTTCAGTAAACAAAGTGGAACCAGCTAAAAGGTATGAGTGGGTAGTGCTACCGCAAGGTATGAAAAATTCTCCTACACTGTGCCAAATGTATGTTGCATGGGCACTTCAACCTATTCGTGCATCATGGAAACAAACAATTATTTATCATTATATGGATGATATTCTGTTCTGTCAACAAGCTGAGTTCACAGAAAGTTCCATAGTCCAAATTACAATCAAACTCAAAGAAAAGGGGTTGGTTATAGCTCCAGAGAAAGTTCAAAAGTCTGCACCTTGGAAATACCTTGGTTGGTCCATTTGTGATGCACAGATTCGTCCACAAAAAATTGAATTACATACTGATTTACAAACATTAAATGATGTCCAAAAATTGTTAGGGGACATACAATGGATTAGAAATTGCGTAGGCATTACTAACAATGATATAGCACCTCTTACTTCACTTCTAAAAGGAGGTGATCCAGCTAAGAAAATAAGCTTAGAGTCCGTGCATCTCAAATGTCTTTCTGATATTATACAAAAAGTACAGACAAATTGGTCTAGCCGAAGACTTTCTGATCGACCAATTTCCCTCCTTATTAGCAATCTAGAACATCCGTGTGCAATCATCTGCCAGTGGCAAAACAAAAACGGGGAATTCCCCATAGATGTTGCTACAGATTCTTCCTTTTGTGCCACTGTCAGATTGAAAACAGAAAATGATTTGCGATTATTAGAATGGATTTTTCTCAGTGTCCAACCAAAATTCAGTATTCAAACGAGACCAGAAGCAATTGGAGAATTGATTCGAAAAGGAAGATCTCGAATATTAGAAATTAGCGGTCAGGAACCAGATGATATCAGTATTCCGATAAATGGAGCCGATTTAGAATGGTGGCTGAGACATTCAGTGCCTATTCAGAATGCATTATTAGGATTTATAGGCAAGGTACATTCACGACAACCAAAAGGTAAACTATGGCAATTCCTTAGAACAAATCAGTGGTTAGAGAGAAGCAAAGTAAAAGCAAAACCTGTTGAAGGCCTTACAGTATATACAGATGCAGGAAAACGAAGACACCAGGCAGCATGTGTCTGGCAAGAGAATAGTCAATGGAAACAGCATTTAATTGAAGGTTCAAAAGAGGATTCATTGCAGACTTTAGAGCTCACGGCAGTAATATGGGCCTTAAATAATTGGCTGAAATCTGCTTTAAATGTTGTCACAGATTCTTTGTATGTAGCAGGTGTAATACCCAGAATGGAAAATGCCCTGTTAAGACAATCAAATAATCCTCGATTAGGAAAATTGTTTGTACAATTGAGAGCTATTTTAAATCAAAGAAAAGAACCCTGTTGTGTGATTCACATCCGCAGTCATCAATGGAATCTTGGTCTAGGTGAAGGAAATCAAATTGCAGATAGTTTAGTAAGTTCAGTACAGCACATGCCTCCAACAGATAAATTCCAACTAGCAAGACAAAGTCATGAGAGCTTTCATCAAAATGCCAGAGGTCTCCAAAGACAATTCGATTTAACTTTAAATGAAGCAAGAAGTATTGTACAGGCATGTCCTCAGTGTGGAAGCCAGATGTTAGGTATAGGAATCGGTGTCAATCCTCGAGGTTTAAAAGCCTTAGAAGTATGGCAAATGGATGTGACACATGTGCCAGAATTTGGAAGACTTAAATATGTGCATGTCACAATCGATACTTTTTCAAAAATGATATGGGCTACTGCTTTACCAGGGGAAAAAGCACTACATGTATGTAAACATCTTACAGCTTGTCTTGCTGTAATGGGTGTCCCAGAAAAGATTAAGACAGACAATGGCCCTGCCTATGTTAGCCAGAAAGTTAGAACTTTTCTAATGAAATGGGGAGTGAAACACGTTACAGGTATACCTCATTCCCCAACAGGCCAAGGAATCATCGAGAGAGCACATCAAATGATTAAAGGGTATTTGAGCAAACAGAAGCAGGAAGAGTTAGATTGTCAACAGCGTTTAGCAAAGGTGTTGTTTACCTTGAATTATTTATGTCTAACTGGAGATCATGAGGAGCCTCCTGTGATCATTCATCGTTATCAGATCAGACTAGGAAGGAAAAACACTTTACCGGAATTCATGGTGAGATATCGTGATCCCACCACTGGATTGTGGAAGGGACCAGTACCTGTTATTTTTAATGGTAGAGGGTATATGTGTCTCTCCACAGATCAAGGTCCATTGTGGGTTCCAAGCCGAGCAGTAAAGCCGGAGTTGAAACAAACTCAACCAAGTCAACTCCCTGCAGCAGAACCCTCGGAGGTCACAGAGTGAGGTGTAACCTTTGCATTGATTTAGCTGTGACATGTATGCGTACTATAGTTATATAAGTAGATCTTTAAACACCACTACCTCTTGTGTAAGTTTATCAACACCCAGCACATCGTTTGTTATAAGTTGAGTATCTTTAAACCAAAGTTCTTGGAATTTGTTTAATCAATCCATTGCGATATTTAAATGGCAATGGAATACCTCAGGTTTATTGCAAAGTGCACTGTTTATGTTGATTGTTATTGTTATTTATATGTTATGTATAAGTTGTTTCTTATCACATATCAAAAAAGGATTAGAACACACAGCTAATCAATCCTGGCTTGTCCAAAAAGAAAAAAAAAGGAGGAATTGTGGAGAGTCTCTGGCTGTGTGCTGTGAACAAGCCAGGGCTTGATGCGGCTGTGCTACACGGAAGGATTTCCCTGAGACACCAGAGACAAAAGGAAAGTAAACAGAAGCCGTTCTGCCCTCGACCCAGGCTGCAGGAGGGGCGTTGCCGCTGCGCATGAACAGTCTGTGAACAGTGCCCTGCAGCCAATCACCATAGTGGGGGGGCATGAGTGACTGTGAGTGTAACCAATTGTAGCCTGCGCTTGCCGCATGGCCTTTTGGTATAGAGTATATAAGGCTTGGAAAAACGTGGTCTCGGGGACATTGATATTCAGTGTTGTTTAAGAGTTCATTAAAGAGTACGGATGGTAAATTCACATTGAATTAGACTCCTTACTCTCGCCCGGCCCGCCCGTTCGATCAAAGAGCTTATGCCGGCGTCTGGATTCGTCGAATTTGCTACCGCCACAATCTGGATTTCTTTTTTCAGTGGAGAAAGAAATTAGAATTTCTGATATAAAAAATGATACTGCTTGCTTAGTGATTTTCAGGGTTTTTTTTTATAAGAAAAAGAAATCACAGAATCACAGAATCGACTGGGTTGGAAAAGACCTCAGAGCTCATCGAGCCCAACCCTTGGTCCAACTCTAGTCCGTTGACTAGATCATGGCACTAAGTGCCATGTCCAATCTCAGTTTAAAAACCTCCAGGGACAGCGAGTCCACCACCTCCCTGGGCAGGTCATTCCAATGCCTGACCACTCTCTCTGCAAAGAATTTCTTTCTAATATCCAGCCTAAATTTCCCCTGGCAGAGTTTAAGCCCATGTCCCCTTGTCCTATTGCTAACTGCCTGGGAGAAGAGACCAATCCCCACCTGGCTATAACTTCCCTTCAGGTAGTTATAGAGAGTGATGAAGTCACCTCTAAGCCTCCTCTTCTCCAGACTAAACAACCCCAGCTCCCTCAGCCTCTCCCCATAGGTCTTATGTTCAAGTCCCTTCACCAGTCGTGTTGCTCTTCTCTGGACCCGCTCCAGCACTTCAATGTCTTTCCTGAACTGAGGGGCCCAGAACTGAACACAATACTTCAGGTGTGGCCTCACCAATGCAGAGTACAGGGGAAGGATCACTTCCCTTGTCCTGCTGACCACACTATTTTTGATACAGGCCAGGATACCATTGGCCTTCTTGGCCACCTGGGCACACTGTTGGCTCATGTTGAGCTTCCTGTCAATCAGTACCCCCAGGTCCTTTTCTGCCTGGCTGCTCTCCAGCCACTCTGTGCCCAGCCTGTAGCGCTGCAGGGGGTTGTTGTGGCCAAAGTGCAGCACCCGGCACTTGGCCTTATTGGACTTCATCCCATTGCAATCAGCCCATTTTTCCAGTCTATCCAGATCCCTCTACAGAGCCCTCCTGCCTTCCAGCAGGTTGACACTCCCTCCCAACTTGGTGTCATCAGCAAATTTGCTGATGATGGTCTCAATCCCCTCATCTAAATCGTCAACAAAGATGTCAAACAGGACTGGACCCAACACTGACCCCTGGGGGACACCACTAGTGACTGACCGCCAGCTAGATGCAGCCCCATTCACCAGTACTCTCTGGGCCCGGCCCTCCAGCCAGTTCTTAACCCAGCAGACAGTACACTTGTCCAAGCCATGGGCTACCAGCTTTTGCAGGAGTATCTTATGGGAGACAGTGTCAAAGGCCTTGCTGAAGTCCAGATAGACCGCATCCACGGCTTTCCCCTCATCCACTAGGTGGGTCACCTGATCATAAAAGGAGATCAGGTTGGTCAGACAGGACCTGCCCCTCCTAAACCCATGCTGGCTGGGTCTGATCCCTTGTCTATCCTGAGGGTGCTGTGTGATTCCATTCAGGATGATCTGCTCCATATCCCTGCCAGGCACCGAGATCAGGCTGTAGTTGCCAGGGTCAGCTTTGCAGCCCTTTTTGTGAACTGGGGTAACATGCACCAGAGCTCTCCGTAGCATAAAATCCTATCAAAAAATATGCCAAGTATTTTAATAATTATGATTAAACCAAATGTTTTATGAATCCCTTTACTGTTCTTCAGTCAAATCTGAAATACGATATGTATGTTAAGGTTGATTTTATAGTGTTCATCAACTAAATCAAATCCAGACATTAAAGATCTATACTTTATCATGCAGCAGACAAATCAAAATAAAGACTTGACTACACTTTCATGGAGATTAGTTCTATTGCAACTACAACTCTACTGACCTTAATTGCATTAAGCCTGAGTTATACTGATATGAAAAGGAAAAAATATTGTTTATTTTGAAATGTTACTCCTCTGATGATTTTAGTTATGCAAATGAACTCGATGATTGTCAAAGGTATCTGACAGATAACACTGAAAAATTGAGATTACAGCACTGATGAAAGCATAACAACTGGAGAGCAGGACTCAAGCTACACTTAGAGCTTGGTGTGGTGCTAGAAGAACTAGTTACCTGATCTACAAGATTTGACAAGTTTCTTAGATGAGAATTGTGTAGTTTTGTGAAAATCTATTTTCCTTTTCTAAAAAAAAGAAAAAACCACAAAAAAAAACAACAACCAACCAACCAAGCACAAAAACAACAACAACAACGAAACACAACCATGGTCCAGGTGTATTTGTATCATTTAAGGTTCATTATAGATACAGCAACAAACACACAAGACTACACTTTGTAATTGCATCACTGAACTGAAAGGCGATTTGTTCCTCCTCTTCCTCCCTCTTGTTCTCATGCACTGGAAGCAAGATGAGCTTTTGAACAAACCAGCTACGGGATATACAAATTCTTCAATGTCAGTAAACTAATTTACATGACATAAAAAATATAAACTATCTTCAGTAAATCATGTCATAGCTCCTGTCTTAAATCTCATGGCAGATCTTATAAATTTGAAGTAAATTAACTAATTCAGTTCATTAAAGGTAGTTTGTATATGAAAGCAAACATCTCAGGATCAGCAAAAACATACTTACAATTTCATGAAGGTGAATGAACATTTTCTCTGTATGTAAAATTTGAGGAGCAATTTACTGCTTATGAATAAAGAAAAATTGCATATTGGAGCATGCAGAAATCTAGCCTCAGAGTAACACAAAGTCCAACTGACTATTGGATTCCACCAGTTTTGGGGTTCTGTAACTTTTTGCCTCTTTGATGTGCATTTTGTTGAAGAGCAGGTATTGTTATCATGCTTTGTATTTTATTCTCTTGAAGCACTTAAAGAAAGACAAGAAGTGAGAAGGTATTTTTCACTCTTTCACAAATGACCAGGAAAAATGTAGTCAGTGTAATAGAAAAGACTAAAGAAATGACAGAGGTCATTTTGGTTTGACCAGTGAAAAGGTCAGGCGCTGTGATTGAAATCCTCCCTAACTGAAACATGGCAACTTAAGCATATCTTTAGCAATAATATATGAAAAGTATTTCAAAGTACAATCTAAGCACATGATGAATGTAAAATGCCAATCTGTTTAAGTCAAAGTGAATTCTGACAGGATTTCACCTCCAGCATTTTCTCTGAAATTTGCCTCCTGCCTTGGGAGCATATTATTTTCACAGCCTTTTGACATGGCATTCATGCTCCAGTTTAGAGAGTGTGTATATAAACATGCATAGGTATGAAATCTGCTTTCGTTCATTTGTTTTTTAATTGATAAATATTTTCTTTTACTAGCTGTCTTTTCCCAGTGTCTTGCATGACACCGTTTTTAAGTGAGTTACAACCCAGTGCAAGATTCTGCAGTTTGTTAGACTATTGACCAGTAAACTAGTTTTACCATTACAAAAAAAATATAGATTTTTTCCATATGTAAGGATTTTACTCCATACATCTTTCTCCATGAAGTGAAGTGTTGTTGAGACAAGGAATGTTACATTTCAAGCATAGCCTAAGTGTAACTACTCCTTAGTAACAGTATTTTGTTTCATAGTTTGAGATTTGAGATCCATGGGTGGTTTTTTTTTTTTTTATACTGATGTCATTAGAAGCCAATAATGTAAGGATGAGATCCTGCAGGAAACTTGATCCGGGAACTGGGAAGCTAATGGTATTTCAGAACCACAAATGTTTATGTGAGGTCATTTTTGCCCTCTTTTCCTAAACATCTGACAGCAAGTTGAACTTTATTTGACACTCATCAAAAAAAAAAATAAACCCGTTTTATGAATAGACAGCAAGATACATTTATACAATTACATGTGACCTAATTTCCACAGATTAACAGAATAGTACCCCTCAGCTGAAAAGTGCTATCTGAAACAACTATGTCAGCCAGCTAAAATTATACATACTTTGTATTTGCAATAAATGAGAACATGAGAGTCAATTACTGCAACTCTGCTGCTGAAAAGCCTCCACATTTTTGCATACTTTTTCTAAGTAACTGTTTTTTGCAAAAAAATTGCCAAATTTTCAACAATTTTGCCGAAAGATAGCACATTTGTAGAAGCTAAGATAAATGAGCAATCTTTTCAATTAAAAATAGATACATATGTTTTCAAAAAATATGTTTACTAGTTGACTGTGAATTTATTTCTATTAGCTATGTCATACTTACAATATTGAAGGGAAATTTATCTCAAAGTTAAAAAAGACAGATAAAACCAACAAAATCAGAAAAGCTCCTATAGGTCGTAACAGGAAAACTTGTGCTTCTTACAGCAAAATACCCAGTACTATCACATTTTCTCTTCTGACATTTTAATATCAGGAGATTGTAAACATACAGTATTTCAGTTTTATAGCCTACTCTCATGAGAAAAATAGAAAAAAGAGTTATGGAATGAAGGAATTGTATTGTGCAGGAAAACTTCATAGGTGGCTGTGCTTTTTAGAAATTCTTTTGTGGTTTGTTTTTTTTTTTTAATAAAAAGATAAAGCAGGTTCTCTTTTGCTGATCATACAGTGCTTTGGGAAAACAAATAAACAAAAACCAAAAAACCAAAACCACAAACAAACAAAAGCAGTCCAAAAAACCCACAACAAAAGCCACAACGTATGAACAAACATAAAAAAACCCATTCTATCTCATTTTAATCTCATTATGATTTTCACAGGGAAGCTGGCCCTGCATTTTGTCTACTTTCTCTTTTTCCAGTGTATATAGCAGTACAGGGCTTTTTTTTCCTTGTTTTTAGTAGGATTTTTAGTGCAATTAAAAACATAAGTATGCCTGCAGTTGCAGGGGCAGAGAAGTTTTGAATAAGCATGAAAGAGTTTGTCAAAGAAAGGGATGTAAGCTGTTCCTCCAAGACAAAAAACAGCAGGTTTCCTGTAAAGCACCTCCTTTCATGGCAGCCCACAGTAAAACACCTCCCAACCTCAACTAAGAGTTATGGGGCTGTCAACAATGTGGACAAGGCAAAACCAAAAAATTTCTTTTGAGAAATAGTATCTGGAAGATCAAAATGTGGCAGCGAACCAGTTTTGATTTTATGTTCCCTCCCTTCCTTTTCAAGCACTGAAAAACTTTATCTTTCCTAAGAAAAGGAGATACTCCCACCACAGTCCAGCCTGCAGAGCAGTGACTAGCTACATACTTCTGATGTGTAACATCAACACTCCAAGCAGCGAGACCACCAAATTGCTAGATGCCGTTGTGCTCTGCTTTCCTGTCTGCAACACATCCTGCTGTGAGCTTCATGCCATTGCTCCAGGGCCCTGTGGTTCCCCATGCTGAAATACTGCAACCAGTGTAGAGCAGGAAGGAGATTCCTGCCATGCCTACATATTGCCCTTGCAAAATACTGTTATAACCTGAAATAAGTTTACTACTAGCATGATATTTTTGTCTGAGATAACAAGCATTAATACTGTAAATTATTTGAATTATAATCCCCACCAGCATGGACTTTGAAACATCCAAATTTTGTAGTAACCAGAGGAACACTCCTTTAAATAGCTAATGTAATAATCACTGAAGTGTTTCTTCCATTTGTAGAATACCAAGAAGTGGGATGTTTATTTGATCTCTTCAAATGACACAAGGATTCCCTTGCTGATGCCTATTCCTTTCTGTTGATTCACACTACACAGCATAGGCAAAGAAGCATTTGCTCAGTTACCACCTCCTCTTGCTTTCCTCAAAGTCCACTCAGTTTTCTAACTAATCTGCTAGTAACTGAGCAGGAGAACTAATCCTCGGTTTTCTTTTGTTTGTTTTAATAAAACTAAGATCTCTTCTGAACCAGCCAGATATTAAACATAGAGCTGTATGTGCAAATTTGCTAGCACTTGGATGATCAAAATCCATTACACAAGCACTTGGTGGATTTTCCAAGCAGGTAGAAAATGAGGACAGAAGTTTATGGCTCTCAAGCTCTTTGCTAAAATACTTAAGCATTTCTTGAAGGACTGTACCTCATGGAAAGGCCCCTTGCTGGAGCAATTCTTGAAGAGCTGCATCCTGTGGAAAGGTTCAACACTGGAGATGTTCATGAAAGACTGTCTCTTGTGGGAGAGACCCCATGTTGGAACAACTTTCAATGTAAAAACCTTCCCAGATACCAGTCGAAAGGCTGAAGAGTCCATATACAGTTGGATTCAGAGGGCACAAGAAACAAATTTTGTTTTCAGTAGTCTTTCCTCATTTTGTTAATACATGGAACACAAATAACACATTAAAATCAGGTACTAGACTAGGAAACAGACTATTTCAAACCTCTTTTCTATAGGGAAATAAATCTCTCTCAGTCTATCAGAACTAATGGATAGTAGAATGTAGCCATTACTGCCAAATCTGACACCTAATCTTTTCTCCCTCCTCTCTGCCATTGCCTGCCAGCTAGACCCTAGCATCTATGGTTAAGTACTTCTCCATGTTTTATCTGACAATACAGACATTCTCTGTGTTCCAGGCATTGAAGTCTCCATGAGGTCAAACACCTACAAATGTGTTTTACACCAATAAATCACAAAAAGCTTTCCAGACAATCCCAAAGAAAAATTTATAGTCAAGGACTTTCTGGCAAACACTTGGTGTTTGATTATGCATACAGCACCATCAATCCATGCACATTCCTATTATCTGAAAGTATACACTTTTCTTTTTCTCAGCCTGTTGGAGAGAGTGAGCTTGATTCACTCATGGGGAGAGCAGGTAAGGTGCTGGAATGCTAATGTACATTTCTGGGAATTACTGAGAGAGAATTGCCACATTGAAAAATCAGCTTTGCTTTTAGCCTTGAGAAAGCAGGTCTTTGGTCCTTCCAGCCTTAACAGAGTGAATTTCACAGTTTAGGTTCTGCTGTGGTCACAGATCCATCCTTCCAGAACAACATCTAGACTGCTAAAGGAAACACAAAATCATATTTTTGCTTGGAATTTTGTCTTTAAATGTTTCCCAAAGAAAAAAAGAAAGATCGGTCTTTTTCAGTTTTGAGCAAAAGTATATATTATGGTTTTTGATACTGTTTATTTTAATGTTGAAAAATACATAATAACAAAAAAATATTTGACTTTGCTGCTAAATCTGATTATTTTTGGTTTATGCAACAAATTATTTTGGAAGCATACTAATTAGACCTAGTTATGAGTGTTGCTTTAATTATAGAAAGGTTATGCATCCATAGTACGACTAGAAAGCTTCTTAATTATAAAATAAGGTTATATCTAAAAATTACTTGTGTGATCTATATTAATTCTCTTTCTATTTCAGTTACTAGGGTTTTTAATTTAAAATCTAAAAGCTTTCCAGTGATATTACTACTGTGAAACATTTCTAAATATAGTGAGAACCTACATAAATTAACTTACAGGTAATCAAAACCACAGCCTTTTCTACAGAACAGATTAATTCTAGTAATATAGTTAAAGCCTTAATTTATTCATTGCACTGGTCAAAATAAGGTTCAATTAGCTCCTGACTCAGCAAACCCATATTAGCCTTATACATATTGGCACTTCCATTCAAATTCAACAAATGTAGGAAAATGTTAAAAACAGGCATTGGACCTCGTTATGCAGGGGTACTTTATTCATTAATAGTTTTCTGATGAAGCAATGAAAGGAAAATAGCTATTCATGAGCATATCATGGGCTGAAAACAAATTCTAAGCAGTCTTTTAGAGACACACATGCACTTCTGTGTTTTTTCTCTCCTACTGTCTGACAAGGAGTAAGAGAGGAGCAAACCATGGGTAGATACAGCAGCCATGGACCTGCTTTAAGTTGGGGCAGCTAAAATGGGTACTTCCAAATCATTTGGCCAGAAAAACGTTGCATGTTATATTTCAGCTCTACTACCTGATGAGCAGTTATTTCAAGTTACTTCAGCGTGGAAGTTTTAAGACCAGTCCATATGAGCCTAGAGGCATCAAAAGGTGACAGATGGGACTGAGGCATCTTGTTCAAGATTGATTTGGTTTTGTGTAAAAGGGATCCAAGTGACAGAGCTACTTTTAAAGATTCTTCTCAACTAACATCTCTGAATTTCTTGATCTGTGAAACAGAGGTAACAAGTGAACTGGTTCTCAGGAATGCTATGTATTAGGTGATGTGTACAAACAGTATAATGCTGTGATGCAACACACTACAGAAAGTGTTTTCAAAAGGCATTCATTTAAACAGTCAAGGAAACAGAGATGGAAGAAGACTGAAGAACAAAACAACTTTAACAAATACTAACTCATGATGAAAGAAAGAAAGGTTTCAGGTTACTTAATGCAGACCTCTACAGTGATTGTAAATAAAATTTAAAGTTTGTTGACAATGTTTGGAGGGTGAAATCGTTTACTCATGCAGACAGGAAATAAATTTTCCTAGTACCAAAATATTCGAACAATTTATGCTCTGCCATCAACTCATTTAAATACTTTAAATAGGAAATCCAACCGTGCTGGAAAGCATTACAAGGATCCAAAGTATTTTTAGCACAGGAAAAACAATCCTCTTTTGCCATCATTTAAATATCACAAAGAGTAAGCACATTTTATTAATGTTTATAGCCATACATGCAATTTGCTTTTATCACCAGAAAAAATTTCCTGAGACAATCATCACTTTAAAGCCACATAAAATATCTGAACTTAAAGCTGAGAATTACAAAGTAAAATTGTCAAGCTGTGCAAATTAAAACAAAATCTAGACTTTTTAAATAAAATTTCTTTTTCTTTAGTTTTTAGTTTGTGTTTTGTGTTTTGTTTTTGGTTTTGTTTGTTTTTATCTTGGATCAACACCAAAAAGCAATTCCTTCTTCCAATTAAAACATTGTTTTACTGTTTTGAAGTATCTAATTTTATTTTAGATCTTTTTGAGACAGTATTTTAAATAAGTCCTGCTCTTATCTTGAAACTGAAATTATTATTATATATTATCATTATATATATAATAATAATCCTGTTAAAAATGTTGACATTCAAATTTGCTTTTTTTCTTTATTTTTAAGAATAACATAGCATCATAAATTACAAGTAAATCTAACAGGAATTTTGGTGGGAAACTTTCCTTATCCAGACTGAATATAGACTGCGATATTCTTGTTCTTATATAACAAACTCCTTTTTAAAAAATAAAAAATAAAAAATAAAAAGGGGACCAATAGCACAACTTAAGCTTGTGCTTTTTGTATTAAAAAGTCTTGTAATGTAAAGTAAAAATGAAAAAAAGTCCTTACCCTCAAATAAGAATAAAAAAAAAAAAAAGAGCTGCAATCCTGATAACACATCGATACTTTCCTCTACAAGCTGTATTTGCTACCGGCAGACATGTGGTAGGTACATGGGGAACACAGGGTGGGTGATGTCATAATAAAGTACTGGACCCACTTACCTAGCCAAGACACCTCACATTAGGCTGATACCAGGTAATCCTCACACAGTCCTGAACCCAGGTTGCAGGAAGGATATAAAATGGGAAGCTGTGGGAGAATCACATTTTCAAGTGATTTTTTTTTTTTTTTAAATTATCCCACCCAAAAAGCCCAACATGAAAAAATGTCAAGGCATTAAGGGGGTAACTAAATTAGCATTGCAAGCAAAAATGAGTGAAACTTTAAACAGATGCAGGCAGTTCACTCTGTCATTTTCAGTTCCTCTGGAGAAGGATGTATCAGCATTTGTTATTCAAAAATGTAACCGTTCTGATGAAGAAGTGCTGTTCTACTGGCAGGAGTTTAGTGTCCACAGAGAACCATCTTATATGAATTTACTGTTTATCCATATTTAGCAAAGCATTAAGAAGGGGAGGAAGTGGAAAACAGTCTTGGCAAGGCAGTAGTTCTTGCAGCCTGAAGAGAAGTGTCTGCCAGGGAACACAAACTCTAAATCAGGACCTTGAAAGATTCTCAGGGGTCTTCTTTATATAACTTTTAAAAAATGTGAGCCTCATATTTCACAATCTAAATCAATTTCAAGTGTTATAAAAATATTTTTAGAGCAAACCAAGAATGAGAAACATCCTGATCTAGAGAGCTGAGTGAGGTGCCTGGAAGGCAGAGGACCCTGCTGGTGAGCAAAGATGAGGTCTTCTCTGACCTTGCATACCAGCAGTAACAGGTCCTCTCCTGCACTCAGACTTAGTCAAATAGGCTTTCACAAGCAGAGGGACCCTTTGTCAGGATGATGGGAAACATGCCAGGTGACATTGTCACCTTTTACCTTCTGATGCACAGTTGTCTTCAGAAGCAGCTCAGTGGGAAATATTAGTATGAGAATTCATCCTACCGCAATTATGAGGAACAGTCTTTGAACTTCCAGTGTCTCTCTCAGCTGGAAACCAACAGAATTCAAGATGCAAAATGCATCATGGAAGTCAGATAAAAATAAAAATAAATAAAGAAAACCCAGTTTTTCTACTTAAAAAGGAGAAAGGTGAACAGTTTTGAGTTTTCAAATGAAATCTACTATCCTATTTTAAGGCAAATACTGGGAAAAAAATATACCAGTTTTTTGGCTTAAATAGAAGGAAGGTGGCAAGGTTGATATACTTTTTTAAGCTAAAATATACGGAAATAAAAACTGACAAATGCTAAATATATGAAGTAGTATAATTACAAATATTCACCAAAACAAAATTCAAATAAATGTCTTCAAAACCCATAGGTTTTTGAAAATATATTTAAATTTCATAAAAATGTTAACAAAATAGGTACATTTAATGTTGGGAGGATATCTTCTTTGCCTTTTCCTTCAAGTTTGTTGTCAATTTTTCTTTTGCACACAGCACTTGGCCCCGTCTTGAGTACTGTGTGCAGTGTTGGGCTCCACAATATAAGCAGGATATAAAAAGGTTAGAATATGTCCAAAGGTGGACAACAAAAATTGTGAAAAGGGTAGAGGGTAAGACATATGAGGAGTAGCTGAAGATACAAAATTTATTGAGATAACAGAAGAGGAGACTGAGGGACATGCGGGAATGTCTTAAAGCTGGATCAGGAAAGTTCAGATGGGATATTCGGAAAAGATTTTTTACTGAGAAGCACTGGAACACACTCTCCAGGGAACTGGTCATGGCTCCAAGCTTGCCAGTGTCCAAGAAGTATTTGGAAAATGCTCTTAGACAGGTGATTTAACTTCTAGGTTGCCCTGTATGGAGTCAAGAAGTTGACTCGATGATCCTTGTGGGTCCCTTTCAGCTGAGGATATTCTTCAAGTTCTTCATTAGTGTGTATTTTTAAATTATTATTCAAAAAACTGACTTATGCATTTTCCATTCACTAGCTCTGCAAAAATCAAGCTGCAGACTTACCTCTTAGCTACCTTTCTTTAGATAGCATGTTCTATCTCCCTTAGAAAAAAAAAAAAAGGTGATGATGAGAGTGAGGGAACCATTCTACTCCTAGACAATTTTTTGTGCTCCTATGAAAAATATGACAAATTAAAATCTTTCAGCTGAATGTTATGCTGAACATTTCCATGAAACTAAAAAAATATTGTACCCAGCAACTTTCATGTAGATTTAAATATTACTCACACGAGAGTTTTGTCATTGTAAAGCTCTTGGCCATGCTCGAACTAAAAGGAGTACATATATAACAAATAAAAACTAAGAGATCTTAGTATGTAATGTACTTGCTTCATCTTTCCAGGATAAATTATTTAGTATATTATTATATAAAATTTTTAAAAAGTATATTGTATTGGTATGCATTTTTGGTGCACATAAAGTAAAAAAAATTACATTTATCTTCTACTGAATATACTGAATTGAAGCATTCTTAAAATATTGTTTCTTAATAAAGTATTGCATCCTAGACCTTAACTTAATCTTGTACCTTTAGTACTTGCTTTTTTGATCATTTTTACTGAAGATTAGACAAAATCAGATTTTGGGAGCAAACAAGATTTAAGTTATTTACCGAATGAGGTTTTATACCCTACTTCTCTCAGGCACTTCCTTATCTTAAAACAAGAATCAGTAACAATTCTCTGCTTCCTAAAATATTCTCTTCAGTTACAACATTGTATGTGAAATGAAATAAACTTCACTTAAACATTGAGATTATATAGTTTACTTTGGGAAAGAAGGTTTCAAGGAACTCTGAAATAGCCAAATAGTAATCATGGTACCATATTCCAGACTTTTCTCACTTACCTTGAAGATGTGGTACTATCACTTGTGAGTAGTGAATCTTCTAGACCTGTACTTCTCAAGCTCATTTAATACTATGTAACCCATCTTCTGTCCCTCAGAGATTATCACAACATGACTGCATCTTGGACTGTAGGTGTTGCCTCATCCCTTGGCCTTTGACTGCAAGTGAAAGTCAAGGAATCATCAGTGCAGTCATCAAGGAACTCTTACTGGTTGTCCTGGCAGAGTTTGTGCTTTCAAAAGAGTCAGTGGGTGTGGGAGATTTGAGGGATTTTCTTGAAGTTTATGTGTGCATGGGTTCCTATTAGATGGAGGTTTGTTATTAAACTAGCCAGGCCCAAAAGAATTTCAAGGCCACCTCGGAAAGCTGAAAACATGATGTAAATCAACAGAACTATTAGCAGTGAGACTTGGGCGCATGGACAGCTCATGAACATAAACAATATCCAATCAGCTAATGGATGCTTGGAGCGTGGATGCATGATCAGGAAATAACTGCATATATAGGGCGGCTTGTTTCTGTAATAAATGGCTTTGCATGAATTCATAGTGGATTGTGTGGAGTCCATGAGTTTTCACCCTCGCAAGTGGGAGCTTTGTTAACTGCAGGACTATGACTCGAACGTACCAAAATTATTAGAAAATAAGTGTGTTATGCAACTTACTAGTATTTAAATCCTCATATCAATGGAAGTTTATCCAATCTTAGTCAAGACACCAAGGGGAGTATATTTTCAATAGAAACTTGCACTAAAAATGTCACAACAGGCCTAAAATTGAAATGCTGTCTCTCAAAGTCACTTTGAGTTTTACTTCTCTTGTCTCACCAGATATGAAGATTTGACGAAATTTTATGTGAGCAGTGGTACATATGCTCTGGTCTGAGCATTCACTACTTAAGAAAGCGAATAATTAAGTAAAGAATGTATTTTTTCTGGTTGTGGGGAAAAAAAAAAATCACTTCCTCTTGTCAGTTAACAGGTGGGATAGGCAACACTTCAAATTATTAAACCCTTGTTTATGGACTGTTGTAAGAAGTCAAGCCTTGTCATTATTATTCCAAAGATAAATAACATTTTGTATTAAATGTTACTCAGGACAGCTTTTCAGAAATAGACTGCAGCAAGTATAAAAAAAAGAAAGAAAGAAAACAGAATTAATTGCTTAGATACCAACTGTATGCATACTCCCTAAGGGATGGCTTCTTAGCAACATACATTTTTCCTACCTCCAAACAAACACTTAATTCAAATAGTGTTAAGTATCATTATAGAAATCATACTTCTGATGTTTCTTTCTTCAATAGTTACCCCTAGACAAGCTTCATTCTATGCTAATCATGTACATTTTTAGCACTATTGTGAATTTTTTCATACTTTTTTTGGTGTTTTAAGTGCCTTCTCCTTTGGAAAAACTTGTGGGGTTTTGGTGGTGGTGTTTTTTTGTTTGTTTGTTTGGGTATTTTTTAATCTTTTTTTTACTTCTCCTACCAGAAAATTAAGTATTATTTCAAAGACACAGAGAATAATGGCAAGAACCTATGGGAAGAATCACTTTCCATTAGAAGGTATATAATCAGGCCCAAGAGTCATCAGTTCTTATACCTGTCTTCAATTTTTATCTGAAAAAAAGGCTGTAAAATTATGAATTCACCTTCTCCCTCTAAGTAGGAGCTGAGGACCCCCAAATTAAATTATTATTTCCAGCTGGAAGGTTTAAAATTACCTCATCCAGTGGTCGAAATACTGGAGTGTCAGCCCAGCAAACTGATTCAATGTCTACCTGTGATGCTAAACTGATCGAGTAATCTGAGTGCATTGTTTTCATTCTCACACTTGGGAAATCATCCAAGAAACCATTATCATCTAAATCTGAATTTGTATGTTCCTAGCAGGACAACAACAAAAAATAATCTGATTTTCCCTTAGTTTAAAAATTTACATGATGAGGAAGACAAAAGAGACTTACATATATTAACTACAACAAATTTTAGATTTTTGATACTCTCTGGAAAAGAACAATTTTAAAAAGGATTATTTCATAAACTGTTAAAATGGTGAATGATTGTATTTCAATAGAGGTAATATATTTTCTGTAAAATACATAGACAGTCAAAGAATTTACGTAGATTAAAGATCAATATTTCTGGGAGATCTTCTGACCAACATCCAATATATAATTTCAGGAAATTAAGTCTTATTGTGATTTTATTTACATTACTACAGAAAAATATCTACTTTAGAGGTATTTATGTATAATGAGTATTTGAAAGACGTTTGGCTAGACCAAAATGACAAATGTCATGGGAGTAGCAATGCATGTCACCTGGTGCTCTCCTAGCTCAGGATACTGTGTCCCTCCCTCATCCATAACTAGCAAGGAAGAGTTAAATTTCTTCATGTGCTTTAATATGGAGCAAAATACATTAGTATCAAAGTATTTATCGTTACAGCTATTGACAAGTTTCCATTTACTAATGTCTCTTTTGCAAGCTAGAACATCACCTTCTTTAGCAACTAGATGCTTTTTTAATGGGCAAAAGAGAAGAAATTGAGCTCGGGAGCAATTTCAGCAATCATACCTAGCCTTACAAGTGAGGTGAAAGACTCCTTGCAGCCTTCCAGTCCACATAGGCTCAGTCTAATCTTAGAAAGGGAGAGACCTAGTTTAAGTATATATTCAGATGCTGAAACATTGCATTTATACTTCGCATATTTTTTTACAAAATGCACAGAAACTGCAAACTGGGTTGCTTCACCATCCAGTTCTCATTAGTCTTTTTTACTCATGACTTACTTGTTTACTTGTTCTTCTAAATAATTTTATCTTTGCTAACTAACTCTTCTGATAAAAGGTTTTTCGAATATAAATTCCAGAGTCAAATTCAGTTAATATAGTTATTCAGCCAATTTGCTCTAAAACCTTTCTAATTCAGCAGTGTACATCTCATTTCCAACACATCTGAAGTTCTAAATTACCTGAAAAAATTATAGCTAAAAATGAAGATGACTGTTAATATAAAGTCAGGTTAAGTCCTTTTCTTAGATGGGTCCGTTTCTACACTGAAATACGCAGCAAATCATGCCAACTCTGAATATCTTACTTACCAACTTAAAGACCAAATTTGCCATAGGTGACAGCCAAATCCTTTCTGCTTATCTCTAGGACCAGCATCTTATCCTATAACATACTTATTTTCTCACTCTGACAAGTTGTTGATTCACCATGCAGAATGAGAAGCAAATGTGGAGATCATGCATCAGTCACCTCCCATCACATTCCCCAGCCTGAATGTCAGTGATTAGACAAACTTTGTTTGACAGGCATCCTGTCTGGACAAATAGCTTGTCAGTTTTCAAATAGGATTCAGCTACTCTCTCACCATAAACTTTGCAACCTGAACCACTTCAAATATTCCCCAATGGAAATGGGTGAAATCGAATGAACAGAAATGGGGGATTTTTATTTTGCCAATTATATAATCAATCAAAATTTTCAGAACTGTATTTTTGGGAATTATTTTGCTGTAACAAAAAGATTAAAAAATCCCAACTTGAATACCAACATTAATCTACAGGTCTTATAGTAATTTTTTTCTTTTGGGAAAGGTATGGTCCAGGTGACGTCCCTGATACCAAAGCAATGTGTCCGATTTAGGAGACAAACCACTTTCAGAAGCATTGTTGATTGCATTTATATGAAGAAACTAATAAGATTTTTTTTTCAATATCAACCAATGCCCCAGATAATCATCACAATCACATCCAAGGGATGAATTTATTTCAGGCTATCTTTTTAGACCAAGGATCTTTACTCTTCAGAAAAGCACTTGCTAGTGCTAAAATTAAATATATAGTGCAGTACTATCATGTATTTGTATTAAATAGGTTGCAACTAAGAGCTACTTAGCTTGCACAGGGACACTTGATTACTACACTAGGATTTTAATTGGAAAAAACAAACACATGATACTTCACTGCAGCCTAAAGCTATGATTATATACTTGAAAAAGCATGGATAAGAAACTTCTTGCAAACAAAAGCAATTTATTCTGTTTATTAAACCTAAAAATGGTTCATTTTTATCTCAGTTTTGTATTGATCCTCTCATAAACACTGAACCTGTATAAAATCTTGATGACCACAGTGAAAGGTTTCAAGTAAACGTCGATCAGAAATACTAAGAATATTTTTTATCCTAGGAAGTATTCTGGATTCTGCATCATGCTGAAATAGACAATTGTAACACCTATTTACTTGCTAGAAATTCAGATCAATTTACTGAAAGCTCAGCAAATTAGCGGCTCATATGGTTGTCAATAATAAGTGGATAATAGTACATCCATAACTACACAGAACAATGCATTTGCCTAAAATCTTCCATAAAGAATTTTATTTATTAACAAATAAATTCAATGCTAATTATCAGTGCTTAGTCCTGTATACATCCCCAGATCTTGAAGCGAAGGTGTGTGTGTGCAGTTCACATTATAGAAGCTGAGTACAAGTTTAATGATAAGGTCACTTCAAGAGTCAATTCCAAAACCTGATGATACACATTGTTTCCACTGTACTGCCATTTGAACATCTTGGTTGCATTCCTTCCACTACACCAGGTAACTTCACTAGAGTCCCCCACTCTGCTAGTTAGACCTGACATGTATAGGCATTTCCCAGTGACACCAGTCACACTGTTTCAAAGAGAGGCTAACTCAAATAATTGAAAAGCTCCAGATATGAACTCTAAATTTTCTGAGCTTTAATTTTTTTTCCCTTCTACTATACTCTCTTAAAGAAAAAACAACTATGTTATGAAACAAAATGTTACCAAAACAAGGAGTAAAAATATCTAAGATAATGAAAAATATATACTGATATTTTTCAGATTACTCTAGTAAATGACAGTGGTTCCTTTAAAACATTAAAAAAAAATCTGATCTCCAATATCTTGAAAGAACACAATACAAATTAAAATGGGAAAAAAAGAAACCCACACACCCTAATGTATCAGGAAGAAAAATACACATAGATAATGGAACGATTTCAGAATATGCACACAACCCAAAATATGTTTGAAGCTGCTATGATTCATTGGCACAAACACTTATTTTTCTGGAAACAATCTTTATATTTTCATCACTGATTTGTCACAAGAAAAATAATGTAAAGACAAAAGACACATTATGAAACATCTCTATGAAAGAGATGCATTCAAATAGTTCAACTATCAATTTACCATCCAAGAAGCACAACAAAAAAAATTACATGTATATATAGTCAAGTGATCCAGAAACACCTCCCGTATTACCACTTACTGAACACCACTAGCACCTACCACAAAAACACCAGCTTTTATGAGATCTGAGATGTTTGCATATAGGTAGGCCACAGAATGTTAAGGTGTTATTGTCATGCATGGTCCAAGAGGTCATGATATTCTTCTGGAAGTCATTACAATTAGGAACTCCCAAAATTCCATGGCAACCCTGTAAAATGCATTTGTTCAAGGAAAATTTCCTGGTTTCCCATCAGCAAATCTTAATACCCAAAGTTCACTTGGATGGCTGGTACCAAACTGGAAGTCTCCAAGGACGAAGTCCTCAAGTTCGGTTAGGTAAATTTTGAGTCTAGATTATGATTATTGTTTCACATGCCAATTAATAAGAATTTGACCCAATCCGCAGAGGGTCCAAGTTTCTAAAAGTCTAGGTAACTAAAAACCCTAGCTAGTAAGAAAACTACACTATTTACTATAAATTCTGTTTAACTGACAGCTATGATAATTGCTAGAGTTCTGTGTAACAGTAAGCTATGCTAACTGCTAGAAATGGTAGATAACATTATTATTATTGTTATTGTTATTGTTATTGTTATTGTTATTGTTATTGTTATTGTTATTGTTATATTTTATTAGTATTATAAGGATTGTATTATGATTATTATAATTATTTTATTTTATGATTATTATAATTTTTATGTAATTACAAGGCTACAACCCTGTGGCCAGTCCTTATTCTATCAAGGATCCCTAAAACAACCTCCCTGCCCTTCTAGTGTCAAGTAACACCCAGACATGTACTAGTATGGGCATTTTAATGCAAAATGGAAGACTGAAAAAAATATAAAGTCCTTTGAAGGCAAAGGGATAAGAAACAGTCTTTTCATGCTCAACTAAACACAGTTTGTTTTTTTTTTCCCCTAAACTTTAATATTTTCTCCAACCTTCATTTATTTTCTATTTTCTTTTACATATATTGATATATACATGCACATACATATAAAAACACTCAGACATACATATAGTAAAGTGTTCTCCATCTGCTCTGTCACCCCTAGACAAGAAGTTCAGCTACTTTCTGGGACAACAGATCAGGATATGCAGCTCACACAGAAGTTTAATGTATATTTTTTTTTTCCTGTAGTTTTATGACACACGTTCAGTCCGAGAAGATTTTACACATCAATGATAGTTTCTCAGTATGAGCAAATATTGTTGTACTGTCTAGCAAATGCCCAAGAAAACACTGGAGTCAACATATTTAATTTTTAATTGGGTAAGTGCTATGTGTCCAGCAAGAATAGACTTAAGCTTCAGATACTTAAGAAAGATTAATGAAGGAACAGACTGAAACAGGGAAGGCAAACACACGGACAGAGAAGATCATAGCTCTACCTTGGTAGAAGGGCAGTCTGAGAAGCATTGGGGTAGGTGGAGCTTTCTAAAACTGCTGTCTCCCTAGGGGATACCAGAGGTCATTCATTTAAAGAAAAGCAAATACAGAAACATGACATTCCTGCTAGTGCTGCCTGTTAACAGCAGGGAGACCAGTTTCACAGAACTGATTTTCAGGGAATCTTAGTTTTGCTGAGATCTTTTTCATCTCCCTATAGGAGAGAATTATAAGATGTGAAATTCTGCATCTCAGCAGGTTTGCTCTGTCTCTAATGAGATAGAAGGGAAAATCCTGTCAAGACTAATACTCCTCTAGTGAAAGACCTTAAAATGAGAAAGATACACTGCTCTGCATGACAGCTTGCCTTTAGGATGTAAGGCATGTTGCATTTTCTATTTTCTCTTATCAAATTCATTGCCTACCTTACTTAGAAAGAAATAGTAACATATTTAAACAGTAACAATTAAAAAAAAAAGTGAAATAAAAAATTTAAAGTTAAGGACCCTTTAAACTTCCAAACATTTTTAGATGCAAACTGGTAACCATCTTCTTTCTTTTGCTGTCCCATATATCATGTGAACCTCCAATCCCTGTAGCAAGTTGAGTTAAACCCAGAAACTTCTGCCAGAAGTCATGTAGAAAAGATTATTTTAATAGAACTTGCAAATTCTTGCAAATCTGTGAAGTGCAAATATTTTGCCTTTATCTAGTATAAGAAAAGTTTGAGTAATACGGCTTTATGCAGCAAAAATACATATACCCTAAATTACAAACACAGTATTAATTCTAGTGTGTAAAATCATTCTCAGTTCAGGCAGTATATATGGTTTCCCTGCCATTCCTTAAATTATTATTTAAGGAGAAAACCATCTAAGTATTTACCATCTTCCTAGTTAAAATATTGTAATTGTTAAAAGCTAGGAACAATAGACCTCACCTAGTGAAAAAGGAGGGTGGTTTTTTTTTTGTAGTGTGTGTGGAGTATTGTGTACAAAGTATAGTATATTAAAGACTCTGCTGAACTAACATAATCTTCTTTCAACCCCACCTTTAATTAAATATATTTATTCTATTGATTTTATGTGGATTGCCTTTATACTCAGAGTTTGTTTGGAGTAAAAGGAGAAAAGTAAAAATAGAACCTCAGATAAAATGTGCAGCTCACAACAGCTCCACAGTTAAGAACATTGCAAATGCATACCTAAGCAATGACTAAAATCTTCTATTTTATTTCAGTGGAATTTATCCTATTAAGCACTAAAATATGCAGCTGAAGTAATATTAAAGTTAAAAAGTATGCCTTAGTAAGTAACATAAAACCGATTAACGGCATACACCTGTCCTAGTTGGAACTCATGTGAGTAGCTGAAAAAGAAACTGGAATGAGGTAGGACTCACAGATGTTGATAACGGGTTTACATATGTGTTTGTATAGACAGAAAGACAGAATATTTAATAAATGGTAGCCAGATTATTATACAAACTTTATGTCTAGAAAATTATTTGTGCAAAGCTTTTGAAGATAACTATTTAAATATTGTCCTGTGCAGAGAAAAATAAACAAAACAATGACCAAAAAACCCCCAAAAAAACCTAAACAAAACAAACACACAAGCAAACAAAACCAACAAAAAATGCCAAACCAAGGCAAAAACAAACAAAAAATCACAACAAACCAACCAATCAACCAAAGAAACCCAAAGAAAAATGACTCAAAACTTTGGTTGGTATATGCTGTTTGGAATTAAGAATACATGAAAGAAAGATGAAGAAAATTGGTATTTCTGAAAAATAAATTTAAAACAACAACAACAGCAAAAACCTTTACCTGTCCTTCCATTTGTTTTTAAAATCTCTTGGCAGGCCTTAGAGATGTCACAGGAAAATTGGCACTTTCTATTTACTTCTTAGCATCTTTGCCCAACTTAAAAAATGGAGTTTAATGACATTGTAACATTAAAAGCATCTAAGGTCGTAATTTGTGGGGATATATTGCCTTTATAAATTATAGGAAAAGAAAGTCTCCTGAAACTGAAGTAAGTGCTTTAACAACATGACTAGTGATACCTGAACAAAGGCACAATAAAAGGCTTTAAAACATTAAAGGGACCTGAGTCTCTCAAAAATACTGTGAAGAAATAAAGAAAATAAACCCTGTTAATCTATGTTGAAAGGAAAGCCACGGCAGAAGACTGTTAAATATTGTTGTTGTCCAGGGAAGGTTCTTCTCATGGCAGCTACACAATGTGCTACTGATTTGCAAACTCTTGTTCTGGTTGGGATATATTCTTCTCTGCAGGAAGAAAATAGAGATGAGGAGTACAGTTTTGCTATTTATAATTTGTTTGGTACCATCCTATAATACCTGTAACAAAGGAATACAATTAACTTGTATTGACTCAGATAACATGCTGAGGAATGGAAATCCTTTGCTGCTTCCAGAAAGGGGAAGTAAATTAAGTAGGCGTATATAAAACATTTCATCTGACAGCCTCCAGTATCTTGGTGCAGTTCCAAATTCCTGGATATTGAGGGTTTCCTGAATGTAACAAGCAAGAATGAAAAAATTCACACGGTTCTCTTGCATTTATTGAAATAATGTAGGAATCTTGAATATACAAGTTTGCCTCTAATTTAATACATGTGCTTCACCATTCAGTTGCTGCAAACCATGAAAATTATGCTTCTCATTCCACAGCTGAACATGAACAAGTTAGATGAGATTTTGTATAAAGTGACTAGTGCAACTGTGTCACCTTTTACCTCACCTCTCTGTCATTCCCTTTGATATCCCAATAGGTTTTGGTGTTACAGTAAGCAAGTTACTTCTATGTCTAAGTCAGAAACTGACTATAAAATTCCTCTTAAAAAATCTGCTAGGAAAAAGTAGCCCTGATAAGAAATAATTACTCATGCAATAACATTTTCAGCCTTTTCATATGTATATTTATTTGTCAGGGCAGGGAGAATGGTAAGTAGGAAGAAAAACTCTAGCTAAAATGACTCAGGATCTTAATCACTGTTATCTCAGACAGATGAGAAATCTATACCTTTAGTGTATTTACTGTAGGAAACTGTGATTTCTTTTTCCTCTGATTATCCCTAAATGTATGTCTGTATCCCGAGAATATGGGTAACCTAGAATTGTATGACTGATCTTTTATCCTCCCCATCAAATTGAAACAAAAATGAATGTCAGTTGGCATTCTTTTATGTGGAAGCCAAGTGCATACAACTATTAAAAAATCTTTGAATATCTAAAATGCAATAACCACTTATTTTCAGTCCTCATACCTTTTAAAGATATGCACAACTTGTCAGAGAGTATTTCAAGATTTATTTTGCAATGCTGCAGTGTCATATGTAGCGGTAACTTAAAATTCAGCTACGCTATTTAAAAAAAAAGGTACCTTTGTTGTTGTTGTTCATTTATTTGTTTTAAGAATAACCATATGGACAGGTTTAATTTACTCTTATATTCCACACGTAAAAATCAGGGAATTCTGAAGCAGACTATCATCAGTCCACCAGCCCAAGTATATCAAAGCCAGTGAGCCTTCAATAGTGAATTGTTCAAGGCCAAGACATCAATGCAATTTCATCTAATACAGGGCAGAGTCCTTCCATTTGATATAATGCATCATGAAGAAGACTCTAATACACAATTCTATATGTCCAGTTTGTTTTATGATGAGACATGAAACAATATCTATTTAAGTTCAGCAACCAGTTAAATTAGCAATTTCTAATTCTGATAATATTTTTTTAAATTGCACTTTTAAAATCCAGACACATAGAAAAGCCATTAATCTAAAATGTATTTCAAAGTTCCTGTAATGAAAGAATATCAGCCAAGTAAAACAAAGAACCTGAACATGCCTTCTTCCAATAATGGCTAACTTGATGTCACAGAAAGGAAAAAAAAAAAAAAAACCAAAACCAAAACAAACAACAACTTGGAAAAAATGTAAACATGACATATGGTTATTGCTGTGAAATAAAAGGAAACCACAATTACTATTTTTTGAATTAACATTTGAACACGTTTTCCATATTGATTTTTGTACTTTTCACCCAGATTTTCAGTCCTGAAGATTTCTTTTATTCTTATAGTAGATTGTCTTTTACTGTACTAGGAATCCATACTGAATTATACGTTGTTTAATATTGACCCAATAATAGTGCAGTAAATTAAACTATAGGTAAATAAAATAGGCAACAGAGATATTTTTCTTTATGTTTAATGTGCAACGGTTCCTTTTTAAAAACTCACCTATCACTCCAGCTCAAAAACTCTTTAGGCATTTGGCTATCAGAATACTTAAAGTCCATTTAATGCTTGTTGCTTCAGCTGTGTTTGACTGAGCAGTCACATTAGAATTATTATGGAAAAGATATGGTCTCATCCTCTCTCTTGCACTGGTACACATCTGATTGCTGTTAAAGAAATTGTCACAGCAGAAAATTATTCACTTTTTCATTTTGGATTTTGCTGTTTAGCCTCCTGAGCTGGTTCACAGTGTGATCAAATAAGAAGCAACTGAAGTGCTCATAAGCCACCACCACGTTCACTGGATTATGGAGTAGAAACCAAGGGGCAAAGAGTATATTCTTTTTTTTATTATTATTGTAATAGAACCATTCCTACTATAACTCATTGTGATTTTTATCATCTCTCTTACACACACAGTATTATCTTTGAAAAACAAGATGATCAAACTTGTGAAAAGCTAGACATTTGGGGGAAAATTCGGAAGCTGACTTCTTCCACAGTACAGATGGAGTATCTTGTTCTTTAACTTCTATACTGTTACAACATCACAGCTACAGTAGAAATGTCTTACCTTACCTTATCAGAGCAGCTTAGACTCAGAAACAACTTGTAAGAACCCGTCACATTCATACATCATCATGAAATGTAAACATGTCAGACAAATTAGTGTTTAAACACTTTACAAGTTACTATCCAGATAACAAAATCTAAATATTATTTTTTGCATTTTCAATTCCCAAAGTGCTAATATGCTTCTACCTCACTGCCTTCACAGCCTCCTTCCATCCATTTATACAAACAGTTCCCAGAAATGTTAATCTGCTTGCTACTTGTACTCTTCCCAGTCTATATGTGAGCTATTAATTTTGAGAAGAAGCATGAACAATTTTAATAAGTGCACACATTTTTTAGCAGTAACTATGGTGATCTCAAAAATAACCTTTTCAAAGTGTTGCCTGCTTTGTGAAAATGTAGCTCCATCACTATTGCCCAAATAATTTTGAAATAAAAATGAATCTAAGTGTAAAAAATAAAAAAAGAGTATGTAACAAGCCTTTTTTTCTGCTAAAATGAACTAAACCATTTTAAATGGTGACAATTTATACACACCTTTATTTTTAAAAAAGTTACATCTATTAAGTTCAAAGAAATTAATAGTGAAAACACAATATATTATCTAAATTTTATTGCAAGCACTGCTGGCTTTTTTGGTAGTGTCTTTTAACCACTATCTTACTGATTAAAGTTATTTGTGCTTATCAAAAATAATAAAACAATTACCCTATTTATATGCATCTCATCTTTGTATTTACAATTATTCTTGAAGTACCTGGTTTTTGCTTGGTTGTTTTGATGTTGTTGGTGGTGGTTTTGTTTTGTTTTGTTTCAATTTAAAATTCTGAATTCTTCCAAGAAAGAAAACTCCATTTTCCTTCACACCACTGCAAAAATCCTGAGAAATTTTAGGTGTCAGCTTCTGAGTATATCCGAAGGCAAAATATGTCATCCCTGACAAGCAACTAGGTCCTTATGCCCTAGGAGGAATCACAAACCTGGTCATCCTCTGCTTACAAAAGCTGTGAGGTGATGCTTTATGTTGTCATACCTTCCATGTCAGACTCCATACACAATATTTGCAGTGTTTTGGCATCAAAGAGCCCAACAACTGCCTCACTCATTCATGAAATACCCACCTTCAGTTCTTTTTTTTCAATCTAAGGAGAGGCATTGGAACTGATGACTTCTTACTCATTCCTTGCAGTCAGAGAGACCGAGGGGATCCCAGCCTCACCTCCAAGTGGCCTGTCAACTCTGGGGCACAGACCAAGATCCTTAATCTTACTTCTGGTCACCCCCAGCCCAAATCTGCTCCCCATCTCTGCCTGACTTTAGCAGAAACACTCTAGTTCTACCACTCATGCCTTCTGCTTTCTCAGACTGAGAGCACAATTGTTTCCTACTCATGCTATGTACAGGTAATCTGTTGTGGAGCAGGGCAAAGGGAAGGTATGGCAGTCACTGCTATCGAGACAGAGTTATTACCACAACATAAACAGGAGAAGATGGTAGTAATTGGTGCTAGAGAGGCCAATGACTTTCACAGTGTTTTGTCATAAAAGGCATAGGAGAAAGTGTTTGGTCCAAGTTATTTTAAGCTCTGAAAAAACAAACAAACAAACAAACAAAAAAAACCCCACCGAACCAAAAACAATATTGGCTTTCTTTAATGTTACACTCTGCGATGTCAGACAATGGCACCTAGATCTACATTTTATACACATATGTGAAGAAACTTAGTCATCGTTCAAAATGTTTCTATCTGCATTGTAAACTGTCAATATCCAAACAAATCAATTTGTTGTTTCAGTCCACAAGGACACTACTTTTAAATGTAGATCTATGTAGCTGCAAACTGAGCAGGATGGTAGAGACATTGATCTGCTGGATCAGTCAATATTAAGGAACTGAGGAACGAAAACAAGAAATATCAATGCTTTCCTTCCATGTAATATGTGTGATAGAGACAAATGTTTACCAGACTGGTTTTGTGCACCCTGTTTGCAATGTTTTGCTGCAGTCTGGGTCCTGAAAGAGTGGCAAGAGAAGATCTGTCTTGCTGTTTTGCCCATCCTGCTTTCCAGAGCAACACTGTCAAAGCCTCTGGGGGACTTTTGTCAGGAGGCTGTTTCCAGAAGGGCTTCTTAGAGTTTATTGTAACCCACGAGGGCGATAAAACTTCATGGAATGACAGCAAGAATGATGGAAGGACCCCACCCTGGGAGAGCACACTATGCAGGGAATAGATGTGGTTTGAAATCTTTTTCTTTTTCTTTCATATTTCCTAAAGGTCACTGTTCTCTTTTACAGTTCTCCCTCAACAAGGTAGACATATATCAAAGCTCTGGCTCACTTGGACTACTGCAGCAACACCATAGAGCTTTCTACTTGTTACTTGTTTTTCATTGCCGTCACTCTTTCAAGTAAAAAGTAAACATACCTGAATTGCTTTGACATGTAACATTTTACTCATTTTACTTTTTTTTTTTATTTGTTAGGTATTATTTTGGAAACAAGAGTATAAATGACTGTAATATACTTGTGCTGTTTTATTTTTTTAATATAAACCTCTTCATTCCTTGTTCTGGTTTTGACTGAACTTTAAATATGTTGCCATGTAAGTTGGGCTAAAGAGGTTCACAAACTTTACTGAATAAGTGTGTTTTTTTGCTAATTCAATATTTCAACCTATCAGACTGATTTATTGTTAGACTCTAGTTAGTTTGAGTAACATAATAGTAGTTTGGGTTAGGCAACAGTTGCTGCATTTGTAATTTGATGAATGGAACAACTTTGTAATAAGAAAATATGAATCAGCTGGAAAAGATTCAAGGTTAATTGAAGTTAGGATTTTGTCATCTGTAGTGTCTGGCTCTACATTTATTTAAAAAAAATTGAAAAGAAATATCTTTAAGAATTCTGCAGTGTCCTTGAACTATTGTACCTTCTTCCCTGAATACATAGATGCATATATATGTGCTCACCATTCACTGTTCTGTGGCTACTCTTCAAGGCAAAGAATATATTTTTAGCTGTCTAAATTTATTCATATCCTGAACACAGAGACTTACTTTTCAAGATGTAAATGTGTTTCTAAGGCTTTCCTCCTTATTATTAACTTTCAGTGTAATTCTTCATGTTTCTGAGATTCATATAAATGTTACATTTTATTTTTTTAAATTTTAATCTAAATTCTAAGCCTCAATGAATCCCTTTGGCATTTTTTATACAGATAAATGACAATAAATGAGTCTTGCACTTTTGAAAATTCTTTTCTTTGTTCATGAGCACAGATTTTAAAGTCAGGAGGGGCCATTATAATCATCTAGACTTTATGCAGCTATGAAGCCATAGTAATTTTGCACAGCTTCTTTTTTTGAATAATAACATCTTTTAAATCAGTCTTAATTAAAAAAATCTCCAGAAACAAAGAATTCACCATACTTCCCGATCCTTGAGTTACTAGTTTCAGTCTACCTTTCATTCCCCATTCAATATTCTAAAGGCAGTTATTGTGTTCCACATTTATTTATCTACTTCCTTCCTCTGCCATATATTTTATGATATTGCTGGGAGGATTTTGTCTACAGAACTCAAAAATGTAAGTTTCATTTTTTTCCCTTGCAACGTTAAGGTTCCAAATCAATAAAACATCTACGAATTGTTTATTGCATCACAGTCTCTGTGTTTGCTTGAATTCAACTTGGCAATTGATTCTGTTAGAAATTATCAATGGATCTTTCTCTGTTTAACTTTTGACTTTTCCAAGTCAAAGGGAGCATAATTCAAAAGATGTAGCATCAAAATTTAAAAATAAAAACAAGAAGAGTTCTTCTCAGGTGTTAACTGGCAAATGCATAACTAGGGTATCTCTAAATACTGCTTATTTCCATCTCATACAAGTCTGTATAATATATTAAGTGAAAATACCCAGCCAAAAATATCTGAGTTTTAATATACAAGCAAAGCTTCCAAAACCAGGAAATCAGTGGAAAAACCTCAGACTCAGTGACAAAACTCCAACATATTTCCTTCTCTTTATAGATGCTACTTACTTTTATTATCTTGGCTTAGGATTTCAAAGTCTTACCTGTAGTGCTGGCACATTTCCTACTTCCATGCCTCCTTTAATGAAGCAGTTGACCTTTACACAAAAACATTAAGAAAAAAAAAAAGTAGATATGGATAAAATAACTGAAAGTTTAAATTTTGCTTTCATTCCAGAGAAAGCACCTCATGTTGAAATAATACAATTTCAAGGAGAGAAGATGGGCTGTGTTTGAAATATCCTTTATAGTATAAATTTGATCCCAGATTACATTTGGCTTTTGAAAGTTTATTTTCTAGTTTCAAGTGGGAAGCACAGGAGCAATCCAATAAACCCATAGAATTCCTCCTGTTTTAAAAATAGTTCCTGAATTTTTATTTCAGTCACACAAAAATTGAAATTTAGTCTTTACCCAGCTTTGTGCTCAAATGTTAGCAGTTTTGGATTTATAAATACTATTACTCCAACTACAATCTAATTTTCAATAGCTCTTATTCTTAGAATATTCTACTATGGTACTATCTTTCCATTATATCTTAATTACTTAATATCCTGTGCTTAAGCCCCAGAAATATTAGTAGAACATCTGACAAAACTATGTAGATTGTTCAGTGCTAGGTTTAGTGTTACTAATAAGGCTGTCTCTTAATTTATAAGGCATAGTTTGCTCCTACGTGATGTGGATTGATCAGATGTGTCAAGTGCTGTGCAGGTTCGTTGCTCAAGAATACATCTCAGCACCTATGCACTGGCAAGCTGATTCTGCAGCCCTTTTGATTGCATCCCCCTAATTAACATTTTCATGCTCATTTCTTGTCTCTTAGGACCAGAGAGAACGAAGGAAGTAAATGGAACTGTCACTGTCTTAATCTCAGAAATCAAGACAGGATCTGTTTCTTTGGGAGGTGGTTGTTAGTGGTGGTGGTTGCTTTTTGCTTTTGTTTTTTTGGTAGGGTGGGGCCACTTCATTGGCAAAAATGGTATTATTCTCATTTTATAAGTTCCCAAATTTGTAACTAAGATTTAATCCAAATCTAGAAAAAATACTTACACTATCAAAAGTTGTTTTTCTTTCCTGTAGCTGACAGTCAGATTTTGTTTATGAATAAGGTTCCATTGCTGAGGAGAAATTATTCATGACACTAATACCGCTGACACAAATAAAACAATAAGTAAAAAGTTAATAGAAAAATGAAAAGCATTTCTATAACCAACCAGTTTTTTTTTTGTTTTCTCTCTGAAAATATGTTTTGTGGATTACTCTGACAGCAGGTAGAGTTAAGATGCCATATAAATATAAAATATTTTCTTACAGTTTTGAACTGGAACAGAATTTCATTTAATTATTCTTGAAATTTATTACTTATTGGATCTGCATCCTGACTCCAAATGAACAGCTCATTTTTAATTCATTGGATTCATCTGTGCTTTTGTATTTTTAATGTGAAGGGTAGAACAAATCCAGTCCAGGCAAATGCCAATTTTAATATAATATTCTTCTACTTTAGAGACTTCACTAACTGTGTGGGTTATCAGTTATACCACTCAGATTTTGTAATTGATGATAAATATTTCCCTCACATTCATCCATTTCCATTTGCTAAAGGAAGCCAGCCATGCCATATTAAAACCAATTAAATTTGAAAAAAACAAAAAAAAAAAAACACTTCAGACATCTCAAATTGCTGTTCAGGAGCAAAATTTAAATAACCAGAGAGCTATCATAGTTAAAATAGTAGGTAGTCAAGTTTTCAAAAGTTTTGTCAAAACCAACCAGTTTTACCAACATAGAAAATACACAATTTAGTTAAAGGCATTTATCTATCCTTCTCTATTCTGTATATTCAGGTTTGCTTTACTCTGTTTTATGACTTCTCTGAAATCTCTGCCTAAAATTTTCGGCAAAGACACATTGTTATTTAAAACTATCAGACTATTTAATAAACACTTGCCCTGAGTTTCCTGAAAAAAAAAATAGTTTACAGCTGAATAGAAATACACAGATAGGAATATTTTCACATCGCTAACATTACACATTCTGTGGTTTCTAATGACTTATAGGGGTCCTGGAAAAAACAAGCTTGTATTTCAGCCACTGCTACATGACACAATGCTCTTTACCAATACAAATCTCATCATGCTGATTCAAGTGTGTTCAGAAATGTCAAATGAGCAGAAGGGGCTCAGCTGAAGCAGGTGTCTTTCATCCTCTTGCAGCAACATGATGCTGCGTGCTCTGGAACCAAAGGCACCATCTCCCTCTTGGCCTGAGCCAGCTCACACAAGTAGCACAAAGATCTGGCACTCAGCCTTGTAGTAAGTGCCAGAAGAGATATTATATGAGCATCTCCAAAACTTTTCTCTCAGATTCCAAAGTGCATACCCAAATTTGTAAGCCAGACCTGCACAGTTGACTTGAATTATCACAACATATGGGGATGTCAAGAGAAGGATGATGAAATGAGAAAGTGTTTTTGTGACTGGTGAGCAAGTTCTTACTTTTTTATCACACTTTCCTCTCCTTCAAACTATTTTGTGCTACTGGATGTTAAAGAACAGAGATATATTGTTGGAATGAATTCACTTATAAATAGCTAACAAAGGGTTTTTAGCCTTCATGTATATCTATGCTTAGTATTTTTCTGATTATAGTAAGGATTTTATATCAGAATCTCCTTTCCACAAAGATTATTTTTTTTTCTGTTAAGTGGCTTTAGAAATTTTTATAATACTGATCAAATTTTTCCTCTCTTGGTGTGTCATGGTGTTATTACTGACTGTAAATCTACTTTCTGGTGTAAACTGATATAAATTAATAATGGACAAAGTCTTTTTTTGGTGACATAGTGATGATATGACCTTTTAATTGTATTTGTTTCATACAAGAACATCTCATAATTTATAACTAAAGCTATGGAAAAAATGAAGGTTAAATTTCATGTGACATTCTACATAAGAATGACCAGTTGTTTGGAAATCCCCAATTTTGCAACTTTCACGCTTCAGTTTCATGGTATCATAGAATGTTCTGAGTTGAAAGGGACCCACAAGGATCAAGTCCAACTCCTGTCCCTGCATAGGAGAACTCCAAAGTTCACACCATATGTCTGAGGGTGTTGTCCAAATGCATCTCGAACACTGTCAGGCTTGGGGCTGTGACTGTCTCCCTGGAGAGCCTGCTCCAGTGCTCCACCACCCTCTGGGTGAAGAACCTTTCCCTAATATCCAAACTAAACCTCCTCTTGCACATCTTCCTGCCATGCCCTTGGGTCCTATCACTGGTTGCCAGATACTAATTTTATTTTTTTTTGCCATGAAAGCTCAAATTTATCTGAAAAAAAAACCGAAACAAAACCAAAACCCAACCAAAACCAAACCAACAAACAAACACACACACACACAAAAAACCCCACAGAACAGAAAGGGGGAAAAGATAAACTGCATTTGTCTATGAAAAAAAATAATCAAAACATATCCTATAAAGAAATTTAAAGTCAATAAAATCACAAATATCTTATCAAGGCTATTTGTACCCTCCTACACTGCACTGAGTCTGGCTTAATAGCAGATATTAAAAAAGTACAATATCAGCAGTATGAACAAAGTCAGACGACCATTGCCACTAATTATAGTGTTCTCCCAGAAGTGAGCTAGTAAAAAAATCTAACATGAGAAACAAAAAAAGAAGCAATTAGAATGAATTCAAAAAACATGGCTGAAACACTTCTTTGCTTCTTGCTTCAAGTCCTTTCCTGCTGAGAGGAAAACAGCATAACAGCAAGAAAGGCACGAAGAGCAGCTGGCAGCCCAATAACATAGTAGGGCTGTCAATACCATTCACATGGTTCTCCACATGAGGTTTTTAGAGAATCCTGATACTGTAATCTATAATGCATTGGAAAAAAAGACATCCCTTTTCAAGGCCATTCTCCACAGAGGAGAAATACATGGTTAATGTAAAGAAAAAACACTCCCCTTTATATTCCTGTAAACCAGAAACTAAGAGAAGGATGTAAAACCAAAAGTAGTGCAACAGCTGGTCTGCAAAAGTAGTTCAAAAGCTTACCTATACCTTACAGAAAGTGTTTTGATGGTGTGCAATTAAAAAAGAAGTCCAATTAGAAAGAAAATATTACGTAAGATTATCACAAAACATGACTTTTCAGTTCCTTTTACTTTACAATTCACTTAAAAACCACTAGTCTTATAACACTTCAGTGTTTAGAAAGGATCACATTAAGGGAACAATTAAGACTGATAAAGCTTAAGAAGAATTAATGTATTATGATGCAGTTTATTTCAAATGTTATAATTTATTACCAATAATTGGACTATTAATAAGGCTTTAAATATAAGTGATTTTTCAATAAGGAAGAAAATACTTATTACCATAAGAAATAGATATTATTAATATTTTAGTAATTTCATATACACTTTCATCTTGATTTTTTTTTTTTAAGTGTCCAGACAAGTGATACATTTAGATCTAGCCTTTAAAAAAAATTACGTAATTACTATGACAAGCAAATATTTATTAAGAAGGCTTTAGTCCTCTCTCTTGTATGAAGTGCATTTTGTCACTTTGTATTTGACTATGCTTTTTATAGTGATTACTTTCTACATATATATACATATATCTTGACATTTTGGCTTTGCTTTTTAAAGGCCTTAGAGGCCATGCCTGACATAAGAAAAATCCTTAACTGTTTTCAAGTTGATACCTGCAACACATTCTTACTTTTTTTGGCTTTTCCTCTTTCTCACGAAATGAAAACCATTTTCTCTTTAGGATGTATCACTGATAAAGTAAGATATATCAGGCAGTCAGGATGTTTGATAGCCAAGATTTGACATAAAATTAAAACAGTGGTAAACAGTAATGCATTTCAACATTTGTTATAAAAGCAAGCAAGCAAACAAAAAGCTATGGAAAAATGATACATAGAGCAATTTTTTTCAACATACTAACTCTGCATTACATCACTATTGCATTTTGCTATTAGGAAAGAATGATAAAGGAAGATTTTAGCAAGGTGTATGAGATTCTGATGGGGAGCGACTTCACCTTGAATTAAAGTCAATCCTGCCTGTTGCAGTTTTTCATGCTGCTCTGCACTATCTGAGGTAAGGATGGTCAGAAAAGGAGAAACTAACAAGCAAGACCATAATATGCATATAAAATTGAACCCTTGGGAACAGGGGAAGTTGAAAAATTAATGTGTAAATGTAGAATAGGAAATCACTACTGAATGGCAACTATTAATATAACAGAATGAATTTTCAAAACAGTGTTTGATATTGATTTTCAGAATTGTTAATATACATAGGGAATAATTGCTTCACTTTACTCATGAAGCACAAGTTTTCAGCAAATATCTGTGTCCAGTTTGGGGCATTACATTTTAATAAGAATATATATGTTTGGAAGTAAGAGCAAGGAATGCAATTCTAAGAAGTTTTGGAAAGAGACCTTGTGAGAAAGATTACCAAAAAAATCTGATTTGTTTTAGAGGGAGAAAATGAGAGAGAAGATAGAGGCTATACACAGAACAATCTTTAAATAAAGTTGATACAAAGAAAATAAAGTAGAAGTATTGTCATACCCTTAATGACCAATGAGATTACATTGGATTAAAATTAAAAGCAGTTTAAATTAGGTGATGTGGAAAAAAATACTTTAACCTTTGGAAAAGAAACACATTCTCATACACCACACTGAGAAACCCTTACTATTGAAGTTATAGACGCATTTTCATGCTTCAGAGCAAAAAAAATGACTAGATTTTTTTTTCAGATTTCTTTTAAGTCCAAAATTCTAGGTTTCTCTCTATCCCCCACAGAAACTCTGCCTTCTAATTCTGCTTTCTACCAGCTACCTTAGTCCTTTCAGCTTCAATTCTCTAATGCTCTGAGATAGAATATACTATGGCAGGTGAGAACACAGATTGCTAATGAGGTATTCTAACAAGTGCCATTACAAAACAAACAAGCAAACAAAATAACACCACAACCAACAAGAAAAACAACACACACACACACACAATAAAAACTCACAACAAACAAATGCATCTTATTTCCCATTGTATTGGAAGAAGATCTGACTGTAAAAAGCCAGGGGCCTTGAATGTGGCATACCACTAATAATGAAAGACCAGTACGTTTTGAATTGTTGTTCCTATAAAATCTCTGTGATGTTGCAGAGATAAAATCAGTTTCTTGGGCAGTGAGACATTACAACAGTATACTTTTGGCACGTTATGGCAAACCAAATAATTTCATTTGTGTTAACCATAAAAGATTCTTCTAACTCTGTTTCACAGTCAACATGTAGTGTTGACTGTCTACATCCATCTCACAATATACCCACATTTTGAAATGACAACACACACAGTATCACAGTATGTTTGGTATTGGAAGGCACCTCAAAAGATCATCTAGTCCAAACCCCCTGCTGGAGCAGGAATGCCTAGGTGAGGTCGCACAGGAACATGTCCAGGCGGGTTTTGAATGTCTCCGGAGTAGGAGACTCCACAACCCCCCTGGGCAGCCTGTTCCAGTGCTCTGTCACCCTCACTGAGAAGAAGTTTCTTCTCAAATTTAAGTGGAACCTCTTGTTTTCCAGGTTGATCCCATTACCCTTTGTCCTATCATTGTTTGCCACTGAGAAGAGCCTGGCTCCATCCTTGTGGCACTCACCTTTTAGATATTTATAAAGATTAATAAGGTGACCCCTCAGTCTCCTCTTCTCCAAACTAAAGAGACCCAGCTCCCTCAGCCTTTCTTCATAAGGGAGGTGCTCCACTCCCTTAATCATCTTTGTTGCCCTACGCTGGACCCTCTCCAGCAGTTCCCTGTCCTTCTTGAACTGATGGGCCCCAGAACTGGACACAATATTCCAGATGTGGTCTCACCAGGGCGGAGTAGAGGGGAAGGAGGACCTCTCTCGATCTACTGACCACCCCCCTTGTAATACACCTGAGGATGCCATTGGCCTTCCTGGCCACAAGGGCACAGTGCTAGCTCATGGTCATCCTGTTGTCCACCAGGACCCCCAGGTCCCTTTCCCCTACACTGCTCTCTAATATGAAATTTCCCAACCTATACTGGAACCTGGGGTTGTTCCTGCCCAGATGCAGGACTCTACACTTTCCCTTGTTAAATTTCATCAGGTTATTCCCCGCCCAACTCTCCAGCCTGTCCAGGTCTCGCTGGATGGCAGCACAGCCTTCTGGCATGTCAGCCACTCCTCCCAGCTTAGTGTCATTGTTTCCATAAATATATGGAATATAATTACGGAATGATGGTGAATAAAACAGAATATGAAGAGACTAAAATTGATAACACAATAGAATCTAGTCCCATTCATTTCAGATGACCTGGAAATGTATACTGTACCTCAGTCACACATCAGGAGATATTCTGATCAGAAAATAAGCTGTTATGTATCACAAGTTGCTACACACAAAGGGAAATTTGCATTTGAAAATTTGGCCCTAAATGCTTCTGGATGACTGCTACATTTGAAAAACTATAAAATTTATCAGAAATCTCAGTTCTGTACAAGTATTCTCCATGTCTGTAATCTAATTTGTAGTGTAATAAGAAAGACAACGAATTGCGCAAGATGATATTCTAATGAATAGATACATTAGTTTATGACAGAGCTTTACTATAATACAACAGCTACACTGAAACAAACAAACAAACAAAACCAAACAAGTTGGTAATAAGAATGTAAAAAGCAACACCAGCATACCAAATTTTACAAGAAGGCCAAATGGACATAAAGAAAATAGAGAACAATCCAGATAATCAGCAAAAGTAATAAACTGTTACTCCTAAGCAGTTTAAATGAACTCATCCAATGTACACAATCCACTAGTCTCACTTTATCTCATAGCAGTTATCACAATCTCTCTGATGCTTTAGTATGCTACAGGAAGTACAATCCTCTGCCTTCCCTTGAGCCTTGCTAAATAAGAAAATTATATTCATTTTAATCTTAATGGGAAGTACCAACACAAAGTCCTTAAGGCCTTTTTTTCTTGTGGAAAAGAGCAGAGAAATGCTCTATAAAATCCTTTTGGTTTTGTTTTTCAATTGAGAAGGAATATTTCACAATAAGGTTAGCTCCTGTCCCACCCCCTCACGAAAAAACCCCACAGCAACAAAAACATCATCAACAACAACAGCAATCAAAACCAACAACAGCAACAACAAAAAACATCACCAAAACTAACAGAGTTTTCAGTTGTGTCATTCAGTCCTCTTTCTAACATGAAGGAAAGAAGTAGTGTTACTTTAGCTGTTGTTCAGATAATGACTTCAGCAAACAGCCTCTTCATGGTAATGGCAAATTTAGCTTCAATCAGTATTATACAGCTTAAATATTTTTTTCCTTACCAAATCAAGACAGCTATGAAATGTCACAGACCTGCTTGTTGAGAAACAGTGTGAAAATGAGTGTCTTAATTATTCAATAAAGAATTGTTCTTTTCACTTGTCTGTTGGACAGACAGGCAGGGATTGAATGAGCAATTCTATTTCCACATAAAGTTTTCTTAAGTATGAGTTTTCATATTTCATGAGTTGTGAGATTCAAAACTTTAGCACTACAGTTCTTTAGAGAGTCGACCCTGAATGAGCAACTGGAATAAGAAGTCCATAATATTGTAATATAACAGGTAGAAAGCTAAGGTAAGAAATGAAAAATGATGATAGTCTCTTGCAGAAAGTGTGTAACAGATCTGACAGATCAGTAGTGTCCTGACTCTTTTCCCTTTTGACCCTTTATTGTATATTTTACTGCTGTTTAGAACACCTAGTCCCAAAAAATTATAAGCAATACATTGCAGTCAGCATTTACACAGCTCAGACTGGAATACACTCATTTTTCAACGTATTTTAATGCAGGCAGAAATAAAAAAGAAAAACATCTAGCTAGTGAAATAAAATCAACCAGAATTTCTTTCCACATAAGTGTTTCAATCTTATTTTCCAGATCCAGATTTATTTTTGCTGATTTTAGGCTCACCTGAGCCTGTAATCCCTAGCAATATAGTGTAGTAACCTGTCTTAAAGATGACAAGGTTCTGTGCTATTCATTTTTACTTTTAACAGCTAAAATCAGATACATCTAAATTACCTTAATATTTTTTTTTTCCAACTGCAGAAACCGAAGGATAACAACAAGCACATATTTCTTGTTTGGGAGGCTACAATAAGCCACCCTTGCCTTGCTATTGTCCAATGAAAAAACTGGGTATTGGCATCAGCTGTCTCTTTCTACAGAGTTAGGAAAAGAAGATTGCTGCAGGCTAAAGCTCTGGAGCATTTAAACTGGATGGCTGTAATAAAAATTAAAAAAAAAAAAAAGGCAGCCATTTTCTCTCAGACCATGTTAGCTGTCTCAGTTTATTTCAGTCTTACTGTCATAGCTTCACAGTCCATTTAACCTGGCATAAACTGGCAATGAGTTCAAATAAACCCTCCTCACTGATCCCTTCTTACTTCCTCTTGCTTCCTTTAATTGCACAAAAGACTTAATGAGTCTGTTGAACATATGAGGGTAAGAAATGTCCACGTGAACTCTTGTGCTGACACAAGGCAGGGAACGAGCAGTCAGCAACAGGATTGCAGTCAGAAATCAGAGATGCTGCCAGCTGAAAATGACTGGAACTACGGTCTGAAGGGATATCCAACTAGCAGGAAGATGTGCCATACGCTCACAGATAATTCTTTATGGACTTCTGCAGTAATGGAAGCTGAGGAGTTGTGTTAACCTTTCTCATGATCAGGCTAATTACCTCTAAAAGAGGTAATTAGTACAGGTGTCTGACATCAGGCTAGCTCAAACACAACTGCATTTGTCACATGGTGATAGACTAAGAGTTTAGCAAAGGAGATATGATCATTCCATATGAAGAAGATCAAGAGACAGGAAACGAGAGCATGAAACACTTAACTATACTTGAAGACAGGATTGTCACAAATGAGCATGGGTAGGTTTGGTTTAAAAACAGACAAGGGGGATTTTGCATCAGCTTTCCATCAGAAAAAGTGAGCCTAAAAAGGCCATTTTTAATTTGAAAATTGTTCAGTTTATGAAAAATGTGTACAATTTGGTTTTTAAAGGCTTCATCAAAATGTTTTCTCCACTCCTGTGTTCCCATAATCCACTAGGCCTTGGTTGCCAGCACAAAAATGTTCAGCTAATAGCCACAAAAATACATGCTGCAAGTATAACACATATGTAAATAACAACAAAAGGAAGATTTAAATAGATATTTAATGAAAACAGGAACACACAAAACTAGTCTTTTCATCAGATTTGAATATAGAGGATGCCATTAAATTAAGTGCTTAGCACAAATAAACAAATGACTCCTATGAACGTTCTCACAGCACTTGAGCAAAAATCCTCCAAAAGAAAGTCTGCATTTTGTTAAGATATTGACAGACACAAAAAAGCCTATGTTAGAAAAGAAGCACTGGTACCCTCCAAAGTGACAACAAACAAAACCCTTTCTGATGATCATGTACTTGGGCCTATTGTATTGAGACTACCTGAGGCTGTGAAATAGAAAGATTCCTGAGTACTACAAAGAGGATCCTTATGAGTCTCAAGTTCTTACTGGAAGGTAGAAAAGGTAGTCTTGACAAAGGTGGACATGAGTATGGCAGCATTGATTTTTTTTTTAAAGATAGATAGCCAGATAGCCAGTCACTGTGAGACTAACACAAATAGAGACCATTACCCTGAGAATAAGCTGCGTATGATATTAACTGATGTTTACTTTTTTCCTCTGTATTTTCACATGAACTTTTTGCATGATTGTACTTTTTGCAAGGTGTGTCTGAGATGGCCTAGATTCACTTTCAAAGATAAGAAAATGATTAAGAGGATGGTCTTTGAACTATACCATTCCAAAGCACAACCCCAGGCAGTATCTTTCCAATCAGACCTTTGGTCTGTCACTGAGAGGAAGCTTAGGAAAAATTAGTCAGTATGAACAAGAGAAAAGGGAACAAGAAATAAAGGATCTTGGTGACATTTGCTCCATGTGTTCTTGTGAGAGTGCTCCTTTGCAGAAGAGTGATACTACATAACAGAGAACTGCCTTAATCACCACACAGGATAAATTCAGTGTGCCAATTTGCCCACAGCATCCTGTGTAAAGCAGCAAAATTCTTTCCTCTCTGTGAAGTACCATAAACATGCATCAACCTCCTGCACAATAGGTGTTATGCTGTTCCTTGGTGGCACTGGGACACACTTAATCTTCTTACCTGATGTTGATAACCCTCAGGGAAAGCTTTCAGGTCCATCTCCACTGTTTCACTGTTCTGCTCAGACTCATACTGCATCACGAAGAGAGCACAGAAATTTTGAAAAAGTACATTTGAAGCACACAATGGGGAAAAGCCAAATTCCAAGAAACTTCTGATGACCCAATAACAGAAAAACAAAAAAATAATTTGTTCTCACGTTTAGCTTTTATTAAACTTAGTAAATTACATCCAGAGGGAAAAAACTTGTGGAAAATACTGTGCCTCAAGCTTGTGTTCCTATCTCATCTAAAGTTAATAAGAAAAAAAATGAATAGGAACTGGTGAGTGTGAAATCAGATTTAGAAAGAAGTCAGGGTATTGTGTACCAGCTTTGCTTGAACTGTAAGCAAAAAGATATTTCTAGAAGCAGTACTTTCATCAGAAACATCACCAGACCATCTACTAAAAATCAAGCTGCCTCTGTAGAATTGCTTCTTGAAACACAGACATTCAAGAGCAGGAAACATGAAACTAAAATAGACCATCAGTAAAAACGGTATAGAAGAAAAATCATTTACCCTTGGATGAACAGAAAGGCATTGGTTTAGAAATTCAATGTTGCTGTCTTTTTCCTTGATATTCATATAATATGTCAACTGCAAGAAACTACCTGATTCAAACACAATGAAGACGATACACTCACTGAAATATACAAATAAAATGAGTTCACACTGTCATGCGTAATGTGAAAGAAAAAGCCCAGAAATGAAGACAGGAGCAAAATTCCATTAATACAATAGGGATGATGCAGAAGCACAAGTTAAGGAAAAATATCAGGACAGTACATATATGCAAATTATTTTGAAAGCACAGAACTGATAACACCGAAGAACAGCTGAGGTTTAGGTTGCAAAACAAAAAGTGCTCTGTGCATGTACCTTTATAAAGCAAGGAATTGTTCAGGAACAGTCTCTTTTTATATATATATATATATGTATATATATATAGAAGAACATTAATTACTGTTTTAACTTGGCAAAGATATTCTCAGATTGTTTTTTCTTCCTTCTGCCACAGACATTTTTCAAAGACAAACCCACTGGTGTTTGAACTATTTATTTTGCAAAATGACACCACAATTATGAGTAGTTACTTCATATCACCTCCGTTGCACTCACAGCCTAATCTCTTTTTTGTTTTCAATTTTCTTGAAAACCTTTTGGTTTTTACTTTTAACTATAGTGAAAAATTTGAAAACCAGATTGCTGTTTTGTTACCCAGGTGCAGAAGAATTCTGGGCTTTGCAGGCATTCTTAAGACTGTTAAAAGCCTGCACACTGCATACAGGCACCAGCAGACTTAATGAGGCATGGCTTCTTAAATTAAGTGGAAAAATAGCTGTCTTATACATTAGTATCAAACAAGGAAATAAAATTATGTAAGATAGTTTGTAAAAACTATTATCTGAGTTTTCCAAATATATGAACAAGCATAACAAGCAAATAAAGGAGGAGAAGAAATAAAAGAATACAAACTGATGACTTTGGGAATTCTTTGGTCTCAAAAGGTAAGCTTAACTTCCTTTGCCCTCCCTTAGGTAATTGCTTTTCAGACTATTAACAGTGTGGATTATTACCTCTCCTCTAATTGACTTTGACAGATGAAGTATTAAGATGTAAAGTACAAACTGAACAACACTTCAGGTTCTAAGAAGTACTGGCAAAGTCCTTCATGCAGCCTGTTGTACATGCATGTAAGACTTGCTTACTCCTGTTCTCTCCTGTCAAACAGATGTAGTATCTTCATATCACTTAAGGCTTTTAATAATTGATAGTGTTGGTTTAAAAACTTGGCCAAAGATTCTGTATACTTTGTCCGATGAAAATCTCTTACATGTGCACTACAAATCTGGCTATTTAGTGTGAGCAGCTAAGCAGGCCTTCAGCCTACAACTTCCTCTCAGTAGGTGAATTTAGCCCCAAGGTACTTCAGTGTGACAGGAAACACACACGCAGCATGGCATATTTTCTGAGGTTACAAGCAGAAAAGAGAGAATTATACATAACCCTTTTTCTTCAAATTACAGGAGAAATTCATTGCAATAGTTTTCTTGTGAAGGTTATGAGTTGTTTCATGGATGCTGGCAGCTAACAGTAACTTTTAAAGAGATTTTTATGAGCATACCTGGCTTTAAGCTAAGAAGGAGAAAATGCCATTGTTAGGAACAGTGGAATTCTCATAAAGAATTCACCTGAGTAAAGAGTTGTTTTAAAGCAGACAACAATGAAACAGGAAATAAAAAAGCTGTAGAGAAGTTCTTTCACAACTGTGGGTTTGTAGATCAAAGTGCAAAACCCTACACCCATTGTCAATGACTGCTATTATTATCTAACATAATATAAAAATACATCAACAACATATTTTCTAAAGACACTCCAAGATCTAGGAATTTTAACTAGGTTTTTTAAACAGAATTTTAAATAGTGTTTGGGACTGGAACACTGTATGAAGTTAAATAATAGAGACTGCACATGAAAGAGCTTGTAATTCAAATTCAGTTCAGAACTGAGAAAGTTGACATAGGCCTGTCTTTTCCATCTGGTTCATAGGAATTTAAAAATTATTTCAGTGAAAGATGTTTATAGCAAATTAATTATCAGGTTTTTTGACTACTTCTTTCATAAAGTCTTGTTCACAGGTATGACTAAAAGCAAAATTACAGATTACATACTTCAGTTTTCGTATCTAAATGCAATGTTTAGAAACAGGTTTATCTTAGTGTATTCACAGAAAAATATGTGATTTGAGATAACCAAACTTTATATCTGATTTTCCCATTTGATCATAATGATTTGGGATGGGGGCACAGAGGATTCTTTGTTGTTGTTTGATGTACTTGCCATTGGACAAACAGTAATCTGTGCAGATAGTTGCACATGCACTTTTGTGCTGGTTTGACTGAAAATGTGTTTTCTTCTTTTTTTCAGAATAAGAAAACAAACTCCTGAAACATTTATGAGCACCCAAACTGGAACAGATAATTATGTAGCCTTATAAACAAATCAGGTTTCTTTTTTGACAGGACATTTGTGATATTCATGATATAAAATTCAAGCTCAGGAAAAGTAATATCTACCCATCCTATGGGTGAGATTTTAACAATTAATATTCTGGAGGGATAGGATTTCTCCAAAAGGACACAGACAAGGACATGGCATGCTGAAGTAAATGTTGAAAGAAATCTGTTTACCTTTAAGATTTGGTCTACCAACACTATGTTGAAATAGTGGTTTTGTTTTCTTTTATTTTGTTTTTCCCTGACATTTTGAACAAGTTTAAAATTCTTCAGCCAGTTGATACTTTACGAAAGTGCCTAATTCTTCTGGGAAGACCTTGGAAAGACCTTTATTGACAAGAGGAGGATAAAATTTAAAGTCTCTTCTAATATCCTTCAACTTCTAATTTCCCCTGGAAAGATTCATCCTGACAACTATTCATACTTTTGTTAAAAATTAAAGTCAGGGTCCAGAAATGTGAAGTCAGTGGAAAACAAAACAAAACAAACCTATGAATATGCAACTCACACATTTAGTAACAGAAAGTATTGGAGGACAATTCATGGAATAATTAAAGATAAAGCTGTCAAAATTGTAAAATATTTCTCTGAACACTAATATAATCTTCATAAAAACATTTATTTGATCACAATTAGTAACACTGATATCACTCCAAAATGTATTATATCTGCATTCTAACTATGCATTTTATCTGTTAATAACCATAGGTAAGTGTATAAATATGTACGTTCATATATCTACATGAACAACAATACGAAAAAGACAATTATTGTGTTCTAAATTCAATATTCTTGCCTGAGGCTGAGACTGGTACCAAATTTTCTATTTGATAGTGCTCATTTCTTTGTGTAGCTTCCTTTTCTTTACATACACTTAAACCAAAGTGGACAGATACCCAGGAAGTGCAGGGATAACGTGTAATTTACCAGACTTTGAAGCACGTCTTATCCCTGTAGTTTTTGTAGAGAATTCCAGGTGGATCCATTTTTATGACAGACTGGAAAGATTATAGGTTCCTACTACTTCTGTGAGTAGTATAGCTATGGCAATTTGATTGAATCCCTACCACTTGAAAACGCTCTATTGTATGCAGAAAAAAATGAAGTCATGGTAAGGTTGCAATGCTTACATATAATCATACAGAAATCCTGAAGCAGAGCTACAGGTAGGAATTTAGTCTATTGAAGTCTCACATTTTGAATCGTCAACCACCCATGTAATATAAGAATGAAATGTCTGACATTAATGATACTTTTATTATAGAATATTACTGGCAGTGGGTATTTCTTGAAACTAAAAATGAAATTATATACTTCAAGTGATAATTTAGTGTGCTAAACCAGCAAAGATTTTATGAGAAATTAACATCAACATATAAATATAACATATGCACCTATATATTCAATTAAAACTTTATTTTCTCACTTCCTTATTTCATCTCTCTTCTTCCTTTTATTGATATGAAAGCAACTTATTTGTTATGGGAGCAGTATTACAATACAAAAGAAAGTTACTGCAGATTTAGGAAAATGAAGGGACATGTGGCTTTTTCTTGATGGGGATAAAATACTTTGCTTTCATTTTAGTTATACAGTCGGATATACTGTCCTATAGAGATAAGAATACATAGGTCTGAAAGATGGAAGATGCAAGAAGGAAAACAAAACTTGAACACAACAAACTGAGAAAAGGTTAAAAAATGTGTATCAAAGGTTGAATCACACCTCTACCAAAAATAAATTGGATAAATATTATTTTTGTTTGCTTTTAAATGTCTTCCCTCTTTGTTGCTTAAATTATTGTGTTTTAAGTACAAATAAAAACACATATCAAACATCTGAATTCAGATTCTGATGAACTCCAAGCACTTCACCTGTTGCTGGAGAAGGGATAAGTAAAAACCATGGTTTTTTTCTTCCTGACCATTTATAGTACAGAAAAAATGGTGTCAAACGAGCTAAGTTTCTCATAATCAGAAGGCAGACTTCACATGAAAGAGATTTTACAGTTCATTAATTGAATTTACTCTGATAACATCATGCTGCTGCAAAAAGCAAATATATGCTTGGAGATACTTATGTATATAAATATATGTATTTACATAGATGTAAGTATTTATTTATCTATAGAAGCATGATTCATAAAATTTATAAGTGACTCTTCTGTTCACAGCAGACCTTCAAACACTCATTTCAAGAGCCTCACCCATCACCTAGTTTTAATGCTGCACTTCAAAGATGATGTTGACCAACTGCGAAACTCAAGAGAACAGGCAACATGATGCTAAATATAGTTGTGCAAGAGGATGATTGATCTGAAGCTGAGACACAACGGAGGTGAAATATAAGACACACACCATTTTTTCAGAAAGGAAGAAGCCGTCGGACAGTCCTTCATGCTCATTTTGGACAGCACTGGCAGCAGTTAGCCTAGAGGGGAACAGAGATGGTAGCACAAAAAGTTTAATATCCCATTGCTTCTTTATTATTTTCTGGCAGAAAAGGCCTGTCACAAAGCATTGGAAGAATGTGTTCATATTTTTCTGGAACTTTATAAACATTCCTGTTTCAAAACAGAAATATTGTAACACTAAAATATTGTGTGTGCAATATTTAAGAGATATCTATCAAATAGTTATAATGAACAGCTGAATGTTCAGAGTGTTCTCATCCCTTCCTTGATCCAGTTTTATTTGTTCTGACAAGCCAAAATTTCTCAGCTAGGAACTCTGCCTGTTTGCACTTACTGTAATACCTTCTACCAAATCGTCTTTATAAAGCCGGTGCTAATTTTTAGTACACTGCTGGTTTAGTTTATGGATACTACCCATATTAGAAAGTTCAAAAAGTTAATTTACTGGTAATATTAAAAAAATAGACATTATACCAATTCCAAATATTTTCGTGACAAGTAAGAGGACTAAAGGGAATCTGCATTCAAAGCTTTAAAAAAATTGTCTTATTCATAAAGAATAATTAGTTTTACATGCTTGCCTAGTGAATTTTACTCTTATGAAAGAGTATTTTTTCTAAGGAAATTGAAATATCAGTGGATGCATTACAAAATGTAAAAACCTAAGCAAAAGAATGTGGAAAAGTTTAAAGTACAAATTTTATATTATTTGTTTGAAAGCTGTTTTTTCTACCCCACAGGGTAAAATACTCATTAAAAACTTTAATGTTAAATTTGATTTTTTTGTTTTAATAATTTCAAAATAACATAAGTTGCAATGTACTTGTCAACTTAGAGTACAGAAATTGCAGGACAGTGGTCCAGTGTCTCAAGACCATTTGAAAAATATCCTAACATTTACAGTTTTGAATCTTATTTAGTTATGATTATTTTCTCATTCCCTTTTTTTTTTAAAAAAAAAAAAAAAAGAGATCTTCACTAATTTATTTGTGTTGAAGAGATTACAGTTTGTATCTGTCCTACAAATCGAGCAATTTGAGGTGGACAGAAGATGTCAAAGCTTAAAATTATCTGCTAGACAGTAAGTGGTAAGTAGACTATGCGGACTATGTTGTAGAGCTGTACAATAACTTTGGTGAGAAGGGAATTCAGGGGGTCTCTAGTCCAACCTCCAGACTACAGCAGGACCACGTCTGGGATCAGACCTCCAGTTACTGAGGGCTTTGTCCAACTGGATCTTGAAAATATTCTAATGGTGGAGTTTTTGTGCTCCAATGATGAACAGTCTCCCTGGGCAGCCTGTCCCACTGTTGTGCTGTCCACAGGGAGGAAAAGGTTTTCCTTGTATCCAGCCTGAACATCTCTTGTCTCAGTTTATGCTCATTGTCCATCTTCCTCCCATTAGGCATAGCTGTAAAGAACCTGGTTCCCTCTCCGCGATAACTTCTCTGCAGGCACTTGAGGGCTGCTGTTGGGTGCCCCCAAAGACATCCCTGATCCAGGATGAACCAGCCCTCAGCTTCTCCCCACTGGGCAAGTGGTCCAGACTCACACCATTGTGGGGGCTCTCTGCTAATCTTACTCCAGTTTATAGATGATTTTCTTGTATCAGGGTCCCCAAACTGGAGATGATGTTAAGGAACTGTAATAAGTCTGTTCTTGAATAGCAATTCAAATACTGATACAACCAGTAATTCTAATGCTGCTCATATCACTACATTTGTTTGTTTGTTTGTTTGTTTCCGAAAGAATTATCTCTTCATACAATGTTATACACTAGCATCTTGTTTTCATGTAGTAACTCTGCTTTTAAGTTAGACTGATTTCAATCCATAAGGTGAGTGCAGATTTATAAAGATGAGAGCAAGTTCTATGTCACAGCTTTCCTACTGCCAAAATCTATCAGAAAATCCATACAATATTTTCCTCAGAAAGAATATTTTGCAAAATTATACATGCTACACAAAATACCTTGCTAGAATATATGCAAAATCACCAGGTGGTGAATATAATGCAGCAAAGTAAATAAATGAAATATTTTCTAAAATAGAAAACATTAACATTTAGTTACATAATGCTTTTTTTTTTTTTTTTTGTCTTAACATAGAAGGGGAAAAAGAGGCAATTGGAAGTATCCAAAGGTTGTCATTCAAGAATGTTGTAGGCAGTCCTCTGAGTAATAAGTATTACATCATCCTAAGAACGTAAAGTTTACACAAGTGAGCAGAAAAAAGAAAAAAAAAAAAAAAAAAAAAGGATAATGAGAAAAATGTGCCCAAACTGAGAAAAAAATCCAGACTTCTTATGTTAGTGGTTTTTTCGCTATTCTATGCCTGCATCCTATGCTTAATATATCTGTTATTTTCTTTTTCAACAGTTAGGAGGCTTTATTTGGATTTCCTGTGTCAATGCAATTATTTCCCATAAGAACAGTTATTAAAGGCAGTGAAATGACTCTATACATTATACTCAGGAAGTCACCTCTACTGACAGAAGGTTTTTATAAAAACAAGGATTTCCTCTCTTCGCATAAATGATTGCTTTTTAAAAATGGAAGTTAATTAGAAAGGAAATTACAAGTGCAGCTATGCAAAAACTAATTCCAATAACATGAAACAAATCCAGGACTTGAAAAAAGCCTGATTTGGGGAAATAGCCTTAATTACAACTTGTTCTTCTTTGTAAGTATTTAGCAGCTCTATATTTGGTAAACAGGAAAGGCTGAATCTATTTTGCGTTGTCTGTAAAACATAAACAACTAGGGCACTGATTTATAGGACTCAAGTTTTGGCTCCAGTAGAAACACCTTATGCCCTAGGAGTGGCATAAATTGTTAATCTCAGATAAGTATGGGTCCTGTCAAAACAGAAAATCATTAATTAAATAATCAAATAGATTAAAAGAAAAAATGTAATATTATTACAGATTTTTTTTTTTTCCCAGATTGAATGTTCACTGAAGGCATGCATGCCAGAGTTACAGATGCTTGCAATGAAAGTGCTTCCTACTGACTACAATGTGCCTCTCGCGGGACATCTTGGCATTCTCCTCTTACATCAAGGCTGTCAAACCCATTTTCACCAGGGGCCACATCAGCCTCACAGTTGCCTTCAAAAGGCCAAACGTAATTTTAGGACTGTACAAATGTCAGTTATCCCCCCTCTCCATTACTTCACAAAGTTGTCTGAATCTATTATAGTAGAGATCTAATACAAACACAAGAATAAGTTTCAGTACAGCTTAACAAAAAACACATCGGTCCTTTATAACATGTAGCGGTAATAAACAAATTACCAAGCATCATAGACTTCAGTCTGTTAGGTTCCTACAGAAGCCCCTAATATTTTTTTTTAACTAACATCTTTGCTGTCACGGTTACACATGCTATTGATATAAAAATGTGAGAATATTTCAGGTGATATAAACAGCTTAATAAACAGAAAAATTATGACCAAATACTCCCTCATCTGAAGGGAAGATGTTGCTTAAGGTGATTATTTATGCCTCTGACATTTTAGACCACATTTTGAAGAATTCAGTGTCTTGCGATAAGTGTCTATGAAGCATGTGTAGTCACGTGTAAGAATATCTGCAGCACATTGACAATTGAAGTCAGTTTCCTTAGGGAGGAGACTCAAGCTGTATGATAAAGGGGGAACTATATGCTACAAAATATTTCAAAGAGAATTTTTGCAAGTGTTTATCTAGTACAGGCAAGATCTTCAGTTTAACAGGTGTTTTTAGAAAACTCATATTATTCACACATAACTTGCTTCTAACAAGCTACAATTGTTGTATAGTATGTTATAAAAGGAGAATGCTTGAGAAAGGAAAAAACCAACAAAAAAGCAATGGAATTACAGAGTAGTACAGTAGCTATAAGGAAAGCAACAATAAATTGGCCTGAACAAGAGGCAAGAGATTTTTTTCTTTTTTCTAAGTAGTTTTCACAATAAATACTGCTATAATATTGTCACTGTACTGTATGCCAAGTTCATACTCATGAAGATAAATGATATCTAGTGGTCCATCAGAGTGCATCCTTAGATTGGCTTTGCTTTTATATGTAGGGTTGTACTGAGAACTCACATTTCTAAATGACCTTCATTCTCAAGGCCTGTTGCAAGAAATTAGTGGTTAGAATAAGCTGTCAGCCATTACAGCTGACTCACTGAATTATCTCAAGATTTAATCTGAGGAATTATCTGATTAAATATTTGCTTCAAGACTCAGGAGAGCAAAGTTTGAGATTTCAGAGCTACATTAGTAATATTTCTGTGTTTCTTCTGCATCTTAATTATATCATAAGGTGAATTTCATTTTACACTTGCAATGCTATAATAATCACAGAATCATAGAATCATTTGGGCTGGAAGGGACCTTCAAAGGTCATCTAGTCCAACCCTCCTGCCATGAGCAGGGACATGTTCAACTAGATCAGGTTTCTCAGAGCCCCTTCCAGCCTGTCCTTGAATGTTTCCAGGGATAGGGCATCTACCACCTCTCTGGGCAACCTGTTCTAGTGTTTTACTACCCTCATTGTAAAAAGTTTCTTCCTCATGTCTAGCCTGAATCTCCCCTCCTTTAGTTTAAAACCACTAACCCTTGTCCTATCACAACAGACCCTGCTAAACGTCTGTCCCCATCTTCCTCATAGGCCTCTTTTAAGTACTAAAAGGCCACAATAAGGTCTCCCTGGAGCCTTCTCTTCTCCAGGCTTTTAATCTTTTTTCATAGCAGAGGTGTTCTAGAACTCTGATCATTTTTGTGGCTTCCTCTGGACCAGCTCAAACAGGTCCATGTCTCTCCTTTGCTGAGGGCTCCAGAGCTGGACATAGTACTCCTGGTGGAGTCTCACCAGAATGGAGTAGAGGGGCAGAATTACCTCTCTCGACCTGCTGGCTATGCTTCTTTTGATGCAGTTGAGAATAAGGTTGGCTTTCTGGGCTGAAAGTGCACATTGCTGGCTCATGTCCAGTATTTCATCCACCAGTACCCCTAGGTCCTTCCCTGCAGGGCTACTCTCTGTCCATTCATCTCCCAGTCTGTACTGGTACCACAGGTTGCCAGTATAGGCTAAAAGGTAGCATGGAGTCAAATCCACTTCATGGCTGATCACAAGTGATGTTCCCCACAGCTCAGTATTGGGGCCAGTTTTGTTTAAAGTCTTTATCAATGATCTGGATGAGGGGATTGAGTACACTCTCAGTAAGTCTGCAGGTGACACCAAGTTGGGTGGGAGTGTTGATCTGTTTGAGGGTAGAAAGGCTCTACAGAGGGAATCTGGACTGGCTGGATCCATGGGCTGAGGCCAGTGGTATGAGGTTTAATTAGCTCACTTGTGACCCAAGTGCTAGGTCCTGCACTTGGGTCACAACAACCCCAGGCAACACTGCAGTCTTGGGGAAGAGTGGCTGGAAAGCTGCCTGGCAGAGAGGGATCTGGGGGTGTTGATGAACAGCTGGCTGAACATGAGCCAGCAGTGTGCCCAGGTGTCCAAAAACACCAACAGCATTCTGACATGCATAAAGAATAGAGTGGAAAACAGGAGTAGAGAAGTGATCATCCCCCTACACTCAGCACTGATGAGGCCCCACCTTGAATACTACAGGAAAGACATTGAGGTGCTGGAGAAAGTGCAGAGGAGGGCAATGAAGCTGGTGAGGGAACTGGAGCACAAGTCTTAGGAGGAGCGGCTGAGGTAAAAGGGGCTGATCAGCCTTGAGAAAAGCAGGGTCAGGGAAGACCTTGTCACTCTCTACAACTGCCTGAGAGGAGATTTTAGCATAGAGGGTGTTGGTCTCTTTTTCCAAGTAGCAAGTGGTAGGACAAGAGGAAATGGCCTCAAGTTGTGCTAGGGGAGGTTTAGATTAGATATTAGGAAAAATTTATTTACTGAAAGGATTGTCAGGCGTTGGAACTGGCTGCCCAGTGAAGTGGTGGAGTCACCATCCCTAAAGGTGTTTAAAAGATGTGTAGATGAGATTCTTAGGGACGTGGTTTAATGCCAGATTTAGATTATGTTTGGACACAATGATCTTTAGGGTCTCTTTCAACCATACGAATCTATGATTTTATATTTTCAGACCACTGAAAAATACTCCTGCACTTATTTTGTCTTTTAAAAGATAATAATAAAATCAAATTTTGTTGATGAGAGACAGAAATCACTCTTTTATAACTCCATCATGAACTTGTAAAGCACACTAGTATTTTCTTGAATTATTTTGTGTAAAGGCAGAAATATATACCTAGGTTTTTTACAGTGAATTTTAAACTCTTGAAAATAAATATTCTCTGACCTTCGAAAACAATAGGCAGCTTATTGCCAGCTTCCTCACCAATATCTCCCATCAGTCATTACTTCTGGCATGATGATATTTTCATTAAGTGATAGACTTAACTGATTGATCTTGCACGTAAAACTGTTGCAAGGTCCAATGGCAGGATCTTGGAAGGAAGGCACTCATATCTAGTGAATCTGAGCCCATAAGAGTTATTTAGTTAAAAAAGCAAAGGTAGATACCCATCAGTGACCAAAACATATTCTGGTAAGGAATTCATGCAGAATATGTTCAGATTTATTTCTCGTAATGACACAAATCAATTCTTCTACCGAGGGTCAATTGCAAGACTCTTGCAAGTAGTGAGTCTTATGTTTCACCGGAGATTGTCCCAAGTGATTTTTCCAAAGCAAACGAAAACAACAAAAGATAAGAAACAAGACAACACGCACAAATGCAGTATATTGGAAGATGGTTACATGAAGAGCTTCTGTCATTACTTAGAATGTCATTCTAAATAGTTATCCAGAGATTCTCCCAACAAAGCAGGAATCTGCAACAGTTTGGCATCTTATCTAACAATGAAAAAAAACTTCTAAACGTGATGTGAAATTACGTGTACATGCAAAGTAAATTTAATTTTTGAAATTTTTTAATGCCTTATAGCTATGTTTTACTTGCTAATGCTGCAGGTGAAACTAATAGTGAGTCTAAAGATTACCTCTTTTTCTTAATACAAACTGTGCTAATCATTTCATATGCACAGAAAAGCTAATAACTTGACTATTAAAATTTCAACAGCTATTTATTACAGACCATCATAAGCATTAATATAAAGAGGACTGCAGCAACAGAAATAATTTTGCCAATTATACTTGACTGGGACCATCTTAATTGTTATATGGATGTATAGTGGATAATAGGACTAAACATGTTGTGCTGAAGGCAGAAATTAGATTAATGTAATGGACAATGAACTGAGAACCTACTTTTACAAAAACAAAGACGCCAGGCTTAAAACAATGTAACTCTTAATCTGTTTTCTTCTAGTGAATGCCAGCATGATACAACAACTTGATTCTCAAACACCGTATGACGAAGCGTTACATTAAACTGGAAAGAAATGTCATCCAATCGTTTATTTTGATAACCACAACATTGAATTTTCCAATCATCCATACAAGAATGGCAGATAGCTAACCATGACTTATTAATGTAAAATATTTGCAATATTAAACTGTACCACTCTAAATTTCCTTTTCAAGGTGTTAAATAAGGATTAAGAAAGTATAAAAAAGTGTGTAAAAATATGGTTATTATTACTACTACTACTATTACTATTAGTAGTAGTACTACTAGTACTTTCACTATGATTATTATTTAAGAGGAGTTTGGAACGGCTGAAAAAACACTTCAAGTATTAAAGTGCTATGACTTTTAAAAGTTTTACAATATCCAGGTACAGGAAGAACTGCTAGTTTGATTTTAACACAGTCTGTGTGTTTTACTGGCATTATGATATACTTTAAATATCATAATTGCAACCATTTGGCAATCATGGAATGTTGCATCACAACACATTTATAGCAGACAGTTTCCTCAACTGATATAATAAATGGAATACTCTTCATATGCAACAACTACATCTGGCTGCTAAAACTCAAATCAATAATATCTAACAGTACAGGTACCTCACATTTAAATTTCACTCTTCGAAAATGATGGATGAGAGTCAGAAGATATAATTAAGGAGAATACTGTCAAGATTTACTATTTAAAAACAGAACTCTTGCAATTTTGTATCTTCTTTACTATCCTAAAGCTATTTTCAAAGCATTGGTATTATTTAACAATACTACTTGATTCTCATCTCTCATATTAATGCATATGTTACTGAAAATATAACAGGACATGGAAAGAGATATTTAGAAATAAAAAGAATAAGACAACGTCTCAACAAAATTTACTTATAAGCCACTTGGAAGCAGATTTTTGCTCTTCAGTAAGACAGAATATCTACTGGAAAACATTAAGCTGAAGAAGTCTTTGATACCGTGCTACTATAGATTAAACCTAAACATTTCAAATTATGTATGCAATAAACACACATCAGCTTACACTGGGATAAATTTAAGCTATATATTGCTGAATGACAGGACATTTGCAGTTTGTTGGTGGGGCTTTACAAGTACAGATAAGGTTTGATTTTTTTACCTTTAATAAATCAATAAATCTCCTCCTTTTTTTTTTTTCTTTTTTCTTTTCTTCTTTTTTTTTTTTTTTTTCCCAGTGAACGGTATTCTAATCCTGGTTTATTTTTATTTTGTAAAAAGTACTCTACAAAGAGCTGCACAGATTTAAGGATTCACAGCTGTTTTTAGCGGTCGGGTAGAATTATTTTTAAAAAGATAGGAGAAATCTTGCTCCAAACTCTTGGCTTGTAGGCTCACACTTAAACTTCTGCGTACAAATTGATTGGGGGGAATATATAGAGAGATATTTAAGAAATTTTCAAGATTCTGAGTAATGCAGAAAAAAGGTGGTTTGACATCATGTACAGATTAGACACATTGGTAGATACATGAGTAAAAATATTTTCCCTAGGCTTGGATATTTCAGGAACTTGCATTTTTAGCAGCTATTTAACACTAGTGGGGATCTTCTTTTGTGTTTACTTAGCTTTTTAACATTAAGCAGAAAAAGCATCTATGCTGAATGTTTGCCGAGCTAGATCATCTGGTAAATTAAATCTGACACAGCATCCCCACCAGCTCAGCACCTGGTCCTGCCAAGTGCAGCTCTTTATAAGTGTGATGGGTTCAGCCCAGCACCACCTGCATGGTTTGGCAATGCTACTGATTGCCTCTCAGTCAAAGCTGTTCACCAGAAGCTCTTACCCACCCCTTAAGCACCTGTAGTGCAGCAACAGAGCAGGATGTAGATAGAGATTTACAAAGGCTGGACTCGAGGCCAGCTTTCAAGAAGACATATATGGAGTGTCCATAAGGTCTATGAGAAGAGGGGGACCAGAGGGCAGTGAAGTGGCATTTTCAAGCACCAGAGGCACTGGCAGCATCTTCCTTCATGGGCCGTCCATTGACAATGAAGAGTAGTTTCACTCCCTGAGAGAGTTGCTGAGCAATTACTTCAAAGTCACCCCATTCTGTGTGCTTGGTTCATTGTGTATTTCTAACTCATAATAGTTCATTTCCTGTTACTGATTTTTGGTAGTTGAGTGGATTTTTAAGAATAGCTAGAATTCAGCTTGCTCTTGACTAATAACTCAGTCTCTTTCTCCCTACCCCCTGTCCTGACCCTTCTCTTAGCTCTTCACAAAAGTCCCTAGCCTGGGTCTGACCTTCATTTCCTGAAACTCACAATAATTTGCCTTTAAAAGGTTGCTTGTGTAAGCAATTTTAACATGGCAACTCTGACATTTTATGCAATACTGACATTATGAATTAGTGGAAGTAAAACTCTGAAATGGAGAGAAAATCCTTGAGAGAGTGTGAGGGAGGAGGCAAGTACCAGAGGAAAATGTAAGTGGCTGAAAAGGTGTTATCTGAGCAACAAATACAGTTAAAAAATAATATTTTTAAAACACATCATAAACAGAGAAAATGCCCAAAACAACAGAAAAATAAACAAGGATAGCGAGTACTTAATCTTTTGACATTTACAACTGAAGAGAAAAAAAAAAAAGTTATTACCTAGTTTTATCAAATAATCAAGAATCACAGATGTTGGATTATCTCCAGAGACAGCAAACTCAATGAATATAAAGTCAAAACTTTATCCTACATTTGTAAGCACTGAATTAGTTCCATAAACCTCAACATCTCTGAAGAAAAAAGGACCAATACAGGAGGATCACTAGTCATTAAAGTTACTTGCGCTGCTGTCCTCTTCTGGCAACTCTCTCTCCAGTGTGCCCAGTGATCCAACAGAAGCAGACAAGAGGGGACTAGAGTGGGGAAATATAATGTGTGGTTAAGGTGAGTTAGATGAAACTGACCTAGACAGGTAGAAGCATCTCTTGGTTTTAGCTACGCTTGTAAACTCCTTTGTTGCTGGTCTTCTGTCTTGTCAGATTTCCTGGAACATAACCACAGAATCAGACTCACAGAATACTTGAGTTTGCAAGGAACATCTGGAGGTCATCTGTTCCAACTCACATGTTCAAACCGGCACACCTAGAGGTGGTTGATATATTCCTGGACAGAAGACTGTCCAGATGGCTTTTGAATATTTCTAATGATGGAGACTACACATCTCTGTGAAACTTCTGCCAGTACTCAGTCACCCTCACAGTAAAAATATGTTTCCTGATGTTCAGATGGAATCTCCTGTGTTTCAGTTTGTGCCCTTTGTCTCTGGCCCTGTCGCTGGGCAACGCTGAAAAGAGCCTGGCTCTGTCTCATTTACACCCTCCCTTCAGGTATTAGTGTACATTGATAAGAGTCCCCCTGAGCCTTCAATTCTCCAAGCTGGAATCCCTATTCTCATATGACAGATGCTCCAGTCCATTAATCATCTTGTTCACTGGACTCTCTCCTGTAACTCCATTTATATAGCTCTTGTGCTGGGGAGCCGAGAACTGGACACAGAAATCCAGGTGGTGCTGAGAGTACACTCTGCCACATCAGCCAGATCATTAATGAAAATTTCAAATAGGACTGGATCCAGTATTGACAGGTGTACACTACTGATTACTGGCCTCCAACTGGACTCTAGTTTCAGGGTCTGCTCTTCTGTCGGTTTTCAATCCCACTCACTGTCTGATCATCCAGCCTGTACTTCATCAGCTTCCCTGTGAAACTCCTTATGGAGGCAGCACTGAAAGTCATCCTGAAGTCTGGATAGAAAGCATTCACTGCTCTCCCTGCTTCTAACAAGCCAGTCACTTTGTCAAAGAAGTTTATCAAGTTGGTCAGTCCACTGATGAATCCATGTTTAGACAGTATTTCTTCATTTCTCCCAGGTTATCTGTCCCTGCTTCTGTGTTCTGTACATCGGCTTTTTATGTTTGAGTTTGGTCAGGAGTTCCTTGTTCACCCATGCAGGCCTTTTGGGATTTTTGTCTGATTTTCTGCTCATTGGGATCTACCACTTTCAACCTTGGAGAAGGTGACACTTAAATATATTAAAGTTTTCCTGTGCCCCTCTTCCCTCCAAGGCCTCTATTCTTCTCACTTTTAGCCTCTTGACAGACTGAGGTCACTCACTGGCTGTGAGTGCACAGCCCATCTCTTTTCTACAGGTGTTCTCACAGCACATTTTTGACTGTACAGAGGATCCTGCATCCTCTGAGTAGAGTACTCCATGTGTATACTCTTTCAGCAGAAGGCTTGAAGGTTGAAACCATTAGTAAGGCTTACAAAGACTCTTTAAAATGCAATTATTTCAAAAGATTTGGTTTCACTTTAATAGTGATTTTAAAGGGCTACCTTTCCCTTTGAGGGCCAGCATTATTGACAGGATAATGTGGTCTCTGTGAGTTGTGCTGTGAAGAGGGAAAGACATCTGCATGGATGGCAGGGCCAAAACTAGATCTGGGATGTGTTACTGGTTGGAAACCAGGGGAGACTGTCTTAAAAAGTACCAATGCTTATTACACTTTTTTGCAGAGTTATACAACATTTGAGTCAGGGAACTGAATTTTAATATTTTATACTGTGGTTTAACTATACTACTTTTTAGTCAGATTACACAAGCAAACAGTCAGGAAATTGCACTTTAAGGTGGACCATACTAGGAATTTCTGAAATCAGTGAGTATTTAATGAAAATTAAAGTGAAACTTGCATCCTACTAAGAACCAATATAAAACATTTTGATAAAGAGACATCAATGTTTATTTGGGATGTTATATAAAGACAAATATTGTTGACCTCTCACTAAATATGACAGAAAAGGTAGTGGCATAGAAGTCCATTTTAGCATTGTAGGTTTCCTAAACAATCACCCTGTAATAACAGAAAAAATGTGTTCACTGTGAACTCAAATTATAATGCCTGTCCTATCTTTTTCTGAATCTCAGGTTTTTTAACTTTTCTCTGAAGGAGCTGAGGCAACATTTCATATCTAGCACTTAAAATAAGCCAATGTGAAGGAGACAAGACCTACTCCTTAAACTATGTAATCAAAAGTGCTATTTCTTCTCTCCCTGCCAGGAGGAATCCCAATTGGCTTAAGTCATAAAATGGGCAAAATTCACTTAATAAGCAGCTATTTAAAAAAATAGGCCAGGGCTTATTTATTCAAGGCACAGTAAACACTTGCCAGTTTTCTTATGGTCTTTTCCTTTGCATTTATTAGCGTAGCATCAAAGTCACTGACAGTTACTGTTCTTCCTATTGCTCAGCAGTTAACTATCCTTTACTGAGTGAGGATAAGCTTATTAAAAGCTGCAAGGGCAGATTCTCCCTTCCTCATAATTTTCTGCTCACTTTCAGATTATTCTATTAAGGTTTCTCTCCTGGTATCCACTCTCACATTCATCTTTAAAGGTTTCACTTTTTCTAACCACAATTTTTATGAAAATGGTTTTCCCTCCTCTTTGCATTTAAGCACTATGAGGGAGGAATGTTACCAATGACCCAGAGACACCCAAGTTCCTCATTTACAAGCCTTGGTGTAACCATCACATGCAGATAGATGCTTCATTTACAGTGGAACATGCTCAGCCAAAAGGTGGTCTAGACTGTGACCAGAGAAATGACTGAGGTCAGCTAATTGCAAGTGGTGTGTTCAGAATTTCATCTGCATACTATTTCAGCTATTTAAGAAAAAAATTCAAGCTGAAACTGAAGATGTACATCTGCAGAAAGGTAAATGTTTGACAATTTTCAAATTTATCTTCTCCAGCAAAGAGGAGATAATTCTTATTATTAGACACTGCTGCAACATTTCCTTCCTTTTTTATGACATTGTAAGAGAGCGAAAACCACACTTTTCATTAGAAAACATCAGTAACTCCAGTTATCAGCGGTGCACACAGAGCATTAGAGCAAGATTACAATATGGATGAGAATAGCAGTCATTCACATTAAAAAATCAGGATTTTACTCTCTCTTATTCCCCGTTTAAGAAGAGAAAGAAATATATATGCCTAAGATTTAAGAATGTGAAGTCAGTCCTGTCAATGACAGCAAATACTGTACAAACTATGCATCACAAACAAACTTGACATATCTCTGGCTACTTGGCACTGCTGATACCAAATTTCCCCAAACATTATTATCTCAATAAGTGGAGAACTGTTACTTTTCAAAGGAGAGACACATATTTCTCCTTGTCATGCTACCATGACAAATGGTACCATTATGGTCTTCCTTAGCAAAGAATATATTACTTCATTTTTAACACTCACTGTAATGCAGAGTAAACTGTTTCAGATGTTCTGCTGCTGGAGTTAATTCACCACTTTTATGATAGTTTTGCCTAAAGAGCAGAGACTTCATCACAATGTTTCTAATTATCTGTCAAGCAGAGATCCTTGAACACTGACAGAAGACCATATGCTTAAGGGCAACTGTGTGCTCCACAAAACAACGTGAAGCTTTGTCATCTCCCACTAGCAGATAGCCTCTGCATATGACGGTAACAGCAAACATGCTACCTTGACGTAAACAGTGGTTGCACCAGAAAAAACCTTATGTTTCATGATCAGTGATCTTCAGTTCAGTTTCCACACATAATTCCTCCAGGGTCTTCCCATGTATTGGGATGTTACAACAGATTTGTGCATAGTTCAAATAGAGCAAATGCAACCAAATGTATTTCAAATGAAGAAAAAATCATAATTTTGCCTGAAATTATAGCCTCAGTTAGAGCAAGCTGTTGCTTCCAGACATTAAACAGGCTGATTTCAATCCCTCAAGGCTGTTCATCCAAAGGAGTCAAATGACATGTGACTTTGCTTGCTGACTGTTCCATCAGACCAAGCCTTTTTTTTGGCCACTGGCTGCTGTTTGTATACTAAAGCTGCCCTAGGCTCTAGCATAGCTTTATCAGGAAAACAATGGAGGCACCCTCTCCACAGGTGAAGCTGCCTGCATATTCCTTCTCCATCTGACAAGCCAGTTTCATTGTTGTCTTCCACTTTGCTCTTTATGCCCGTAACCTTTCAGGTGGGCATTGCTTATATTTAACTGAAATAATGAAATATCATGAAATATAACAAAGGCAACTGTAGAGTCTTGCATCTGGGCAGGAACAACCCCAGATTCCAGTATAGGTTGGGGAACGGCCTATTAGAGAGCAGTGTAGTGGAAAGGGACCTGGAGGTCCTGGTGGACAGGAGGATGACCATGAGCCAGCACTGTGCCCTTGTGACCAGGAAGACCAATAGCATCCTGGGGTGTATTAGAAGGGGGTGGTTAGCAGGTCGAGAGAGGTTCTCCTTCCCCTCTACTCTGCCCTGGTGAGACCACATCTGGAATATTGTGTCCAGTTCTGGGTCCCTCAGTTCAAGAAGGACAGGGAACTGCTGGAGAGAGTCCAGCGCAGGACAACAAAGATGAATAAGGGAGTGGAGCATCTCCCTTATGAGGAAAGGCTGAGGGAGCTGGATCTCTTTTGCTTGGAGAAGAGGAAATTGAGGGGTGACTTCATTAATGTTTACAAATATATAAAGGGTGAATGTCACGAGGATGGAGCCAGGCTTTTCTCAGTGACAACCAGTGGTAGGACAAGGGGTAATGGGTTCAAACTGGAACACAAGAGGTTACACTTAAATTTGAGAAGAAACTTCTTCTCAGTGAGGGTGACAGAGCACTGGAACAGGCTGGCCAGGGAGGTTGTGGAGTCTCTTGCTCTAGAGACATTCAAAACCCACCTGGACACCTTCCTGTGTAACCTCATCTAGGTGTTTCTGCTCTGGCAGGGGGTTTGGACTAGATGATCTTTTGAGGTCCCTTCCAATCCCTAACATTCAGTGATTCTGTGATTCTGTGATTAGAGAAAGGTTCTCAGTCACTCGGTAGGCAAGAAATTAGATGAAGATGAATATATTTCTAGAAAAAGATCTAATAGCCACTGAGCACAAGTTTGCACAGTCAATAGAGGAAGAAGGAAAGCTACAATATTATTGTTTGATACATAGGTATACTATGCAAGTGTGAATTACAACTAATAATCAGTACATAATTCATTACAGTATGGTTAGTACAGTAAATATAAAAATCAATTCATAATAATATTTGGATGCTACAGACAAAGTGAAAGTGCATTATAAATTTGATTTAATTGTTCATAAATTTATGTTTGTTCTATGACAAATCAAGACACATACATCAACATTACTCTCAGAGCTGGAGCTGAAATGAATACAAAACACCTCTTCCACTCAGTGGGCAGCAGGTAGGAAGTTTTCAGTTTATGCTCTGTAATTCTGTAAGAATAGGCAAATATAACATCCTACAGTTATATTTTATTTTGAAATAAATAGGTCTTACAATTTTTCTAACGCTTTCCATTATTTAAGACTCCTGTCACCCTAAAGCTGGCCACCTCATAAGTTTTTCCATAGACATGCTTGGATTTCCACATGTAGAGTTTTTCTAAAAGCATACACATACATACGTCACCATCAGCCAATAGCTTTATAAAAGATCCAGTTTCATTTTGTAGGAGCTTGGGTTGACTGAAAGCTGAAGCAACATCATCCATAACAGCACATAAGAAAGCCAAAAAGAGAAACAAAAAAAACCCAAGACAACATGTGTTGCATTTGCATAAAAGCAACAGCACATAATCTCTCTTCTAGAGCAGGTAGCATTGAGAAGTATGAATCTAATTTAGTAGGAAACTTGAATACAAATAACAGCCTTAAAAGGAAATGTCTACCTGGGCAGAACCCAGGACTTTACTTTTTATGATACCCCTTCAATTCCTCAGTCTTTCTCCATCCTTATAATCATGGTTTAACTGACAAAACTTAGAGGGAGTGGGAGGGACATTTTTTACTGAATAACATTAATTCTCAAGAGACTAAGAAAGGCTAAGTCTACTTCAGTGAAAGTGTGGCTAAATTGGAGCAGATTAATGGAAGAAAACGGTTGGTGCTGATGATATTTAGGCCACATCACACACATTTTGGGGGTTAGACTAGCTTTAGTCTGATCTCATTAACTAAATGCCTATGAATTACTGCAATACATTTTTGATTTCAGTTTCACCTGAAAAAGAATCACTTTGTGCTCTCCAAGACTACTCCAAGCTCCCAAACTATAAACCAAAGAGAGTTAAGTGAAATTATCAGGACATATATTCCACAAGAACAATTTTGATCTGAACTAAAACATTCAAGTAGATACACTTTAAGCAGTGATGACACATACAATACAGAATAAGAGAAAATAAATTACATTGGAAATAGGATAATAGCTAAAGCACAAGTGAAAAAGAAGAAAAAAAATAGAGAGAACAGAAAAGCAGCATGGAACAAACAAATATTTCCACTAATTGAACCAGAAGTCTCCTTCTTTCTTTAAGTTTCTCTTAAATATTCATATCCATGTGTTCAACAACGATATTTTTTTTGATTTCTAAATAATATTATGTACCAAACCTGAAAGAGGTGCGAGGGTAAAGAAAAAATAAACTATCATCTAGAAACATATTGAGAATTTTTATCACATCATACATTTATATGCTAAAATATTTTTTTCTTGTAGAATAGTTACAATTGAAAGAATGATAGTGTAAAACAAGTATTCTGAGGTGCATCTGGACCAGAAATCTGTTTAATTGAGTTAATAAAGAACTAGGCAACCTTTCACTAGTTGTTTGCAGATACGAATACAAAAGAAGAATAACAGTTGCTTACATACTAACCAAGTAATCTTTTTCATTAGCCTACTGACAATGCTGTTGTAATGATAAACTTAGGTGTGTTTCACTCCTACTGTCTATTGCTATAACTTAATAATTCTAAGCTGCTATTAACTCATATAACCTTGTGGACTTCAGTGCTATTATGCTAATTTACATGACCCACGTAACCTGTCTTTAGAATTTTTCATGTACTATAACTCATCTCTTGTGCATCTTCATTACAACCCACTCTCAATATGGTACTTTTGCAGTGAAGTACCTGACTCCTTCAACATGTAAATATTTATCTTCCCGATATCTTTTCCATATTTTGTTTTACAATATGTATATCATTCAAACTAAGTACTGAACATAAATTACTACTTTCTTCTTAGATAAATTGCATTATGATCTCAGCAAAGTTTTGCTATTTTTTCATAAACACCAACAGGTACATAACACTATGAGACTAGAAGTACACAGGGCAGAATTACTTTGACTGTGTGCAACTCAATTTCAATCCAGAAGTGTCCAAGAGTGTTTCAAAGTCCTTTCCAACCTGCCTGTTTTAATTAAGGCTTATCATCATTACGGCTAAATCATGCAAGCTACTGTACTTCTGCACTAAAAGTGGCATGTTAAGTCATTAAATTCACTGTACCGTAATAACTGATTTTGGTCCTTCTTTTTTTTTTTTTTTTTTTTTAAGACACATAATGTGTCTATTGTTTCTAAATTCTCAATTTCTTTGGAAAACAAAGATAGCAAGTTCCACTTGCTTTGTTTTAGAGACTGTGAGATTACACACACACACACAAAAAAAAAAAAAAGGTAACCAGAAGAGAAGAGAAGAGAAGAGAAGAGAAGAGAAGAGAAGAGAAGAGAAGAGAAGAAAGAGAAAGAACAGTATGAAGAGAAGGAAGAGGAAGAACAATAAGACTAGCACATCACTGACTAAGTTAAATAGAGTTACAAAATAATTTAGATTGAAAGAGATCTTTGGAGATCATCTGGTCTAACTCTCTAATCGAAGCAAGATCTATTGCAAAGTTAGATCCAAGCCCAAAGTTAGTTTAATTCAAATAATTATCCTTTTATATTAGCAATAACATAAATGTCTCTATATCAGCTTCTGAAGTTATCACTATATTTGAAAGTGCCATTGGTAAAATTTTCAGCATGGCTTGAATTGACCTGCTGGTTTGGTTTTTTTTTTTCACTCTATTTTTCATTTTATAATGCTTTTACAGCTTGTAGGTGCTAACCTGCATTCAAGAGTATCAAATTATCAAACATACTTTGAGATTTTTTTTTTTTTGTTAGAAAAAAAGAAAAAAAAAGGAAGAAAAAATAGAGAGATCTAAATGATCAAATAAAGAACATTGAAAGACATTATACAGATATATATCACAGCTACAGACAAAATGGAACTAGAAAATGTTACAAGATCAGTATAACAGCAGCAAGTGTATTTCTGTGCTCTGTAGTAGCTCATCTGAATGTCTAGCAGACTGTAGTGCTTAGCCTTTTATGAAAATAGTACCACATGATATGTATTGCAAAATGTCAGGATATTAAACTATATCTACTAGTGGTAGACCTATTAAAGTTTTCTCTGTTTTCTCAGGTTAGTGAAAAAGAAGATACTGATTTGGAAGATATTTGTGAGGCTATTTGTTACAGTACAGGGAAATATTTCCACTACCCAGAATGCATCTTAGATCAAAACCGAGACAAAATGAATGAAACAGAAAGAACGGGGGAAAAAAAATTAAACCTATAGCTTAGAAACTGTGGCAAATACATACCCACAGACATACTGGGGCATTGGTAAAAAATTAATACCTGTTAACATAAAGCAAACACTAGGTCTATTCATTATAGTGGTCCACTATAGTGGTTACACTATCACACAAGGAAACACACTTTTTATTTTCATCAGTGAGAGATTCTGAAGGATGTTCCAAATTACTGTGGGGTTTTTTTGTGAAGAAGAATTAACTAACATATATGAAAAAATTAATAAATCTGCCTCTACACATCCTTTTATACAAGAGAAGAGTACATCAAATCATTTTTACTGGGACCTGAATGACTGTCTTGTTTTTGAAAATCTTTGTATTATTCAACTAAGAGAAAGGTGTTGTTTGAAACACCTTTGGAATTTTGAGTGAGTTGTAAAAGAAACAGAATCTAGACACTAGAAATCATTACACATACATTAAAAAAATGAAAACACATATTCTACAAAGGTAAACACATACATCAACAAACACACAAAAAAAAGAAAGTGTGTTCTCAGTCATCTCAAAAACTGTTTTTCTTCCTGTTCAAAGCAAGTATTCACTTTTAGTGTAACATCAACAAGATACTAATAAAAAAGCTTTCTAACATCTAACTCATGCAGGTTTTGGTGTTGTTTCTTCAGAATCTGGAATTAATATTTTAACTTGTTCCTAATGATTATTTCCACATGGTCTCTTGATGTAATTGCAAAGTGTGAATATAATCATTTAGTCTGACAAAGAATGTGGTACTTTTAAGCTCATGATGCACAAGTACCGTCTGCCCAAGGCAATATTTGGGTGTTTTTTAACATTACTGTGAGGACTACATGAACAACCGAACTAAACAAAAATAGATAATGTGTTTAGTTCACCCACCTCTATATTGAAGATCCTAAGCTTTTTATAAGACATGCTCACATGTCATAATAAATGTTCTAGGCAACATAATCACATAAATATCTGTGATTTATAGTATGCTGAACACATCACTGATAAATATGATCTCCCATTTCCCCATGTTAGCTCTCTGCATGTATGGATCATCCTTTGATTGTTTCCTCAAGCTATTTCCCAGTTTCTTTCTTTCTTTGAGTCTTCCATGAGTAAAGAATAAAAGTGCATAACCATGTAAGACCATAAATTTTCTAGGTGTCATTTCTGAAAGAGCACTTCTTTATTTAAGCTACACTTCAAGCTGACTGTAACTATATAAATCATAGTCTAGCAAACAAGACCTTTTCCAGTAGAAGAACACCTCCATTTGAAATATATAAGTATATTGCAATGGTTTCAAGTGGGGAAAAAGGAAAAAAGGAGAAGGGAAGTACTGTCTGAAATAATGTACTTTAATGCACACAATTAACTTTCTGTTTTCACTAAGCACTTTACTTTCTTTTTACTTATGCTGTTCTTTATTCAGTCTCTTATATCTGACCTGTAAAAAAAAACAACGTACACTCGAAAAAGCACTAAAAGCTTGTGACAAATGCTACATATTTCTACAGTTTATATTTCACCAAAGGACTACACCTTGATCTGAAGCTTCATGTTTAAAATTAGATTTATCAAAAGGGGAGTAAAATAGAACAGAAGATGTACAGCATAGCTCTGTGGAGAATGTCTAATCTATTAAAGATCAACTTCTCTCCCCACGTAATGAAACTCACAGCACCATTCCCCCCACAGGTCTTAGCAGGATAGAAAGAAATACAAACAGGATGATTTATTTCTTCTCATTTAAAGGGCAGCATAACATATCTTAATCGAAATAAATGGTGACAAGTTAAGCTTAACAGTAAACACAGTAATAGAAGATTAATAGGAAAAATTACTTTAAGAACTAAAAGGCCAAAAGGTATTTCCTCACTCTTTTTTGCTTGTTCAAATTAATTGTCAATTAAGACTAAGAATTTATTATTTATTATTATTTATTGCTATAGTTTGTGTCACTGAAAGGATACATTTGTGTATGTGTATGCTAAGGTATTGTGAACTGGTTAGTAAATGCCTGATGAGCACCTTTGGACTTAGCAAGTGTCTCTTGAAACATAATTACATGATTAAAGCAGTGTGGTATACAAGAAATGTGTTTAAGAAAGTGTACAGTAGGCTTCCACAAACACTAACACACAAAATATCACTGGGTATTGGCAACACTGTATATCGACTTTCTACTGCAATTTTGAGGAATTTGGAATTCCTTGGAGGAATCAACTGGTAAAAGGAGCGCTCTATACTTCTAATGCGCATTGAATCTCTCTTGAAACATTCTAAAATGGTGAAATCCTTCGTCAAGAGAACACAGTTAAGAAAGGCCACTACAATCAAAATATCTTAAAATACTTTAAATTTAATGTATGGGGAGACTCAGTTCACACAAGCAGATATTTCTAGCATGTCCTTGTTATGCGATGTATACTATGCCATCTAGAGACAGAAAGTCAGCAAAACACTCTTACATTATCTAATTTCTGACCAGATCAGGTCTGATGACAGGTCTCTTAGATGCTGCTTTATCCTTCATTTCTAATCTTGCTGGATTTTGCTCTGTTTGGATCAGCTGAAACAAAAAAGAAAGGACAAGGTGATAATATTTTGCTCTGTGGCACATCACAACACATCAATGTGGTGTCTTCCCGCTCTTCACCTGTGTTCTGCCTACCTGGTATTGCTCAGAGTAAAGCAAATGCAGGAAATAAGAATTGTCAATACCCCTCTTTATAGGCTTGTTGAATGGACGAGTGGATAGAAACACCACCAGATGGAGAAGATTAAAAAGAGTGATGAATGCCTTAGGAGGGACAAGAGATTTCTTGGGAGAGGATATTGATCACTGGTAATAATCCGTGATGGTAGATGAGATAGGGTAGGATGTGAAACAGAAAAGAATAGTAGGAGTTCAGGGTGAAAAAGCACAGTTTCAAGTAAGTGAAATGCAAAAGAGAAGAGGGGATTTAACACTTGGAGGAAAATTTTGAGTACAGACGTTGTATCAGAAAGGACTTAACTTGGACTCTGTTCTGGTTTTGATAAGGTACATTGGTGAAGCATGTGAGAGGAAAGTGTATCAGTAATCCTGCCTTTGATCTATTCTTCTAGCATTGTTGGTATATTCCACTAGTTTGCAGTACTCTGTATTCATGGACTTCCTGCATTGCATTTTCACGTTTATTGTCCTTTAGTCTTCTTTTTTTCCCTGTGAATTTCTATGAACTATTTTTAGAAAACAAATAAAAATTTAGTGTCTACAAAGCAATAACTCAACAAGTTAACTCCACACTGAATGAAAAAGTACCTGCTTGCATTTCCTCTAAACCCATAATTTGATCCCTTTATTTGATATTCTGGTTCTGGTACTCTGAGAAATAGTAAGTCCCTACTCCACGTTTATTAAATTCAATATTTTATGGGGTCCTGTTCTATATGCCCTGACATTTTTAGGACCAATTTGGTGATACGTACAACAGTATAACAGGAAGTAGATAAGAGAACATCCTTTAGTCTTTTCTAGAAAATATTTTCTTCCACTGTTCTGGCTATAATTTTCCTACAACATCTCAGAATAAAAATTAATTATCTATTCAGCTTTGACTAAGGTGATTTAGTTTTTCAGATGTTTCTGTCATCTATATATGGCCCTAACACATCAAGCAGTGTTGGCATGCACAAGCAACAACATTTCTCAGAGAGCATTCCATAAAGGAGATTTCATACCTTTATCTTCTTATATCAAGTTCTTCAGAAAAAAAGAATCTGTAAGAAAATAGAATTTGACAGATAAAGTGCTCCTCACATGTTTCTGAGGAAAGGAAGCACTGTTTCTTCTACGGCTAAACTTTCATACTAGAACTAAAAAAAGTAGCGTAATATATATATATATAGATGAAAAAAGACTAATGGATTTATATCACAGAACTGACCCCAGTACAGAAGTAAAACTAGTTTAAATCTTGAAGTTGTTACTCTGGGACAAACATCAATATAACAGAACTTTCACAGTTCCTTACAACAAAAAGTAAACTAGCCATACCTACATGATTTTAAAACAGTAAGGTGGAATGCACACTGATCTCATTAGCACCATTGGACCTGTACAGTTTCCAAACACACAGAAAAAGAAAGTTTGTAGCTAGGTCTTCTACTAGGCAGCTTTTTTCAGTTTATGCATTGATCAGCTGCTGGGTTAGTCACTGATAAGGAATATTACTATAAAAGATGCTTTACAATAAAAAACAACTCAAGTATCTACTCAAATACCTTTATTTTCCTGAAGACTAGAGTAGATAAAAAGGTATTGTTTGGGATATTTTTGTTTGGTTTGGTTTGTTTTTTAATCAGCTCTTTTAATGTGATGGAGATACACACAGGAGAAAGCATACTTTAAAACACTGGAACCAGATTCTCAAAATATCTTTAGTGATGTGTTTCTCTACCTAATTAATGAATTTGTTTAGTGTCATAGACCAGAAATTAGTTACTACTGGCTTTGTAGACAATGTAGAAAAATAGTCTGGAGTTCCCAAATAGAAATAAGCTGATTAGTACAGAACACTTGGCCTAATTGTGTTTACTTGAGTTACTGGCTTTTGGTTTATATATCAAGAAAACCCCCAAAATGTTTAAAATACAACCCTGCAAAACAAACAAACAACAACAAAACCAAAACCAAACCAAACAAACAAAACACCACAGGAAAAGAAACAAAGACCATGAAGAAGAAATTAGACCTTTGCATTTTCTTTAGCGAAGAAACCTTCATTCTCAGAAGTGAATGATTATCTTTCCACTTTTAGAGCTTCCAGATATAGAGTCGTTACTCTTGCAATGACTCTCATATAGACATGCACTCAGTGGTCATCTCTGTAGAAGCAGCTCACAACCATTTCCTATGCAGTTGTGGTAAATATGTACAGAAAGAAACATTTGTGGCCAAAGAACTGATAGACAGATGGTATTCAGAAATTAAGTTCTATTGTGCATTCAGGTTTGATTTAATTAGGTTTATAACAAAATTTTAATTTCAACATTAATATTGATCAGTGTGCAGTCTACTGTGTCTTGCGATTTAATCATGATTATGAAGCTATACTGTGTCTTCATCTTTCAAATCTAGGTGAGGGCAGAATGAAGAATATGCAGAAAAGATTGGAGTTTAAAATTCGTTTGTATCTCCTTTTGGGTAATTATCACTTATTCCCTTTAAAATTGAAGTTTCCTTGATACATACTCTCTACTTCTCCTCATTTGCATATATTATACATAATATTTCTGTGTCTGAATTACAATTTTCCTAAAGCTGTTTTGATTTTGGAAGCTTTACACATTTTTAATGCTGTAGAATGCTATTACGAAGGATACATAAATGCAGTCATGGGGAGAGCTTCAGAATGGAATATTTTTAAATAATTAGATTATAAAATAATAATTAGTATTACTTTGTGAAAATGAAGACTTAACTATCTGCTTCCTTAGATAGTCACCTTCTTTTTGGAAGAATTATTTTATACAGTTCAGTTGAACATTTTAGTGCATTTCCTAATTTTTTTCTACTAAATTTATCTTTACCTTACTTTTCAGGGGTTGAGAGAATTAGAAACCCCACCAAAAAAAACAACATAGTATATAGAAATAACTTTAAAAAAACAGTGCATATATGAATAAGATGTAATGTCCAAGTAAAGGAAAAATAAATTATACTTTGTTTTCTATCAAGAATGGAGGATTCAGTTAATATCCTTGAAAGTAATATCTCTATTCATTTTCATTCAACCCACCAGGTGAAAAGATATTGCTTTCTTTAAATTCAGTGACTCAGACCTTATTGAATAAACTTGTTGTTGTAGAAAAATCCATACACATAAGAATTATTTCTGTGGGTACAGAACTGTTGTAAATAAGGATATGCGTAAGTATAATCAGCTTCATACAGACTCACAGAAGGGCTTATAAGCATCATTAAAAATACATAATAACTTTTTGGCTGTTTTGTCTCTCATGACCTCTATTTTAAAAGAAGTTTTATTCTCAGAGATGAAGCTAACACAAGCTTAAGAACAAGAAAGCTAAGAGAAGCTCAGAAAGGATCAGATGGAATCAGGAAGTAGAAAAGATACTTTCACAAGCTCAGACCTCACCATATGACACATAACTCATCAAGTGAGACATAATGTACAACAGGCTGTGCAAATAACTGCAACTTTCAATGTGCATTAAACTTGTCTGCTCAATGCAACTCAAATTAACTCATGAATTTCCAGACTCCCACATCACTTGCTCTGAGCCGTATTTGCTCACTTCCCACAGACGAGGGGTTTCAGTACACATCATCTGCATCTTGATATGAAAGTAGCATGTGGTTCCATCTTCACACTATTTCAGGCATTCTAAAAAGGAAAAGGAATATAAACTGAAATAAATATTTACACGTCTTAAGACGATCTATCTCATCACATAGGACAAGAGAAGATGCAATGATAATATATAGCGTGGTCTCAAAGCTAGGGTATGGTCTCCCACTTTGTTTTATTTAGATGTGTCAGCTTGGTTAATGGTAGTAGAAGGCAAAAAGAGGTGTTGGTGCACTCACTGTTGCCAGTCGGTTCAGTCTGATCTAACTGGGACAAGGAAGTCACAAAAGTTCATTGAGAATTCTTATCACACATGATTTTATCTTCTACCTACTTATGCCTCTTTTGTTTCTGTCAGCTGGGTCTCCATCAAAATAATCCCATTTCATAGAATAGCTTCATACAGTTTGTATATGTCACCAAATATTGCAGAGTATATAGAGGAGAAAAAGTGAGTCACCATTAATATTGGACATGAAGGAATAACTGATATTGTCAGTAGTAGTTCTGAAAGCATGAATAAGGTGTCAGATAGCTGCAGGTGGAATTTGTGATACAGCCACTATTTCTTCTACAAAAAAAAACCCTTGGAAAATTTCTGTTTCAAAAATCTCCGTATCTACTTGTATGCATAGTTGTATGATAGTAAGATCACAATTTCTGTGAAGACGATTACGCTGTTCTAGCTCAGTTTTAATTTAATAGAGGCTACATCATCTCTCTTGGAGATAATGAAGATATGATTTGTGGATAAGCAGAATGCAATTTGAAATCTGCTTTTCCGTTCCACAATTTGGAAAAGTGACCCACAGCAATAGTTCTACAGTCTTCTAAAAAGTTTGATGCTTCATTGCTTGTTTACTTTTCACAAAAGCTTATCTTTCACCCTCCTTAAAAAAGGCAATTATCTTTTGCTTATTCAAAAACCAAACTCATTAAGAACTCATCAAAATAGCAAAAAGCTCAAGAAATTTGTGGAAGCTGCTCATTGTTCTCCCTAAACATATCTATATTTATTCTATGTTCCTTAATTATATCCACTCCTTCGACTTTCTTGAGATACATCTCAAGGATATGTTTTAAACTGTCATAAGCAGAATGGTAATAGCAGCAGAGCCATCAGTGTTAATCATTTGACAGTGGATGTTTCTATTCAGTAACTATGGGTTGAAAAAAAATTGAAGTGGAGAAATTATAGAATTCCATAATTCCACCTGGAATTAAATAAAATGTTATGGTAAAAATAGTGTGGCTAAGCAACTGAATATAACTGACAGATCTTGAATAAGTGTTGTAACTAGTACATATTGATAAAGTATGGTATAGGGACTAGCTCCTATTTTTAATTTAAGGGACTACACCTCAGGCTATTGTACCAACATACAGCACTTTACTTAGATCTCTTTATTGAACACCACACGTTGGTTACCAGAATCTCAGATTGGTAAGTAAGGAGAAATTAAGAGTAGAGCTGAGTGAGAGTAATATAACTTTATGCTATAGATGTCACCTGGCCAAATGAATGAAATAAGTAGAACATTTCTGAGATGTCTCACTCCTCCTCATGAGCTAAATAGTTGCAGACAATTTTAAGGTATTTATTTTTAAATTTCTAGTATCTGTTTTGCGGCAAAAATTCTGTAACTTAAAATATGACTCCATTAAACAAAGCAATTTTATTTACTGTTTATTTTTATATAGGAAGAATTATTTTTAACCCTAAATCTTATATCTGATGTGATTAAATGTGAAATGTTTGATCTAAAGTTTTTGTTGAGCTTTGCAGAATGCTAATATAGCAGAACCTCTTTGCAATGACATTTTAAAAATTTGCTCAAACTTGATACTCAGGACACCTATCTGTCCTATTTAAAACAAATACCTTTCACTATGCTACATTTCACTATTTTCTTTCTCAAAAATGAGGTTATCACATCGATAGAGAGGAACTTCCTTTGAGGTGAATGAGACTTTCTGCACATATTTGAAGGCAGAGTTTTTCTCTGACAGTAAATATTTCTGTAGTACAAAAATAAAAAAGGATGACACATTCAGAGACTAAAAGGGTAGATGCAGAAAAAGACAAAAAGCTGTAATGGTATTCCATATCCTATGGTGGCACCAGAGTTTAAAAAAAAAAAAAATCTGCAAATTGGACAGAGCCAAAAAAAAAAAAAAAAGTGTCTAGAGCTAACACTTTTCTGCTTTGAATAGAAATATGAAACCACATCCAACTAAAGTGATCAGCAAGAGATACTCTTCTTGAGTTGTCCTGTTGAAGGATACAGTACCCATTGGTGTCAGTAAAAAACATTCAAATGTGAATATATACAGTAGATCAATAACCTTATTTTGAGAAGTGTTTCCATAAATCTCCAAACTTTTGAAACAAACAATTCACATAATGGATTAATGCAGTTTTAAACTTTGCTACATTTTTTTCTAAAACTTCCTGACAACAGATTATTATGTTATTTTTCAGCACAAAATATGCCATATGAAAAGCTCTTCCTGAGATGTGGTCTTCTCCTAAATTGCAAAAAAGTTACTGATGTATGATTTACTGCTTACACTATAGTATCTCACCACTACCATTCTTTCTTATGAAGGACTTAATAATTTTATTTTATGATTACTACAGGCAGTGATAAGAGACATTTAATATCCCCCTTGGAGAAAAAGAGAAAACCTATGTAAGCACAAAATAAAAATTACATCTCATGGTTCTTTATTCACTCCGTATTGGTTGCAAAATCAAATTTGTGACTATAAAGCCAAAATATATTGCTAACTGAATATTATTTTAGGTGACGCTATAACTACTCTTTCTTAATCAGAATAACCTCCCAGTAGTTTCAGAAGATAGAGATATTGCTATGTCTATCACTAAACAGAAATGAAAGATTTATTCAACAGTGACTTTTCCCTGTCTAGGAAAACCCAGCATATATCCACTCCCAAGAATTTCCTACCTTTGCCACCAGTGATGTTACACATGAGAAAGAAAATGATGCAGTTTTTCACTCCTTAGAACCCTAACTATAAAATATCCCTATAGAAATATAGTTATGACAAATAAAGATTTTACTATTAGATTTTCAAAACTGTAGACCAAACCCCATTCTCTTCTCTGCTGCAATGCTATTTACCAAGTATCTCACATGAAGACTTTAACTTGCTAAACCCATACACCTTACTGGGGAAAACAATCAAAAAAACAAACACACACATAAACAAAACCCAAACCAAACAATCAACGAAAAATTAAACAAAAAAAAGGAAGGGGAGGAAGGGAGGGAGGGAGGGAGGGAGGGAGGGAGGAAGGGAGGAAGGGATGGAGCGAGGGAGGAAGGGAGGGAGGAAGGGAGGAAGGGAGGGAGGAAGGGAGGGAGGAAGGGAGGAAGGGAGGGAGGGATGGAGCGAGGGAGGAAGGGAGGGAGGAAGGGAGGGAGGAAGGAAGGGAAGAAGGGAGAGAGGAAGGGAGGAAGGGAGGAAGGGAGGAAGGGAGGGAGGAAGGGAGGAAGGGAGGAAGGGAGGAAGGGAGGGAGGAAGGGAGGAAGGGAGGAAGCGAGGGAGGAAGGGAGGAAGGGAGGGAGGAAGGGAGGAAGGGAGGGAGGAAGGAAGGGAGGAAGGGAGGAAGGGAGGAAGGGAGGAAGGAAGGGAGGAAGGGAGGAAGGGAGGAAGGGAGGAAGGAAGGAAGGGAGGAAGGAAGGAAGGGAGGAAGGAAGGGAGGAAGGGAGGAAGGAAGGAAGGGAGGAAGGAAGGAAGGGAGGAAGGAAGGAAGGGAGGAAGGAAGGGAGGGAGGAAGGAAGGGAGGAAGGGAGGGAGGGAGGGAGGGAGGGAGGAAGGAAGGAAGGAAGGAAGGAAGGAAGGAAGGAAGGAAGGAAGGAAGGAAGGAAGGAAGGAAGGAAGGAAGGAAGGAAGGAGGCAAGCTCTGGTATATATTGGAATAACAGAACAAAATCACAGGAGGCACAGTTTTTACATAGGAAATGGAACATACTGAGTATGAGAAGAAATGTGAAACTTAACTATATGCAGCTGCTTGCAATGAATAGCTGATCCACCACTGACACTATTGTCCTTTTCTAAAAAAAATATTTTTATGCTACAATCATATTTTGCTTGCATAGCACTAGATCCAGAGGAAGAACTTTCTAATATGATAGTCATGTATTTTTATATTAGACAACAAATCCTACAACATTTGTTCTTTAATTCTTATCAAAACATATGCCTAATGAATACATTTTAAGTACCAGATGTGAGCAGAACAAACAATTATTTCAACAGCATTAAAAAAAAATACACTTAAAGCAAATTTGTTATACAAAGGGTTCTTTCAAGAAGGAAATGCTGAATATTTCCATTTGCAATAATGCCAGATCACGCAGTTTTCTAACGATGACACTCTTCCCCCCTTCCCCCTCCCCATTTTATTCCCTAACGTGTTGAAAATATTCCCAGCCTTTTAGAGTTAGTTGCAAAGGCACATTTGGCAGACTCACTATCTTTGATAGCATAATTTTTAATCTGCTTCTGTAACCCAAGAGAATCTTTTAATAAAGAGATTAAAGTATTGAATTTTTATTCTCCACACTCAAGAGGACAGTGTTTGACCCTGATGACTAATTGAAAGCTAAATTTTATTGCATTATACTGGACACTAATTAGACCAGTTGGAACACTTTTACAGCAGTGTAACATTCACCAAAAAAAATCTGCAGTATTTAGGAAAGAAAACCAAACCAAACCAAACCAAACCAAGCCAAACCAAACCAAACCAAATAAAAAAAAACAAAAAAAACCAAAATAAAATAAAATACAAATAATAATAAAAAAAAAAAAACAACCAAACAAAAAAACCCAGTAGAAGCATAGAGAAAGGTGCAAAGAAAAGGAAAAATGCCTACTTAAAGTAATCAGAAATTAAATGGGAGATCATAACAGAATTAGATTAAAAATAAAGAGGATTATAATTTAATTAAATTGCTTTGCGGTGAAGCTACAGCTCATCAGATTTTGTTTGTTTTTTAATATCCTATTTTGAGATAAGAGCCTTTCAGCAAGAACAGGCGTTGTTTATATAGATGATGCAAAATAATGTCTTTGCATTCAACAATGTTTACTCAACTTGCAGCAACATTAACTATCCTCAATCTTGAAGCATAGTGTTCTAATAAACATACTTTGAAGTAAACTGACAATATACCCCCAAATAAATTCTTGCACCATGAGGCTGTGTGATTAAGTTATACTGCTTTCATGAGTTCCACCTTAAGATCTACATGAGATAGCAGTACTGATACTTATCCAGAGCATGGTGAACATTTTACAGTCAGTACTGTCTTATCTAGTGCTGTTTCCCTGTATTTCTGTGTGATTTTCTTTTTTTTTTTTTTCAACCTTCCATTATGTTTTTCTTTCTTTAACGAACCCTACATTTCATGTGTCATGCTGACAATGATGTGATGGAATTCCTTGTTTCTGAGATTATACTTGTTCCTACTTAATTATTCAAGGGAGAGAGTTCATGGATGGTATAAGCCATGCTAAAACTATACTGTCATACTCCCCTGAAGCTGTAATATTACCAGAAAGGAATATTCACTTCATCAAACGAATAATCTTATCTCATTAGATGGCCAAGCAATTGCTAGAGCTGACACAGGAAAGTCTAAACTCATACCTAAAAGAAAGAGAAAGGAATGTGGGCATGAGGAGGAAAAGAACAGAGAGAAAGGAGCAAGAACAAAAAGGTAAGCAAACTTTTACAGCAGCAATTCACTGATATGTCAGCATATGCCAATCACAAAAATGTAGACAAGGTCCAAGGATTCTAAGCATTGCATAGTGCAAACACTATTAATTTTTCAAGCTTTTTTCCTCTCTGGATATGAGCACAAGACTTTGTCCTCACAATGTGCTGATTAATTCAGTACTCTGATGAACTGACCTCTGAAAATGGTCACTGCAAAATTTAATTTTTAAATTACTTGAAAATTTTCCAGAAACACAAGTTATTGCATTAATCACCAGACTGCGTAATTATTTCTTCGAGCGAAGGTAATGTACAAGATATCTATGTGAATACATGATTTTCTGTAGTAAACTGAAGCACCCACATACTTGAATTGCAACCAGTGGAGACAGCATCTAGCATCTGAATAATTATCAGAAGTAATTAAATAGGGGTCAAAACAGACCAAAACATCTTCTATTCTAGTCTTATGATCAGTTTTAGAAGTCATGTGCACCAATATTCAGTCTCGCATAATTCATCATTTTTCATTTCTGATTTGTATTTGATTTTTTTTTTTATTACATGTTGCTTTGTAGAGCTAGAATTATAAGTATACTTTTGAAATTTTTAAGACAATGGTATATTTAAATCCTTTCAAAATAACCTAAACCCCCCCTTTTTATATATAAAAAGATAAACAGTCTTTATATAAACATCAACAAAAAAATTATTCTTCTGTGTTGTCACATATATTTGCACCCTTTAAAAATACAAAAAATATTCAATTTGTTCACTTCATCATTCAAGATGTAGACACTAAAAATGAAAATGAACCCTATAATAATAATTTGAATTATTATCTTAAAACTTCTGCAGAACCATTCTCATTTTATTAAAGAAGTTTATAGTTCAAAGGAAAACTCCTTGCAGCAAAAGTCATGTGTAATGTTACAGATAATTTTTTTCTTTTGTCAGAAATCAATTATATTTTTGTCATCATTAAGGAGAAGAGTTGGCTTTTTAAAAATAAAGGGCACAAATACCTTCTCATGAAATACCCCTGCTAAGAGGGTCCTACTTTAACTTGCAAAAAATCAGTCTTCCTTATTCTTCAATTGAGATCAATAAGCAACAGAAAAAAAAAAAAAAAAGAAATATAAAGAAAGTGAAACAATGCATAAGCATGGATATAAATTCTCACATGTCTCAAGATTTTTTGTGATGTACGTAACAGAAAAGGGAAGGTGATAATTTTAATGTAACTGAAATTCATTACTGTATTAAGAAAATAACACAGAAATAAACTGCTGCCCTATTGTAGGCAATGGAACTTTTATAATTCATGTATTAAGGTCAAGAAGTCAGGTACTCTAATTTCCCTAAGAATACTGACTTCCTAGAAATCTGAATACCTAGTGTCCCTATGTACTTTTGAAGATCATGAAATCATCAAAGAATCCAGGCTAGGCAGGTGAACATCAGGAAGTCTCTTGTCCAACCTCCTGCTTACGGTAGGGCCAGCTCTAATGTCAGACCTGATTGATCAGGGCTCTGTCTGATCAAGGCTCTGTCCAATCAGGTTTTAAAAACCTTGATGGACAGAGATCACACAGGCTCCCTGGGAAGTCTGTCCCACCGATTGGCTGTCCAGAGTGTGGGGAGGTTTAGATTGTTGTCTAAACACTTGCTATCTTGGGAAGAGAATTCTGCTTCCCTTATTCAGTATCATAAATAGAAAAGTCAGTGAAAGGAAAGAGCACATAGAATATAAGCAGAAAGTAAGCAGAACTATAAGTAGGCAGTTCCAATTAATGTCTTATGTAGTGATCAGCATTTGCTGCTTTTGCATATGTCGGGCAAATACGTTAGCAAGAAACTAGGTGTACAGAAATATGCATCATTCAGGTTGTTCAATACCAGTCAGCATCCATTCTCCTCACTCATTCTCCTCCCACAGTGGGATGGGGACAGAATAAAAAAAAAAAATTAAAAAAATAAAATAAAAAAAAGGAATATACAAAACAAGTAATGAATTATACAAATGTTCACCATCTGCTGGCTGATGCCCAACCTGTCCCCAAGCTTCAATCACCCCCAACCAGTTTCCCTCAAGTTTATATATGGAGCATGATGTCATACGGAATAGAATATCCTTTTGATCAGGGTAGGTCAGCTGCCCTGGCTGTGCCCCCTCCCAGTTTCTTGTGCAATCCACTCCCTATCTTCTCATTTGCAGGCCAGTATGAGAAACTGAAAAGTCCTTGACAGCTTAGCAACAACTAAAACATCAGTGTTCTATCAACATTATTCTAAATCCAAAACAGTATCAGCTACTAGGAAGAAAATTAACTCTATCCTGGCTGAAACTAGGATACAGGCTCACACAGAACGTGGAAACGAACAAAGATACGTGCACAGCGTGCAGGACAGAAAGACCTCACAGCATTTTGGGAGGCATCAGTGCTGCTTTATATCTACTTTCTCTAGCCTGTGAACTGGAGTAAAAGGCAGGCTAAATTCAAATGAGGAGAGATAAAGGTTTAAATAAAGTAAATGATAATTTTGACTTTGACTTCTGAGGAATAGGGAGTAAATCATTATGTCTTTGCCTCTACAAGCTTTAAAACTATTTAAAAAACTTCTGGTTTTCCCTTTTATTGTGTCATTGGGTTTTTGGGGGGGCTGGGTGTTTTTTTAGGGGGTTTTGGTTTGTGGTTTTTTGTTTGTTTGATTGTTTTGGGTTTTTTTTTGTTTTTGTTTGTTTGTTTTAGTTAAGATTTTGTTCTAATATCATCCAGGTCTCTTTTGTTATGTCAGCAAGATAAACGCTTTTCTAATTGCAAATACTTTCTTGAACTTCAGATATAAGATTAATTTCAACTCTTCAGATATTAGTGTTTGTGTTGTCACTCAACCTTTTCTGTCTGACAGCATTTTCTAAATCCTTCAAAAGCTGGAATTAAATCTAGCACTACCAGTGTAAGCGATCTTTTTATCTTCTCATTCAATGTTATCCTTCATTCTTGTAGCCCATGATATGGGTTCTGAATAGTTTCCCACTGCATTTTTGCACCCATCAGTCTTTTAGCATATGATGCAACTACTGTTTAAGACATGAAAGTATAAAGTTTCTTTGCATTGCAAATGAAGTACAAATTTGCGACCTTTACAATTTTCAGTGACTACGGTCAAAACACTGAGCGGAGTCTGGTTTCAGAAACATTCAATAAATATGGAGTAATTCTGCAAACATAATTCTAGATTTATCCCATGGCAAAAAAAGGAGAACACAGGCCATAGTGACACGTATTCCCATATTCAGTATATCACTGCCAACATTTCAAATTAATTATATGCATAGATATATCTCCAAAGTGGTGGCAAAGAATATGGTATTTCAGGTTAATTTCCATTCCTATTGGATGCACTGAACAACTTGAGTCTTGAGAGTTCAAAGGAACAGGTCTTTAGGTAATGCTAGCCCATTGCCATAAAAGCTTGCAATGAATAAAAAATCACCTGTAAAGTCCTTTTACTGGTTAACACAATACTCTGCAAAAGTTTGTGGAAGGAGAGTGGTCTTTTAGGGCTATCTGATCAAATGAGTCATAAACAAGAACATATAGAGACAAACATGACAGACTATTGATAAAGGAAGTTGTGATAGGAATAAACCCAGATAGTTACACTAATTGGTAAGGATATGAGAAGCATGCTTTTCTTTAAAAAGATTGTTTGACTAATGACCTTGCCAAATTGACATGGTAAGGAAAAAGAGGGAGCTAAACATACAGAGGTATAAAACCTGACCAATTAGTCTTAATGAAGACAATAACCAGAAACAAAGCTGGTCAGTGATACTAATTGATAGGCTACCAAGGAACTGCAGACAAACCCGGACATTGCAACTGATAAGGATGGAAACATGAGGGTCCAGGCTGTTTGGGGGATCCAGAGGGGCTATGCCAACTGACAAGTCAGTGTGCAAGGGAAGGGGCTCCTGGAGGGAGGGTGGAAAGAAAAAGGTATAAAAGAGACCAGTCTCATATGAAATGGGACCAGTCAGTACCTTTGTCTGGCTGAGCCCTGCTCCTGATCACCAGTCTGTTCTATCATCTCATTGAATCTTTTCTCACTTCTCCTACTGCTTTATCTCACTCTCTGTTCCTTGTGTATTGTGTGCTGTGAGGACTCAGTGCCAGCTACTGGGGGACCAGTGTGAGTGGACTGGTTGCCACCTACTGTAGTCAGACTGAGGGGTGTAGGCATCCCTGGCCTTGGGTGTCAGCTACAGGGGCAAGTGGGGTCTCAGCATCAGATACTGGAGTAAGTATAGGTCTTTAACTTCCATCCACAGGAGATGGAATGCTATGCGCTCCCGAAATCAGCTACCGAGGGGAACAGTGTGAGTGAAAGTAGTGAGGGACTCTGCATGGGCAGCTGGAGCCCCTGTGCCTGGTGCTGCCTTCTGAGGTCTGGATCTTTCCCCAGCCAGGTGTGTGTGTACTTGTCCATGCCTTGTGCATGGATGACTTGCTTTCAAACCTAAAGCTGGACTCAATGGCAAGTAGGCAATCCTTAGGTCTGGGCTAGAAAATTAAGTGGGCATGGGTTCTATGCTTTTGGGAGGACCTGTGGGTGCATGAGGGAGCAGTGTGTGTGTGTGTGTGTGTGTGTTTGCCAGTAAGCAGTGAGCTGGACCAGCCAGTAAGGCAAGGACCATGAAACATGTAAGAGGGCTGGGATCCAGGCAGGTGTGCCTGGCAAGAGAGACTGTGTTGATACTGGAGGGATTCGCAAGTGTGTGTGTGTTTGTGAACTTGGAGAGTGGTGGAGAGGTGTGGAGCTGTGTTTGTCAACTGTGCCTCTAGCGTCACTTAACACAGACCAATTCATTCTAATGACTCCAAATAACACCTTAATGACTGTTTCTAACATCCCCAATGCACTCAAGGAGTTTGGATTTAGAAAATATTAGCATTAATATATACTTTCAGCAGAATAAGGTACCAAAACAACAATTCTGGGAAGCACTTCGATGTTGTTACAAGAATTAAGGTAAATCATTTTATTTTTCTGAAAGCAAGAGAGCATACAGCTGCACCTGCATTTCTGCTTGTCACAGCTATACACAAAGATGAAGAATGCATATACAAACAGTGACTACTATATGTTCTGTGATTACTTGTGTTCTGCTATATAAAATGAGTTTCAGAATGAGTATGTAGAGTTTTAGCTGGCCTTTTGAAAAGCTTAGCCTCTTCTTTATTCATAACAATAACAAAATCCTTTAAAACCTCCTTCTATGATATAGTTAGTGTAAATATTATTAGATAATGAAAGACAATTCTCCTTTTGTTTCCTCTCCTTCTCATTTACTGGGGGAAAGAAAAGATCCAAAGTTGATAGGTCCGAAAGTGTTCATCAGTAACAAAACAAAAAACCAAGCAAAACAAATTAAAAAAAAAAATATATATATATATATATATACTATTTGCCACTTCAAACAAACTTCCATTAAAAAAATGCCAATCAGTGATGAACATTTGGGAAAAAGCATACATCTGCTATGCATTTCATACACAGAATCTCTCACTGCATCCAATCTAACAGTTAGGGCTGTTGAAAAAGCCTTAAAAGTTTCAATACCAGCACAAGTTCCTCAAATTCAACTTCTTATTCAGTTCCAAGCCTCATTCATTCAAGTTAATAGAAATGTCAACTTGCTTTCAAACAAAAATTTGAAAGCTGTATTTGCTTACTTTGTAGGGCCAAAGGTAATGAGAGCAGTGACTAAAGAGCAAACAAAAATAACCTTGTCTTCAAAAACTGACATTGAACAACATTAGAGTACTACCCATCTTGAAAGAAAGTAATTTTTTTTCTCCTGGAATAGCCCCACATACTTTTTTATTTCAGATGCACTCAAACTTTGAGGAATATCGTACGGAAAAAAATACCACTCAAGGAACATCTCCAATCACTGGAAAAAAAAGCTTTGTCATATCACACACAAAAATAAAAGAAAGGGGGAACAATAAAAGAAGAGCACTTGGGACAAAAAATATTTTGAATATTCAAAGTTTCAAAATTCTAATGTCATTACCTTAAAATACTTTTTAGGCTAAAGAAAGATATATTTTTCTCTTAACCCGAAGTAGGAAAGCATCTGATGTTCTGAAGTAAGAAAGTATGTGATCATAGGCAACCCACAGCAGGATCATAATATTACCTGAACTTTTCATAACAGAAAGTCTTTTCCTGTTATTCTGAGCTCTCTTCCAGAGATGTAGCAGTGACAACACACAGTAGATGAAGGGAAAAAACAAAACAACACAACAAACAAAACAGAAAACCACAAACAAACCAGAAACAAACAAACAAAAGATCAAAAAAACAAACAAAACCCACAACAGTAACAAAACATCACCACAGAAATTGCAATATTTTCTCAGTGGTACCAAGAAAGCAATAGAAAGCACTGCTTCTCAGATTCTTCATTTTTGTTTCAGTCCTATATATAAATCAGTTAATATTTTCACTACGTCTAATCTCACCTCCTGGCCAACAGGAAGTACAAGTGCCTGTGAGCACTTATTTTTCACGTTAAACACCATATTAACCACATTAACCAGGCACAACAGAGTGGGGAGTGGGAGATAGAAGCAGGGAATGAAAGTTTCCAACATCTTTGAATGTATTACAGCTAAAGAAACCTTGAAGTATTTTATCTTCTGGCCTTACACCTTTCTGCCTCTTCATCTATTATCTCACTGACAGCTTCTTTGAGTCATCACTCTTAGTAGTCTCCTATTTTAATGCCCTTCTCTTGTTAGACAGCAGATTGTTTTTCTCAAACTGAAATTTGCACAGTCCTTCTTAAAATAAGCTTTTTCAACAGCACAGTATGGATTTTAATTCCAGTCTTAGCATTTTTCAAGTAAATGTGATTAAAAAAACTAAAACATTTTTTCCCTTCTCTTCAAGAAGTATAATATTTTTTTTCTTTAAAACAAGAGTTCAGTCTTACTGCACAGTGTGTTCTTTACCTTTGACATTTAGCAGCATGAATGATTGATAACTTAGCATTACTTAGGTAGGAGATTAATCTCTGTGTAGATTCAAGAGTAGGAAAAGAGAGACATTCGAATTCTGTGTCTTTATACTGGAACTGCTGTAAATTAGAAATGTCAAAAATGTAATTCATCAATTTATATGCATTGAAAGAGCTACATTTTTCTCTAAAAATACTACCAGAAGGGAAGAGAACTCCATATCCAAATATATAATTAGTATTCAAAATATCTGCAACATTGATGTTGAAAAAGGCACTGCCATTTAAAGAAGAAATGAAAAAGAGTATGGGAATAATCATTAGCATCCCATGTAGCATAGGGAATACAGAATGTATAATGGCCATAGTATCCAAAACGCAGTTGGTAAATTTAAAATTATTCCACATTAAAAGATTCTTTAGCTGTTGCAGGAAAACAAACAAACAAACAAGTACATTTAACAGTATCAGGGAAGTTGCTTGAATCGTTTCACTTGTGTTTGAAAAGGTTGAAATGGGGACACCTCCATAGGCTACGTCTGTGCCTCAAAACTGCTTAGGCAAAAAAAGACCACTAAAATGCCAGTGCTATCACAGATATAGTAAGATTTGTAACATGCTGTATGCTAGGCCCAGTTTACTAGCATAGGTAATGGTTGCCAAGGACAAGAGTTGACAGGCAGTGTGTCAAATTTGGGTCTGCACCATAGCTAGAAACCAAACACTTTCACAACTTAGAATAAAAAACAATCAAACAAAAAGTGAATGTACTTATGTTCTTTGGATGCATTACTCCAGAAGTTAATATATTTCCACACAAAGTAAACATTTTCACACCCACAATAGCTTGTCTTCTAGTTATGTAAAATTCTGCCTAATAACATCTTTGTAGATGAAAATGTGCTTGCTATGTAAGCTATTGTTTAAAATAAAAAGACAAAAGAACTGCTCTGTTGTATACTTTGAAAGGGTGTTTCATCGTTTCATAGCAATCTCTGAAAATAGGAATATTGAATCACAAAGCATTTGCAATGACTCAGAGTATCTCAATGTCTCACCTCATTTTCTTAACTATACATCTATTTGGAAAGTCTTGCTATAGCATTTTCTGTGATCCACCAAGTTAAGAACACACGGTATTACCTCTTTTGAGATCTGGAATGCATGATTTGTTACTGCAAGCAACATGCTCTTGTTCCCAAATATGCAATTGAATATAACTAGAACATAATGGTCTTCTTTTTTATACACACAAAAAAAATGTATTAAAAATCATAATTAACTCTGAAAAGTCAAGAGGAGGAAAATGCCAGAGTTATAGACTACCTTTTAGTACTTTATGGTGTGAGTTTCACTTCAACAATTGAATACCACCAACAACATACTGTGTCTAATTAATTCAGTTCCTGAGACTGATGCTATACACTGACTGTGGAACTATTTAGTATTGGGGTTCTGGTTTTTTGTTATTTTTTTTTTAGTTATTCACTGTGTGGATCCATGAATTATTTACTGCACATTATCTAAATTCTGTATTCAATACAGAATTATTATTTTTGTCATAGGCCTTCCTATGTTTCTCCTACCACTGGATTTATCACCACAATTGCCATCTGAGACAGAAAGTACTTGTTATCATTATTAGCCCTATTTAATGTATCAGGAGCTGACACAGAAGAATTAATGCTAAAATCATTGAACATGTCTATGGATCTGAGCCATCTGATTTTTTTAAAGTTCTCAATTGCATAAGAGACATTTAATGTTCATGGCACAGATTTTAAAATACTAAATTATTCATGCATTTCAGGTCCCAAGTTCTATAAACAGATGTGTGGAAGACATCAGTGATTTGCTGCAGGCACTTTGTTTATGTAATTTTCCTAGCACCACACAGTAACTTTGCAGCCACAGAACACAGGCAGGGATCAACCATCATAGCCACAAGAGTTTCTTCAATTCACTACACAACATTTCTGAACAGATCAAACAACACCCTTCTGGCAATGGCCTTATTCACTACAAGCTCTCGTTCATTTTCAGAGCACTACTGTGGTGGGTTGACCTTGGATGGATGTCAGGTGCTCACCAAGCTGCTCTGTCACTCCCCCTCCTCAACTGGGCAGAGAAAGAAAAATAATATAACTAAAATCTCATGGGTCAAGATAAGGACAGGGAGAGATCAGTCAGCAATTACTGTAATGCACAAAACAGATTCAACCTGGGGAAGTTAATTTAATTTATTACAAATCAAAACATAGTAGGGTAATGAGAAATAAAAGCAAAACTTAAAACAAATTCCCGCACCCCTCTCTTCTCCCTGGGTTCAACTTCCATCCTGATTTTCTACCTCCTCCCCACAGTGGCACAGAGGGATGGGAATGGAAGTTGCGGTCAGTTCATCACATGTTGTCTCTACTGCTCCTTCCTCCTCACTCTCTCCCCCTGCTCCACCATGGACTTTCATGGGCTGCAGGGGGACAGCCTGCCTCACCATGGTCTCCATCATGGCCTGCAGAGGAATCTCTACTCAGGTGCCTGGACCATCACCTACCACTCCTTCTTCACTGAGCTTGGTGTACGCAGGCCTGTTTCTCTCTTACTCCTCTCTTTTGATTGCTGTTGCACAGGTTTTTTTCCGCTTTTTAAATATGTTATCCCATCATCGCTGATGGGCTTAGCCTTGGCCAGTGGCGGGTCTATCTTGGAGCCCTCCTGTATTGGCTCCATGGGAAGCTTCTAACAGCTGCTTACAGAAGCCATTCCCCTCCTTACCAAAACCTTGTCACTTGAACTCAATACAATTATTTATTCAACCACAGTGTGAGATGTGGATTCAAAGGTGAACAAGTAATGTGACAGACTATCGCTTTCATTATCTGTATTTGGTGTACATGAAGATGCATAGCTGAGGAAAAAAAAAACAAAAAAAACCCACAACAAAAAAAACCAAAGGAAGGCCACAATCAAAGCCTACAGTTTTCTATACTGCCTGCTTACTGTATATTGCTGTCAATTGCTTCTTCTAGTGCCTGCTGTCTCTCTTGCACTAATATATACACACACATTGTTGCAGACTATCCAAGTCTTCTTTCTGTCAATTACATTCACCACCCATCAATTCACCCAGGTTCAATAATTTCTACTCAGACCTCCATGCAGAGTGGTGACTTCTGTTGCTTCACTGGGAACTGTACAAAAGGTTCTTCATCACTGCTTTATTTTGCTAGAAGGAACCATACAATCAGTTATGACCAAATGTGCTGGCTTGACTGAAATGGAGTTAATTTTTCTTTTAGTAGCTAGCACAGTCTTTTATTTTTTATTTAGTGTGAGAATAATGAGCACCCTGGGTTAGAGTTGATGTTTACTTCCAGTACTTTTCTAGTGTTTGGTATAAAAAGAGTGTAAGAACTCACTGATATCTTGGCTGTTGTCAGGGACATGAAAGACTTTTTTCAGCTGTCCAGCTGTGGGTGTGAGACAGCAGCTGGGGGAAAATACAATGGGCTATCACCTAGATTGACATCTAGGTTGATCAGTGAAATATTCCCTACCACTAGCATCATGCTCAGTATATAACTGGAACCAGCTTTTCCAGCTCGTTAGTTCGGGTTTTGAGGTTTGTTAGTTTGGTTAGTTTGATTCAGGAGTTCCATTCCTCAGGGAGTTTGGTGTCAGTTCAGCCTTTTGCCATTCTGCAGTTAGCTTCTGGGACATTGTGCTTTTTGCCTTTTTGATCTCTCTCTGAGATCAGCTGTTCGGGACCAGGGTACTCTCCCCTCTGGTACTGGCTGTTTGGCAGGGCTGGACTTTTATGAGAGATTACACTGAGTATCATTTACTTTATTTCATAAATATCATTATTATTAGTAGTATATTTTTGCTATTTTGTTGCCTTATTAAACTGTTTTTATCTTAACCCACAAGTTTCTCCGTCCCCTTTAGGCTCTCTCCCCTATCCACTCGGAGTATGGAAAGAGTGAAGAAGCAGGTACCATGATTTTAATTGCTACCTGGGCATAAACCACGACACCAAGCTTGTAAATTATGGCAGCCACAAAAATAATTCAACAGCACAGTGTTGTTGGAAACATAATAATATAATTACACTAAAGAGCTTACCATATCTACACCTAACCTGATGTGAGGAACTAGGAAGGTTATCTATAGGTTGGACATTTTTTAGCATCTGCATATATGATCATTATACAATTGAATTTTAATAGAATGTCAGTTACAAGTGAAATAATATAGTCAGATTCAATCAAGTCACTCTTACCCAAAAAAGAGACCGTAATACAAGTCACCATCTAATCCAATATTATCACAGATAGTTTGAAGACACTCTGTTCCTCTGAATCAGGTAATTCAGAAAACTCTTACAAAGTAAAATTTATTCCAATCATATTAGCACCTACATATCTCCACAAATAGGAAATAAAACCTTTCAGCTTTCTTCAACAAATTTGTAACATTTATAGGCCAAACACTATTCAGACACTAATGAAGACAATATAAATTTTTAAATAGTAAGATAGAAGATATATTATAAAGAAATAGTATCTGAAATTGCATGTAAGGGAAATGGTCCTTAGTTTTTAGTTAAAATATATGATTCCAGAAATTTGGCATGAAAAATGATTTTTTATTTCCATAGATACACTTACAAATTATAAAATTATTCTTTACTGCTTTCCACTTGAACCACAGGAGTTGCTTAGGTTTTAATATAAAAATAATACAATATCAATTACATAAATTGAAATATAATTTTTCTTGTGCACTTAGAATCCAGCACAACCTCGTTTAGCTCTCTGATGAGAGCATCTTGTACAGAAAACTTTGTTTAAAGTCCTGAGACTTTAAGAAGGCCAATGTGCCTCTATACCAAGAGTAAATCTTATTTAATTTATGGTAAAATCATTTTGAAAAGATTACAGACAGATAAAATCTCAAAGAACAGGATTTGACAAACTTGAAGAAGAAAATTTCTCATACTGCTGGAATAGTAACAGAGTTAACTCAAGCTGGACATGAAATTGTTTAATGATTTGATGAAATGGCTTTAATCATTTTATGAAGAATTTTAACAAAAAAATTACTAGAGATAGTTGGCTATGTTTGATCCTGCCTTGGAAATATAGGAAATACAGTATTTTCTTGTCCACACTTTTGCAGTTATGTGATGGAAAAAGATCCGGAGAGCTTTTTCAGGAAAGACACTTTAGCTCCAGCAAATACGTAAAATCAAACCTACCAAAGTCATCAGTAAATACAGAACACTTATATGTCTAATGAGTTTTTTGGTTTTGTTTGCTATTTGTCTTTTGTAGCCACGCTAAACAGAATATTGATTTGCTTTATTCACTAAGGTAGTATAACTTGAAAGTCAGTCTGCTGCAGAATATGAAGTTCAGTTCAACCTACTTAGTAAGGATGAACTGGGAAATGGAACTAATGCACTCTGAAAATACAAGAAGAATAATCTAAGAGTAGGGTTCTAGGTTTCTTGATTCAAACATAGATTTGATGTGTGATGTAATCTGGTCCTGTTTGTATGATGGAAGATGCCTGTGCAGACACCAAATGTCAGATATGAGACATCAGTATTTAAATGTATTCTTAAGCTACTGTTCCATATCTGAACTATTTCACAGAAAGAAAAGAACTACAAAGCACCTAAAGATGCTATATAAAGAATGCTTTAACTGGGTAAGCGAGATCTTATGTATCACAGTTAACAGCTTAAGTCTGTTTTCAGAGAACATGAGAATACAATCTAAACTGGGTTTGTGGTTGCCAATTTTTTTCCCTGTAGTGATTTTTATTTGAAAGAAGCTGAAAAGACAAAGCTGCTTTCTGGTTCATAAAAAAAAATCAAATCATTGTTTAGAAAGTTCAGCATGTGATGTAAAATGCACCTAAAAGGAGATATGTAGATAATAAGATATGAAAGATCAAAAGCTTATTAGCTGCTCTCAGTAAGTAGGTCATCATATCTTTCATTATTTACAGAGGAGACATTAATTCCCAGACCAAACCTTTCTATTAAAAAAAAAAAAAAAAGAGAGAGTTTGATCTGCTAAGTTATAGCAATATACTTGCCCATCTCACATTGTGAGCGTGAAATGTTAAAAGCCTGAAAAGTAATACTTTGGTAATAATATACGGTTGCATAAACAAGAAAAAAGCATCAAGCACAAACATGAAAAAACCAGCAATTTGTACTGACAGCTATTTAATTTACCTCAAAAACTGTAGCAGCTGGAAACCCATAAAAGTCGTCACACCACGGTAAAGCTACAATCACGTGTCCTGTAAGCTGACTTGGGGAAACAACAATACCCAAGTCATTACACACAGATAAGAGAGGAGAGGATGATAAAAATGCCATTTCTCAGATCTCACTGACCAAAAAATGGAGGAATTTGTATCCAGGTCAGCACATTCATAAAGAAAGCAGCAATGCCAAAGCCTCCAAGGGAACATTATCAGAAGTCAAAATTAAGAGCTCACTTTTGAAAAGTGTAGCTTTATCCTGAGATGCTTCTGTTGGCAACATTAGCCATCACCTGACCATGAGCCAGCACTGTGCCCTTGTGGCCAGGAAGGCCAGTGGCATCCTGGGGTGTATTAGAAAGGAAGTGGTTAGTGGGACAAGAGAGGTTCTCCTTCCCCTCTACTCTGCCCTGGTGAGACCACATCTGGAATATTGTGTCCAGTTCTGGGTCCCTCAGTTCAAGAAGGACAGGGAACTGCTGGAGAGAGTCCAGCGCAGGACAACAAAGATGAATAAGGGAGTGGAGCATCTCCCTTATGAGGAAAGGCTGAGGGAACTGAGTCTCTTTAGCTTGAAGAAGAGGAGACTGAGGGGTGACCTTATTAATGTTTACAAATATATAAAGGGTAAGTGTCACGAGGATAGAGACAGGTTTTTCTCAGTGACAACCAGTGGTAGGACAAGGGGCAATGGGTTCAAACTGGAACCCAAGGGGTTCCACTTAAATATGAGAAGAAACTTCTTCACAGTGAGAGTGACAGAGCACTGGAACAGGCTGCCCAGGGAGGTTGTGGAGCCTCTTTCTCTGGAGACATTCAAAACCCACCTGGACACCTTCCTGTGCGACCTCACCTAGGCGTTCCTGCTCCAGCAGGGGGATTGGACTAGATGATCATTCGAGGTCCCTTCCAATCCCTAACATTCTGTGAAAACAGCAGCAGCATCAGTCTGGAGTGAGAGCTACTAGCAGTCAGGTTCTGAGAAAACCAGCTAGATACAATACGAGACTGAAAATCAAAACAACAAAACAATCCATTTGACTTATTTAAAACCAGTATAAAATACTTGGAAAGTCGTTCAATACTTACATAATGAAAAAAAAAAAAAAGCTGAAAAATGTTTTAGAAAGCTTAGATTCCTTGCAAAGGAAGGATATGAAGATAGACCCTGATTTATTGCTTACATGGAGTGACACAGCAATGCCTGCTTGTTTCATTTGTGAACTGAAATGGCTAGAAGAGGCTAGACACACAGAACTCTGCACAGGCTATGGACTGCTGCTTTAAACTGAATGCTTTACATCCTCCGATTACCAAGCAGGCAGCTGGTAGCATGGAGTCACAGCTCTCTTGGGGGAAAAATGGATGCAGGGGAGCAACAAGTCTCAGATCTGACACAGGAAGGATGTGTATACAGCATACTGAATGTGAAGGTTGGACTCTTGACTTTTAGGAATAACTGAAGAGACTTCAGCATGTCTGCAAGCATGCATAGTGTCTGATTCTCTAACAGTTTCCTGAAGGGGCATATGAACTCTGCATAATGGATAGGAGGAGTTTCCATTATCAGAGAGTATTGCACTGAGCAGGGAGCTGAGTAGCAGACACATCTGAAAAACAGACGTTTCCTCTGGTTTCCTCTGGTCTGGAGAGCAACTTCTCCCTCAAATTTGGATCCATATTAACTCACCTGAAGGATTAGCTATGTAAAGGCCCCTCCCTCACTCACGTTTTATTTTTATAGTCTTTAAATATAAATTGCTGTTCACCATTGTTGCCTCTATTTTATCCAAGAACTCAGCAGCTGAAAAAAAAAAATTGCATATCTGTTTTTAACTTCATACATCTAAAAAAACCCTCTAAAATGCTTGAAGCAACTCTTTAATGTTGTGCATCTTATCAAAAGCAAAGGCTGTTTCAAGATATACTAATTGAATTTAACTGTGAAATCCTGAACTCTTATCCTTTCTCATCTTCTGAATCCACTTGAACACAACTTCCAACCGTTAAGTTCTGTACTGTTTACTTGAAGAGCTGTCAATTACTCTCATTGATTGCATTTTTTGCTACATGAACTTTGAAACAAATGTAAATTCATACTCATATTTAAAATAATTCTTTGCAATCAGTTTTTTACATCAGCGTCCTGTGTCAAATGGAGCTGGAATTTATTAAGATCACTTCAAACACCTCAAAACACACGTAAAACCATTTAATATAGTGTGGTTTAAGATTATCCACGTTAATTTTATATTTTATTATCTTATATTTCTTGCAGAGATCCAGTTAACAGACAGAGAAATGATCTTATTGAGATAGAGGGTAATTTACACCTAGGAAAATATATCTAGTGATTTTCACAGCAGGCTGGAGGCTAATATGCTCATCTCTTTCCTAATAAGTCATTGACAGTTTTACCTTAGGAATTATGAAAGTACATAGAATATATCTTCAATGTATATACTGACCAAAACCAGAAAACAAAACAACAACAACATAAAAAGCCCAAACAAATCAAAACAAATGAAACAAAAGGAAAAAAAAAAAAAAGAGAGAGGACACTTTAGCCACAGCAGAACCGATATTTGTGAAGACAGTTTACTGCACACACTTTGGCAGGATATTGGATGAAGACATGGATATGGAAAGACCCTGTAAGACATACACACATTGTTCTCTTCTTCACCTTTGGTTATGCTCGTGAACAGTGCTGAATTAAAGCATGAAGGAATATGAATGGGAATATACACAATGAACAGGAATGTAAAAATTAGCTTTTACATCATAGTGTGTTCTCCTATGGTTTTCTCTGTATATATCACAGCCTCAAAGATTTATGTTCCTCCATCTTTTCTTACGTTTTGTGTTTTCTGCAGAGAAGAAATGTGCTTGCCACAGATGTTTGAGATGGAAATCACTGTATGATCTCTGCACAACTGGGTTTACCAGTGACCAATACCTATAGTAGGAGTCCACAGCTAGAGGAAGTATTTTCAAATAGAATCTCTCATATGATAACCCTGGAAGATTATCTGTTGCAATAGGATAGGGTTCACAGTCCTGTGTCTAATGTTCTCAGGTGCACTCCTAGTATTTTTGAAGAAAATAGGTGTCATTTTCTCAGTTCATATCTAGTGGACATTGGCCTACATCAATATTATTCAAGTGAAACCTGGACTCCTGAATTAAATGTACTTTTATGAGCTCAAGTCTCTAGTGAACAGTAGATCTTCCCAGAAAAGTACAGCACATTAATCACCATAATTCATTTGGAAAAAGAAACATTGTTATTGATGAGATGTTCTGAATGAATGGTGAATCTGAACTTCTTTTAACCTCTAGAATGAACGGACAGTCATCTTCGTGTTCCTGTTACTGTCAATATCACAGGGGAGACTGCCTTTAAATGTACAGAAATTAAATTTTATAGTTCATTAAAAACAACAGGTATCTAATAGGTTTGTTTTTTATGTAATTTTTATTTCTCTTCCATCAAAAATATAAGCTACAGTATAATTTCTGGGATTTGATATGATTTTTATTAGCCTTATGGTTTTATTTATTTAATAGAGCTTTGACACTGAGCTTATTTCCAGATCATAAGCCTTCCCAAGAGAGCAGATAATCCAAGCTTTGAAATTTTGTTCACAAACACAAAGATAAAACATTAGATCTCACTGTATTCAGTCAATGCAAAGAAATGCGCATTTTGAGGCTACTTCTGGATCCAACTAAAAATAGCCAAATGTAATTTCTTCATTAGACTTGGTATGGAATCCGAAAAAAGAAAATGAATTCCAGCTATCAAAAAGTATGGTTCCAAAAGGCCTTTGAATATGTAGTTAAAGACAACTTATAGCAGAATATAGGTGCTGTTTATCTGACAAGGTGTCCCAATCCTTTCTTGACTTTTCAATTTCCAGATGTAGTCCCAGCTCATGTGATGAGGGAACCAGACACACTATGATTACATGTAGGAATGTGAGTCTAACCCTGAAGCCTAAGTGTAGAGTCCCTTCAGGTCTTCTCTTTACCACCTTCACAGTTCACTGCTGTGTATGTATTTCTGTCTAGCTGGCCACAGTCTTCCCACCTTGTTGGATGCTTCATATGGCATCTACCTGAATGTACATTGCAAGAGGAAGTCTGAATCAGTACAAAGGCACATAGAGCATAGATTTCTGAATATTTCACTGCCACAAATTATGTTGCAGCTGTAGAAATGTAAAGAGTGATACATAGTAACAATGCATATGTGTCTGTGCATGTGTGTATATAAATTTATAAATAAAATTATATTTGGTACTGGATATCTAAATTTTTGAAACACTAAGGGATAGTTTAAGACCAGTGGTTAATGAAGTTGGTCATTGGCAGATGTTTACATCTAGATGAAGACAGATCTCTGGTCCATCTTCATTGCATGAAAAAGCTCATTTAGTTTCAGAGAAGCTAGTGGGAAAACTCTCATTGTAACAGTAGGGTTAAGAACATGTCATGGCAGATGCACTCAAAAAGATTCATTTGGCACAAACATCCTCTCTGTAAATGTGTGTGGGTCCAGAAAAAATATAAATCAGATGGAAGGCTTCACACAATGAACAGCTAAATTTCCTTAAAATCTCTCTCATCTGCATTCAATTTGCCACTGATAGTCACCTCTGATCAAAAAAAAAAAAAAAAAAATATCCTTATTTCACCAGAATGTTGGAGAACATTTCCTGAACTGTGCCACATAGTACTTACCAGAAGAATTGTATTTGCTATCAGTGTTAAATCCTTTCTGTGCTTTGGGGAAATATTATAGTACTACAGATGAAAATTATAACTAGTGTTGGATAATTTTGTGTAAGAAGTAATTGCTTGATTTGTGGATCTAGTTGAGATTATCTATGATGCTAACCTCTACTACACACAAACCAAATTGCAATAATATGCATGTAGCTTGTAAAACAGTTTTGAACAGAACATTTCCTCTGAATTTTATATATTGTATGATTTTTTTATCCAACAGAGTAATTCAATTTCATCACTGTAGCTAACGTTTTGACTACTAAATATTGCCAGATGCTAAACAATCTGTCCAAAAAGGACAAAGTAAAAAACAAGGATTCTCTGTGCTGTAAAGTTAGCCGAATTTAAGAAAGTGGCAGTGGATTCTCTTGTGGTTTAACCCTATATGGCAACTAGGACCACACAGCAGCTTGCTCACCTGGCAAGTGGAATGGGGTAGGAAATCTAAAGAAGAGAAAGGAAAAAGCTCATGGGCTGAGATAAGAGCAGTTTAATAGGGCAGCAAAGGAAGAAAACAAACAAACAAACAAAAAAAAGGAAATAAATTTAATAATAGTTGAATACATAGAACAAGTGAGGTATAATGCTCACTGCCTGCAACACCAACAGCCCATTGGTTCCTGAGCAACCATATTCATCCCCCCAGTCAGCTTCAGTTTATATACTGAATGTGATGTCATATGGTAAGGAATACCCATCTGGGTCAGCTGTCCTGGCTTTGCCTCCTCCCAAATTCTGATGCATCTGCAATCTTCTCACTGGAAAGTCCTTGAGTTGGTATAAACATTGCTTGGTAACAACCAAAACATCAGTGTATTATCAACATTCTTCTCATACTAAATCCAAAACACAATACTAAGCCCTCTACTAGGAAGAAAATTAACTTTCCCTCAACCAAAACGAGAACACTATGACTACATCTACTCCAAACAACTTCATTTTATGGTTTGTTGGGCTTTTTTTGTTTGTTTGTTTTGTTTTTTCTTGTTTTTATGTTTGTTTGTTTGTTTTGTATTGTTTTTATAGATATTTTCATAGGATGTCATAGCCAGTATGGTGATAAGTTTGTGGATGACACCAAGCTGACTGGTGCAGTTGACACATCTGAGGAACGGAATGCAATCCAGAGGACAAGGTCAAGAAGTGGGTCCATGCAAACCTCATGAGATTCAACAAGGTGAAGTGCAACGTCCTACACCTAGATCAGGGACACCCCCCAGCATCAGTACAGTACAGAAGGGATTGAGAGCAGCCATGAATGGAAGGACCTGGAGGTACTGATGGATGAAAAATCACACATGAGCAGGCAATGTGTGCTTGCAGCCCAGAAGGCCAGTTGTATCTTGGTCTCCATCAAAAGAAATGTGGCCATCAGGTCAAGGGAGCTGATTCTGCCCTTCTGCTCTGGTGAGACCCCACCTGGAGTACTGTGACCAGCTCTGGAGCCCTCAGCACAGGGGCTGGTCCAGAGGAGGACAACAAAAAATGATCAAAGGGCTGGAACACCTCTGCTATGAAAAAAAGTTAGAAGACTTGGGCTTGTTTAGCCTGGAGAAGAGAAAGCTCCAGGGAGACCTTACTGTGGCCTTTCAGTACTTAAAAGAGGTCTATAAGAAAGATGGAGACAGACTTTTTAGCAGGGGCTTTTGCAATAGGACAAGGAGGAAAGATTCAGGCTACACATGAGAAAGAAATTTTTTTACAATGAAGGTGGTAAAACACTGAAACAGGTTGCCCACAGAGGTGGTAGATGCCCCATCCCTGGAAACATTCAAGGTCAGGCTGGATGGGGCTTTGAGCAACCTGATCTAACTGAAGATATCCCTGCTCATTGCAGGGGGATAAGACTAGATGACCTTTGAAGGTCCCTTCCAACCCAAACTGTTCTGTGATTCTATGACTATTATGAGTGCTGCTGGATTTGTCTCCAAGCAGCTCCGAGGATTTAATGAAATAATACAAAAAAATTTATAATCAGAGCATTGAACAGATTATATATGACAAAGGAACTGTTAGCATGTATGGGATCTTATACAGAGAAATTCTGTTCGTGAGACATACTGAGAGGCTATTTTAGAAGGAGATTAAGAGTTCAAAAAGCCAAAGAAAATATGAACAGGTCACCAAAAAAATAACAACAGAGAGACTGCCGACCAACAAAAAAAGCAACAACAAAAATTGGAAATCTGTTATGGCAAATGAAATTCTCCACAGGTGGATTGTCTAGTACAATTTTAACATATTGAGTATGACTTATTTATAAAGCTACAATCAGTAAAAATGGTGCGTAAGAGTTAGGAGTTTTATTTTTGCATTAGAATATTTTTATTTTTAGTTTAAGATTATTAATCAATCAGAACTTAGAGATATAGAATATAACCAACTATGATCTAAGAAGAATTTCAGTGGACAGTAATTGTTTTTAATACTATTTTTAAAAACATTTTCATTATTTCTTGTGCAGTATAAATTCAAAGTAAATAACAAGAAGAAAAAGTAAACACTGAAACTTATAAGATAAGATGTGCTTCTGAGAATTAAATCAAAATATCTTAATGGCAACCTGGAGTACTCCTGGCTTAATAATGTTCAAATAAACATTTCTTAGCCTCCTTTCTAGCTTTTTTACAATATTTTTTTTTATTTCCTTCAGAAGATTTCTTATTTTTCAACCATTAAGAAATATTTTTTGCTTTTATTCTTCAGCACTGATTTTGGTTTATATCTAGGTTTTACTTCTAGTGATTCTAGAAAAAAAATCCATTTCCATTTGTAGAATTCATAGTAACTGCTAGACTTTTCTCTTTTTGTAAATACATAGGGGTTTGTATTAACAAAGAGAATATTTAGTAACTGCAACAGGTGCCAAGGAGAGTGACAGATTCCGCACCTCATCAAACAAAAAATTTATTACATAAAATTTTAAAGGCACAGTCCTGCTTGACTGTAGATGAAAATTAAAGGTCTGCAATCACAAGAGGTCATACCGTCACTACCGCATGGTTTTCTTTGCTCGGCATCCCTCTTTTGGAGGCACTCAGCTTGAGTTTCTCTCTATGCTGTGCTTTATACATAGTTATTTATCTAAGAATTTGTGGAATCCAAACCTGAGTCTCTGCTTCAGGAAACCTAAGAAAAAGAACTTCCCTAGTACTAGCTTCCAGACACCTCATGATCCTCTGAATTCATACTAACAGCGTTCCAGTCAGATGGAAAAAGAGACCTCTGAGCTTTGAAACAGTTCTAGATTTTTGTCAAAATTATGCAGCTTTGTTCTGAAACAGCTAAAACCATCTTTATTCTGACCCAAAATGAAGCATGCAGAAAACCACTGATCAATTTCTGTTGAGACACTACCAAAAGGAGAATTTTGCAAAGAAGGTTTCCAAGTAATGTAATTGTTAGCCAAGAAACAGGTATCTCAGCTTCATAATCCAGTAATGAGCCAATGATTAAAATATAAATATGGCGTATTCAGCATCATAAACCAAGCTATAAAATTGATTAACAGAATATTCCCAAAACACTCGTAGAAATAAAACATATTGACAGTACTGAAATAGTGATTAAATTCCTGCTTAACTCACAATAACACTAAGGATTAATCATCATGTTTTAAACAGTTAACTTATAAATTGAGCCTGAATATGAATATAAAAAGGTCTTTCTTAGCTGTCTAACTTTTATTTTGTTTCTCATGGTTTGCATATGCAAAGACCAGACGATTTATGTATTTTACAGTAAAACTGAGCCTTCAATAAAATACTGAGACATAAACATAACATGGTCTTCCTGAAATCCCTAAAAAAGAGAATGAAGCCATTAATAAGATTTGTGAGTTTTAAAATCCCCCAGTCATGATGACAACATGCAAAGCTTTAATACAGAAGACTCCCAGCAGATCAGAATCAACTTTCTCAAGACCAAGTTGTGGGCAGTTCCAGGAGGGAAAGAGCAAAATGCCACACTGACCTCAGGTGACTCCTTTTGTGACCAACCTGAGTTACAGTATTTTGAATACATAAATGATATGTTCACGCAGTACAGAGTGTTTCAAAGTTATTCCATAACCAGAAGCATCAGCGTTCACATAACTGAATCCATTTTCACATTAATATATTTGTTTTGTTTCCAAGCTGTGGGGTTATCATAGCTGAGCAATGCAGCCCTAGAATGCTTGTGTATACTAGTGTTGCTCTAAGCAAATCCAGGTGTTTCTGCATGTTATTGAATCATGTGGAAAGAAATTCTAAACAGACTCATGGAAAAATCATGGCCTCTCAGGTTCCATCCTATGTCATTTGAAAATAGCATTATTGGGTAAGAAATGCTTTTGGCATCTTGTGAGAAATGCTGATAATATAAAGGGGAAAAAAATCTAATTACTAGGAACAAAAATATTTGAATGATTTTCACTGAGTTGAAGAAATGAAATAGCTTAAAGAAACTCAGTTTACCATTTCCTTTTAATAACTTCACGCTAATGAACATTTGACCTTTGCAGCATAACTGTTTTAATAAATGCATCCTGAACAGCAAACCAACAATCTTCATTTAAAGAAATAACTGAAAAAATAGAAATTATGCTATGTTTTTACTTTTTATTTTGAAATTTAGAAAATTGTTAAAATTAACTCTATATCACAAAAAGTAATTTGGAGAAATTATAAGTAGCAATGCTATATCAACTACAATAAATACGTTTATCCTGAAGAATAGTATATATTTATTGATCTTAGTCACGTATGATTAATATTTCTTGAAGTTATACTCAACTGAAAAATATGTAGTAGCAATGTGAAGTATGTCATTTACATAATAGTAGTGGGAGAGACCTGATGAGCTTGTGTTTCTCTGTCTATCCATCTGTGTCATAGAAATCAAGATCAACATTTACCCTCTAGATATATCATCTGCTCTCATTTAGATTATGTACCCTGTCTTCTGAATTTTTACTTCACTGTATATAAATATTTGTCTGAAAAATCAGTTTCTGCTTTAAATTACATATTCAAAATCAGATTATTTTAGGATTATTTAATCCAACATGAAAACAAAGGTTTATTAAAGGGAAAAGGGGGAAAATGTAACAGTAGAAATAAAAGTTAGAATTGAAAGGAGTGAAATCTGAGTTCACTTCTAAACCTTGATGAGAATAAATTTATTTTTAAGTATGCACATCTAAACAAATATATTATAATTATGACAGATTCCTCTGAAAAGCTTTTGCTAATGTACTGTTCCAGATGGCAGGTTCCTAATAAGCTTAAAGGCTTCATGGATAAAACCCCTGACATTAGAACTGATAAATAAATTGCTTTAAAACAAAGAAGAAGAACAAAAAATTTGAAGTTGCAGAGGTCAGTCAGTACTCTGAACCCTGAGGTTTTAATCTCTCTAAAGCATACAGATAAGAGGACCATCTGCATACTAATTTAATTTAGAGATGGCTGAGTAAAACTAATTCTTTACTAAAGGCAGAGAAAGTTTTCAGTTTTCTATGAACTGACTTGCTTACAACAAATAAAATTCAATTTTGTAAAACAAAACAGAGAAAAAATACCTGTATGAGGATGCTTGAAAAGAATGAAGAAAATTAAGCAAAAAGATCACTTTTCAATTTCTAAAATAGCATATTAGTTTAATAGACAAGGTAAAAAGAAGAAAACAAATCTTTTAAGTGAACAGTAATCTGAAAAGCTGATACCTAAGGAAAAAGCCAATATGTTTTCACTTCAAAATTCTTTCAGATAAATAAAAAAAGAACTAGCTACAATGAGAGAGATCCTACCAACCAGTATCTTCATACATCTTTCTTCTATGATATCTTGACACTGTCTCAGTAGGATACTTGAAGGTGATCAATAAAGATGCATCAAGTAAATTTATCATAAAGACAACATAATGACATTTTAAAAAGCAAAACCAAAACCAAAATAAACCAAAACACTCCTAAGGTAATTAACAAACATGAGTTGTCATCTGGGCTGGCATTTCAAGAGAGCTCTGGGGAAGGTCAGCTTGAGCAATGTCAGTGCCAGTGCTGTCTCACATGTTGGTGGTGCAGGTGACAGAAAAAGGAACTCTGAAAGTTTTCTGAGGACACCAAGAAAAAAGGAAGGGAAAGCAGTGTGGTGAATGAAGGCAGAACTTGAAATTTTGTTGATGAAACACGGTCTCGGAAGTCAACATGAAAATAAAGTAGTTGCAGAGTTCTATGGTGAATAAATCTTAAAGATCCTCAGACCCATCTTTCTATATATTGTTACAAATAGAAACTTCTGGAGGATGATGGGAAACAAAAGATGTTTTACACAGTTTGCAGTGTTTTGGAGGGACTAGAAGCCCTCTCCCTTTTTCATAAAATATTTGTTATTTTTTCAGATAGTGTAATTGTGAGATTTACCTAAAAGAAGGACTATCTTTTCATTTGTCTGCTCTCCCTGAATATATTTCACAGATTTCCCAAGAAAGTCCACTGGAACACCACAAAACATAGAAAGAAATTGTCCTGGTGTTTGCTGAATAACTGAAGAAGTAGGCTATATTTAATCTATATGAGGAAAGTACTCAAGCTTCAAAAACAGTCTCAGAAAACAGTTTTTCTCTGGGTCACACGTAAATCATATTTCAGTCCATTAGCGCTTACAATTAAAACTTCAACAATTTCTTCCGTATTTACTATCTTTCATGAGATTATTATTGTTTTCTTAATTATACGGTGATTAAAAACCACATCCCCATTTATGATATTCAAGATTAACATGTATGGCCACAAGTGATGACTATAGCAATTTCCCAGATATGATGAACATAGACAAAAGATTAGAAGAAGTGTTTAAACATTTTAAAAATGGCACATTTATTCCAAACATTTAACTATTTATAGATGTCCTTGTCCTTATCTACAACAAATAATATTTTTATATATTAATTAACCAAACTGGGGCTATAACAATTGTGATGCACAAAGTGCTGTGAAAAGCAGCACATCTGCTAGTATAAAGCAAAAAAGATATTGAATGAGCACTTAGGAATTACAAAATGTTCTTTACCTTTAGTTTGTTACAACAGCAATTCAGATAAATCTTATCCAATCAATGACTATAGTTATTTTGCTTGAAAAGGAATAAGAAATAAGCTTAAAAAAGCATTTATTAACAACAAAAAATATTCATGAATAACTTTTAACAGTCCAGAATTATACTTTCAAAAAACAAGCTGGAAAAACCAGAGTTTGGGCTTCATGGTTTAATCGCATCTTCCAGGTGAAACAAATTTTTAAATGCTTTCAAAAAATTTTAAAATGTTGAGGAACCTCTAAGAGGTTTTCTCACAGAAAAGACAGGCTAAAGTAGGTTCACTTTCTTAATGTGTGACAAAATTCAGGAGTTTAAGAAGAGAACAGATCTCTCCTTTAAACTTGCACCTAGGATACCAAAAGTGCAAGCAAATCTCAGTTCAAGGAGGAGATGAGTCTCACGGGATTCTACTTAAAATAAAATAATTAAATAAACATGAAAATAAATAAATAATCATCACAGTAGCTTTTAATGGAAACAAAAGGTTTTCTAGCTCTTATCTGCCCCAGTGCTCCAGGTAAGAGATATGTGGTGTCCCAAGATGCACCTGGTAGCAACTATTCCAAATGTACCAAGGTTGTTTCCAGTCAATCTCCAATGTTTGTCAGGCGTAACTGGATGGATATGGCATAGACTCCAAGGAAAATGCTGGGACAGCAGGGTAAAAATAAACAAATTAGGGCAAAAAGGCAAGAGAAAAAAACATGCATAGGTCACAGGGCTCCTCCTGTTTCTCATAACACCACAAGAAAAAGATAACATTTTAGACTTCATCTATAGCTCAGGTAAAGTACAATACATAGCCCAAAGGCTGTTCTAAATATTTTCTACCTCTTCATATTCTTTATGTTATATCAAAATAATAAAAAAATAGGCAAATCTGCCTAATAATCAGATAGTTGACATTCATCTTTCAATCATTCAATTGAGGAAGGTGATTTTCCCTCTCTACTCTGCATTGGTGCGGCCTCACCTGGAGCAGTGTGTGCAGTACTGGGTCACAGTATAAAAAACCATATAAAGCCACTGGAGAGCATCTAGAAGAGGGCTACAAAGCTGGTGAAGGGTTTGGAGGGGAAGCCATATGAGGAACAGCTAAAGTCACTTGGTTTGTTCAACCTGGAAGAGAGGAGACTGAGGGGAAACCTCATGGCGGCTACAGCTTCCTCCAAAGGGGAAGAGGAGAGTCAGCAGCTGATCTCTTCTCTCTGGTGACCACTGACAGAACCTAAGGGAATGGCAGGAAGATGTGCCAGGGGAGGTTTAGGTTGCATATTAAGAAAAGGTTCTTCACCCAGAGGGTGGTGGAGCACTTGAACAGGCTCCCCAGGGAGGTGGTCACAGCCCCAAGCATGGCAGTATTCAAGATAAGACTGGACAATTCCCTCAGACACATGGTGTGAACTGTGGGGTTGTCATATGTAGGAACAAGAGTTGGACTCGATGATCCTTGTGGTTCCATTCCAACTCAGGACACTCTGTGATTCTACGAATTTCTGTCTCAAATTAAAAACTACAAAAACTCCCTTTCGGTCTAGTAATGGCAGATTTTCTCTCAAAGTAACTAGTTTTACTGATAAAGGACAGAAATAAAATAAAAACCCTTTAAGCTAAGACTGATTTTAAACATACCTAAGCATGATGTTGATGATGAGCATATCAGGAAACAAATTGAAAGTACTTATTTTTTCTTATGTGTAATCAAGACAACACCACATTCGATACCACCATCACCACATTTGATTCTGCAAGGTTACTGGAGAGCTTTCTTGTATCTCAGTTTAATCATAACTGAGATACAAAGTAGGTGGGGGAGGGGAATAAAACAATGAAAATCATTAACTTTCCCATTTGTAACCTTGAGTGCAGGTTGCATGGTAATTGTATTTCATTACAAATGTGAAAGAGCTCAGAGGCTGTGGAGCATTCTACTTATTTGTGTCTTGCTGACCTCAGTTAAACAAAATGTACAAACCATTAACTCTTTGTACTAGCTGAATTTACAGAAGAGTATATAGAAGGAGAGTTAGAATGCAGTAGTTGGCATGCAAGAAATTCACAAGCGAATTTACCTCCCTGCAACATATAAGTGTACATACAGCACAGTACAACAAACTATGTTTCACAGTGCCTATCCTTTGCTCACACACAGCACAGCAAAATCAACAGGAAGGTTAAGCTTTTAAACAGAAAAAATGGAACAAGGTTACTATATTAGACTGTTTTAACCTCTCATTCACTCGTATTTACTGTTAGTGCAACAGATTGGGCTGCCTTTCCAACCCAACCCTATGCACTAGCAGTAGCATAATTCTTTTTGAGATTTATGACTAGAACAAACCAGCACAACTCTATGGACAATAGAAGCATGAAAGGTTCTATCCATCTACTGCTTCTCTTTAGCCTTCATCAGAATGAAACTCAAGTGCTGTAGAGAATAATTTGCCTACCTCTTTTTGTACAAACTATCAAAGCCAAATATTTTTTTTTTTTTTAATTACAAGACTTATGCAACTCAAGGGAAAAAAAATAAAGTGCTGAAGTAATTTTTCAGAGAGATTGTAATCTACTTAATTACTTCCTACACAATTGAAGATAATGTTTTCGATATCTGAACTACTGCTTTTCTCTTTTTCCTGAGATCATTTCCCTTTTCTATGAAGAAAATTATTTTAGTAAACTGAGAGAAAGCAACTATACTTCATTTTAGACTGTTTCTCTGAAGTGCTAACTTCCATTAGACACTGCAAACTGTTGTTTGAGTCAAAAATTGACAAAATATTTCTTCTGTAGTGAAAACAGTTGCAGAAATGACAGGAATCATCCAACCAGTGTTAAACAATACGAAGGACTTACTGTTCAGGCAGGCAATTTTCTCTGCATGAATATAATGTGATTACAATGGGAACTGCTGTAGGCTAATGAGCTCCCGTTCACTGTTTTTATGACATGAAACTCAGGAAAGTGTTAAGCATTTCCCCCTGCACTTTCAGGCAGATGGTACTGTGGTGAGACAGTGCCCTTCCACTGCACAATCTCCATGCTGCTGCAGCACAAAAACCCAGACGTCTCTTCTGCATGCTGATGATATTTAAGATAGACTAGCAGAAACTCCAATAAGGCAAATTGGTTTTGCTGAAGACATTTAATTAATGGGATTTTAAATACTTATTACCAGACCCAGCAGAGATTTCCAACAACCTTGGTTTTCTACTGTGAAAAAAATCTTTCAGGGTTTGTTGTTGTTGTTACTGGGGGGAGGGTGCCTTATAAAGGTCATCAGCAAAAATCAAGCCTGGTTATCTGAAGCTAGTCTTTTTATTTAAGACAAAAATTGTGTTCAGCAATTTTTGACTAAAGAAAAAAAATATTCTTTTGCTAAAGAAAGAGAAATGCTTAAAGCTTTCAGATGCCACTTAATTGAATTTGATGTAGGAATGGAGTCTCCTTTCACATCTACTTTTCAATATATCATTATTTATATATATATATATTTATATATATATATCATTATTTATATATTCAATATATCATTATTTCAATATATCATTATTTATATCAGCAGGTACTGAGTGTTGCAGTTAGCACTATATGTCTTTAAATACTGGCAGCATGGTATTATAGCTTTCAAATTTAGAAATTAAATTGGTTTTGACTGTGAGGTATGAAACATTTATATTTAAAAATATTTTGCTCAAACCACATCTAACAATCTAAAAATTTATGAGATATAGACAAGTGTTTTGTGATACAAACCCAAGACAATCAAACTTAACAAGCTAAAATTATTTTGAAGAGAAGTATAACACAACAGTAATCTTTCCTCACCTCTGAATTTCTTATTGGAAAAGTGCACCATGGATTTGGTCCATTACTATTCAAGGCTGTGAAAAAAAATCATACATTTTCTCAAGTGATTTTGAAGTAAACATTAGGCTCGAAGGAAAACTTTGAATTGATTAGAAGAACTGACTGACAGTGCAAATATACCAGAGGGTCTCGATACTGTGAATTGCATTGCTGTATTGAAATCTGTAGTATAATTCAATTTTACACAGGCGCACAACGTGGCACAAGGTAAGCAGATCACCTTGTCTGTGCTGGTACTCCTTCTCTTGGACTCTTCAGATACTGATTTGGCTGTTTTTTTCAAGCCTGGCCGTTGTGACTTCAGAGCTTGGGAACTGCAAAGCCAACATGTATAAGGTCCCCATACAGAAGAGCATGATGCAGTCTTTTTTACCAAATAAACTCCTGAAAAATATTTTCCTTGTTTATTTTGTTTTGCTGTGACTGCTGTTCATTCTTGAATTAGATTTCCTTTGCCAGTTCCAGCAACATAAAACAGCCTTCCCCATATTTCTTCTTTGGCCACAGTACCGAAGATCAATTGTGTACCTCTAGTTCAGTGAGAAAGTCTTATTTAATACTGGAGAGCTATGTTTTCTTCTGTTTCTCAAGTCAACACTCAAGTTCACTAGAGACGCATTTGTTTTCTCTGTATGGAGTTTTTATTCAGTTTTTATTACAAATGCTGCAGATGATCATTAAATACCATTTCAAGCTGTGTGCAGAGGAATCCCATGAACAGAGCAGGTGTTCAGACTGGCTCACCAACCACAAAAAGCAAACTGTCTCCCTGTCCTTCAGACATCTTTTAAGGCTGCTGCTCTCTCTAGAGATACTGTTACAGCAGGAAAATGAAAGAAAGACTACTACATCTTACAGATCATGATTTTATCTTTTATTATATAGATTGTAAAGATAGATCCATTAGTTCTTAAAAATCACAGACATTTGTGATTTAATTAACAGTATTATATGCAACTTGTTGCTGGGGAAATGTGTATACAAATAAGACATCTGCTTCTTAGCTTGTTCTCATTTTAGACAGTGCAGACAATATTCTAATTTCAAGAGCATAGCACTGAATGTAATCACTTGCTTAAAGAGAGTTATATCAGCAGCTAATCTTCAGATATTAAAACAAGTATCAGATAAATCTGTTTTCTAGGAATTAGTAAAACTTGTCCTCAACAGAATATGTAGGCTAGGTGCCATGTTTTTGATTGATGAGAATGAGAGATTCTGATACCCTGTTTTCTCAAAACTAAAAGAGGGAAAATGCCTAATATCTTTCTACACTATGAATTAGGTTCTCATACGAACTCTGCAGCTAGGTCTAGGTCCCAATGCAGAGCTAGGAAGTTTGTCAAGGAGAACATTTTTCCCTGTTTGTGCCAGTAATTATCTATCTTTCCTCAGTGAGCAAAACTGGTATCACTTTCAATAATTTGCAGTCTGTTCATAATCTAAAAGGTTCTCTGAGTTTTAATACAAAATTTGCTTTCTAAATTGGGTTTTTATGGCTTTGAAAAGTCAACATGAAACGGCACAATGACTACTACTTTTAGGACTAAAAGCATTTTAATCTCAAGGAGCATTCTGCTAATGCAAAGATCCCCATAACACAGTTGTGTGCTCACCCTTTCAGTTAGTAAGTATTAAACCACATTTTCTACTTCAGTTCTTCAAAATCGTCCCTTTATTGACTCCATGGCAATACTTCTAGGCTGTCTTAAACACTTTTGTTTCCATTCCATGATTATTACACAATTAAAAACATCTCAAGCTCATAGAAACTTAAAATGATCATTACAAGATGTACAGAGGCACCATCTTCTTGCTCTTCATAATTTTTTAAAAGTGGAAACATTATAAAGATGACTTCCGATTCTCAATGGTAGAGTTTCATTACTATTCTTCCTGAAGACATCTCAGTAATTTATCAAAATGTAGAGCATTGATGTTGGGGAAGAATCCACTGCAGTCAGTCAGTATCTGCAGAGCTGTAAGGATTGTCTGTATCCTTCCAACTGAATTGCTTTTGACTCTCAGCAGAGAACTCCATATGGCAATAACCATACCTAGTTGTCATGATTTCTATGCTGACTTCAGAAAAACTCCCAACTGTTTTGACTGAAGCGGGGATTGACATAGTATTCATCTAAATAGCTGATGAGAATTAAGTCATTTATTGAGCTAGTTCAATTTTCATGGGACTGTTTGGACAGTTGTGTTGATCTAAGGAAATAAGGCACTATATTTTAAGATGTACAATATGGGAGTCACAGACAAATCTTCATCCAAGTGCCTCCTGGAGTTCCTTCATGTTAAAGGATCAGTTAGGCATGAGACATTATGTCCTCCTTCAGCATCAGACAGGATTGTTGCTTAGATACAAAGATGGTAGTTTAACTTATGTTCTTCAGAGAAGCTGCAGCATTGGCTTTAGCTTTGCTCCTATGATAATGCAGCTCTGCCATGGCCCAACATGACACAATCTGTCTCTTAAAGACAAGAGAAGGAGTAATGAAAACCCCAGAGCTCATCTTCCTAATTCTTCTTACTAATTCATCACCATAATAAAAATCCTAGCCTTAAGATCTGAGAATACAGGTATATTGTGTGAAGATCTTACTGCATTCACAGTTAGTGTAACAAAAATCAGAACCACAAAATTATTTGGATGGAACTTTTCATATGTTTGCCTCTAAAAATTGTTTGTTTGTTTGTGGGGTTTTTTTTGTGTGTGGTTTTTTTTTTTTTTTCCCTGATAAACAACCAAGTAGGCAAACAGTATCAATCCTTTCCTGAGATTCTACATTATATAACTTCAGGAAGAAAATAAAATTTAAAAAGAAAATTCTTTCCTTCAAACAAATAAAATGCCTACATATTCTTCTTTTTGTTATGTAGTACCATGAAATCGAAATTATTTGTGAAAAACAGTAATTTTGTTAGATTAATATACTCAAAATCCATTCAATAGTAAAGTTATACTCATTGTCTTGTTTTCCAAGTTTCAGGTGGGTCATGGTTTCATTCTTCTGTTTCAAAGATGCATACAAAAATTACTATATATAATAACATCTATCAACACAAGTTTTCCAGAGTATATAGGAAAAAATAGTAAATATTCCACTGTTGTTCAGCCTCAGTCTTACATTTATTTCACAATAAGCAACCATTTCATTACTGGTATGTTTGTGTGTTTTTCTTTGACTCAATGAGGTTTCACTAAACAATAAATTTTATTTGCTTTTGGTTAAAATTTGCAATGTAATTACTGTCTCTTTTGGAGTATCATATCAATCACTTAAACAACACAAAAATTGTGTTTCACCATGAAAAATTAATGGATTAGAAATCAAATTTAGTTCTAGGATATATAAGATATAATATACATATAAATGGAAATTATGCTTACATAAAATACACCTGTCAGAAGACCTTGTGTCAAGATGCTAAAATCTTCCTTTGCCAGAAAGAAATAGGATGAGGCTGTTAGAGCTTGTTATTAGTTCCTGCCTAACATCACAAACATGATGACTGATTCGTACAAATGTACAAATACAGAGATATATGTGCACTGCTCTTCTGTCAGCTTAACCATAAAACATGATGGAAGCCATCACAGGTATGTAAAGCTCAAGATACAGAAGTCATTAAGGTGAATTTTCCCATTTAAAACAAGGTGAGTTTACTGTACCACACTGTCCTGACCTCTGTAAATCTCAACCCATGCCTGGTAATCATCTGGAATAATGGTAGCTAGCATACACCAAGATTATGTCAGTGACTCTACTAAAAATAAACAATATAAATGACCGCAGGACCACACCTATATAGTTTACTACCAGTAAACTGATGGCAGTACTTTTCCGGGACTGCGATTAGAAGTACAGAAATAATGTCTCATCAAAAGTTCAAAACCACTACACTGTCTAGAACAGGTTTACTATGCTACACTATACATGGTTTCTTGTACAAAAGAAAATGTTGGCAAAAAAAAAAATCAGAATTTTAGAATAACATAAAACATGCTAAAGACAATTTTACTCGCATTAATCCCAAAAGCTCTGGATGAGTAATCTCACTTTTTACTCAATTGCACAGTTCTGGAAAGTCATGGCTTCACTTCCATATCATTCGAGCTATGATCAATGACTCTGTGATGCTAAGGTTGCAAGTGCCAAGAGTTCATGGATATTTTCCAGCTCTCTGTGTATGTCATCTGGGATATAAACAAAACTTGTATTGTTTTCCTAAACCATAATAACAAATGGATGAAGGTCATCTACTTTTTGCTAAACTTAGTTTTAAACTTATAGATATATGTGGGAACAAATTTTTCAACATAATCTGGCTATACAGTTATTCTCTGAACATTCTCATTTAATTTAGAAACATATTTTTTTTGTCTGAAACATTTTTGACCTAAAGTAGCACTTAAATCAACTTTCTCTGCCAAAAGAAGATTAAATGACAATTAACAAAAGAAGATAAATTTCAATAATTCGCCCCTTAACGAAAACGTGAGTTCAGGCTAAATAACTTATCATTCATTGAACATACCAACAGGTATAAATACCTGGAAATTATTACGATCTAAAATTCATTTCCTCACCACCATGATAATGTTAACGTTGAGGTGAGAAGAAAGTTAAAAGATCAGAAAGTCAAGAGTTCAGAACTCAGAAAGTGTCAGAATCATGCCCTGTAACTTGTATGAGTATAATAATAATAATAGCTCCCTGCTATATATATTTTTTTTTACCCAGGATTCCAGACAATGATCTTGAGCTGATTCTGTATTAGATGTATTATAATGGTCTGGAATAACTACCTATTATACACAAAATATGATATTATGTTATCACTTGTATTCATTCATACAGTGCCTAGGAGTCACCTTTATGTGCCAAAATTTCTGTGATGTGTTCAATGCAAACATACAACCGAGAAATATTCCTCAGCTCACAAAACTTAAGATTTTAATTTCATTTTCGTTATATAGCTATACAACTAATAAGAAGACAGCTGTATAAGACAAATATTTTAATACCCTGTGTCCCCCTATTCCTTTTGTTTGAATTTTTTTTTCTGCAAGACATTTAAAAAACTTTGAAAAAGGTTCTTGAACCTTTGAACAATAATATTCTTTCTACATAAGTTATTACATTTTGATCATCTGAAATAATATTTGTAGTGAAAACTTTGCTTGCTTTGAAATGCCAGTTTCCCATAGTTGTTTCTGTGGCAGTAAAATCCAGCAGATATAATATTTACTTATCAAGCTATCCTTTTATCATCTCATTTACTTTTTCAGAAGCAGTCTTTTGACAAACCGCAATTCAATAATTTTGAAATTTCTTTGAAATGTAGAGAAATTATGCCCCATAGAGACATTTTGCTTTATTTTGAAGTTATTTATATTTCTGCAAAAATTCAAAATCGCATGTCTCAAATTGCATTTATGGCAATATTAGCAAAATAATCAGTAACCAAGCCCAGAAACCACTATTCTACTGATTCTCGTGTCACTATTTGCTGCACTGTCAACTAAGGAGTCTTTAAATTGATTTTAATCTGGCAAATACCAGAATGGCAAGAACTGATAGAACTGAAGGAGAAAAGAATAATTCTAAAAAAGGAAGTTCTGCTGGGGTGTTCTCTTGAGATTCTGACAGAACAACTATTTCTGAGCAAACTCAAATTGTCTATATTTCATAAACCATGATGCATATCCTCAGTGTTGCAAAAAGAGTGTAGGTGTTCAGTATTGTACAAGTGACATTTAATTATTTGCATTATGGTAGGTGAAGTAGTGAGAGTTTTCTTATTACAAAATATAATACCAATATTGTAACATGCTTGTCTTAGGAGTGGCTGAAGAATATTCTGAGGGTTTTTATTTTTAAAGCAGTCATAATCAGTAGGACAAGTTAAGGTCAAATTGCAGAAAGTAAAATATTCAGGTTCATCTTCCCATCACCTGGATTGTTACCTCAATATGTGCTACCTGCAGACTTGTTCTTAGAGTTATGTCACATTACATCCTGAGCAAAATAATGAAAACCAAATATATCACCCTTTCCAAAGACAAATATGATTTTGTGTAAAAAAAGGATGAATAATCTTTTTGCCCTTATGCAAGCAACATTCGCCCTCTTATGCATTTTGACTCCATCTTCTGAATTATGTTACTCATTATTCTACCCCAGTGGTTCTCTAGAAGTAGACTATGTGAAGTCCAGAAAAATTTTCATCACAAAAATAAATAAGTATAGCCCACTCTTTAAGTCTTTGAAAGGTATGAAATAATACAGATAAGGGGTCATTAAGGAAGTGGCTGCAATTGCAACAAAGTGAATTTATTTGTAGCATGCTACTCTTTGCAGTCTTTTTCTGCATAAGCAATCATATGCATTACTGTTTGTAGATAGATGGTTAGCATTCCAGTTTGCAAATTCAGGAAACGACTCACAAGGACACTCTCTTAGGACTGATTTGCAGACCGGAGAAAAACAACTTGACTCTAGTGTAGTGGACAATAAGGGTATGGAAGACAGTAGAAGGAAGTGCATGTTGCAAATTGCCTCTATTCTCTTTCTTTGAGAAGTAAATCGTTCTGCTACTTCTATGTATTTAAAACACAACTCGCCTATTGCAGTAACCAAGAACTCTTAAAGGTTACAATTCATCATTAGTGAACACTGAACTACAAATACAATTACTATTCTTCAACTCTCAATGCCTTAAAACCAGTATGATCATACAGATTTCTGCAAGACAGGGAGAAAGGGGGCAGGGAAGAGAGGGAGAATGAGCCATTTAAGTTATAATGAAGAATTACAGGCACTTTCACAGAATTAAATATAATGTGAGTTAGGTTCTAGAGGAAGAGACACAGCTCTGTTCCCTGTTCTGTTGCACCTAACTCATTGCCATCCACTCCCGATTTGAGATGCAAGGTACTTGACAGATTCTGGAAACTAATTTTCTCTTGCACTATAAAACTGCTAAACAGTTTAAGCAGACAATGTTAGCAAATTATAATTGTTATTCTAATGGCAAGCTGATATTGGTCTCCTCCTGTTAATAGCACATTTATGTTACACGTCTTGAGTATTCTACTAAGGTTTTGCTCTGCTTAATGAAGAAACGCTGTTTGATTTAGAGTTGCTCTGCCTCAAGATAGGGACTTCTGACAAGAGAATTTCAATCAAAATAATTGTCCTGTAATCAGATCATTAATAATGTTTTTATGTAATGACATTTATTTAAAAAAAATAAAAAACATGCTAATTTGCTCAAATAAAAATGAATAATATTTCTTAATTGGGCATGGCTTCATTAGTTTAATTATCACACTAAATATATCCATCTCAAGCTGAGATATATCCACATAGAAAAAGCATTCTTGATCTTAAAAAAAAGGGTTTTTTTTCAGTTCTGCAACAGTGTGCTAGTGATTTGTAATAAAGTACTAATGAACAGGCTTCTAAATCAATGATGCACTTCAATTCAAGCAGTAACAAAAGCTATTAGTTTTGTCTTCAGACACTTGGGCAAGCAAATAGGCAGAAACAAACAAACAAACAAACAAAAACTAAAAAACACAACAACAACAACAACAACAGATGTACTGAATAACAACTATAAGCAGCATTTCATCTCATCTGTAGGGTGTCCCACAGCAAACAAACATTTTGTTAGCAACATGTCTTAGTCTAACAGTACCAACCGGGAAAAGCCCATCGGAACAAAATACAACAGAAAAAAATGTCCCCAATGTTTGTGCTACAGCCCATTAGACTTTCAGACTTTCCCTTACATCTAATAATCAAGTAAAATTTTGTAGAACATTTCAGCTGAAGATATTTGCTATATGACAACCCATATTACTGTTGATCTAGTTACAGTAATCCAAGTATACACGTATCCTTGTTCTCACCACCCAAGAGAAGGCAATTTCTAAAGTTAAATACAAATCTATGTGATATGAAAATATACTGCTTTTCTGTATATTATACTATAACACATGATCAAATCCTCAAAAGCAGACATTTTTCTCTTTTTTTTTTTTTATGGTTTGCTGTTGATTTGTTTTGTTTTGTTTTTTTGTTTTTTACCCTCGGAAAAACCCACATGCAAAAAGCATGACAGAGAAATGTTTGTTACTTATCCTTTTTGGCAGTGAATTTCAGTATTCATTAATATAGTCATATGATCTTAATTAACTAAAAAAGAAATTCATCAGGTGGGGGAAGGGAATGAGGACAGAATTAGAAATCACATAATCCTTGCATCAACCAGAGTCATCTGAAAAGCAAACACTAACATGACGAGAAGCCACCAGACCTTTTGCCACCAGATTTTTTGCAGGTGAACACTGCATTTCTTCACGGCAATGAAACACACTTGAAAACTCTGTCAAACCATGTAAAGAATGCTAAATTTGGTAATAAAACTGAAATCCCCTTGCAGTGTAGATTTTAACAACTATCCTTCCAGGAAAAAATGGAACTAACAGAAGCAGAAAGCTGTAATTGCTCTCTACGAAAATAACTAACTGCCCCAGGGTAGATGTCCTAACATAACTCAGTTAAGAGGTGAAACCCGTGAAGAAGGGACAAGAGTTGCATGAAAAAGATTGTCTGTCATCTATTTGCTTTATTTCATAAGATGTAAATGACAACTAAATACATCAGAACTTCAAAGATCTACTAGAAATCAGAAAAAACAAGACAACATTTATTTCCTCACACCCCACCTGCACTTATCACTACATTATCCATAAAGCTAAACTAAAACCCTGAATACATCACAGCATTTACCATTTTCAAGCCACACATGCCGACTTTTTCAAAAAGTGTTAGCTTTAGTCTTGGATATATGTTGAATATGAAACCTGTCTTAGGTCATTTATTTGCTATCAACAACGAGCTTTCCTTGTCTAACAACCAATTTCTAATGCAGAAGGAATGAGATATTAGATTGTAGAAGTGATCAAGTTCTGCTATAGAGAGAGAACTCATTTGAGAGATTCTTTCTGACTTAATACTGAAATCTAACACTTTGAGATGAATATAGTTGTATTCTATTTAAAAGGAAAGAGATTTGCAAGCATGAAAACAACCTTCTTTTTTTTTTTTTTTTTACGTACGCATATATATATCAGAGGTTAATTTAAATGCAGTCTCCCAAATAGCTATTAGAAGTAGTATGTGTTTGACTTTTATATGCTAGTTCAACTACATTGACTTCCATTTGCAGCAGCAAGAATAAAACTGCTATGGCCCCTTAAGAAAGTTTTAATCTTCAAAGTAAAAAAGAGAAATGGTTTGTTTGTGTTTTTTTTTTTAAGAAAATCCTACAAAGAATTTCATACCAACCAAACAAAAACCTTTGGTATATAATGCTAATAGGAATGGACAAATACACTCACAGAAGTAGTAATAAAATATAGCAGTGTGTATTACTTCTCATAATACTTACATAGTCACAGATTACATGAATACAACACCTAAATACCTAAAGGATTTATTTGTAGCATGAGATGGGTTGGAGCTTTATGGTATTAAACACAGTTTAAAGGTACTATGGTATCACATTAGACTGAAAGGTAAAACGGTTTGTAATATTGTACTTGAATAGTGGCTAACAAAAAATAAAGGTTTTCTCTCTTCATATATCTAAGACTTAATTGAGGATGTAAATAGGTCTAGGTTCTAGCTTATTTCTTTAGTGAATCAAGTTTGATTTTATAATCCAAGAACATTCCCTGGTAAAGAAAGACACTAAATAAATTTGCACTTCTAAAAACCCATTGCTATGCTTTCTCATCAGTCCCAAATGCAAATCAGGAACACTCTACAGCTTTTATAATACTTACTAAATTTAAACTAATCCAAAGAAGGAAGATGGACTTGCAAAAAGCACCTGAATTATTATTCTACATAATTAGCAGTTAACAACGATGCACTATATTAATCACATTTATTACACAGGTGCCTTCAACAAGACTGAAGTCCCATTATGCAAACATAGACTTTGCACGATTTACAAGCTACATAACACAAGGTGAACAGACATTACACATGACAATGTCAGAACACCACATATTATGTTAGCTCATGTTTATTCATCTTCTGAAGCTACTTCAAAAATATAGTGAAGTGCTTAAGAGACAAGATACGTAAAAAGGAGATGAGGCAGGATACACAGAAAAAGAAGAGAGAAAAATAATGCCACAGAAAGGTATTCAAGCAAGCATGAAGCTGAGGTGGACATTGAGAGCAAATTAAATGTAAAAATAAAAAAAAAAAAAAATCAACCACTGGAGCACGTCAGCTCCTAATCAAGGTTGAACAACTGCCTGGAAAAGTTAAAACTGTCCCTGTTGGAAACAAGTCTGCCAACTAGCCAGCAGCAACAACTGAGCCCAGGAACAGCCCCCACGATTGCTTAACTTACTCACACAGTAGCCTGAATGTCCATAGGCCTGTGATTTAACAAGTTATTAGTTTCTTTCTCTAGGTTTCATGCTGTCCACATAGCAGTGAGGGAGGAAGACATCAATTTTATCATAATTTCCCCTTACATAAAGTACTCTGCACCTTCTGGATCCCCACCTCCTTGTACAGGATAATTACACAGCACCACACTACATTTGCTCTGTCTTACGCAACAGCTCCTATTCTGGTTCCTCCTGCACATGCTCCTGCTGATAGTTATCCAATAATAAATGAGGAATGGTGATAAGCTTGTTGAATGTAACACAGATAGCCAGTGTGGTGGGTTGACTCCTCTTTCGCCCAAGTAGGGTGAGAGAATAGGGCACGAAGGCTGTGGTCAGTTCATAATGCATTTTCTCTGCTGCTCCTTTTTCCTCAGGCTCTGCCCATGTTCCAGCATGAGGTTCCACTCACAGGAAACAATCCTTCACAAGCTTTTCCAACATGGGTTCTTTCCACAGGCTGCAGTTCGTCACTAATTACTGCAGCATGGGTCCTTTCTGTGGGGTGCAGTCCTTCAGGAACAGACTGTTCCAGTGTGAGTCCCCCACGGGGTCACACATCCTGCCAGAAAACCTGCTCCTGCAAGGGCTCCTCTCCATGGGACCACAGTCTCAGGAGCCGGCTCTGGCATGTACTCTCCAGAGGGCCGCAGCTTTCATTAGGGCACACCTTCCTGCTCCAGCACGGGTCCTTCACTCAATGAAATTATAAGAAAACCTTCTGCATGTAATTTCCTATAACAGCAGAATGATTCAGGACCCAGTCACCATCTTTATAGTTTGAGTTTATATATATTCATTTTATACTTACTTTTAAACAAAAGCATAAACATAAAACACAGAAAAATGGGAAACACAATTCAATTGAATAATGCTGCTGGTAGCCAAAAATTCTGTATTTGTCTATAGCCTAAACTTTAACTCATCATTTTATTGTTAGGTCTGGTAGAAATCTAGAGTCTGCTGACAACTGCTGCACTTCTTTCTGCATCCTGAGTCCAGATCTCGTAGCAAAGCGTGTTGAGGTGTAAGACAGGCAGAAGACAACTAAATCCTTGGTGGAGCCAGATCCAGCACAGCTTCTCAGCAAACGCCTCACTAATGTAGGAAAGGCTCTAGTCACCAACAGTTGAGAAAACTGTTTTTTTATATCACATAGATATATGAACACTTAGTTCACATCTTTGATAACAACTCAGTGGTCACAACTATTATTCAAGATACAGGGTGAGGAAGAAGTCCAGTTGGAGAACATTTTTCAAATGAAAAATTAAAAAAAAAGTAGACTTAGAATTGATCTAAAAATAAGAATTGTATGTTTCACCAAAGAACTAACGCTTTTTTCAGTTATTTTTATACAACATTATGATCTCTTTGATAAGCTACCTTGAATTCATAAAATGGTGAAGGGTGCTGAAGTCTAAGAAAGCCTTAAATAAAGCAGTTTATGCACTGCAGACAATTTAATCATAATGCTGTTGCCTCTCATGAGGAAAAAGTAGGTAAAATAGCCTTTTGGAATTCTAAGATGGTGTAGTTACTGGAGATATCTATTCAAGTTTCAAACCACTATTTTCATCCACAAGATTAAAAAAAAAAAAAAGTGTTGAATCCACATGTATTGAATTTTAATCAATGATGAGCTAGAGTTTGCTTGAAAGCACATAAAAGAAAACATTGTAAACATAAACAGTAAAACTGCAAAATTTTACTGACATTTTCACCAAGAAAATAGTCACAAATTCTGAAGAAAACACAATCTAGTCAGTAAGAAACTATGATAGAACACTTACATGAAAGCAAAATGTCAGCCACAATACTTTATCAACAACCACAACTCTATATCCTATTATTTTGGTCCCCTACTCATAATGGTGAAGTGGCTAGATAACTTATCTTTCAAAGAAAGCAAAAAAACATAAGGGTAGGTTTTATTTCAAGAATAAAACAAAATTGTAATGGTCAATTGCATGATAACACTGCGAAACCCTGCAGAAAAATCTTCTTTGAAGGTAAAATCAGCAGCAAGAATGAGGTTATTCTCAAAAATATGATGGCCTCAGCATCAAAGATTTATTCAAATGAAGTTCCTGGCAAATGATCCAAGAAACCAGTAACAAAAGACCTTATACTGAGATATAAATACAGTAACACAACATTGCAGCCTCAGAGAATTCAATGATGAACAAAAAAAGACAGTAATGTTTGGCAGTAGCAAACTCAGCAAGTCAGCCCAGAAAGCAAATTTGCTTTGAAGTAAAAAAATATGCTAAGAAATAGAACAGCAGAGATAGAATACAACATGCTTTATAAAATGCAGTCAATAAACACATCTATCCAGAGACTGCCAGCTCATTCAGCCAGAAAAGAAAGTCATACCAGCAAAATTACAGATGCATGGTAGATCTAAGATGGAACAGAAAACTAAGGGAAATAATCAGGTCAATATCAAATTAAAAAAAAAAAAAATTCCCCCAATTAAGTGAGAAGGATGAAGAAGTCTTAGATGAAGAAAGGGAGTATACAGAGAATTGTCCTAAACATAAAACTTGTTTTGGAAAATAATGAAATCACTTAGAGTTACTTATCACCAAAATGGAAAACCAAAATAACAGAAAGACACATGCCAGTACAGATTTTTCATTTCATAATTTCTGTGAGCTCTCCAAATTTTTTATTTGAATAAAAAAAAATTCTCACATTTAAAAATGTCATGAATTTTTACTTCTAATTAATATTATTGCACTTAGAATACCATGTACTGGGTAGATATTGTTTAGCATTAGTTTAATATTAAATTATACCATTATTAAATTAACATTAATTTCTGGTATTTGTAATTTTTCTACCACTCTTATTTATATTTTATTAGTATCACATATCAATCATAATTCATAGCTTGTAAAACAGTATTTTACCACACTGTCTGTAAATGGCAGTTATTAATTTTCAGTGGGTAGTGTGACCTGAACTCTGCTTACCTATCTCCTTCAGGAGCTGGACACAACAAGCTGATCATAAGCCATCAGTGCACCCTCACAGTAAAGAAGGTCAGGCCACATCTGGAGTCCTGGATCCACTTGTGGGCTCCCTAGCACAAGAGACATATATGCACTAGAATGGGTCCAATGAAAGGCTGCAAAGGTGAGTGAGGGTTTTGAGCAACCATCTCATGAGAAGATGTTGAGGGCCAAGACTGTTCAACCTGGAGAAGGAAAGTCTCTAGGAATCTTATCAATGTGTATAAATACCTTATGAGAATGAGTAAAGAAGAGTCGGACAGACTGTTCTCAGGCAATAGACTCTGCACATCTCTGAGATTTTGCAGTTATTTTCTCTTGAATGTGTTGATTTAGAGCACACAGTTATGGGATTAGCATAAGGATGAGTTGTTGGAAATTGGTGAGTTGTTTCAATTAGGCATAGTATACACTGAGTACTTTACCAAATAAAACATTAATAGGAAATTCCAAACTTCATTACAGTCCTTCTAGACTAGCTACCTCAGCTCTAAAGTGTCATTGAACTGCATTTGCAAATCTTCTCTGTGGATGGGAGCTAGTTTAGGGAAAAGTTAAATTAAGTGCCTAGCCAACAGTGTAGCAAGGATGACACTCATTTCTGAATTAAGTGCTCTTTGGGGTGTATGAAGCTTTTATTATATTTAAGTGATTCTTCTAAGAAACACTGGAAACACCTTCAGCTGTACCAAAAACTCATTTTATAGTACTCAAGAACAGAATAGTGTAGCATAGCATAGCATAGCATAGCATAGCATAGCATAGCATAGCATAGCATAGCATAGCATAGCATTGCACAGCATAGCATAGCATAGAATAGTTGGAAGGGACCTACAATGACCACCCAGTTCAACTGTCTGACCCCTTCAGGGCTGACCAAAAGTTAAAGCATGTTGTTAAGGGCATTGTCCAAATGTCTCTTAAACACTGACAGGCTTAGGGCACTGCCCACCTCTCTAGGAAGATGATAAAATAAAGAAATAGAGTTTCACCAGCTTTCACCTCAACCCTTTCTCCTGTATTAATACTTAAATGCTAAAACATTTACTTTAGAAATTTGCATAAGAAGTCCAGTGTTTTTATTTCATGATATGATTGTTTTGAAAGTGTCTGATTTCATCACCACTTGAAACATTATTATAAAGATACCAGCACTGCATTTATAAGAATTTTATAAAGGGTGAATTTTAAAGAAGAAAATTCCAGTAATATATGACACAAAGCTTTTATCAGCATACTTTCCATTGCCTTGATATCTGCAACAGAACATGTGACTTACACCAAAACCCCTAAACTCATAACTAGACTACCTTGACCGTAAAAGAGTTTGTTTTGAAACTTGGCTATTTTCAAGTAAACCATTAATTATAAACAAGGGACTGCATTCCTGCCTTATTAGAAACTGTGAAGATTGATATAAGGTGAATAATACATTTTTGAACTTCAGTTTTTATACTCAAACCAAAAAAGACATGTCTGCTTCTTGTCTCCAATGGGCTACTACAGGTGTCTGGTTGCAGTGACAAAAGAAGGAATAATGGGATGAGGAGAGTTGGTCATGAGTTAACATGTCCAACCTGATTTCTGGTAGCATAACCATAGGAAAAAAATCAGTAAACACAGTGAGGCAATTAGAGAATGTATTTGCATACTATTCAGCTTACTTACTGATCATTTGCTTCAATGAATATAACCACAGAATGAAGAAACTCAATATGATATTGTCAGAATTGAAAACTACAGATTTTAGGTTGCAAGTCTGGGGAAAAAAACAAACAAACAAAACAAAACAAAACAAAACAAAAAAAAAAAAAAAACAAAGAAGGGGTTTGCTTTGGTTTTATCAACAAATATCTTGCAATTTAAATGAGCAATCTGTATAGATTTTGAGCTCTGACTCTTCCCATGGGTGGTCTAATTATGTATAATAACTGCATCTTTAAATGAATGGAAGAACTTCTGACAAAATACATTCAAATAAAATAAAGTTAGCCCAATATTGAGCAGAAGTGGAATGAATGTAATGAGCAAATACATATATCTTTTTAAACCAGAAGAAACAGAAATACAAATTAGATGAGACAACAACAGATTAAGAAAAACAAACAAAAACAATAGCAAAAAAGCACCCCACAAAAAGAAACAAACAAAAAAAAACAAACAAAAAACAAACAAACCAACCAAATAAACAAAAAACCCTCACACAACCAAAACCATGTATGATGCTGCCTTTTAAGTCAGAGTTAACATTGGGGCATGAACATCTATAATGAAAAAAGAAACAAAACCAACATTTTAGAACTGATTTAAGTTCTGGAAAGGCAAGGTATTTTTGAACAGTAAAAAGGAAAACTGTAATTTCTCCCTAAACTTCAAGGCTTAACCCAAAGTCAAGCAGGTTTCTTAATCCTAAACATTCTTATTAAACAAAGATAAAAATATGTGGAAGTTACTACAGGGATATGGAGACTTTTAGACTTGCACTCAGATCTCTAAGCATTTAAATATTGAAAGGTAGAATCTGGTTTCCAGGAAGCTACAGTAAAATATGTTTGCATTGATCCCTAGAATTAGCCATTGACAGTTCTCATTGTACATTTCCTAAGCTTCCACATACATCAGAGGGCCTAGGACACTATTTTTATAATGTCTAGAAATTTTGTTTTGAGATTATGACAGTTATAACCACATAATTCTAGAAAACTAGATCTAAAATCTACCCTCTAAATTTCATGGTCTGTCCAGGGTCATGTCTTTTAAATTTGCTTTCAGAACCCCCCCAAAAATGGATATTCACAGCTTACCTAATACATCTACTCTATTGTTAGAAGCTTTTTCTGCATGGAAAAAAGAAAAAAAAAAAAAAAAAGTCATTCTTCATTGTCATTTAAAACCTGTGCTTTGGCATGATAGATAAAGAAAACACAAAAAACAGATTACTTCCTATCTTCTTGCAGAAGTCTTTGTGTATAAAAATGTATTGTTCTGTTTTTTCTTAAGCACCTCTTCTCTAGACATCCTCAGTTACTTCAGTCTCTCTTTTTCAAATATTATTTCCAGATTTTCAGTCATTCTTATTTGGATCCTTGGGACTCTAATTGGTCCGCCTCTTTCTTGAGGTACAGGTGTCTTAAATTGATCACAATATAACAGGCAACATTACCATTACAGAGTCAGATGTAAAATAAATTCTTATATCATACAAATACACATATTTATACAGCCCAGAAGGATGTTTATCTTTTTAACAACAGCATCATTATTGTTGGGTATTAGTGACTAAGAAATAGTTTCTGATTTTCTTTACCCCTTATATTCTTTTCCAAAGCTTGCACCTATACCAACTGTGTCTCATTTTTTTACTTATATGTTGGGTTGTTCCTACATGTCTGTAGAACTGCACATTTATCCAGATAATCCACCTAGTCTGGTAGTGAGTTATTCAATGTGTTTCTTAGTCATCATGGTTGCTACCATTCTTCACCTATGTCAACAATTTAGGCAGTGTTTACTGTTTATCCAGAAAACACATTACTCATGGAAATACCAACAATTAAAATAAACTAAACAACAACAACAACAAAAAAAAAAAAAAAAAAAAAACAAAAAAAACCAAACAAACAAACAAACAAAACAAAGAGATCAGACCAGACCCCTGCAGAATCACAGGTGGTTAGATATTGCCAGTCTTCATTTTGACAGAAAATCAATCATTACTTCTCTCTTGGTGTAGTTTTCCAAATGGTTGTGAATTTACTTTGCAAACACTTCTTTCCAGACTATATTTCCGCTAACTGGTTCATGAGAAAATCATGACAGAGTATCAAGCAGCTCAGTCAAAACACACTGTACCTCCTATCCACCTTTAATCCATAAGCCCTTCTCCTTCTCACAGAGGAAATTGGAATCATTTGTCACTGCCCAATTTCATCCATTTCTACCACATACGTGTGCACACACGCACACATACACACAGTTTTACCACCATCCCTCCAGCTGTACATGCTTTGACAGAATCTTTTTTCTTACTTTGCTTTTTTTATAGCACATAGCATAAGAGGGGATAGGTTCTATCTCCTACAAATCTACACCATCAATTACTACTGTTATCATACCTAACTACTGGAGTTTCAACCAGCATGTTGATGTTGGTTCAGAATGGAGAATTCTCTAGAGGAAGTCATATACAGCACATTCTAAAGAAAAGTCTAAAAATGATCAGAAATTTTAAACTGAATGCTTAGTGCTGGGAACTAAATGTTTCTGTGAATGTTTTGACAGTATTTAATCTAAATGGAAAAAAAAATCCTATTCTGTCATATACTCTTTACATTCTTTATAAAAATGTGTTAACACTTTTCTCACATTTATTGCAAGAACTCAGTGGGAGACTGTTAGTCAACAACATACACAGAGAATCAGATATGGAGAAAGCTGAGGAACTCAATGACTTTTTTGCCTCTGTCTTCACCAGCAAGTACTCTAGCCATACCACCAACATCAGAGAAGGCAAAGGCAGGGCCTGGGAGAATAAAGAATTCCTCACTGTAGGAGATCAAGTTTGAGACTGTCTAAGGAACCTGAAGGTACATAGGTCCATGGGACCTGATAAGATGCATGTACAGGTCCTGAGGATGAAGTTGCTGAGCCCCTATCCATAATATTTAAGAAGTTTTGGGAGCTCAGTGAAGTTTCCACTGGAAAAGGGGAAACATAACCCCATTTTTTTAAAAAGAAAAAAAGGGAAATCTGTGGCACTACAGGCCAACTAGTCTCACGCCTGTGCCTGACAAAGATCATGGAGCAGGTCTTCCTGTAAACTATGCTAAGGAGCATGGAAAATAAGGAGGTGATTTGTGACAGCCAGCATGGATTCAGTAAAGGCAAACTGTGCCTGACAATTTGGTGGCCTTCTATTATGGGGTTACAGCAAATTACATCATCTACCTAGGCTTATGCAAAGCAATTGGCACTATCCCACATGACATCCATGTCTCTAAATTGGAGAGACATGGATTGAACAAATGGACCACTCAGTGGATAAGAAATTTGCTGGATGGTCACACTCAAAAAATTGCTGTCAACAGCTTGATGTCTAAGTGGACACCAGTGATGAGTGGCATTCCTCAGGGGTCAGTATGGGGACCATCTTTGTCAGCCACCAAGCTGTTTGGTGTGGTCGTCATGCTGGAGGGATGCCATCCAGAGGGATCCTGATGTGCTTAAGAGGTGGGCCCATGAGAAAAGTCCAAAAAGGCCAAGTACAAAGTCCTGCACATGAATCAGGGCAAACCCAAGCAGAAACACTGGCTGAGTGGAGAATGGATTGAAAGCAGTCCTGAGGAAAAGGACTTGGGGATGTTGGTTGATGAGAAGCTCAACATGACCGAGCAATGTGTACTTACAGTCCAGAAAGCCAACCACATCCTGTGCTGCATCAAAACAAAAGTGACCAGCAAGTTGAGGTCCCCCTCTATTCTGCTCTCCTGAGACCCCAGCTGGAGTACTGCATTCAGCTCTGGTGCTTCCAACATGAGAAGGACATGAACCTGTTTGTGTGAGTCCAGAGGAGATCCATGAAGATGATCAGAGGACTGGAGCACCTCTCATATGAAGACAGGCCCATAGAATTGGAGTCGTTCAGCCTGGAAAAGAGAAGGTTCTGCAGAGACCTTATAGCATCCTTCCAATGCCTAAAGGGCATCTATAAGAAAGCTGAAGAGGAACTTTTTACAAGGGCATGAAGTAACAGGACAAGGAGTTATGGCTTTAAACTGAAAGAAGGTAGATTTAGATTAGGAAGAAAAGTATTCAGGGCCAGGCTGGATGAGGCTTTGAGCAACCTGGTCTAGTGAAAAGTGTCCCTGCCCATAGCAGGGGAGATTGGAACTAGATAAACTTAAAGGTTCCTTCCAACCAACCCTTCTATAATTCTAAGGAGAAATGGATTTTCACTTCTCAGAGAATTGTCAAGGAGACCAGTTTATGTTGTAGATAGTACCTCTTCTCCTTGACTCATAAAAACAGACTGCCTGAATCTTACCCTTGTAGTATGATAATGTTTCTAAGATTCAAAGTTTTCCTTGCTGATTTAGAGTTATTTATAGTGTGATTGAAAAATAAATATATTCAGCGCTGTTTCTTCCATGAATAACTATTCACTTTTGCCTCTTTTAGATCTTCTAAGATCAGATTCAGGCAGTGGAAATGTCCTTGTTCTATTCCTCCAAACAGAATTTCTTATAAATTTTCAAGACTCTACAGAGGCAAAATTGTTCTTAACTGTTATGATTTGTTGAGTTAAAAGTTACACACTAAGCGAAGCCAAGGTCAATATCTACCGTGAGGTCCATTACATCTTTATACTGATTGAAGCACTGAAATCAATGGAATTATAATTGGACAGAACTGTTAGGTAACCAGAAATCCTGCTGAAGGCTTTGAAGGCTTAAGGAATGTCCAAGGGGAAATAGTTGAAATTCCCATATCTAGAAATATGCTACCAGTGATTATTGACTCAGGTCACAGACTATAGATGATTTTTGAGTTCTTGAATGACACTTTATATATTCTTATAATGCCCATCTCACACTCAACTAGGTATTTTAGATGATGGGTCAAGCTAAGTATAAACAAAGAGGTTTCCATAAAAGAGTTACCTGTGGTAACATTAATATATTTTCCCTACAGGGCTGATTAGAAACAAAATCCTATTTCAACAACCTGATTCCTGCTGGGTAATAATACTCCATTGTAGGTCTCCTGTAGTGTAGCACAGGTTCTGTTTACCCAGTACAAATTTATGTTCAGTTAATAAACTGAACATTTCAGGATGATTGATCACTATACCAACTCTATGGAAGCAGAACTGAAGAATCCCAGTAATTGTCATGGTTGTATGCCACCCTTGAAAGCAACAGTGCTAGTGTGTCATTAAAAGGACTTTGAGACAAGTTACTTTTTAAATGTCTTAGTGTTCCTTGCATAGATAAAATTTCATAGCCAAAGAATCATTGAAATAAAGCCTTTCATTGTCTCCTCATACAACCAAGTACATTTTAATGAACATTTTTTTGGTGAAAAATACACAGATAAAGATATATATATAAATATAAATATATGTAAAAACTTACTATATATATAAAATCTCAGGTTCACCTCCGTTTTCATCCAACCAAGCATTATGTATTAACAGAGATAAACAGCATTATTATGTATTAAAACAAAAAATATGCTCTCAAAGTGCAGGCAAAGTAAATAAAATGAGCAACAAAGAAGGTAGATTCCCAGCTAATATGGATCACTTCGTTCTACCGATTTCAGGAGAGCTATCTGATCCACTGGGCTGTGAAAATGACACAATTGGTTTACTGTTTGTTTGGTGTATGATATTATTTTCCCTCTAGTCATAACTTTAAAGCATAAAACTCCAAGGATTTATCAACTCTAAATTTCTTGCAGACCACCTTAAAACATGAAAAATGCAGTAAATAAACACATGACAACTTCTCACCTGTTATAGAAAGGGTATTAAATTATACCCTTCCCATATGGAAACTTCTATGTTATTTCCGGTAATTAGCCTTAGATGGAGTTTACCACCCGCTTTGGGCTGTATTCCCAAGCAACCTGACCTGTATCTAGTGGAGTGCCTCAAGGGTCAGTACTGGGGCCAGTATTATTCGATATATTCATCAATGACTTGGATGAGGGAATAGAGTGCACTGTCAGCAAGTTTGCTGATGACACCAAGCTGGGAGGAGCAGCTGACAAGCCAGAAGGCTGTGTTGCCATCCAGTGAGACCTGAACAGGCTGGAGAGTTTGGCGGGGAAAAATTTAATGAAATTAAACAAGGACAAGTGTAGAGTATTGCATCTGGGTAGGAACAACCCCAGGTTCCAGTATAAGTTGGGAAATGACCTATTAGAGAGCAATGTAGGGGAAAGGAACATGGGAGTTCTGGTTGACAACAGGTAGACCATGACTGAACAATGTGCCCTTGTGGCCAAGAAGGCCAACAGTATCCCAGGGTGTATTAGAAGGGGGGTGGTTAGTAGGTCGAAATAGGTTCTCCTTCCTCTCTACTCCGCCCTGGTGAGACTACATCTGGAATATTGTGTCCGGTTCTGGGCCCTTCAGTTCAAGAAGGACAGGGAACTGCTGGAGAGAGTCCAGCGCAGGACAACAAAGATAATTAAGGGAGTGGAGCATCTCCCTTATGAGGAAAGCCTGAGGGAGCTGAATCTCTTTAGCTTGGAGAAGAGGAGACTGAGGGGTGACCTTATTAATGTTTATAAATATATAAAGGGTGAGTGTCATGAGGATGGAGCCAGGCTCTTCTCAGTGACAACCAACAGTAGGACAAGGGGTAATGGGTTCAAACTGGAACACAAGAGGTTCCACTTAAATTTGAGAAGAAACTTCTTCTCAGTGAGGGTAACAGAGCACTGGAACAGGCTGCCCAGCGGGGCTGTGGAGTCTCTTTCTCTGGAGACATTCAAAACCCACCTGGACACATCCCTGTGTAGCCTCATCTAGGTGTTCCTGCTCCGGCAGGGGGATTGGACTAGATGATCTGTTCAGGTCCCTTCCAGTCCCTAACATTCTGTGATTCTGTGATTCCACTAAGTACAGCTACGTAATATGCGTTGACTCACACATACACACAGGTCTTTCAACGGAGTTTCACAGCTAAGTAATATACTATAGGGATTTTTTTTTTTCTTCTTGAAGAGGAAATAACACCATAGATTAGCAAAAGGATAATATATGCTCTAAAGTGAAGCATAGAGGAATACAAATTCTACGTGATTTCAGCATGTCTTCTGAGGCAGAAAATACGCTCCATACTCTAAACACACCTCATAGTGGGTTAATGCAAGTGGCACATGGAGTTGAAGCCAAGAGAATCATGACTTCAGTACCTACTCTTCTTCAAAGCAACTTATTGCAATTCCATGAAAAAAAAGAGACAAGGTCTTGCCTGCAAGAGTCACTCATATATGTGCATATATTTGAAAGGGTTTTAGAGGATTAAGAAGCGTGTAAGACAACTCACCAAGACTGAGTAATGTGAAAATAGCATTGAGCTGAATAATGAGAGAATAAGAAATGAGTAAAAATAAAACATAAACTAATAATCAAAATAATTGGACAAAACCAAAACCTTAAGTTAAAACTTCCTTCGTTATTTCTGAAAGATACAGATTTAGAATCAAAGGTGTGTAGCTCCTTTTTCACCTTTTCTGGTTAGATTCTCAGTGCAGTAAGCTCATTTTTCACATTAGTATCTATTATTCTGCACATCTCTTTCAGCTACCAAAAACTTTTGCTACATGCTTCATCCTCAAAAGAAAAAAGGCAATGAGCAACTCACAATTAAATACATTTATATATATCTCAATAATGACAGCAGATAGTGCATTATGGTACCAATCAGTGAGCTTAAACTGGCACCAGCCTGAGAGCTGTTCCAGTAAGGTGACTTCAGCACTACCCCAAAAAGGGTAAGCAGAATCAGCATAAACACCATCCTAGTAATGCAAATTTTTTTAAGTCAAATGTTTTTATTTGGCATTCATAATAAGGAATATCTTTTCCCTATTAGGTTTTCCTTATTCTTTCTCTGTAGAACACACTTGTGAAAGAGGAAGCTCTGCACAAAATATCTTGTCCTCTGTAGCTGAAAAATTGTCCTTAGGCTTTGTATGATGTGATAAGTAGTATGACAGGTATTAAACTGATAATAGTCACAGCCCTTATGTTTATTTTGTTGACAGCAGCTGCAACAGGAAACCAGTTGTAGTAAAACTTCCCTTGCAAGTCATCACCACAAGGTTCTTCTAAGTTCTGCCATATTTTTTTACTTCTGGTGATCCAAACTTGCAGTCTTTGCTTTACCTGTCCATATGGAGAAGCTGGAATACATGAGCATACTGTTGTCCCAGTCAGATGTGTAACTTTTATACTAAATTATTGGATATTTACTTCTATGTTGCTTCTTTTCTTTGTGACTGTAGACATTTAAGATGCTTTTTTGGTTGCTGATTTTCTTTCTTAGAGGAGACAAAGTAATTCGATATACCACAGAACCATGTTCTGAGGATGGTTGATAACCACAGGCAGATATCAGCTAATTTCTTCAACATTAATTTTTCTTTTGAGGGAGTGACACATGTAAATAACTACTGTAACTTTTTTAAATTGAAGATGATTTAATATTGCTGAATTTCAGAAACTCCAGAACACAGTCAAATCCCAGAAGAAATTATAGAGTCCACTCTCCTCTAACTAATTATTACATGTTGCAGACTTCTTTTTTGTTACATCCTACTCATTGTCAATATAAAAGACAAAAATATTTATATAATTATGGTATATTACCATATTATGTAAGTTCTGACTGTGCTTGGATACTCTTTATTAGCTGATAAGAAGGCTATTATAATTTTTACAAAGCTTGTAATTAGTGTTTTGCATGTTCTTACACCTCTGATAGATGCATTTAATCCATTAATTGTATAATAATATTGAGCATTATAAAACATTAATAAATGCAATAACTGTAAAATGCATGTGATGAAGAAAAACACTTGCTTTTCTTGCAGAAGAAAAAAATAAACAACTGAATCTATTTCAACAGGAAATTCAAGACAGGGATAGTAGGAAAATCTAGTCTGTAGAAAATCCATGAGATTTTTTGCTATTTTTGTATCCAGTTCAAAAAAAGTATTAAAAACTCAGATTGTACAGAACTATATCATGTTGAATTTAACACCATCTGACCACACAAGAAAAGGTCATATATCTCTTTAGATTTTCTTACATTCAAGAAAGTGTGTCATTCTTAATTTAAACAAACAAACAAACAACAAACAAACAAACAAAAACCCAGTAACTTGAAATTATCAGGAAAGGGTTTTCCATATTTTCCTCATCGTCTAGATAAAAATGGAATTTGTTTTGAGTTAAAATGGTCTTCTGATTTGGTATTACAAATATGATATCAGTATATCTGTAAATGTATTTTTGTTTCAAAATGAAGACGTTCCTTTTTGTCATTCTGTTTATAACTGCAAGAATAATTAAAAAAAAAAAAAAATTCACCTGTTTTAAAAAAATTAATCTTTGAAAAGTTTAAAACATCATATAATCCAGATTGTATTTCTAAGTTTTTACTCTTTTAGTTCAATTCTTCACTTTCAAAGAGCACTTCTACACAGATATTCTTCACCGCAACCATAACTTTTTCCTACAGACTTAGGGAAATCTGACCCTTATCAGCTACATAAATCTGTCACTGTGAGAATTAAATAAAAGATCTGTCAGACACATGAATTCCAATATCCACGTACTATATTCACTGGGAAAACCAGGTAAACCTTCCTATGACATTCCTGTATGAAGACTCTACCACTACAAAGGAAAATATTCTGTGTCTGTCATCATCCCAAGTTCCAACCTCGTTATCATATCCCCAGTTGCAAAAAATAAAATACATTTTTAACCATACAACATTTTATTGAGTTCTTTTAGCTGTTAGACTGGCAATTGCTCTGCTACTGAAATACCCAGCTAGCTATAGGGAAGCATCATAATGGTTCCTAACTTTTTTTCAAATAAGTAGAATGATTCTTCTCAACTGTCTGTTGAGAAAGATTCTTAAAGTTGGACCAGAAAACACTCCTGTAGGAAAGTCATAATAGGAAAAGAGCCTTTTAGTAGACAAGAAATTAAAAAATGACATGATTGTCAATTTCCAAATACAAATAGAACAAAATATTATAAGATTTCAACCTTCATATAGGCAAATAGTAACAAAACTGGTCTTCTGTGAGGGAACTTAAAGGATGTACAAAACACAATCACTCAGGTACTATATTTTAACAATTATAAAATACTGTGTACTACTACTAGTAATAATGATAAAAATCCTAACAAAACCTAACAGTTCAGATTAAACCACTTATGTAAAAGTTGTGGTTATTTTTCTCCCCAGTTTACAATAAATATTCATATAAAATCAAGTCAGTGTGTAACATTGTCAGACTTCTGTTCAATATGTTAATTTACTTTGGGTAGTCAAGGGCTAAATGTTGCACCTTCCTTTTTTTTTGTTACAGAAACAGTAACACTTTATTTCAATATTTTACTGCAGTGCAGGCCTCCTGTCATGTTACTAGATTAGAATGGAAAGTTAGAGATCTGCAACAGTAATAGGTTGAATACCCAGCCACACTGTGATTAGAATGAGTCGATGAAAGCAAGTAGTAATGCAAATCCGAATGTCATTTCACCTGAAAAGCCTTATTTCTAATATTCTGTACCTTGAAGGAAAAACATGTAATTTAGATAGTGTATGAGATAACTGGGTTTCTAGAAAGTGAAACAAAAGAGGAGGTTTAAAAGTTTGGAAATAATTCAAATTTAATTTGAAACAGACTGTGGAACCTTTTAAATTTTATCTCTCCGTGTCTTTTAACTTGCAAGAATCCCTCTGAGAACTGGTTTAATCTGCATAAGTACATTATGTGCTCTCAGAAGTCTTTCATAATTCATAGTCCAAACTCTTAAAAATCCTCAACTTTTTTTTCTTCCCTCCCACCCCCCCCTTCTATTCATGTTACAATTATGGAATGTAATGAAGAAATTTATACTGGGGAAAGTGATGAAGGACAATTAGGACACCATAAATTGAATCAATACATAAAAATAATTCTTGAAGGCCTGAGATTCAAAAACACATTGGAAAACTTTTTAGTTCCAAATACAGTCAAAATAATTTTTCTCAGATATTCTTAATGTCCTCTACCAATGTCATTGCTGATAAGTAATCCTATCCACGACATCTGGTGTAAATTCCACTTTATATTGCACATGGCTAATGCAAAGTACTTTCTACATTACTATAAGCACAGTGATCTAGGCTGTAGGTTCATATGCATTCTACATTAACATAAACTGTTCCTGCCACTAAAAGAAGGAGAAACAGTTATGAAATATTTTATCATTTATTTTTCTCCTCACAAAAAGCTCACAGACAATTTACAGAGCTGTAAGATGATGGTATCTTACATTGTATCAGCTACTCCATTGATCACACCAGTATGATCCAAATCTTTTGGTGTCAAACTCATAAAATCAAACTGGGCAGTTATAATTTTGCTCCCACAGACATTTAGGGTGCATGTGGATTAATTAGCTTGTGGCAGCATTTGTCAGGTTAACACCCACAAAGAGTAATCTGCTCACTTTGTCATTCACTAAGTATTAATGTGACACTTCTAAGAGACTGTGAAAACAACTTCTTGGAACTGTTATGAAGAATAGTCTAAGTACTGCCTTTCTCTGTCAATAATTAATAAAAAAAATCAAATCATTCAATGCTTCTTTATTGTTGTTATTGACTGAAATAATGCAAATTTTCCTCAACAATGAGAGTTTTGCTCCAGATATCCACAATTGCAATGTTACCTGAATCATGAAAACCCCACACTGCCTTACTTACTGCACCCAGGCAGGATGTTTCTTCAGATCTGAAATGCTGTGTAGATTAAAACTATATATATTTTTTTCTAATTTAGATAGATGTGTTTTCTTGTTTACAGTTGGAGATATTAGAATCTTTTTCAAACTTTTCTCTCTCTCAGCTGCTTCTGTGGTTTGTAGGTCAAAGTGTTGGCAGTAATTCCATGTTGCATAGTTTTTATCTGTTCCCAAAATTCAAACCACCTCTCAAAGATTACTAGGGAGTTGTTAGTGCATGCACTGTTTTCTCCCTATGAACAACAAAGAGAAAATGTAGCCTTTAATCTTATGACCTATGACTTATGATTTATAAGGAAAAAAAATACTGACATTTACTGTAGGATTGGTTTAGACTATTTTTCCCCTTTTAAAAGTATTGGATTATTGATCCTATGCTATAAAAAATTCAGTTTGACTGTAAAGGGCTATCACTTAACAAAGAAGATGAATAAACTAAAAAAGTACTGAAATAAAACACCAAATAACTGACTGGTATTCAGGTACTTAATGTGTTCATTTACATCATTTCATCATTAAGAGGTACTTAGTTTCCTAACATCAAAAACAACAGACATGATATCTGTCACTGATTCAAAAGCACTAAAAATACTTCTTCAGGCCAACAAGAAACAGTAAATATAAGTAAAAATAAAAAGATACATATGCCTAGAGCTCACTGGAACACATATGAAAATTTGATTGTGCAAAAAGTTTCTGTTCCCTTCTCACGACCACATCTAAATCAGTGCAAAGAGAAGAGGAAAAAAGGAAGCCTGAAGTCATGACATCATGACATTTTGGCTGGAGTTTGATGTATTTTGCTTCATAAGGTTTTCATCATATCTTAAAATGGTTTCAAAGTTATTTTTATTTCTGCTTGCACAGATAGACCTGTTTTAAGGCATCTCCTGAGTCACTTTAGTAGTGGAAAAGTTGCAAATTTGATGATAGCTTAAACCTCCTAGTCATCCACAGATTATGAGTGATGTAGCTACCAATCTGAAGACCTTTCTTTAACATCTGCCAGGCACGTAATGCCACCATCATGAAAAGATATCCCTTTGGAACATTGCTTCACATGATCTCCATCAAACTGCAGAGAAGAGACTGTGGCTTTCCAGGACTTTGGTTCACTCATATCCTAGTTCGGCCATGTGCAAATACACCGGGCGTATTCAAGGTGCAATAGCCTGGCACCACCTGGCTGCCATGCAGACAGCTTAGCTGGGTTACTCTGAAGCATCCTGAACCTGTCAGGGCTGCTACACACATGTATTGGTCTGCACAAAATCTGATCCAATTTGACCATTCACTGAGGTCACACCTAGAGCACAGAATATAGGAAAATCTGGTCTTCACACTAATTTTGGGACAGTTTCAACAGATTCTATAGAGACATTTGCTATGTCTAATCACCCCTAGGAAGGAATTAACTGGTGGTTAAGAAAACTGATGCAGTGTCCTTTATTCTGTCTTCTTTTTTAGCTTTCTGGGAATACAGAAAGGCAATTGAGTCGCACTGCAGCAATTGTAAAGGTTACATTTTGACTGAGCATGTATGTTCCTTGCCATAATAGAAATCACTCATCAAACCACATTTCTTTGTTTCAGTATCCTGTAACAATACATCATCAACTATTTCATGCAATTTTACTTCATTCACATCAATAGAAAAAGATAGCTCTTCTCCATTCCACCCTCCATGCCACCCTCTCTCTGAATTCAGTATGTGCAAAAAGTATCAGGATCACATTTATCCATTCAGGGTGGTTTCTCTTAAGCCAGCTCTGCTGACATTCCTTTTTGTAGTAATTTAAATTATTCCACAACCTATTTTTCAGGGAAAAATCGTGGCATCAACCAGTTATGTTCTGTGAGATCATGAAATACAGATTTGTATGTGGGTTTCAAGTTACTCTAATCAAAAGCAAATCATGTATCTACAATTTGGAAAAGCTTAGAGAGACTCCACAGATCCAAAATTAAGTAGACGAGGTTTAGACTTTGCAATTCAAATCCTTGCTCTGAATCTCAGAGAAAGAATGAACATTAAAACCCCTATGTTTGCTATGGACCTGCACTTCGCAAACCATCCCATTCTCTAATGTGTTAACTACTCAGCAGAAGCATATAAGGGATAATACCAAGATGACAGTCTCCATTTTGTAAACAGAATCTGAAATAAAGATTAGAACAGACTTCTGAAAAATTTCAGAACAAGTTGATTCAACACATCTGATTTCCACACACATCTCACATCATGCCCAGCCATCCCCACTCCTCCTCCAGATTAAGTAGTTTGATGTGCAGATTTCTTTGGGGATAAATAAACTAGGCACTCAAAAATACTAGATCCAAATAATCCCTGTTGCAGTCAAAAAAAATCAAACAAACCAAACAACTCCACAACACTTAAATCCATAGGTGCGTGCCTTCTCCAGTTATTTAAATACTGTTTGGGTGAGATTTTGTATGAGAGTGGCAGAATCTAATACTAATATTTAACACTAACTTTTGCAGACATTTAGAGATTCACTGTAGCTTTAGAATTCTCATCTTCACAGAAAATATGTTTCTAATCTAAAATTTGCCAGACTCTTTAAAGAGTTTAAATAATATGATTAATTTTTGTTACTGTAATTTTGCTGTCAAATCTTTTAGGTTTTAGTCTTTAAAAAACAGGATCTGGTTTTAAAACCCCTCTCAAGCTTCAGTTGAAATGTGGCTTTTAATATAGAATTAATGTTAACCTTGACTAAAAGTATTAGAAAAATACCACATTTTTCAATTACAGTGTGATTAAAAAAAAAAATAAAAAACCCTCTCTTCAAATTAATTGAGGATTATTTCAGAGCAAATCTCTGTTGTTACTGTAAAAGCAGTGTCAAAATGCTTCCCACTAACAAGCGGTGTGAAAATAACTATTAAAGTTATTTTAATGGAAGCAGTGTCACCAACAATTCAATTTACAAAATGAACAACATTTGAGTAAACAAATCTTTTAAAGAAGCAATACTGTTCCAGCAATTTTGAGCTGAAATCATAAATAAGCTTAATTTACTTCAAAAGGATTATAATTATAAATTCAGATTTACAATATGGTAATGAGTTAGAATACATAATTGACTGAATTAATGTCTATTGTTTAACATGAATCTTCACTTATTATTGAAAGAACAAATTTCAGAAGATGAGCAGTTCTGAGTGTTTTTGTATAGTCCCCATTAGAAAGAAACTTGATAATTTTACAAATTATTATGTTGTGTGTTTAAAAATATATAAAGAAATACATCTTGATGTATTGATGCAATATTTGGTATAAGCCTGCCTTCCAGAGTGTTTTAGGAGGGTACAAACACAAACTGCAGAATTGTAACACCTTTTTAAGGGGACAGTATTTCACGTTCCAGTGGGACTCAGGCTGGATCACTAACACACAGAAGAAAATAAAAAAAAATAATAAAATTGTCTTCCAGACTTGACAGACACATAAAACAACTCTGAGTCATCAGCCTATAGTTCTTACACAGATTCATTTCCAGTTGTGGGATTAGCTAGTTATAGTTTTGAAAGAAGCCTAGGAAATGTTTGATTTCTTAGGTTTAGTATAATAGTGCTTTTAAGGAGTTATACAGTAAAGTTGGTAGAGTAAAAATGTCTTTTTAGCTTTGGTTGGTTTTGCTTATTTGTTTTAAATCACCTCATTATTTGTTATTTGCACAGAGGCAGAATGACTTGCTTACTTTTTAAGATCTTTTGGGCTTTCTATTTCTCTTAGCAAACTTTTCAACATTTTTCTGTTTCCAAATGTAACTCATGAAAACATGCAAGACTGGACCTATTTGTCAGAACATTTTTCCCAGAGGTAACCAGCTCTGTTTCAAATCCTTTTTAACCCGAGATGCTTCATGCCTTTCACAACAGCACCATAACCATCAAGCCTAATTTGAGTAAGAGTCACGCTTCATCGCCCCTATGCAAATCAAGCAACTGTGCAGAAAAGAGCACAAGCTTCATTGAGTCAGGGAAAAAAGGAGGATGGCTGTGAGGATGCAGCAGCCAAGTAGTTAATGGTAATGCCACATTTACCCAGAAGTAGAGTCGTTGCCTCTAGAACTTTCACCCAATCTCAACCACTTTACCTGATATACTAGTGGGTTAAGACAGAAGCAGCTGTCCCTTTCAAAATATGAAATTTTTTAAAACATAATGTGACCTTTGGGGCATATATGAGTTGGGAAGGAAGAAAATATTTTTGTTCTTTTCCCCTTCAGTAAAAGGGATTGCTCCCCTCCCCACCACCACTTTATTTTGTTTTTCATTTTACTCACAGAGGAGTAGAAAAGACAATACCAAAGCAGACAACACAAGAGGTGTTGACCTCTTTACCTCAAGGATGAGGCCACGGATTTTTAGCTACTCACAAGAAGCAATCATGAAAAGTAATTCAAGTGCTGTTCAGCTGACAAGTCTACAGCTTGCAGATATGAAGTCATTGACTCCTGCATAGTCAATTCGATAGACGGACTTTCAGATATTTAGTTTGGGCCATGGATGAAGCTCCATGGTAGAATTAAGAAAAACCAATTATAATTTTTTTTTTCTTATGTAAAATTGAGATATTAAAAAACTATAGCATTGATTGACTGCCTCACGTCACCATCAACAATGCATTCATTAGCTTGGACTGTTTTGATTAACAAAAACAATTACAATCTAGGGAGAAAAGCATTGTTACTATCCACCTTTTTTAAATTAAACTGAAAAGCACAGATCCCATAGTACCTGGATATCTTTTCATCCATATATCAGTATTTGCGTTACCTGTGCGGATCACTTTCAGTGGCCAATCATTCATCTGCATTGTAGGAGTTCATTGTATCACTTTTCTGAAAAATAAGACAAATCAGACTGCTGTTGCAAAGACCACATGCAATGCAATCTTTTGTACTGGATTAATATGTGTAAACTAATAGGTACGTCAGGAAGATTTCACTCATTTGTCTTATTAAAGAAAGTTAAAAAACACTATTCATCATCATAGCTATATGTTCATCTGTATGCTAGTGTATTATATATCTAGCCCTTGACTGTGGGAACTGAAGCTCAATGCAATCAGCAAGACATATGGAGGAAAGACTGGACAGTGCTTTGGCCATCCATCATGATTCTGCAGGTCCTGCTGAATCACAAAAAGTGGAGCTCAGAATCCTGAATGCTCAGTATTGTTGGAGGATGAAAGTACTCTTTGTTTTCACCAAAAAAAAGCTATTTTCTGTTTAGAAAGAGAAGTGAGTTCACAGACTATTGTGTTTCTTTCACACTAGAAAAGTAGAGGATTCTGGAATAATTCGATGGTTTTTCTTTCAGATTTCAAATGGTCAGAAGAAACAACAAGGCATTTTTGTAGTTCATTATGAACAGGACATGGCATGCTACATGCCATTCCTTATCTACATTTAAGTAAAATCTAATGTGCAAAAATTAGGGACGTAAACAACCGGAATGCAGAACCTCCTTATCCTGAATATAAAATACAATAAAATAGGTGTTACTTGTTATTCCAGCCAATCTTTTAGAAAAAGATTAATCACCCACTTTATGAATGAACAACTATGATTCTGTTCTCCAAGATACTTGCATCAGTTACAGTGCATAAAACTGTATAACCTGTCTGGGAGCCACTACACTGTCCATAGAGACCAGCATCCAGAGAGGCATTTTTAGGACAAAAAAAATGCCAAGCAATTAAACAAAAACACTTTTACTTTTGCAGCCAGTAGACTTCCACCTGGTAGCTCACCTGCAATTGCACTGCAGGAAGCTTTTATAGCTCTTACTTGGAGAAGCAGCACACTTCATGCTTCTGGGGAAAATAATAACCCCCTACAATGCATGGGGCTGCAATACATCACTTATTGTCATGTTAATTATCTGGCAACACAATTTCTTACATTGTAGCTAGAAATTTCTTGAATGCTAGAAAGAAAGATCTTCTAAAGACAGGTAGCTCTGTAGGTTATCTGGAATAACTTTCATCCCTACCTATATGCATAGGCAGGAGCGGGACTTTATCCTCATAGAGCTTTTCTGCTGGTTTGGTTTTGTTTGGGGGGAAGTAATATGTACACCATCATCATGAGTAATAATCTTTTAATAAAAGCAAGATTAAGAAATCAAATGACAGTAACAACATCCGATGATAGCAAAGTTACAGTGTATGTCATCTCAATTTTCAGTACTATCACATATCATTTTAAAAAACAGAAGCCTAACTCTTAGTATACTTAACACCTAATACTTTTGAGTATCTCTAGTGTCACTCACGTTCACAATTTGCTAACCTGAGGTATGACTCACCATCAATGAAATACAAAGCCAGGATCCCCGAGGCATTCATAGAGACACAATTAACCACATCCATAACCGATGCAGACCACATGAGCAGAGAGGTGACACATCCCTCTCCTAAATTAGGGAAAAGACAACACTTGGTTCCTTCAGGGAACTTTTGTTGTTTCATTGCTTCAGCAGTCCCAGGTTCTTCACATCATAAATACAGACCATAAAATGGTGTCAGGAAGCAGGTTACTGAGTGTAATATGCTTTTAGAAAATTCACCAATTATGACAATGCAACCAGGTATTACTGACACTAACAGTTGCCATCAAGAAATGTTTTGCTGAGAGAGAAGAAAAAAAGTTTCCACACTTTCTTTATTCCTGTGCATCCTTAAGAGTCCTCCAATAATTCTGAAAGTGAAAACCAAGCATGGAACTAGTACTTTGAGTTTATTAAAATGGTTAAGAAAGAATGAATCATATCTGAATATCTTGTTCCTTTAAGAGCCTGCAGGAGGGCTAGTGACCAGAAATATTGGTGAACAGGGAGGATTTTAAGGTACAAAACTGACAATAAATATTGGCAGCTCTCTGATTTTCTGTAGTCTTCAGCAATAAATCTGTCTGCAACAACTTAAGTAGGATGCTATTTTGTTATTCTCAGATTAAATCCAAAATAAAAGGCTGTGCTAGCTACTAAGAAGAAAATATTTTAACTGCATGGAAAATTACCTCAATGTCAGCAAAATCAGAACAACAGATTAATTTATAGCATCAGGAAGGAATTACGACATGATTCAGAAGTCAGGAAAAAGACAAATTAGTTGAAAGTAAAGAAATTATCTTTGATAAGGCCCAACATTTGTTTGTTTGCTATAGGTTTCTAGATTACTTTCTTGTAATACAACTTATTGCTAATAAAAAACTGTATTCCTTACAGGACAAAATATCTCTACTCCAGTTAAAATAAAGACACTTATCAGGTATTCAGCTGTTCATTCAGGGGAGTTTTTTTCAATTTTATTCTGAATTATCTATAGTTGTATCTGTCCTGTTCATTATGAAATCCTTTTAAATATGAGTTTTACTTAGAATTGTTTAAACAGCAATGACAAAAAGGGTGGGGGATGGAAAGAGAGAAATGTTACTGTACTGTTATGTTGCAAATAATTTTTCATAATTCAAACAAGTGCCTAACGTGGATAGGTTTAGATGACCAGGGACACGGCAACCCCTATCTCCAAAAGAAAATGCTTACTTTTTTCTTCCCAAAGGCTACCCTGCAACAACACAGAAAAACAAACAAACAAACAAAAAATAAACAAACAACAAACCACAAAAAAAAAAAAAAGAAGACTAAAAAATCGTAATTTGGAAGCCTTATCATAGAAAACATATAGGAAGAGGAAAATTCTCTACCTTTCTATTTGTGGGAAAATTTAAGGAAAATATTTTGCGGGAGTAGAGAGTGAAAAAGTGATCCTCAGGAAATGGCTAATAAACCTTTGTTTCAATGTCATTTACTTTAATCAGTTTGTCCAAGTATACTTATTATGAGAGAAACAATTTTTGAGAATTCACTCACTGGAAATCTGCCACACTCTCTACAGAATCACCCTATTAAGAGATACAAGACCCCTGTAACTTCATATTAATATCCTTTAAGTGGAATTTTAATTCTATTTGTTTTTTCCTCTCACTACCAATTTGTGGGGTGTTTCTCCATTCACTCACAAACTACAGAAAGAGTTTCTTTCTACAACAAGAAGTGAAGTGGGTATCAACACTAAAACTAAGACTACCATAAAATTTTCCAAGATGTAGATATAGAGAGGAGGAAAAAAAAAAAACAGCAGCTGAACAAAACTCTGAACAATGATACTGTGAGTTAAGGAAAAGGCACATGCACAAAAATCCCTTTAGGCAAAACTACCTGCAAATGTAGTTTCACCCTTGGAGGTGAGCAATGCGGACATTGGTTTAATTAAATGAGGCATAGATACCACATTACCAATTTCAGCTCTTCACCCAATGACTCCAGGTCAAGAGTTAAACTCTTTCAAAAAATGCATAGCTCAGAAGGGAAAGTATTTTTGACACCACATTTAAAGGGATTTTGTTTTGCTTTAAGAAATACAATTTTTTCTTCAGTCTGAAATTAATCAAAACCATTTTTCACATTCTGCTGCCATTGACACTGATGTGATTTCACAAATAAAGAAATGAATGGCAAGTTGCCCTGGTTTTGTTGAAAAACAAGTTTCTCTTTTAGTGAATTTGCCTGTCAGCTAAAGCCTTCGTATTAGCTGCATTTTCCCAGAGAACCAGATACATGTTTTGGTAAACATAGCAATGGAATGTGAAGTTATTGATAAGCATGGATGCACCACTCACAAAAGGGACAATGAGAAACAGGTAACCAAGAAACTGACCAACTGAGTATAACATCACATTCACGTGAATACTTTATATAAAGTGGGAGATCACGAGGATCTCGTCCCTTTTTCCTTATGGCCAACGTTAGAAGAGGACCTTGCGAGTTGTCCCTGTGAACTGAGGCCTAGTGAGAGACTGAATCCAGCTCCGGTTGGCTGCAGAGTCTAATCCAGGACTTTGGGTGCCAGCTCTGCAGTTGCTGGGACTTTCAAGATGGGTTTTGTATATTTTGGATTATTTTCTCTATTCTTATTAGTAGCATTAGTAAAACATTTTTAATTTTTCCAACTCACTTCTCTCTGTCCTTCTTTTCCTCCCAATTGCCTGTCCTTAGTGGGAAGGGGGGAGAGGGAGGGGCTGAAGGGGGAAGAGGAGGGAGAGGGGGTTAACAATACATCTGCCAGGGTTTGATTGTCACCCCACAATCAAAACCCTCAACAAAAGTTCATGTTAAACAAGTTTAATGAGGTATAGGTGGTGTCAATGAACATTGTTTCAATGGTTTCCACAATACTTCCTGACATCAGTAGATCAGTTAGACAATCTATTTCTGTTTTTTGAAGTAGAGATTTTAGTTATCCAGAAACAATGAAAAAGGCAAAAAGTGTGCTTTAACTAACGAGTACAGAGGAAATATACCAGTACTATAGAACAGCAGTAATGAAAACAGTAAAAAAACATGTCATTAAAGCGACCAGAAGCATTTGGCTAAGTAGACTACAGAAAGCTTGTCATAAAAAACAGAAATTACATGTAAATTGATGGAACCATAAGAATCTGTACATTCCATAAGCTACATTAGAGCTGTTTAATCAGCAACTTCCTATTTATTTCTCTTTCAGAACTGCATGCCAGTAAAGCAAGAAAAAAAAGCTAGAGAGTAGAGCTGATATGAAGATAAATAGGCATCTAAAGGAAACAATAGTCAGACCAGAAAAAGCCTTTATAAACCAATTAGAAGACACACAACTTATCAGACGGTTCCAGATAACTTTCAGAAGTTCATTTGAGATCAAAGGAATTTCAATTAAGACATTTTTCAAAACATGTCATGCTGTGTTGAAGATAATTCATAACACTAAGTGGTATAGCCACTAGCAAGTGTCAGGGGAAGTTCAGCTTGGACAGTAGGAAAATGTTCTTCATGGAGACAGTGGTCGGTCACTGGAACAGGGTCCCCAGGGAAGTGGTCACAGCATCAACCCTGTCAGAGTTCAAAGAGCATCTGGACAGTGCTCTTAGTCACATGGTTTATGTTCAGATAGTCCCGCAAGGAGTGGCAAGTTGAACTTGATGATCCTTATGAATCCCTTCCAAATCAATACAGTCTATAATTTTATGACAGCAGCTCTTTAAAAAAGGCTCCAGAGAGAGAAAGAGATGATGAATCACATATTTTGAAGGCTAGAAAAAAATAAGTTTTTACCATTTTCATAAGGCAGTGTACTAATTGCCATACTGTAGTGCATCTGAGCAAACTTATTTGCAACAAACTAGCCATTGACAGGAATTCTTTGGCCATACAGAGGGTTAATGTGTTTAAGTGCACATGCATTTGCTATGCTATCTACAATTGAAAGGAAACTGTCCACAAAATGTCCTCACCTACTTTTTCATGCCAGCATCAACAGGGTCTGATAGTGCTATGCAAGAAATGCTATGCAGCATGTAGTACAATCAAAAAGACCAACTTAAAAAACAGCACTCAAATACAAGTAGGCAAAGCAGGCCAGACAGAGAGAAGGACTCTTTATTTTAGGTATTTAGTTCACCCTCAGCTAACCCAAAACCACATGTGGTGTCTTCCTTTAGCTACATTTTATGTAGCTGTCTCCAATACATCTGTCAACCAATGCTTCTTATTTGCATAGACCTGGGCATTAATTAGCCAAGGTTTATTTCAGGTTTCTAGAAAGAGTGGAAACAGAGGAGATTGCAGACAGGAAGAAGTCATCAATGGGAAGGCTACATGTAAGCTTCTTGTGCCAGAGGTCTGCAGGATGCAGAGAAATTCCAAGTGCTCTGAACAAATCAAACTGAAAGATGAGCAAATACAACTTTGCACTTGGTAGGATTTCTAGACTAGGTAAAAACAGTGCCAGAAATCAAGCTTTATTATATAACTGAGTTGATGGAGGCTATCCTCATGTAAGGCATCAACACAGAACTTGTTCAATGCCGTAATCCTGAACTGCACAGACGTACCAAAAATGGTTTGCATGCTGAAATTTGTGCAGTTATATTGGTGTAGTGCTCTACATGAATAACATACGTAACTACGCAGCAGGCTAACGAACCCAGGTAGAATGTCACACTAACATGACTAGACTACTCCTGATGCTGAAATGACTTAGCTCAGAGCTTGCTCTGCTGTCTCCAGATGGCATTGCCTTGTAATCTGTAATCTGACTTGAATGATGTGAAGGCTTAAAATAAAATTTATGCAACATATTATCTGCTGTACGTTTACGGCTCCAGAACTAGGTAGACACTGCCTGTCAAAACATAAAAATATTTTGAAAAAGTGAAAACACAAATGTAAATAAGAGAAACAAACCAAAAAAAAAAAAAAGCATAAAGAGCAGCTATAATAGAATGTTAAAAAAAAATAAAATCACTAGTATTGTTGACAATAAAAAAAACCAAAAAAAAACGAAACAGTCTTTATTAGGAGCAAACTAGATAAACCATTCCTGCTTACTCTCCCTCTCTCATACCGACCATCTCTTCTTCCAACTTTCCCCTCCCAATCAGATCTGGGGGAAGGGAGGGGGGGCGTTATTAGTATAATTGCAGGAGCAGGAACAATGCTTCTTAGTTTGGTGTTGCAATCATTCACTGAAGTATTTATTGATTGAAAAAGCCCCATGAGAATTCTGATTATACTAACATTTTTCTCTGGGAGTGAAAAGGGTGGGTTTTCTTACTTCATTTTATGCAAAATTACTGTAATTGGTATTTGAATTTTTTGGAATAGACTGCTAAGCTTTACACTGCTGGATTTTTTTTTTTTTTATTGAATCAATTATTTAAATTACAGCTATCTCTAAAGGAACAAGCAAGAACAGAATATTTAAATGAAACAGAAAACTGATTCTCCACTACTACCCCATTGACACAAAACATGCTATTAGTGGAAAATCCAACCTCTGGGGTCTTCTAACACTCGGATTAAAATTTAGCTTTTAAATAATTAAACTAAACCAGCACAAACAAAGACAAATGACATTTCTGAACAATTAAAAAAAAAAAGTCTAAATGAAAATACAAGAATAGACAAAAGTAAAACTATATCAACATATGAAACAAGTTATTTTTAAATGGTCTATAATAAGTTGCTCATTTTAAGTATGTATCATCAGGTTTTGTTGGTTTGGTTTGCTTTTCTCCTCTTTCCTTTTGTTATGAAGCTGTCCTTACCTTGACCCACAGATTTGCTTGCTTTTCTCCTTCTGTTTTCTCTCCCTTTCCACTCTTGGGGACACTGAATAAACAGATGTGTGTGGAGGCTTGTCTGCTCTCTGGGGTCAACCCACCACAGACCACAAGCATTTACTTCCTTACTTGATTGTACTGAGGATGATCATAAAAATATAACATCACTGGAGGATATATGCACCACAGCCTTGTAATGTTCTATAAGTAATAATATTTTTACTCTTTGCTACAATATTACTGATTTTACTACTTCTAATGCTATACCTATCTTTAGCAATCATGCTGTTATGAGAAGGTCCTTCAAGAATTTCAGATAAGGTTGCCATTGTCCTTTTGTTTCATAGCTTTGTAGTTAAGTTCTCAGCAAGAAGATTTCATAGCACTCATGCAGTGTAATGCTGGCAGCTCACAGTTTACATGGAAGATGTTATTTTCCACCATCATGCTATACAGCAGTCTACAAGTTTGGGCACGATCTCCAAATAATGAAGTTGTGGAGTTTATGTGAAGTAATTTCATTACCTAAATTTCCTTCATTATCATATAGTGAAGAACCTAAGAAAGAAATATAGGGAGGAAAGTGTCTTCATGCTACTGTAGAAGCAAAAAGAAAAAAAAAAATCACATGCCAAAAATAAGACAGTGCCTCAGGATTTTGTTGATGATGGGAAAAGTAAGTAGCTTTGTCACAAATCACTTCCATTCTGCTTTGTAAGAGCTCACTATCAATCTGTATACAAGCATTGATAATCTACAGCAAACCCCAAAGGATATTGTATTCCACACTAGAGCATTACAAATGCTATGCAAAATCAAGGTGAAACTTGGTGAGACAAACTTGTTCTATCTGAATGAGCGTTCAGTCCATTTTTCCTGCTTGCCAAGCACGTAGCAAATTTATATCAAAACCTTTTTCCTTCTGCAGATCATACCAGAACCCTTGTACTATAGTATACAAAGGTCAGTTTGATCCTTAGATATATTTTTTTGATTTTTAACTTAGAAATTATCAAGTTAAGGCATTAAGAATTAATTCTGAGTTATATATATATATTTAAAAAATGAAACAGAAGTCTAAGTGACCTTCAGATAAATTCTGAACATTGCAAACTCAATTTGTTAACTTTGTTCTGACTTACGGGATACAGATCTTCACAACCATTTCCTTTAAAGAAATAATTTTTTTGTTTTTATGAGAACAGTGGTAAATGGTCTCCGAAACTTAGAAATTATAGTAGTCCTGATAATTTATTTCACTCCACGTGTGTGTAATGAAGACTAGATAGTTTGCAATACCATTTCTTAATTCAATTGAAAATTTAACAACAACAAAGAATTCCAAATCAATACCTTTAACATAAAATTAAAATTTGGTGCAAACATTTAGTCTTTCATATACTAACAGCATATAAAATTGTGATTAATAATTTCTGCTGTGGTTTAAATCTTTTTCAGTGTTCTGTCACTGGAAGTCTCTGAGACTTCCTTAGAAAAATTGATGCAAATTACAGATTTTTAAGGTTGATCATTAGGTTGCTGTCCTGGTTTTGTTAAAAACAAGTTTCTCTTTTAGTGAATTTGCCTGTCAGCTAAAGCCTTCGTATTAGCTGCATTTTCCTGGAGAACCCGACACATGTTTTGGTTAAACCTAGCAATGGAATGCAAACTTATTGATAAGCACGGATGGACATCTCGCGAGAGGGGCAACGAGAAACTGGTGATCAAGAGACTGACCAACGGTGTATAACATTCCATTAACGTGAATACTTCATATAAAAGTGGGAGATCACGAGGATCTCGTTCCTTTTCCTTCCCTTTTTTCCTCATGGCTGACATTAGGAGAGGACCTTGCTGGTTGTCCCTGCGAACTGACGCCTAGTGAGAGACTGAATTCAGCTCCAGTTGTCTACAGAGTCTAATCCAGGACTTTGGGTGCTGGCTCTGCAGTTGCTGAGACTTACAAGATTGGTTTTGTATATTTTGTATTATTTTCTCTATTCTTATTAGTAGCATTAGTAAAACATCTTTAACTTTTCCAACTCTCTTCTCTCTGTCCTTCTTTCCCTCCCAATCGCCTGTCCTGAGTGGGAAGGGGGGAGAGGGAGGGGCAAAAGGGGGAAGTGAGGGGGAGAGGAGATTAACAATACATCTGCCAGGGTTTGATTGTCACCCCGCAATCTTAACCCTTGACAGTTGCTTTAAAACACAAAATTCAGCTTTATACACAACAAATATATTTTCTTGCCCTTCCTTGACTGATATTTTGTATTATTTTTATTTTTAAAAAAAACAAACCTTCTTGGTTTATTGCAGTATAATTAAAAGTCTAAGCATTGTGTAATTGCCTAATCAATTGTACTTGCATGACTTTAGTTCTCATATAATATTTTCTTGAAATTGTAAAACTTAGTATTATTAATTGAATAAACAACCTTTTCCCACTTGAGAGAACTATCATGAAGTTGAATTTAAATATTATATTTATCATATCCACAGTATTTACATTTTCTGTACATATATCATGTTAAAGCTGCTCAACTAGCATAACAAAAAAAATATGCTGTTCCTATGAGATACTTGTAATGTTTAATGTAATTGAATACCATGTTGCTGATTCTAATTATTGAAAATGCTCACTTCCATTATTGTAAGTCTTTAAAAACTGTAAATCAAGCCTTTTTTTAGATCATATTTTCAGTTCAAGGATTTCACAGTAAATTGTTTTTCATTCTTTTTAAACAGTGCATCTGATTTGCCATCGTTTGGGGATCTTGAGTTAATTTTCACTACCTATTATTTCAGCTAATAAAGTTGGATATAACTTACCACTTACATGACAAGTTCAATTTTTTAGTTTAAAAAAATCCAAACACACAACAGTTTCCTTTTTGTGGTATGCTAGATTATGAGGATTATTACCATAACAAACATTAGTCAGTAATCCTATTTTAAATATTCTGGAAATAGTGTAATGAAAATTACTAATTGTCAATCACAAAGAATCACATGTAAATAGATTTAATCTTGGATACCATTTTCTTCCTATCCATATTTTTGGTTACTTGGCACCCAACAACCTGAAACATATAATGTTAAATCCCTAAAACAAGACTGATCCAGATAAATAGGTGAAGAAAGGTAAGACTGAGTTTTCAGAGCGAGGCAACAACTTAACTACATCCATCTACCAGCTATATCATAATGGGTCACTTGATGATTCCTGCCTTATAGTTTATATTCCCTCCTTAGTCAACTCAAGAGAAAGTCATCCCAGAGACTTGCGCTTCTGTTGTGACAGGAAAACTGCAAGATAATCTTCAGTGTGTGAAGAAAGAAAAAGAAGAAAGAAAAGATACAAAAAAAAAAAAGAAGAAAAAAACAAACAAGCAAAAACAACAAAACCAACCAAACAAAAAAACCAAAACAACCAACAACAAAGCAAAACAAAAAACCTGCAAGAGAAAACCCCAAAACACCCCAAAATGAAAACACACTTCAAGTTACTTTCGCTTTTTGAAGACATGGTGCTTTTACCAGCTATAATGAACTGATGATCCTAACTAGCAGGCACAAAGAAGACATTTTGAAGGAAGTGAATCTCCTCTGTATTCCCTTTCCTCCGGCAGAATGCTCTTCATTGTAGCTGTACTGAGCTTTCCACTCAGACATAGATATGCAGTTGATTATTCTGAGCTTACCTGACATGATTTTCATTCTGGTATAATTTTACTCTTCAATGAAGTCACTTTTAATTCAAACACTATAAATCAGTGTAGACAGATTCAGCTGGGAAGCATTCATTTTTATCTTCAACCTATTTTTTTTTGTTGTTTGTAGAAGTTCAGACTATTGAATAACAACAACTTAAAGCTGCTATTGTTGAGAGTACCCAGTTGTGCACAAATCTACATCTCCTGCATGACAGCAATTCCTGTATTGCACTCGTTTTAAGCAAATGGGATACAAGCTTTAAGACTCATAGCTGGAAGGCTTCTTACAAATGATTCAGTCTACATAAGGAACATGCTTTGCATTAATTCAGATAATTCTCAGGGCCAGGGCAGAATGGAATAGTAAAAAGTTCTTTCGGAAAAAAAAAGAAATCCTGATGTATGACATTGCATCATCTTCTTTACTTACTTTTTCCTCCTAATACCTTGGAAGTGAAAGAGAAAGAAATACACAGAGTTTGTCATACAGTAAGTATTCAATTACTTCACTCCTGAAGATATTGTTCCTCAATTAGGCCTGAGTCTGATGTTCAGTTCAACTTAAATGCTTAAGTACTTTTCAAAATTACGTATTAATATTCCAACTTTCCATTCCTAGAATGTGAATGACACAATTAAGATTTGAGTCTCTGTTTCCCATAACCTAGGCTAACTTCTCTCTCTAAGAGGAGAAAACTTTGGAAGAGAGAAATAACAAATCCATATTATAACTAATCCCCTGACAAGGAGAGGAATTATCATTCCTCTTATGAAAAAGCATATTTCAGCATTCATCGAGACATAGGGCAGGGAAATACAAGATCAGTAATGATTGTGTGTCTAACACAGCACCTGGTATCTCCTCTATCTGAAGCAATGTCTAGATGCAGAAAACTCCAACAAATGCTTGCATTAAGTATTGAAACACACTCATCTTTAGGCTGTCCATAATACTAACTTCCTTCCAAACACCACTGTCTCCTTGTTTATGATAAGTAAAGGAAAAAATTAATACATAACCAGGTGACAAAATATAAACCAAGTGCAACTATGGAAGTCTTCCAAATACTGATGTTTTTCTCATCTTTGCCTTAGTCTTTCATTTACATATTTGACCTCATTTAATTCTTAATTTCTGTTCACTTGAGATTGTGCACTATTCTAGTAAGAGACGGTGTCTTCACTTTTTTTTTTTCCTGTTTTGTTTTAGGGGTTTTTTTTGTTTGTTTTTGTTTTAATTCATGCACTAAAAAAACTGTATCAAGAATTGAAAATAAAAACACAACAATGTTACTCACAGAAATAACTCCTACTTGTTCAAGCATAGCTATCTGAGAAGAACAGAAATAAGGAGAAAAATCAAACTGTCTCATGTTTCATAGCTTTCCCTTTTGGTCTAATCTGCATATTCAACACAGTGGCCCACTGTTTTAGAGTTCATGCATTATGTTAATTTGCAATATGAAGGTATGCTATGTAACTTGTCTAATGTTTATGTAATTTTTCTCATGTCCCCCACACCAAATATGGGCTGAACTCAGACCTGGCTGTGTTCATCATTCCAAAGGGATGCTATTTCCTTTACCATAACCTGCTCATTCTCACGGATAACTTGCTTAACATTTTTTTACTACTCAGTATCACACAAGTTTCATAAACTGCAAATTCATAAATTGTTAGAATGTGAATTCTATTTCAGTGGAAATGCATAATCTTGCTCAATTATGCCCAGATATCAGAAGGACTGCTTTAAAGCTAAACACTATTTTTCCTTCCACCAAAACTTCAAGATACATAGCATCAAATTTCTGACTTTGAAAGTCTAAGAGGTTTGTTTTCATTTACAAATAGTACATGAAGGTCCTCTGGAGGCAGCAGAAGTGTAAAAGATGTAAATATATTATATATATATATATTTTTTTTTAAATACTAAATGTTATTTTGAAAACACTATGGTATTTACTCCCACCTGTGCTTTAAACCACATTACTTCTTAATTCACTTAATTTTCACAGGGAAAAGCATAACTATTTTGATGTTGATTCTGTATGATACTATCTAAATCTTTTCCCTCTTCCATCAAAATTAATACATTAGAATATTTTATCCTTCCCATACCAAACCCCACGTTCCTCAGATCTCAATGTCTTTGCCTCACTGGTTGTCTAGTGGCAGAGAATAATATATCTTTTTCTTAATGTTGTTTCAAATAATGGACTGAAAACAAGAACAAGTATGAAGTTTAACAGACTACATTCTTTGAACAAAACGTAGTTGTCTGCAAGTATTTAAAAAAGTAAAACTAAACACCCCCCGCAAAAAAAAAAAAAAAAAAAAAAAATCAACCAACAAAATAAAAACCACCACCAAAAAAAATGCACACAAATCACAGTACTTGTTTCTATTCAGGGGGAAGTCATGCTTCTGTTTATTATATGAAAAATACAATCCTTTGGAACTGTTGTATGTGCAGTATGGTTATTTAGAGCTACAAATATTGTCACTGGTAATGTTAAAGATCCACTACATTAAAACAAAGACACAGTTATGTGCTGCATAATGTTGTGTCCTAAAGTCTGATTTTCAGCTCTTTTTCAGTAAGAGTACACATTCTAACAATCCCCTCAAACTGACAGATGCTGGCAGTGCTCTCTCCATCAGAGATATTTGTCTTACGGTGGAATATTGGTCAAATAATAAATACTTAGACAACTCTGAAGAAAAAGCAATTTAACCTATAAACCCCCGCCCCACAAGTACTGGAAGAAGATACAGGAATGTTGATCCTCATCACCCTTCCCACCTCTTTTTTTTAGTAACTAAGATATAACCTAGGATTCTTTGTTTGTTTTGTTTTAAAGAGGTTTATCAACCTCATTTGTAAAATGTACTAAAGACCATCTTGGAACTTTAATATTTGAAAGCCTTAAAAAAAGGAAAGCATTTGAATTAAGCTATTAAAAATATTAAAAAAAAATCTTCAGAAAGAAAAACTTTAGAATAGAAATAAATGCTTACATTAACTGCATCAGGGGAAACAAAAATATAGTGTTTTGTGGAAACTTGCAAAGCAGCTGGTCCTGGTAACAGATCTACAGAAGTACGGTTCATGTTTTCACTAACTTCATAAAGGCCATGCATAATTTATTAGAAACTAATTTAACCATGAATATACATTTTCTGACAGTTGAAAAGAAAACCTTTATCATGCATATTTTGCAGCTCAACTTCCTCCTTTCCTTGTTTAAATTTTCTACCATGACAATTTCTTATTTCAACTTCTGACTGTATAAATTATAAAGCAGCAAGTACCATTAAAAAAAGTATCACAATACACATGCTTCTGATACTTATCTATAAAGATGTCTTATAACCTAGTAAAACATTGTACTAAAATTATATTATTTTTCATTTAGGTTCCTTCACTGTATCCTATTCTTTTTCTTTTTTTTCCTTTTTTTTTTTTTTTTTAATCAAAGATGCAGATTTGTGGCTTGTGAAAACTAGGAAGATTGTTTTCAAAATAAAGCTTACATAAAACATGATTATAGTTCACAATTATTTTAGCCTTCCATTATCATACATTAGGAAAACAAACAAGCAAATCTCAAACAAAGAAAAATCTTCCTATTAACTGCTCCTCACCTCCCCTTTTCTAGAAAAAAAATTGCTCTGAATATTACACATTTGACAGTATTGTTCTAGGCAGCAATATATACCATTAACTGCTTTCAGTATGCCTTAGAAGTAAGGAAAGTGAACACTTTGAGTGCTGACCAGCGATCAGGTCTCTGAGAACGGAGAAAAAAAAACCTGTTATTTGGGGGCAGGATGGTGAAATCCTTATAGAATTGTGCTCTGATACCATTTAGAAATTTGGTTTGAGCTCTGTTACCTAAACAGCTACCAAAAAAAAAAAAAAAGGAAAAAGTGAGAGGGGAAAATGCGAACAGATGAGCAAGAAACAGATGAGTAAGTGTCCTGTTCCCAAACACTCAGATGAAAATCTCTGCGTGAGGGTTATAATCCAAATGAAGTTTTCACTTTCATATTTTACTATCCTGCGCAATAGTATTTCTCTGTCACACGTACAATTAAAAAATTCCTTTCAAAAGAGTTATATAAATATTTTTTTAAAAGCAGCAGTAAAGGACTAACAATAAGAAGAATCAGCAACCTACTTTCTCAAGAGTACTAAAAGCTCTTCTTGCTTAGCCCATCAAAAAGATGAATGAGAAGGAATATGATTACTGTTTTATAAGTGCATCAACTGAGAACACACAAGGGCTGCAGGGAAGATAAACTATTTAACTAAAGAACAATACTGGCACAGAAACAAATGTGTGTAGATTGACCATAAGTAAATCTAAGCTGACAACAGAGCTCTTCCAGGCTTACAAAAGACAGCAGAGATGGTAAAAGTACAATAAAAAACTATACTTTTAAATGGAACTTGATAAATTGATGCTGTGGATTACACAAGGTGGTTCTCATCACAGCCCATGGCTAGATTTCAGCACACAGGAAATCCCTTCCAATCCAATATTTTTAGGACTGAATTTCTCTTTCACTCAGAGAAAATAAAACATGAAAACCAAGATTTACTCTTAAGAAGAAAGACAATAGTACACTCCTCCTCTACTTCTTACAACCCATTCATAAAATGGATGAAAAAAAAAAACTTAAAAACAAATTGGGGAAAAAAGCTTAGCATTTGGAGACCTGAGCTTTTACAACAGGAGAGGTACCAGAGCCACCATTATTATCTTTGGAGAAACCTGTGAGACTAATTTTTGTGCCAGGGCAATTTTCTTGAGTTACTTTTCCCTCTCTTTAACATCAAACATAGAACTATGCAAAATGTTCTGGAGAGAAAGGTCAATGTATTCTGATCCACAAAATATGTACACATAGAAAAAAGAAAAAAAAAATAAAGAAAGAAGAGGAAAAAATATCACAGTTCTGAGTGACTGTTTGCTTTTTGAAGGCAAATCTGTTCACCGGGAACTGTGTTACATTTTTTATGCCATCACTTGGCACTGTACAACCAGAGCAGCAGACGTGAGCACAGCCTTAATGAGGAGTATGCTAACGGTTTTACTTGAAATAATTCAGAGCATGAGTCCTGAAGTGAATGAAGACATTTCCAATCTACAAGAGCATAAGCTAATTTATTTTGGTAAAAGAAAAATGCTAAGATTCCTTTAAAACCTCGCATGAAGGTGTAAATGTAACTGTTACAAGAAATTAGGTTAAGCTTCCCTATTTTAAAAGCAGAAAGGAAAGCTTGTGTTTTCTGTTAGATTTCTCATTTCTGCTACCACGAAACAAAATATTCCTACTCAGACTAAGGACTAAGCCTTTGCTGTTCTGAAAACTGTGACATAAAATATTCAAAATAGAAAGAGAGTTCAAATGTGTGACAGATATGGAACAAAGGCATATTTTGCACTGCAGAAGAAAGCCCAGCTGTTCTAACACTCAGTTCTTCCAGTTCCCGCCAGTCTCTATTTCTTTTGCATAAAGTTAAGGAGTGTTATTTGCTCCCTAGTTTGATTGAAGTCTTTGATCTATTTACAGTCAGAGATAGGGACACTAGTACAAATGCCAATCATTACACAAATGACCACGTATGCTGTTAGGCAAGTGTTCCTTTGCTCTTCAGTTCTGTTCACTACATTATTAAAAGTAGTCATGGAAAGAAACTGAAAAAATGACTGGTATCAACAAATCAAAACTCTCTTTAAATAGTCATAAAATCTGTATGTATTTCTAGCATCATCCTAGTTGAGTGGAAGAAGGAAAAACAACAACAAAAACCACACAGATTCAAAACAAGCTCTCAGAAAGACTATCTAAATAAACAAGGTGTACACTTTCTTCATGCAAACATAAACCTAGGTCACATTTTAAAGTAAAGCTTAAAATATCACTGATGTTGGACATCCATTCAAGAGAGGAATTATGTTCACAGGGCATAGTAATCATAGAAGTATGTGCTACATTATATTAATCATTTTATATAAACAATTTATCTTTTATAGGATAATATATTATGTATAGTGTGGTTACTCAAATAAGTAAACTAACTTGTAAGTAGAGTTCACTAAAGTTCATATTGTATATGAGGCTATGTTAGAAAACATATAAACAGAATCATCTGTTGAGACAGTACTTTTAAACATGTTATTCCCTGACTTTATGTCTGACTATATAAATTATATATTTGAATGGTAAAAACTGCATGAATCCCACAACCAAGGAACTTAAGAACATTATACATGCAGTACTCCCTCATTGTATGATGTAGTAGTAAACCCCACAATGATCTTCAAAATTCAGAAGCCAATTTAACTTGTAGTTGGATATGTACAAACATATTCAAATGCAAATGATGCAATGGTATATAAAAGCTGGGGTTTGTGCATCTCCTTAGACTTCAGTGACTTCAAATATTTGGAAACGGAGAAAAAATAAAAAAAAGATGCATGGGTGCATGGGGAACACCAGTGATGAAAGCTTCCAAAGTAATTTATATCACGTGTTCCACCAACAGATCGAATATCTTCCTCTCAGAGGATCAAAAAATATGTGCTTGACTAGATGGGACTAAATAAAACTCTCCTACTAGGTAAAGCATGTCAGCAACAACGAGGCTGCAGATGTTTACATGAAAACGGAATTAACAGAATACATATTTTAAGGAATAGCATATTGCCTCTCAAAGAAGAAAGCTAAAACACTAACTATAAAATGGTTGATATGTCATTATTTATTTTTTGCATTTTGATAAGTAAGTAAATGTTTAATTAAGTCTTATGCACACTGGTGAATCATTATAGTTCCTCATTTGGTACAAACTATTTTTCAAGCCAGAGCTCCAAACAGGAAGCACATTAGTTCCAAGTCAATGTTGCTGGCTTGAAAAACTAGGAAAATAAGCAGAATGGATGCCTTCTAACACTCATCTCTACAAATTAATTTACTGCTAAACTAAATCCAAACTTGATTCTGAGCAGTAGGATACCACTAACAATCTGTCTGATGTGGCCAGAGCAGAGCTAATAAACAGAATGTGATAAGACACCTAAAAAATTAAAAAAAAAAAATTAAAAAAATTGGAAAAAAAAAAAGTGAAGATTTGTATTCAAAGAATCCTGGAATAAAGCATTAACAAGCCAATACTATATGCTGATAAAGATTTGCAGTTCTTCAGCAAAATGTGACAATGAAAATTTAAAATATTTCTAGAGATAAAGGGAATCAAACATCGAAGCTTACCAGAAAAAGAAGCAGCAGCTGATAAATAGGCAGAAACAGATTATCAAAAACATCACAAATTTATCTCCAGATGCAAACTCTATGATTGAAAATTAAATTTTAGTTCCTTTAATGTCACAAATGAAACACTGGAAACATAGTGCATTCAGTTTATAAGACTAAGAGAAAATAACGAAATATTAAGGAGAGCAATTAATTTAAATATCAAACAGTGGTCAAGTAAAAAGTTACTATAAAAATACTGCACACGAGGAGAAAGAATTGTAAATGGCTAGGAGAAGTGCCTGATGTAGACTGTGAAACAGAAACAGTGATTCGAAAGACTAGCAGAATTGCAGAAGCATCTGCCCCACTAATTCTAGGTAACAGAGCACTCCTAAGTAGAGTTTGGGTATTGAATCATCACTGAAGCAAATACAAAGAACAGAGACAAAAATAAAATTTCCAAAGGTTAAGAGAATCCATTCCCAGGAATATACTGTGTTGACTGAGCTTTAAGAAGAAGAATAAGGATGACTGGGGATCATTTACTCAGCCTCTGTGAAGTGTGCATAACTTTAGATAAAGTCAGGTCTCAGGTTGCTGGAGCCGATTTTGTAGATGCTGTCTGAAGGAACAGAGACACACAGAAACAGGTTCTACCATGTGAGCAAGCATTGATCAAATGACTCCAAACCCACTTCCTTCAAACTCAATCAACAGCATAAGCCATCACTTAGGGGGTACAATCAGGATCAGGTGAATGTAAGGGGAATCCACAAGAAGAGTGGAAGTACAGGATTAATATAAGAAGTGTCATTTCATACACACCAGCAGTCCCATCCTTCCACAATGTTGACATCTACACTGACAGAGCCCTACTAGCAGAGATGAAGTGAGGTGTGACTAGTGGAAGGACTAGATTAATACCCGTATTAAAGAATATTACAATAAAATATATACACATACACACACCCCTTTTGTATCACCTTTCAGGGTGGATTGAATGTGAGATCTGAGAAAGATTTAGGTGTTTATACAGATATATTTTTTTTCTCCTGATGTTTATGTTTCTTAGTTTTGTGCAGAGAAATTGGAATTAGTCAATGCAGTTAGCAATATCCTGATTACCTCCAGCATACAGCAGTGTTGAAATTAGATTAACCTTATAATATACTGTCACATTTGGATTGATTCAGCCATAATCATTAGACTAATACCTAGCAACTATGCTGTGATCCTTGCCAATGAAATATTTATATTTCCATATGTTTTATGCTTTTTAGAAAAATACCTAAAGAAATTTTTTTTTCTTTTCAATATTCACACAACGTTTTGACTGCATGTTCATCTATGATGGACACATGGGAAGGATTGTGAAATACACAGAGCAGCAAGATCATATTAGCTTACAGACATTACTTACTGAGCAAGACACACATGAGGAAAGCAAAACACAATTAGAGAATGCAGTTTGAGCACAGTCTGCTCTGTGCTCTGCTGCGTGAGACACTGGGTCAAATTCATCCTTAATGTAACATCCTAATGATTTTATTATCATTGAAGCTGCTCAAGGGACTTGCGAAACACAAGACGAGTATGCTCAGAAGCAGTAGTTTGCAGATGAGTACTATGAAAAGAAGCATCCCAGCATAAATCAGGCAACGTTATCTAAACATGTTCTTAAAATTTTATTTCACATTTGTGAATACAAAGCCTTTGGTCACAAATAATAGCTTTTCTAACACTTCCTGATCTCCAGAAATGTTGATGAGGACAGCAAAGTGTGAAGTATCCTGCATTAGAAGGTCAGGACTCTTTTCTGCACTTGTGTCAGAAAATTAATTCCAGTTAAGATCTCTGCCTCCAAAGAGTGACACTGCCACTTTAAGAAAGCCTAGGTGAGCTGCCAGGAGTGTATTCTTTCTGAGTTCTTAATTTTGAGGGTAATAATAACAGTATGACCTTCCCCACTCTTTTACAAACAGCAAGGTGCATTTTCCAGTTTAGTAGATGCTTGGCACGTCTGTCTCTTCAGCAGGTACTTGAGCTGCTAAACTCTACCAAACTCAACTCAGAGAGGGTTGAAACCTCCAATTTGGTTGCAGCGAGAGAAATCTGCCCCTGCTGGGTTCTAAGCTTCAAACCTTCAGCACAGAGGCAGAATATTTGCTATTTGAGTTGAAGATTAAGGGAGCCATATGTGGCTAAAATAAAAGAAAAATATCTATAACATAAAAGTTGTTTCAGATGTTATCCAAGGAGGCAGTAAAAATATGGGTCAAAGCTTTTTCGAGTACAATATCAGCAGTTTTTAACTTCTGATAATGAGATGGATAACAGCAGGGTGAAAGATCAGCACTGATTGTAAATTATTCCTGTCAGAAGGTGCACGTGTTGTAAGAAATTCATAGTTTATGAAACGGGTGCCATATTCTGAAAAGCAACTATTGCTTTGATGCTAAGACGCAACATAACTCTAAACCAGGCAACACTAGGAAAAATAATTTGAACATGAGAACTGTATTGAAGATCCATTTTAATTCTTCCTTAAGGAACTTAATTTTGTGAGCATTCCACTAACATATATCTCTAGCTTGCACAACAGAGAGAAATTCTAATTAAAAAAAAAAAAAAAAAATATATATATATATATATATATATAAATACAGCAGAAAACCCCCAAAACACACTACTGCCTTGAAAACACTGCAGCACAACTACTTTCAGCTGCCATTTCTTGCTGCCACTACAAGGAGTGAAACATTTCTCTCTTCATCAGTTTCCTACAGGTTGTTCACATTGCTCAGAGGCAATGAAGAGGCAGAAGTTTCCTAGATTATTTTCTTCACTCGTAACACAGAAACAGATGTGATGTCTGTGTGAGAAATCAAGAAAAATGTTTCAAGTTTCAATCATTCTTTTGTGTGTGTGTGCGCTAGAGAGCTGGGCAAACACAGATTTCTCACAGATTTATGGGAAACAAGTCATAAACATAAGATTAGGTCAAGATACTAGATACCATCTGGAAAAGCACACACTGGTTTGATTGTTTCATCTGCTTTGCTTTTGTTCAGATCCGTATTTAACTATGACTGTGCTACAACATAGGATACACCATACAGCAGTAATCTTGTTTTTACATTTCTGTAACTTCAATATGATAAAAGCTTCAGTTTATTATTTAGTGAGGTGCTTTTTGTTGGTGTGTTTTTTTGTTTGGTTTTTCTTTTTCTAAAATAGAATTATTAGGAGAAACAGATATTTCCTGTAATTGACAACAGATCTCTTCCCCTAGTAAAGTGAGACAATCTTTTAGTTTATTGCTTGGTTTAGATCACTTCAGTTTACAATTTAAAACTTACTGCACCTGTCTAAATATTCAGTAAGTTCTTGGCTTTGTATTTGAACATACACTTAAACAATCAATTGGCTTACTTATTGAATTTATAGAACATTCAGTATTGTATATTTTTTCTGAGGTATGGAGATCATCAGAATAAAGTGAATATAACAGTCAGTAACTGGGAAAAGTAAGGGAAGGAAATTGAAGTGAAATTTGAATTTACAGCTGAGTTTACAATCAGATTTGACTGCATATGGACAAGAAAGAGTAAGTAAAACCACTCAGGAATTGTCAATATATCCTTTTTTGTTTTTTTGATCAACAATAACAAGGCAACAGTGTTAAAGATTTGGGATATTTCAAGTCTATCTTAACCGTTTTTTTAAACAACCATTAATCCATCAAGTTGGTTTATACCTTATAATGGGGCTTGTGAAAGATGAATGGCAGACATTAATCACTATTTCACTATCACACAGTGAGAGGAAGAGAGACTGGTGGTGTGATTTGCACCTCGGGTGTCTTCAAAATGCTGACAAGGACATTTGTTCATTATTAGTAGTACCTGAACACTAAAAATCTGCTAAAGCTTCAGAGAAATAATAACAACAAAATAACACCTTCTCTTGAGTCCAAAACAAAATATTGAATTTTAAGTATTAGCTGTGACCACTACATTAAAGTTTACTATTCCTTCATTCAAATTGGCAATCTCTGAAGAAGCTTCTCCCAGCTTTTCCAGACAGGAAAATAGAACAAAACAACCCCCTGAAAACAAAACAAAACAAAACAGAAAACTCTACCCAAGCCCTACACCCCAAATGCACAGCCTTAAATGTAAACATGGTTATTTTTATCAATATCAAATAGGGGTTGGTGTGTTTTTTTGTTTGTTTGGGGTTTTTTGGGGGGGCAATCAACTTTAATGCTGATGCCATTTGTTAAAGTAGACAGAAAGGAACAGACATGTTAGCTAGGCTTCTCAAAAGCCTAATTGTATTTCATTGCTATGCCTACAGCACCATTACTACTAAAAGCTTTAATTGAAGTACAGGTACCGTAAGACATGTAACTCTTTTGTTCAGGAATACAAACCACAGAATATTTCTCAGTTGATAATGATGCAATTTTATGTATTTTATCTAAATGAAAACTTGTAAAATAATAACTCCCTAAATTTAATGGTTAACATTACAGTGTAATATTACAGTGATGTTGCTAGATTAGCTCCTATTATACAACAACACAGTTGCAATACAGACCATCTATCTCTATAAGCAGTGGGAATAGTTAAGTGGTTTACTTACCAAAACTCAAAAACAGTTTATCCAAACGAGATTTTTTTTTTCTTTTAATATTACTCAAATTTGTATTAGAAAATTAAAACAGTAACAAGAGTCAAAATAGCACTTAATGAACAACACTTGTACTTCCTTGCAACAGAATTTCAATTGTTATTAATGACAGATGAAGCATGAAGCAAATTTCAAAAAACTGATTAGAAAAGTGAAAAATTAATAACTTTAACTACAGAGACTGTCTGGGAATGTTCAGTCACAAAATAAACACTCTGGTAAGTAGCTGAATACACAGCAAACAGACAATACATTTATGAAAATGTTACAGAGTAGCTCAGTATGGAGTTATGTTAACAAATTTCAAATACGCTATTATTATGGGTACTACAAAAAGTTTTTGAAAGGCTTTAAAATTGAACAGTCTCTCTCTGGTTCTATTCAACTTTCAATTTTATTTATCTATATCAGTAGCAGCTAGGCAGGTAAAAATACAGAGAACAAGATGCATCACAAAGAATCAGTGAGTGCTCAGTGTGGTTTCTATAAATAATGCCACCACTAAGAATCATTGTCGTGAGGGAAGATTGTAGCTGTGTAAATTTGCCACACACACAACGGATGTTTTTTGTCGTAGTTTTATAAATGGGATACTAAAATGCTCTTGTATTTTACATTACAACCAGCTTCCATCATTAAATGCAAACCCATATAAGACAAATGTGCATTTACCTTAGGTTTAAGGTTCCTGATTTTTGCAGAATATTTTCTCTTGAAATGATATTTTGAATACATTTTTATGAATAACTTTGGTTTTAAAGGAACTTTGATTAAGGTTATTTATATTTGCTCACATATAATTTAATTATGCATCTATAAATTGTTTTGCTTGAAGTTCACATACAGAATATGGTATCTGCCTTATTATCTATGTAATTGTAACATATGGCTCACAACTTTAAAACTGGTTCTTTTCCAAACTACCCGCCAAAATTATTTGTTAAAGAAAGAAATCTTTCATTCTTCATATTCCATACAAAATTGTGACCTATATTCTATTAATATTTTCCAGAGATGTGTGTAATTGTGCAGGTACTGTACAGTTGCTGTGATTTTAATTCCCCAGGCACAATTCTCCATTTCCTGTCTAAGCAGCTTTTTGAATTGCAAAGCCCACCAGACCTGTCAAACAGTATTGTATTATTTGGTGGCTCAGAAGTTCTTGATACATTTGCAGTGATCTCCAGTTTCAGAGACAGCATAACTCAGTTACATAAGATATTTGTCATGACTATTATAAAAAGAATGAAAATTCTAAGGATATTAGCAAGTGTTTTGCTGTTGGGAACAAATTATATGATTGATTTCCAGAAACTATGGCTCGCATAGCACGAGGTTTGTGCTTCTAAGAATACTGCAGCATGGCTGATGTGTCCATGATGACTGGAGTAAATTGTGAGTACATCTGGCTATGAATAGCTAATGAATATTTGTTTCCTCCCTTCAACTTATATGTATTTCCTTAGCTATATCTCTAAACAATTACTGTTGTTCATGTGTCTTGCCTTTTCGTGTTAAGGTTAGCCAAACCAAACAAAAACTTCTAAAACCTGAGAGTGAAGCTAGACACCAAAATCATCAGTAGATCTTTTCTTCAATATACCATGACAGGTTTGAATGCTTAGTTTTCTCTAGTAACAGCAAGAAGAGAAGAATAAGGACTCTTCTGATGGGGTCCTACAATATCAGTGTTTGCACAGACCCCTATAGTTATTTATTACTAATAAATCAGTTGATAAGCCCTGTTGCTATTCTCCCCCATAGCTTAGCCCTCACAGATTTGTACTCTGCATGGACAGAGACATAGTTATCAAGAATACATAGATGGTAACATTGCACCATTATTAAGAGCTTGGAGGTGCTCAGACTCAGGCTGTAAAAACAGAACATGCAGAAACACAGCAGGGGCCCCATCTGACATATTTTCTACACTGTAGACTTTGGAAGAATTCAGTTTCCCAGCTTCTCCTCCAGTAGCGCTTCTAATAATTTTTACTTCTTCCACGTATAACAGGCAGAAAACAGATGGAATCATTGTGTCTTGGCTTGTACTTTGAGTACCAAGTATTTTCTATGATTCATCATAAAGTCTCTGGAATATGTAGAAAGTAGGATCTTTTAACCAGCAGAAACATAGCTAGGGAAAAACCAGTTTTAGCAAAGCAGAATTTCTATTACAGATAATTATGCAGCGTGAGGTACAGGTCAAGCATGACAGTATAAACTTAAGAAAAAAAAAAAAAAGACAGTTATTTCTATCACTTTTCTATTGAAATTAACATAGATTAGAAGTAATTCTACCTCTTCCATGGTGAAAAAAAGCCAAAAGTTTGATGTTAACTCTTCCACTTGCAGTACACAAATTAAAACTGTTATCTTCCTTGCATAATACTAAATGCAATACATTACCTACTTGCTCGTTAGAAGTGGAATATTTAAGGTGCTCATGCAACAAATCTTAGAATTACAAAAGTATCTAAATGCACAGACTGATAATTTTATTATTTGTTTTCAGAAATGATCATAAAATTACTGAATGAGATAAAGAACATGAATGAAAATTACTTTTTCTCACTACTGCATTATAACGTTAAGAGTTGAACAATGTTGTGATGACACAAAATATGTGAGATTTCCTATAATCTGCTATATTCCAAAACCATCATAATTGTCATAACTTGGTTAGTAAGGTATTCAGAAGCTAATATGCCAGAGTAACTTCAAAATCTGATTAAACGAATTTTTCTGTATCCATTCTATACTTGTAAAACTTCTATCATGTTTCTCACACAAAAGTACAACTTCTTACATAATAGTAAAGTAGCATATTGGCAGTAGAAATGTATAATTAGCAACAGTAATCCTACAAGTTCTTTCTGGCTTCCACAGAAGTGTTAAAAGCCATAAACTATATCTGGAGGAATATGTGTACATATTTCTTTCCCACAAGTGTAAAAGCATGTTCCCTAAAACCCATTCAAATCAGTCTGGTTTGTGAATGAATATTACATTTTTTACTACTGGGAAGAAAAAGAATCAATCAAAATAAAGAAGTTCAGCGTTGGTAGTTTTGTTTTTTGGTTGATTGGTTTTTGTTTTGATTTATTTCTAATATATATACTTCAAAAGGATTTGCTAAATTTAAATATAATTACAATATTTCAAAAAATTATGAAGATGACAAACATTTCACACTGCATGATATGAAACCTTTTTTTTTTTTTTGAGTGAATTAATCTCACCTAACTTTAGAAATATGAAGTATGAGGTTATTTCCTTAAGTTCCTGTATCTAACCACTTTTGGAGTATAACTGTTCTGGCTTGTCCTGACATTCTACTTTAGGATGATGCAAACTGTGGACTAGGCTCCTCTGTTTCATAAAAGTAGTCTTGTATGACCAGATTCAGAGCTGTACTTCCATAAGGCAGACATCCATCTAACCAGAGAGGGGGGATAACACCACACATGCAAAAGCCACCACACAACACATTCTTTCCCAAATTTGAAATTCAGTGGGAAATACAAAAGATTCTAGTCTTCAAAACTGCCAAAGACTGTTTCATTCCCTCTGCCACACAAATACGTATTGTTTCATGCATAGGTATTGTTTCTGCCATCAAACAAGAGACAGTTGAAAAACAGAGGGAGAAGGGATGATATCCTTTTTTTGCTGATGGCAGTGGTAAAGTTCAATTCCAATGGAATCAGAATTTCATGCTTCAGGTGTATCATTTGCTGTGTTTTAAAGATTAAACTTCCATACTGATATACTACTTAGACAAAACTACACGTCTATTCAGAGCTTTACAATTTTAATGGACTTTCACAGACCACAAATAGGTTGTTCAGTCAGCTTATCCAGAGCAAGGATTAAAGAATTTAATATTCATCAGTATCTCTTCTCTGCCACATACAGCATTTATAGTGTTGAGAGAGAAAAACAGAATGTTTTTCTCACTTTGGCTGACTCAGTCATCTTCTTTGCCCTTATGGTGCTGTCTCGCTGTTGGCCAACACTGATTCCAGATCACTCAGGACGTGAAGGACAGCTCAACCTCCTTTGCTTCATCTCTGGGGACTGTGATGTCACAGTTTAAATTAGATCAAGTCGTGTATCCAACAGAAATTCAACACACTGATACACATAAAATATGCATATTTATAATATTTCAAACATTTTTTTATTATATAAAGTCTTTTGTAATCTCAACTTGTTTACTTGTTCAATAAACAGAATATAAGTAGAGATAACAGCCAGCCAGGCTGGAAGAAATGAACCTCATCTTTCTACCATGACATCTCACCCAAAGCTTAACATCAAATTTGAGATAAAGAAATATTCCAATGTATAAAATAAGTAGCAAACACCTTTCCTTCTAATACTATCCTACCTTTGTTTCGCCCTTGGAAAAGTGTTCCTATCACCAGCCATAAAGTATAACTACTTTGAAGAAAAACAGAATGCATAAGCAAAGAACAGAAGAAATACAACTCAGGAGACAAATTAAACATGTTTGATTGCATACTATTTTTTTCCTAACTCTTTTAAGTTTCTCCTAAAATGTTCCCTGCAGGGACACATGCACATAAAACTAAAGTTAAAAGTAGAAAAACTAACAAATATTTTTAGCTTGATACTGAATTTCTGTTCTAATCTTAGACACAGTTTTCATTTTGTCCCAGCAAGAAGTAGCCTGTGTCACCAAAAATAGTTGTCTTTAATCTGAAATATTTTAATATCAAGCATTTCCTTTACTGTAGTAATAATTAATTCGATGAACGCAGACGCTGGCATAAGCTCTTTGATCGCACGGGCGGGCCGGCTGAGAGCAGGGAGTCTAATTCAATATGAATTCATCATCCATACTCTTTAATGAACTCTTAACAACACTGAATAGCAATGTCTGACAGACCACGTTTTTCCAAGCCTTATATACTCTATACCAAAAGGCCATGCGGCAAGTGCAGGCTACAATTGGTTACACTTACAGTCACTCATCCCCCCCCACTATGGTGATTGGCTGCAGGGCACTATTCACAGACTGTTCATGCGCAGCGGCGACGCCCCTCCTGCAGCCTGGGTCGAGGGCAGAGCAGCTTCTGTTTACTTTCCTTCTGTCTTTGGTGTCTCAGAGAAATCCTTCTGTGTAGGTCTCAGCCTGCACCACAGCCACATCAAGCTCAGGCTTGTTCACAGCACACAGCCAGAAACTCTCCACACTTTACCACTTTATAATTAGTACTCTGGAAGGTTGAACAAATTATCTTTTTACCTCATGCTGTTGCTTGCTACATTGTTACAATGAGAAAAAGAACACATAGTCATATATGCATGATAATATCAGAGATATTTAGGATTCAGTCACTCTTTAGCAGGTAAGAACTTGCTACTTTGACCTTATCACTAGATAACAGCAGAACAAACTGCAGCTCATTCCTATTTAGAGTGCTACACTGACATTACAGGCATGTTCCAACCCCTGAAGAGGTTTCAAAACCTGATGTCAATAGGTGGTGCATTAGAATCCAAGTGAATGGTAAAAAACCCAGACAAAACCACAAAATCAACTCACAAACAAAAGATTTCAACAGTATGTTGATCAGGTATACAACAAGAACTAGTAATATATTTCAGGACTGCATGTATATTTTTCATACGTGTGTATACAATTAGCTAAATAAAAAGTTAATTAAAAAATTCTCAGATCCAGTTCAAGAAATCTAGTTTTGCCAGGTATTTGTTAATTAACTTGAAGTTTGGGCATTTTTTTCAGTAAAGTTCTGTGGGATAAAATGGTGCCCTGATCCATTTCCCGTATTATTCAGTGAGAGTTCAAATGATAGTCAGCTGGCAATTAACTTGAAAGACATGGTGTCTTTCCATAGGAAGTGCAGAACACTCCGAACACCACTAATTCCTTATCTAGACATTTTTAATGGTATTTTGTCTTGCCACCATTACCAAAAGACACAGAAAGTGATGATTCTACTGTTCAGTAAACTAGATTAAACTACATACTTGTCTTTTAATATCTGTAACAAATTATGTCTCATGGTTCTATCTAGTATACAGAGATAGACATATTTACATTTTATTTAGACCTCATTTTTTAACCATTAAGGATTTTTTACAATTATGAAGTTGAATAACTCTAAGAAACTGCGATATAGTCACTGAAATTCTAAAGGCTGTCTGCTCTGCTGCCTTTCAGGGCCTTAAAAGCAAAACACAATTTAAATGTGACATCTGGTAGGGTTATTAAATCTAGTAACAGCTGAGGAAACATAAAAGGATTCTTCTTTTGAATAGAAATCAAACTGACATTTTACAAATACTTATTCACTATTTCAGCTACTGGAATACATTAGAGAAGAGTACAATAATCAGAAAGATTTTGAATTATCTACAAAACAAAAATATCTACTAAATTACAAAGACAGCAGATGTTTCAACATGTACTTCTCTTTAAACCCTCTGCTTTAATACATTTCCAGGTCAAATATTCAGCACATACATATTTTTTTCCTATTAATTTTTAGCTGCATATTCCACTCCATAGCACATATGACATTTTTTTTACTTTATCCTGTCTCAGCCACATCAGAGAAATGTGATATAATTACTGACCCATTATAAGATCATTTTTTCTTGATTTTCTCTGTCTCCTATAAGTAGCTCCTTGAACTTCAGGTGTCTGATTTGCATGATCACAGGTATCTATATTGTGAAATCATTATTATTTTTACAGCATGCATATCTTTAACCAGGCATGACTAATTGGTGTGGAATAAAGCCTTTTCACAACCAGCATACAGCACACATCATTTCAGAATTAGCATATGGTATGTGCAGTCTGGTTTGAGGCAGAGTCAAAACAGAAAAATGACAGTTCACTAATAACCTAGCCCTGTTTACACAGGGAAGTAACTTAGCTTTTAAATTGTGCCCGTTGACTTCAAATGGGAAGCTCTGACCCTCAGAGCATAAATACTCATTCAATTTCCCTACATGCCTAAATTCCTCTTTCATAAATTTCCCTATGCCTGCTAATATTTGTAAACATCTCAAATATAACAAATAGCAAGAGTAGTACTCTTGTTGGACATTTATGTCAAAGAAATAACTAACTCTAATATGGTACAAGCTACATGTCCAAGAAAACCTACCATACACTATTTCAGTTCTCTAGTAGAGTTTAAGGTTTTACAGCATTAAAAACACTGTGTAGAAAATCTCGTATTTTCTATATGTGCAGTGATCTCCCTTCAATTTAGTTTTATGTTGAGAAAAGATAAAAAATAATAAAACCTGTATAATATTTGAAAGTAACTCTGTTAGACCACTCTGTGTTCATTTATTTTTAATTTTACTGTACTGCAATGCTACAGAAAATTATTAGCTTTGCTATACAATGATCAAAAACTGTAAGAAAATACAAGCATTTCATACACAGTGAATTCTACCATACTGTAGAATTTATCACCAAATTTCTATTGTCAGCTCACCATTGGTTTTAACCAAGATATCCCAGTTGAAATTTGTTTTCTCCTACATTTGTTGCTCTTCTCCTTGAAGCATTACTTTAAAAAGCTACCATATGGTGTAGCTGTGGTTACCTCCAGATGATACTGAGGACTGTGTTGACCCACACGGTCTCACTGTTTCTCTGCAGTGCATCTCCACCATCCTTCTTCAACACTTGTTGTGTTATATGATTGTGTAATGGTGTTTGAGGCAAAGATCTTCTTTTCATTACACATGTGAATTATGTTTAACTGAGGAGAAATCTCAAAGTTCTAGGGCCCTGCAATTTTAAAGAAACTAACCACCATCATGTATGTTATGATGAAGAATTCCTGGGTAAGTTTAGGATGTGTTTTATGCAACCCGCCCCTTTGAAATCACTGCAATTATCACAAGCTTATTTTTGGAGCTGTGAAATTTACAGATTTCTAGTAATCTCTCTTTTTGTTTGAATATAACACAAATCTGAATTAAATCTAGTTTCTTCTGACTCCCATGTGAAGGAAGATTCAAGCAGGTCATTCAGAGACATCTTTTAGATTTTATTTTAATCTCGGAAAGTGATATGTCTTAATTCTTTAAATAAAACTTTAGAATAGTTAAGAAGCCCTAAACCAACCAAGGAGACCAAAAGTTCCATTTTGCAAAGAAATTCATGAATCAAAATTGTTCCTTTGTTCTACTTCTGGGAAAAAAAAATAAATAAATATTTAAAATATATATATATATATATATAAAACAAGCTCTTTACAAAGGAAGATATTTAAAAATATCTTCAATGATTAAAACTTTCCATTTCACATACTTGTTATCTTTATTGTAGTTATCAAAAATAGCTTCAAATGGAAAATTAAAGCATTTTATTTAAAATAAAGTTATGCAATTTCCCGAAATGGATACATTAGTAAAATCTAAACAATTTTGTTAAATACGTCATTTTTGTATCAGCTCAGCTGTTGGTGGAAAATCCTTTCTAGTTTTTGCAGAAAGCTTTACAATACTTCATATAATTATCCTATCAAATTTAAAATCTTAAGCTTGCATAGTTATCTGTTGATACATTCCTAATATATCCTAAATTTGCATCTCCCATCTTTTGCAGTTTTTATTAAAGCGTGTATAGCTATTTAAAGATCACACATGATATCTAAAGCATTATGTTACACCTTGGAATGGATGGTTCAGTATGAGATTGGAATTATATTTCTGAATGAGAGAAGACCATAAAACATTTTTTTTTTCCCCAAAGAATTCAAATTAGCCTTCAAGAAGAGTCACAGAGGTACCAAAAAGAGAAGATATTTTTCATTCAAACTGTTCAATCTTCAGAAAGGTCTCTGGAGCCTTTTGTATCATCAGCATGTTTGTGCTGGATATCTCTATAGTGAGTAATGGCAATAGTGCCAACGGATTGTTGCTTTTATGAAAACTGAAAATCATTCCTGTCAGATGACTCTAACTACATTTAAGCAAAATGACTTTGGGGACTATCCATTCAGATCAAAGTGATTTATAGCAGAAATCTGCCAATGTAGCAAAGAACTTTTGCACGAGAGTCACAAGTTACAACAGCACTTTACAGAACTGAAAGTAAAACACCACCTGAATATGAAAAATCATTAGGAAGAAGTGTAATCTTTTTCTAAGCTACATAACTAAATACTGAAATTGTTCCTATGAAAAACAGAAGAAAACAAACAAACAAAAACACCTCGTCAGGATGGAGAAATATCTTTAAAGATTGTATTTCCTGCTGCAGACTCCCAGTTTTTCATCCCCTTTTGGGGAGGTGGTGTTTGCTCATCCTTTCAAATGATGCAACTTGCTGCATTCAGGTCAGGATCTTGAAAGGATGAAAGCATTTTCTCAAATCCATCAAGCATCTAAACTTCAGAGAAGGATGATTCTTAGTATATGAACCTATGCACCACATTTATTGCTGAATGGTTTTGCACAACTCCCAATACATGGTGCAGGGCACTATTTGGATCACCATTCAAGCCAATTAAAATATTTAAAGAGCTGAGGTGTGCTACATAGAATCCTTTACATGGCTTCAAAGTCAAAAACCCAACCGTTATTTGCTCTAGTACTTACCTCCTAGGCATGAAACACCTTTATTTGATCTAGGCTTAGCTCATAATTTCATTTTAGTATAAGTTCTTGCTAATAAAGTACCACAGCATGTCAGCTGAGTGCTAATACAGATATCAGCATTTTAATCAAATCTGAATGCGTTTTGAAAGACATATAGGTCAAAATAGAATTTATGGACTGAAACAATCTGACAGCACTGTGTACAAGATCAAAAAATGCTGTCTCTTTTGTCCCTATTGCCTTCAAATCCAGTTACAGCAGATGATATTTTGCTCAAACATCCTTTTAGAGGCAGGCAAATTCCGCACTTTCAAAAGACTGAGTATCAGGGATCTTGTCTCAGTCTGTCAAGCACTGTAAGACTGTGTATTCGACCTTGAAAATATGAGTCCATTGATCCAAAGGAATAACTATTTATTCCACTCCCTAACAGACTTCATACACCTTGCTAGCTCCCAAAAGCCAGAAAAACAAATTCCTCTTGAGTAAACAAACCACCATTTCATCTATGTCTTCTCCCATTTAGGTACTCTACATGGTCAGAAAAAAATAATTAATTAATTAATTAATTAATTGATTGATTGATTTTATTTCTTTATTTTCCTCCAATAGAAGGAAAACAACAACAACAACAACATACAAAACAAAACAAAAACACACACACACACACAAAAAAAAAAAAATCAAACAAACAAACAGCCCTGGAAACAGCTTTGTTAAGAGACTGTCATGTTCTCTAGCTTTTTTTTTTTTAACAATGCCCCATACAGTTTTTGTAGTCCAAATACTGATATGACATGTGAAATGATGGCACAATAAAGCATCTTCATTCAATGGTCAGTCTGAGAATTTGTAAAAACACTTAAACTATTTTCATCAAGTGTCTCTTGTCACTGTTCATATTTGAAAAGGTTTAACTTGGTATAATTTAAAAAAATCATTGAAAGTGAAAGTGGATTTTCTCTATTTATGCTTAATCTTACTTGCTGTGGTGGGTTAACCTTGCCTTGCTGCTGGATGTTCTCTCACTAACCTCCTCAACAGAATAGAAGAGAAAATAACACAGAAAAACTCAAGGGGTGAGATGGAAACAGGGAGATTGCTCATGTGTTACTGTCATGAGCAAACCAGTCAAATAAAAAATGCGTATGATGGCAAGGAACAAAGACAAAAACTAAACCATTTTCCCTCTACCTACCTTCTTCTTTCCAGGCTCAACTTCATTTCTTCATTCCTGGCTCCTCTACATCCCTCTGTCTTGAGTAGTGCAGGAGAGGTTGAGGAATGGAGGGTTGTACTTAGTCCATAACACTGACTGTCTGACACTCTTTTTTCCTCAGGCTTTCGCCCTGCTCCAGCATAGGTCCTCTCCATGGGCTTCAGAATACCTACTGCACTGTGATGTCTCCACAGGCTGCGGGGGAATTTCTACTCTGGTTCTTAGAGCACCTCCTCTCCTTCCTTCTTCTCTAGCCCTGGTGTCTGCAGAGCTGTTTCTCAGACTTTTTCCTCATTCCCAGGTACCATTTTACCCTTTCTTGAATATGTTTTCCCAGAGGTGTCCCACCCATGCCTGAGGGGCTCAGCTGTGCCCTGCGGTGGGTCCACTGGAACCAGCTCTGTCTGACACAGGGCAGCCATCCAAGCACCTGCTATCATTCCAATTGATGGTTTCTTCAGATGCATTTCTTCCTCCATTTTATAATAATTTTGCCACTGAGCCTTATTAAACATAGGAAATCTCTGGAGGTACTAACCCACCTGTCTGCATCTATTTAGGACAAAGTTTTCATTTCACAGTTCTTCACTTTTAGATACGAGAGATTTAACTTTGTAGTGTAATGGTTAAGAGGTAAAACATAAAAAGCTTATGTTTTGCATATTCACAAATGCTCCTGTATTTGTGAGTGATTCTATTCCAGAAGCTTGGAGATTCCTCCACAATATGTACATATTTGTTGTTTATGTTATAGATTTCTTGAGGTAACTGCTGAGGTTCTGGAAACTTATAAGACTTACAGGGCTGACAATTACTATTTCATATTATCATCACTTGTGTAAACGGAGGGTGCCTACCCTCTCATTCCAGCATGCAATGGTTTCACATAGCATTAAGAACTCTTGGTTATGTCAGTGTTTATTCTGAGCACTTTAAAGCTAATTATATATTGCTTTCTGGTTCATTTTGGTTTGTATTCCTTAAAGCAAGCCAAAGGAACACTTGAATTAAGCAGATTAATAAATATATATATATATATATTTACTATTATGGAATGGTAGTCCTTGGATTGAAATATTGATTTTAAACTAGACAGTCCCTCTTCTGAAATCCTACTTCATTTCATAACCTCAACTTGAAAGACGAAGATAAATTCAGGTACAGGGAAATAGTAGTATTACTTGGGAAATATAATAGTATTACTGATGAAAAACTACACAGAATGTTCCCCACATTTTTAAATAATAGTAGTAGTAGAATATTGGGAAAAACAACTTTTCTCAAAGCTTTAGAGATTCAAAAATAGATCATACTTAAACATATTTGAAAGTGAAGATATTTCAAAACACAGCTAAACCAACAATACGGGTTTTCATCACACAAATGTGATCTTACAGTTTCTGTTAGATTCTTTTCCCTCTATAATGATAAATACATGGGAAGTGACAACTCTGCACACTATTTCTGTCTGCTAGCATAAGGCTCATGTGCAAATTCTGATGATAGAGTTATTCCATGCAAAAAGCACCTCAAACTCATGTAGTTATTTTAAAATAAAATTAGAAGCAAACTTATCATTGAACCTGCATTATGGAAGGAAAAATAAGCTGCTTTACTGCTTGAAATTATTCAGAAAATCAGTTTCAGGGCTGAAATCCATTTGAATTTCCCATTTCTCAGCCAATGTGTGAGAAACTCAAAAGTATTCAAGAAGTGTATTAGTATATTGAAAAAGTACTTTACATTGGTTAAGAACCTAGAAATCTACAACTTCTAGAGGTCAAGTCTTTTGGTTCATTATGAAAAATGCCTGGGAATAGTTTAAAGCTTGGCATAATTCAGTAGTTTAAAATTATAAAAATATTTCATTAGGAAAGAACAACATAGTACTTCCATGTTTTACTAATTCTGGAGAAGCTACTCAAGTTTAAGTCTGCTATGGAAATTAACTTATTCATTAACTGGATAGATGTGTATGATTTTAAGACTGCAAAAATATTGAGAATAGTTTCATCATTTCAGCGGTGTTTAATATCCACAGTTTGGTTAAAAAAAAAAAAAAAAAAAAGAATGTCTAAGAAAAATATGTACTTGAAAGGTAAACCAGAATGACTGCATGTCTCTGGTATTATCTTTTTAAGAGCCACATGAAATCAAGTCACCTTAAAAAAAAATAAATACATATTGCACTCTGATGACAGCAAAATTACAGATGAATCTTCCTTGTAACAAAAATACGACCTGAAAAAACATTAACTGAGCCAGTCTTAGAATAAAATTGCTGACAAAGTCAATGTCCTTGTGGGCAGTTTTTCCTTGATAACATAATATGCTTTAAGTACATACACACAAAACCATAACATTTTTAACATCATCTGCCAGAATAAATAGGAAGTGATTTACCTACTCAATGCTTACAGACAGTGCCCCTTGTCTACAGACATCTTCAATTTCAGATTAAGATGCTGTATATGGATAAGTATGCTAGTGTGAGGTAATCACAAAATCACAGAATGGTTGGGGTTGGAATGGACCTCTGGAGATCACCTAGTCCAACCCACCTGCAAAAGCAGGTTCACCTAGAGTAGCTTGCACAGGAATGCATCCAGGCAGTTTTTTAATGTCTCCAGAGGTGACTTCACAACCTCTCTGGGTAGCCTGCTCCAGTGCTCTGGCACCCTAAAAGTAAAGAATTTTCTCCTCATGTTTAGATGGAACCTCCTGTGCTTCAGTCTGTGCCTGTTGCCCCTCATCCTATTGTTGGGCATCACTGAAAATAGTCTGGTCCCATCTTCTTGACACCCACCCTTCAGATATTTGTAAATATTGATAAGATCCCCTCTCAACCTTCTCTTCTCCAGGCTGAACAGACCCAGGTCTCTCAGTCTCTCCTCATAAGAAAGATGCGCTAGGCCCCTAATGGTCTTTTGTAGCCCACCGCTGGACTCCCTCCAGTGTTGCAACCATACTGAGATCTTCATGCAAACAGTTTGCACTTCTGCATTTCTTCCTTCCATATGGCATAAGTCAAACAAATTTTTGTGCTAGAAAACAATTTGCATTATTTAAGAAGAGTATTTCATTAAATACATTATATATCTGTCTGAATCAATTAACAAAGTTTGAATGATAAAACTGTAGTATATATTCCTGATCTCTCTGAATTGAGAGCAATAATGTATTTTATTTGCGTTTCTTCAGGGCTATGTGCTGACATTTCTCAGGGTTTGAGGGGGGAGGAGGGGAAGGGGCAGTGTGTGTGTTTTGTTTCTTTGTTTGTTTTCTTTTGTTTTTAAAGAATAGCTGTTCCAGAGAAGATATCTAATTGTCAAATTTAAAGCATGTTTGTACAAGACCTAACCTTGAAACTGCAATCAGAACCTGAATTTAAAATCGGTGATTGAACATATGGTGAACTGATTTTTCTAACTCCCTTACTCAAAGAAGAAACTATATTCATCAAATAAAGTTCTTACTAAACAGTAAAATTTATCAAACCTTTGTCTGATGATTATCAAAAGATGAGAGTTTGGATTTTAGTGTTATCTATCCCTCCGGCATGGATACTTTATTTTATAAACCACCATGCTGATTATCATCACCTCAGTGTATTCTGGATTAAAAATGTTGGGTTTAGTTGTTTAAGTGAGAGACACGTTGAATCAATCTAAAATTATTTGTGAATAGTAGAAGCTGACTAATGACGAAGTTTGTAATTCAAACCAAATATAAGAGCTTTTCAATGTTATAACAATGCTTTATTTAGAAACCTATCTTTGGTATTATCATGCCAAAATCCTCAGACAAGGCTGACATGAAACCTTTCTTGGAGTGAACAGTATTTCTAGATAATGTCTGGAAATACCAGCTAGTGAACATTTATGCTCAGGTCCCACATAATACCTGAGAGCTGAAGTGAAAAGCAAGTAAGACCAGGATGATCAGTTCTAAAAAAGGTGACCATCCCATTTCTTAGATGAGAGATGTTTGAAATGTAAGATAAAATTTCTTCCATGCAACTAATTTACAAGGCAAAAAGTACATTATTTAATACCTTAATTGACAAGGCAAACCTTTTTTTTTTTTTCTTCCTGCTGAAAGAAAATAATAAAAAATGGGGTTTAATTTCATTAACAAATATATAATTTCATTAACAAAGCTTTTTTTCTTGAGTAAAAAAAAAAAAGAAAAAATAGATTCAATTTAGGCAATATATAGTGGAAAGATACTTACATATATGTTTTGCAGTTGGGTTAGTGGTACAGTCTTACTAAAATCCCACTTCTTTGTTGATATGAGCAAGGTACTTTTTAATTCAAATTGGAATTTATACAGTGCTAAATCATGCATGACAAAATTACAGAATTGAAAATCTATACAGACTACAAAAGTTAGTTCTGATCTTCAGCCCTGGTGCTTTCATCACAGAGTAGGAGAGTCATACAAATTGCTCACATAATAAAAAGAGAAATCCACTGATTCATAGCTTATGTTGAAAGCAGGTACATTTTTTTTCCAACATTCCTCTCAACTTTAAACCAATTCTGCATTAATTTTATCTGATGAAGAAATCATATTAAGGACACTATAATTGTTATCATTTTACAAACAGGATAGGTCTAATAGCCAATCTTTTGAATACCATATTTTGGAAAATACAGCTATATCTGTGCGAAACAAATGCAACCATATGTACAAGATTTGATTATTCATCTAATGCAGGTATTATATCTGGTTTTCATTTGTAGAGTTTTGTACATAGGAAGTGTAACTCCATCAGTGTTCTAGTTTGGACTACACTTTCAAATTATATTTTACAATCACCTCTGACTTGCTATCCATTGATTTCTGATATTAAGTGATTCCTTATAGATAAAATAGAACTGACAGACACACTGCAGGAGTCCACATAATGTGGTGTTAATCCAAAAGGGCATTTAGACTAAAGTTAATCTAAAGAAAAAGCCCTGAAATGCATATGTTACAAATTCAAGGAACAGCACTTAATTAATCCTGGAAGAGTGAAGAGAACCACAATGTCCAGTTCAAATTAGAACACTTTATACAGATGAAAAGAAAAAAAAAAAAAAGCTTTTCATAGGAGATCACATAAATCAAAAGTATTCAGAGTCTTTGTAAGAGAGAAGAATAAAGTGGGAAAAAGAGCCTGACTTTCTACCTTGACGCTTTGTACATTTACCTAAAACAAGCAAGAACTGGGTTCTTATCCCTGTTCTGCTGAATATTTCATTATTCATGTGGAGTGGAAACATTTCAAAAGTGACACTGAGAATAGTCTTTCGCTCAATGGTTGTGACACTCCATTAGAAATGACATATTAAAATCTCCTTACATATAAGTAGAAATTGAGTTCAGTTCTCCCACCAGTATGTTTTTGTATAATGAACCAAAATTTAACCCTACAGATTCTTTTCTGGTTAAAGTTGCTTGACAAATTCTACCTAGTTTTGCAAACAGTATCTGGGTCAATATTATTCAATATATTCATTAACGATTTGGATGAGGGAATTGAGTGTACTATCAGCAAGTTTGCTGATGACACTAAGCTGGGAGGAGTGGCTGACACGCCAGAAGGCTGTGCTGCCATCCAGCGAGACCTGGACAGGCTGGAGAGTTGGGCGGGGAATAACCTGATGAAATTTAACAAGGGAAAGTGTAGAGTCCTGCATCTGGGCAGGAACAACCCCAGGTTCCAGTATAGGTTGGGAAATTACATATTAGAGAGCAGTGTAGGAGAAAGGGACCTGGGGATCCTGGTGGACAACAGGATGACCATGAGCCAGCACTGTGCCCTTGTGGCCAGGAAGGCCAATGGCATCCTCGGGTGTATTACAAGGGGGGTGGTCAGTAGATCGAGAGAGGTCCTCCTTCCCCTCTACTCCGCCCTGGTGAGACCCCATCTGGAATATTGTGTCCAGTTCTGGGCCCCTCAGTTCAAGAAGGACAGGGAACTGCTGGAGAGGGTCCAGCGTAGGGCAACAAAGATGACTAAGGGAGTGGAGCATCTCCCTTATGAAGAAAGGCTGAGGGAGCTGGGTCTCTTTAGTTTGGAGAAGAGGAGACTGAGGGGTCACCTTATTAATGTTTATAAATATATAAAGAGTGAGTGCCATGAGGATGGAGCCAGGCTCTTCTCAGTGGCAATGATAGGACAAGGGGTAATGGGATCAAGCTGGAACACAAGAGGTTCCACCTAAATTTGAGAAAAAACTTCTCAGTGAGAGTGACAGAGCATTGGAACAGGCTGCCCAGGGAGGCTGTGGAGTCTCCTACTCTGGAGACATTCAAAGCCCGCCTGGACACATTCCTGTGCAACCTCACCTAGGCGTTCCTGCTCCAGCAGGGGGATTGGACTAGATGATCATTTGAGGTCCCTTCCAATCTCAAACATACTGTGATACTGTGATACTGTGATTATCACAGTCATTTATTTATCCATTTTATGTGCATGTGGAGAGGGAGAGGAATGGAACTTCATTTGAGTTACTGTTGGGTATCCCACAATCCTGCCAGTCCACGCAGTAGAAAGGTGGGCTGCTGCAACAGCTTATTAGAAATCAAATGGTCCTCTGAACATGTGTCTGCCTGAACATTTTAATTCAGATTGGGAATGCACTTTTGAACTGAATCTTGTTTTTTTTCCCACTCCAGCCCTGTAATTCACATCAGAGAACAATCCTGAGGCATGTAAACCGGTTTCCTTTCAGAGGAAACTAAACTGGAAGATACACTACAAAAGTGAACTTTGTGTGCTTCAGCTGCCAGTAAATCAAACAGACCAGACTATATTAGACTAGATCTACTCTGGTATAAAATCCCAAAGAGGCAGTGCGGATTTTGAAACCTCAACATCAACTGTTTTGCTCAACAGCTTTGCTCCTATTGCTCCACAATATTTATTAATAAGGTTGCAGACAGAGTCAAAAATATCCCTTTCATTTTAAAAACAAGGTCTCAGGTCTGCCGTCTACTATCAGATTTACTTGAACTGTTTTGTTTCTAATTAACATTGAATTCAGTAAATCATATTTACAGTTTATACCTAGTAGCAAACAAACATTTATGTACAGCAGCACTATATATGCACAGAATTTTGCTTTTTAACACTGATAGTACCTACTTATTTTACACTCTAGGACAGCAATTTAATTTTATTTTATAATTGTGTTCTTCATGACGAATTGGACAATTACCTCCTGAACGATTTGTATCAAGATAGTCCTGATTAACATTCCAGAAAAACAAGGTCAGGTGCTAACCCTCAAATAATGAAAAGAAACAGCTGAGGGTGAAAGTCCATTTGAAAGCACAAGCCTTAGGCTAACATATTAGTTTCTTCCCAAATGAAGTTTTATGGATTTGAAAGTTACTGTGTAGCAGCGTCGAGCTGCTTGTAAATCCAGGCCTCAGGGACAAGGCATGTCAAGGGAAAGGAATTTCCAGTATGGGGACAATAAGTAGATGTCAACCTATGCCTTTTTTTCAAATGTATTTCTAAAAGAAGATAATAAAGCCTTTGAAGTTTAGGCTGATTTGAAAATTTAAGCTGTCAAAGTTCAAGCTCCTGCTTAATTTTGCAAACCTCACTATTGTATAACCTTAAACACTTTGATCTTTTTTAGCTACTTTATATAGGAACTTAGAGCTTCTAGTTCCTTTTTTAATACCTAAAATGTCATATAAAAGTACGTGATGGAAAGCTATTTTTTGTATTGACACATACAAAATTATAGGACAGATCCACATTTCCATTATGCAATATTTTGTTCGATTTTTTTTTAATGTGTGGATGTTTATACACTGGATTCTACTCTTTTGAAGTGTTCTTCACACTACCTAAGAAAACCACAATCGGGGCTGCTCTTTCAGAGAAACTGATACCCTCGCCGTTATGGTCATTATATGTCCCATAACATATTTTCAGCTGGATGCTCTGTACTTCATGTACTCAAATAGAATGTTCTTGATTGCATTATGCTCCTTATTATTATCTCTCTGCGTAATTTTCTAATAGCAAAGGGAATATTTTGCCACTAAAGTGGTTGTGTATTACTGCTATGCTGTTGTGCACAATTAAACAGCTATTGCGTAAGTAATGTTGCAAAGGTGACTGCATTTTATTATGCTCAGTGAGTACATTTTCTTGTATGCATCTATGATAAGGATAGTCATGAGACAAATTGCATTCATCATGTATGTCTCCTGTCATTCACTCTGCCCACTAATCCATCTCCCTCGGAGCTAGTTTAGTCTGGTTTATATGAACTTTCTAACAAGCCTCAAAAAGTCTTTTGCAGAGGTATTCCTGGGCACCAAAACCTACTCTCCACAATCTTATGTGAGGAGAATAGTGAACAGATAGAATTCAACAGATTTACAATCTAGCTTCTGAAATCTGACTAAACCAGACGACACATATTCAAAACAAACAAAAAAAGCTAACACACTATGAAACACAGAAAGATGACCTAGATACATTTGTATGTGGCTTTTTCTGGCTGAAATACTTCTTTTGCTGAATTTTGTCTGAAAGAACAATTTTATATGCCATGAAAAATCTAAACAAATGCAAATATACTTGGCGTTACTGTGAGGAGAAAAAAAAAAAAAAGAAAAAGAAAACTACCCATACCAGATTCAATCTCTCCCCCATCTATTAATAATAACATACACCAGTCCTCCTCTCAGTGATAAATTATAAAGGAATAAAAATTCTCAAAAGCTATTAGTTAAGATAACCACCCAAGAAGATGTCAAAGAGAGAATTAAAATCAAGCATGCTCAGGTGAGCATCTCAACTACCAGCTCTACAGAAAATGGATTAGTGTGTAAAATTAAAATGAAAAAAATACATGACAAATGTAATTTGTTCCAGGGCTATCCTTATCATGCATGCAATAGAAAAGTATATTCACTTAGCATAACAAATGCCCTCAACTGAGCTTCAGAGACAGAGCTTTCTGTTTGGAAAAATTATTTATATATAAAATATATAAATAGTCACTGAAATAGCTAAAATTATTCTATAGTTCAGTAACATAATCTTGAAGATATAGTTTAGCTATTTTTTAACAGAAGATGGAATTATATTTACATTTCCTTATTCTTAGATGAGGACTCTCACATCCTTCTGGACTTAGTAGATAAAAACCATCTATCAACATACATTCCAACAATTTTGTAAGTAAACATTAAAAAACATTTTTATCTTTCTCTATAATTCAAATGTTGAGTTTCCAGCTCCAATCTCCAAGAAATCATTGGCAACAAAGCTTAAAGAAACTCATAAATACTCTTTTGGATCTTTAAGTCTTTTTGAACACAAGATCAAGAGTCCAGAGACATTAGTTTGGCTGACAAAATCATAACAATAGTGTCTCAAATGAAGAAGTGTATTTCTCCAGTCAACCTACATGGTGTTTCAAAAATTGAAGTTTAAAAATAAATGGACTTAAAGAATAAACCTAACTTGTCCCCTAAACAGTAATACTTTTTCCATCTCTTAAATATTTTACAATAATTTCTTATGCTTTCTTTGCAAAATGGTGTAGTTTATGAGTTTGATTGGTTATTGTCTGGCATAAACCAATAAGCCATTGTGCTATGTCACTGAAGGAGGATGAAAACCTCATGAGTTCCAGCACATTGAGAATGAAGGAGTTTTATTGAATTATATATGCAAATAAGTACAGTGCTTGATTTAATTTCCTATTAAATTCTGCTTACTATAGAATGCTCCCAAACTCTCCCTTTTGATATGTTTCATAATTCTGCACTGAAAATGCTACTCTGTTAAGGTTGTTAAGGGGAAATTAATCCCTCAGAAGAGTCACTGTGGGTTCTGAGAGATATAGTGTGTGAAACATTTTGGGGAATGATGGGAGATGTGATAGCTGAAACACATGCACAACTGATCCTTCAGAATGCAACCTATAGGAAGGCAGCACCTGTTGTAAAGAAGTTTTCACGTTCAACAACAGTAGCTCTTCCGAAGTTGGCTATGCCAAGGACTGAAGCAATAGGTTACACTAAAGGAATTCATTGATGTTCAGGAACCTAAAGAAGTGTATCTCTGCCTTCCACTCTGTTATAGGCATTTATGTGTTTTTTTGCACATGACCAGTCTAGCATCCTGAGGGTCAAGTGTGACCAAGATACAAATATTCTTTCCATAAACCTTTGCCTCTCTAGTAAATGTTCTGTCTCATGAGAACAGTGCTAAGTATGTCTGAAAGGCCCTTGGAAAAAATTATGTTATATAAGTGAAATAATGATAACACAATGACCAAATTATTTAATACAACAGAAATATTTTTATGGGCTCCTGATTTAGATCTCTATCCCTCAAAATATTTTGTTCGATCTAAGGAAAAGAAGGTAGCTGATTCAGTCATAATAAGCCATTTTGGTTTTTTCTATGAATGTTTTTAAAAGACTGTAGTTTTTTCTTTGTGATTCTAAAGCTCTCTGCTTTCTCTGCTGTTTTTGTTTTAAACTTAGGTATTGTGTTAACAAACAGATGGCTACTTAAGAAACAGAAATATTAGCAGATGGAAGGACTTGCCAGCAAGACACTTGTAAAAACTATTCCTCCAGCAACATTGATATCTACCCATTATTTGATTTAGTAAGCTTCCAAAGACTTCATTAATCTTTTGTGATAGTAGAGCTTAGTCCTTCAAGAACTGGTTAGTTTGTGAAACCCAGTAAAATAAAAAAATCAAAAACATTGCACCAAACGTTGAAAGCAAACCTCAGATATACCTTATTGTACTTCATGATATTGCACCAGTCAGTCCAAAATAATCCATACAAACTCTCATCCACCAGGAAACACTGTTCAGCTCAAGAATCTTAGGATAAATAGAGAATATTTCAGTTAAAAGCAGAGATGTCTCACTTTTCTTCATGATATTCACGTCTTCATGATAAGACACAAGTATACTGTTGAGAACTGTAAAATGTCTGTTACTATCTGTAATTTAATTTAAGAATTATTCATATACTGATATAGAAGCAAAGACAGCTGTAGAAGGCAAATTGACAGCTTACAGATTAGGACCCTCTTTCATAAAGGTATATAAATGTGTTCTAATTTCAAATATAAGAAAACCTAAAGGAGCCAGTGGAAACATTTAGTGCATAAAAATATAAACAGACTGCATCCTACAGATAAAAGAATTTTCTTCCTAAAGATATGACCCCTTTCATCTTTATAAACATGGCATTAAAGAACAAAACTAGAATGCACATTAATTTTTTTTGGCCACATAAACTGGATGTCTAGTTTTACTCATTTGAGCAATCTTTTTGAGTTTAAAGGTGCTATAGCTAAAATATGCATATAAATCCAGCTCCTACTGCTGGGTATATGCATCATTGTCTTTTATAGGTAATTTAGGTGTAATCAAATACAAAATCACTAAATGCGAAAGATGTCCATCTCATCTGAAATCAAAAGAGGCTGGGCATTAGGTATGCAATGAAGAATTTATAGTGAACAAATAAATGAATAATGAGAATGAGAATTTGGGAATCAGTAGATACTTTGTTCACTGTTTCGCTTTGCATTACTTCATTTAATACAATAGGTTGATATGCTATAACCTTCTCTCCAATGTGCCAGTGTCCTCCTTCTGGACCATCTTTATGGCCCTTTCATCACCTAATACTATCAAAGCATTCTTTCTAGGTTTGTTAAAAGAATGTGTCCTCATATAGTGCTTTTCCTGGTCTTCTCTGTTATGTCTGAAAGTGTTTACACTTAGAAATCACAGGACTTTTTAAAGTATCAAGAGAAATATAAACCTAGAATTAATATCAGGGTATTTAAAATAAAAATTAAAACTTCTGGATGGAAAAAATGTGTTTTTTTCAAAATATTGATGCAAAATTTTGTAATATAAAGTCTTTTTATTTATAATAATCTTTTATTATATATACATTCAATTATTTGGAGTTATTTCCCTATTCTATTATTATAACTTAACATACATTTCTATTAAATTTCTTGGCCATATTTTATAAACAGCAGTACAACTGTATCTTTATAAGCATCTGTTTTACTCCAGTGAGAAGTGAAATGATAGTTATTTTTTTTAAATTATGGCTTAGTAATGTATATAATATTGACATAGCACATACAGAAAGGTACATTTATGTGTATGTACTTGAAACTTAACCCTTATGATGAGTCACTTGGAAAAAAAAATTAATATCCTTGTGCCTCAGTCTTTCTATGTGAAAAGGAGTTGATATTCATAATGTTTTCGATGCATATATTGTTTGTTTACATGTGTAAGGATTAAAAAAACAAATCCTCTGAGCTTCTTTTATATGGCTTCTTTGCACAAGGCTCCTCAGCACATTTGAACTGGTGAAGATTGGAGCTAGTGAAGTTGGTTGTGTCAGGACAGAGTTCCCTAAAACAAACAGGTAATGAGTTTATTCCTGACGTATTCCTGAATGCAATAGTCACAAGTACTAAAATAATAATAATGTTTCATGCACATGCTTATGTCTATGAAATTTGATATAAATTATAAAATGAACTAGACTAATTTATAAATTCCCTAACTTTCAAACCACCTCTGCTTCTGCCTTTTTGTGACTGGAGGTTGAATGGTCTACATTTGATAATTAATCTGCACATATTTTTGAGATGTAACCAAGTGTTACTCATTCAAGAAGAAAGCCCATCCACGCTCCAAAAAATACATTAAGAACACAAAACTTTCACTAGAATATATGTCAAGTGAGTAACAAGGGGCTGATGGGTTCTACAGTTTAAATAACATAAAATGTTATTTAAATATATTGGTACACTGTTAAAATAACTCTTGTCTAGTATACCAGTGTATTTGTATACTCTGTTTGCACCAATCATAGAAAAAAATTTTTGAAAATAACAAGATAACTGGATAGGAATTGTCAGTACCCTATTTACTTTAAATGTGGCATGGGAGAAAACGTTCCCCAAATACTCCCACCAAGTATCTGTACCTCAATATATAAATTTTTATTTCATTTTCACACTTCATCTAGCTTAAAGGAGGTAAAAAAAAAAGGATTAAAGCTTTGGAAAAAACAAACAAACAAGCAAAAAACCACCAAACCACCTTAATTTAGATTTTGTGAAAAATACATCATACCAGACACAATATAAATGGCAAAAGGACAAAAGATTTCTGTAAGGGCTGCGTATGTTCAACAAGATCCTCCAAACCAGCACTATAGGGCCACATGATGCTTTGCAATGTTACTTTTCCATGACCAGTGTCAATTGGAGGAAATACCAGCAAATTATTGCCTGCTGAGAAGTGATTTCAAGCCAGGGTAGTAGGAAATTAACTGACACCAGCAGCAAGTGAATGTTACCTTCCAAGTCTGCAACAGTCCCTAGAACTTAGACAAACAGTTATGCTAAAGTCTGTACAATATCAAGCTGTTTCTGCGATGCAGCACTAATAAAGTTTTGCACTGCTAGGAGAATTGTCGTTAACAAATCAGTTAAAACTGTTCTTGTGCTCTGCATACTGCAAAATGCAGTAGACATCAAACAAATGACAGTAGGGGTCAAAGCATGCATGTGTAGGTATAACTGAATAATTTTTTTCCACTCTCCATCTCACTCCTCACACTGTTAGTACTTCTTAAGTCTGTAGCATGTTTTATGCTTTCTATGCTTTGAAATTTCAGGAAGGAGTTAATTTCAGAAATACTAATTCAAGTAATCCATGATTTCTGAAGACAGTAGGATTGGTTGATTATTTAGAATGTTTGTAATTGTGTGTAGAAATAAGGAAGCAAAAATCTGAGAGCTTTTTCTAAATCTATTGTGTACAGCATAGCTATTAACAAGAAAATAACATTCTTAATTGATTTTATTAGTCAAAGTAATAATCCATACTCTGCAGTCAGGTCCTCACTCCTAAAGGATAACAACAACAAAAATCACTGATGTACCACACTTAGAAAAAATTAAGCAGCTAGAAAGATACTTCATTTTCCAGATTAAAAATGTAGTAACTTCAGCATCATTTAGGTGTTTGCAGACAATTTAGGGGAACTATTAAGCTTCTGTAACCCAGCAGGGTCAAGGCTGTTTCATGGAAATTGTTGTTATGAAGTACTCAACAACATTTTATTTGTGCCTGCTACTCTTATGATTATTGCCATTGGCCTCCTAAACTAAGCAGCAAAAGCAATCCTTGAGGAGCGTGTCTCATTCAAGACATCATAGAGTCTAAGAAGTTGCAACACTTGTCAATTTTGTCATTTCCACAGCTTCTCGGAAACCCACTGAAAATAAGTATGCTGAGGAAAAAAAATACCTAAATGTTATGTTTCTGCTTCAGAGTCTTAAGGACAAAGAGACACTAATCTTTCTTTCATGTTAACAGACACCTAGACACCTTTGCTGCCTTATCCTCTAGTGAAAAACAATGTTTACCGCACTAGCCCCAGGCCAACTGTTTTGTGTGAGGCAGTAGCCTTCCACTGCATAATGCTGAAAACTGTAAAAATAAAAAAATAAGCAGCAAAAAAGCCCTTTATAGTATTGTCTTGTTTGGATTCAGAAAACTGATTTGGCCTGAAAATTCTTAATTATTTTCTGTTGTCCATTCCTAAATTACCCTACCACCAAACCCCATATTTTAAGTACAACTGGTACAAGTACTGGTACAACAGTACTTGAATGCCATTTGTGTATTGGTTATAGTGCCCAATTAACTACAAACCTCTTTGTTAGGACAGTCTCAATCTGCCATCATGATCAAGCATCATAGTAATGAGCAATAGGTCTTTGTTCAGGAAAAGCAATGTAAACACCTAGTTTTGTTACTCAGCATCCTGACGAAATATGCAAACTCTTCTGAGGGATTTGAGTGACTTATTCTCATTACCTACATGTTAAGTCATATATACAAATGAATCAAGTGAAGAAGGTACATAGAGCTCTGATGACTTTCTCTGAAATGAACAGATTGTGGTGGGTTTTTTTATTTGTTTGGGGTTTTTGTTTGTTTGGGGGGCGATTGTGTCTGTTTTTGTTGTGGTTTTTTTAAGGTGAAGTCCATAAGAGAAGTGCTGGATGCCATTTTAGAAAGTGTCATACCTGGTCCTGTGTTTTAGTCTACATAAGGCTTAACATTCCTGAAAAAAAGTGAAGACTTGAGACTGGCTGTAAATCCTGGTTAGAGCATTTTTCTCTTATCTACATCTTTTTCTGTACACCATTGTGTAAGGAGAGACAGTTATGATAGATTACTCTCTAGATTCACTATGCTGACATCTTAGCTTAAAAGTTCATCTTCTTTCTCTTCAGTTTCATCCTCCATATTTTAATCCTTTGAAATCAGTCTACAAAGCAAGATGATAAAGTTGTACATTTGTGTTATTTCACTTTTTGCCTCTAAAGAAAATGCTGTTCAATTTCCTGATAGATACTGGAGAAGTGGCTTTTACTGCACCATCTCTTGGGAGTAAGGTATTTGAAGTGGCCCTCAGAATCTCTAGATGTACTCTTGACATTTTTATCTATAGCCTTTCCGTCCTTACTTTCTAAATAAAATGTAAAATAAAACTTGTTTAATTTAGCTGAAGGTAAATTTAATGCTACAAAATTATTGACTTGAGAATTTAAATTGAAACCCTCTCACCAGAGAAGAAGTACAAGTTTTTTAGCATAATTCTGCCTGCGGGTGTAGCACATGATAAATAGAGCAGAGTGTTCCAATCACTTTTTATTTTATGTGGATAATAACTCTCTATCTCATTTGATTTGTCTTTGTCTTCCTAACATGTGCATCCTGACTGCTCCTTAGATTCTCCATCTTCTCTGTGACACTTGGTTTCAACATTATTAAAATTTCTGAACTATAGAAAATTATTTCAGACTACACCCTTTCCGCAGTTTGCCACAACGATATTCATGGATATACATTCAAATGACGTATACTAAAAGGTTTCCTAAAATATCAGATGGTGCTTCCCATTCAGAAACATAGTCTCCCATTAATTTTAGAAGTTTCTGCTGAAGATGTGACTCTAATGTAACATTTGCTTTACTATAGACAAATTAACAATATTAAAAATAAAATTATTCAATATGGTAATAAAGCTAAGGAGACAGGGAAGAAACAGAACTCAGCAGACATAGATCTACTAAACTCCAGTACCTGTAAAATTCTTTATTGATGATGGAGAAGAAACATAAACATGTTTCTAAAATGATCATTAAGACAATTATTACCATTTCATAGCAAATTCAGGTCTTTACAAGCTGTGTTACAAAGTTTGCTGTGTTACAAATATTTCTACACACTTCAAAGCTGCAGAATATTTTGCTTACCTTTGTGGTCAGACAAATTAAAGAAATCACAGGAATTTGTATCTTCTGTCATCCAAGGGCAACAAACCATCTAGATTAAGGATACTTAAATGAATCAGGGAATTAGGTATATAACTAAAAAAATTGGTTTTTTCCGCTTTGTTCTGACACTGTCCTTCAAAGTAAGTGCAACCCATCCCACAACAGAATCATCAGCTAGCCATGTACCCAAAATACCCAGTAAGCTTAAAAAGACATCTTCAGAATAGATTAACTCCTCACTTGGTACTCAAATTATGTTATTTAAATGTCTTAATCACTTGTGCATTTGTATTTTCCTGGCTACATTTAAATTGTACATTAATCTGTTTATAAGAGGGTTAATTAAACAAACAAACAAAGGTCTTACTTAAGTTGCATGCAGTCAGGTTTAAGCAGTCAGTCACATTGGACTCTTTCTTGAGGACTTAGAGCATGTGACTCCTTAAAAAATTAATTTTCCAAAGTGACCAAAGTCATTCCTGTGCACTAATTGGTGGGTTTGTGGCTACTTCTGTTAGGAGAAGAAAAATCTGTCATGAATGTCTATAAGTAGCTTTGCAAAGCAAGAACTTGTACCTACATGAACTAATAAAGCATTGATCTACTTGTCTCAGGTCAGGTATAAAGAACTCAATTTACTATTTGGCTTCAGATTTTGATATTCAGTCATGGCTTCATGACATGAATTATTAATACACTAAGTCTCAGAATATCTGTAAAGGGCTGTACCAAAAAAATGAAAGTAACATTGCTAGAAGGTTACAGAAAAAAAAAAAAAAAAAGAGAGCATGAGATTAATGAAAAAAACTCTAGTACAAGTGGAAAATAGGTTCATTCTGTAAATACAAAGTTATTCTAATTTCTTATTTAAAAAATTAAGCATACAGTGAGATACAATGGTACCAATAAATCCAATACCATTTCAGCAGAATATTCTTTGTAGACTGAGGTGTTCATTGTGAGTTTTTTTATCCTTATATGACCAGCAAGAGAAAGACAATACAAAGCAATCAGTTAGACATGAGCAACAGGCTGGGCTTTGTTTCAGAAATTAATTCGCTTGAATTAAGGGTGGAATAACACAATGCAATAATTACTTGAAAGCAGACTTGAAATTTAACAAATTAACTAGCTGATCAATTGTTCACTAATATTTTTAACAGTTGTGCTTTTAGAAAAACACTTCAAACTTGATAAATTTTTTCAGACCTTCTCCAGTTACTCCAGTTTTGTGTGACCTTCTAAAATTCTATTTCTGCATTTTCTTCTAATTATTTATCATTTCTTCTAACACCTGGTCAAATTTTAAGCAGTCCAAGTATACTGGACACTCAGTCTGATTGGATGTTCAGATAACTAAGTCAATTTTTTTCTGCCTTCATATAATGTTGAACTACATTAAATTACTTCATGATCAGGATAACTGTTACGTTTTATTTTTCATGGGTAAAAATGAAAAAAAAAAAACAAATCTAAAATACGATGTATATTTGACAAAACTTGTTTGCTTATTTCTTGATGTGTGTGTGCGCTTTGGTTGGTTTGTTTTGTCTTTTTTTTCTGTTTGTTTTTTTTTTTTTTTCCTCTCTATTGGATGGTATGGTTGCCCAAACACAAGTTTTTTTTCACTTGAATTGCAGCTAATTTTCAGTGATTCAAAAGCAGATGTATATGCTGTGGTCATGCTTAGTTCTCAGTCTTATTACTTGCTACTACAAAAGATATTTTATGACAGATTAAAGGAAGCTTTTCCTCTTCACATACACTGAAGCTTTAAAGCTTCACTTTTGAAATTGCAGTTCTCTCCTTGATCTTGAACACTTTGGCAGGTGCTTTCATACTTTTTATTAAGTCAACCTTAGGATTACTTTACCCTTCAAAGTTCTTAAACTTTTACAGAGAAAGGCGGCAGCCCACTTTTGAAATTTGCAATGGAAGGCAGAAAGCAGGAGCATATTGTCACTGGGAAGCTCTAAGGAAGTCATTACTCCAATTTCATAAGAATCAATGATATCAAGCAAATACTACATTTGTTTAGAAAAACAGATGACAGTAAGACATCAAAAGGTTATCTGAAGACAAAACCCTCTTACTCTTTGGTTTTCATCATCTTGTTATGTGAATTCCTATAATAAAGATACCAGGTTAGTTTTACAACATGTATTTTATGTAAAACATGTGACATGAATTATGTGTTGCTCCTTAAGTCTTTGTTAATTAATTTTTCAGAGTTCAGCAGAAATCATTCCCCTCTACACTTTCAAAATTTTGGCAAAATGTGTTCTAAACAGTTCCAAGCAATTACATTTTTTAGTTCTGATACCTACTATTTACAGACATACATATGTGTATATATACGTATATAAACATAAATGATCAGCTGACCTGCTGATTTGGGAAAAGACAGTTTTAAGACTCACTCCTGACATCCTATTATATTAATTCTAGAACAGAAACTATTTCTCTATCACTGGCAGCATCTTTAATAAAAATACATTTCCTGTTTATTTTTGAGGAAAATATGAATAATTCTGCTTTTTCTGCAATATTGGCAACTCTGTAACTCTACCATTTCTTAATGGTTCAAAACCTACAGATCATACCCTTTAAACCAGATATGTTCCACATATTCATTCGTAGACACCTTAGTTCTTCTGGTCACATATTTCTACCATGCACTTAAAATCCTCCACCATTTCACATTTTGCACTTTCTGGTACCCAGGAGATAATTATTAATTTTCTTTTTCACGGATGTGACGGTTTAGCTCCAGTAAGACAGCTAAGCCCCACATAGCTGCTTGTTCACTCCCTGCCTGTGGGACAGGGGAGGGAATCAGAAGTGTAAAAGATAAAATTTGTGGATTGAGATAAAGACAGGTAAAGTAAAAGCCACACATGCAAGCAAAGCAAAGTAAGGGTTTGTCCACTACTTCCCATCCACAGGCAGGTGTTCTGAGCATCTGTCCCTTCCTTCTTACTCCCCCAGCCTTCATTGTTGGGCATGATGCCATATGTATGGAACATCCCTGTGGTCAGTGAGGTCAGCTGTCCCAGCTGTGTCCCCTCCCAACTTCTAATGCACTCCCAGCCTACTCGCTGGTGGGGTGGTGTTGACCCTGTGTAAGTATTGCTCAGCAATAACAAAAACATCCCCAAGTTATCAACGCTGTTTTCATCACGGAACCAAAACAGCACTGTACAAGCTGCTATATCAAAAATTAAATTTATGCCAGCCAAAATCAGTACAAAATATTAATCTAACTTTTATTTTCTGTGGCCTTAAAGATATCCCAATTTTGAAAGTCAGAATGGAGGCTCTTTTAATATGGAATTTTGGTTTTTCTTTCTAAGAATTAATGTTGTTAGATATTTCTCAATCACTTTTGATACTTCCTAGTTTCAACTTTTCCTCCTACTTGATTTGCATCAAAATAATTTAGCTTGTGAAGTGTCAAATATTTACATTTCTGTTTCGGCCTTTGTTCTCTATGCACATAATGTGTGCCATCAAATCATTACCACCTGAGACAACAACTGCAAGTTTTATAGTTTTGTGATGAACTCACCTTTATTGTTCTGAAATACAGACAAAAGTAAATTTTACTGTGGTGTATGCAGTTCTTTCTAAAGTTAGGAAAATGACATCTCTAAGTTCAACAGGTGATAGGGGCCTTATAAGTAAGAGATGCTAGGCAAGGAACCCAGAATGAAGTCTCAGTAATAGCATTGTTTTTCCCCACCACTACATCTATAAATCAGTGCTTACGGGTGTGACTTACCTTCATTACCAGGATTTGATCTGTAGTAGATATAGTGCCTATCAGATTAGAGATATGTTGTCACGGAGGCACCCCAAAAGTCAATTTGAGGTAGACAACAAGTTCCAAAATGGACTTTATTCTAGCCAGAAAAGTGTGGCCAATAAACTGACCATATAAAAAATACAAATTTTTAGCACTCCGACAACATACAATACAGGTTCAGATATCAGTTGAGGAGATTATTGGGGGTATGACAACATAAGAATAATGAAGATCCACAATGTGCACACATACACTCAAAAGTAACAAGAAAGCAGAGGCCTCTCACTCCAGGGTAGCCACAAGAAATAATCACTCACCTGGGTTAGGCGAGGGCTCACACTTGCCTGGCTTGGGCAAGGACTCATCCAAGGATATACCCAGTAAATAACAACTCACCACAGGAGGAGGTGAGGCGTTCTTAATCCTGCAAAGTCTCCTTGGACAGCGTTCCATCTAAGAGGAGGGCTCCAGTTCACAGACCCGCTGCTCTGAGAAGACCACACAAAGGGGGTCTTCAGCAGGGACCCCGTTTTATAGCCTGTCAGATCTGGCTGTGGGCATTACAGCATGGTCCAGAAGCTTCTCAGCTTTTCTGGGCACTTCCTTTGTTGACGACCCTGTCAATGAGGGTCCCACCCTCCCACTCACCAGCTGGATGGAGGTGAAGTCACCCTGCCCCAGGGTAGGGGAGGATGTGACTGTCAGCACCTTGAGGCAACCTGTAGGTATGGACATGCACAATGGGGCACAAAAGGTGCTAAAGAGCCATCAACTGCCCTATTGAAGGCTCGAGATCTCAGGGGGATGTGCAACTGCCACAGGTCTTGTGTTTCTTTTGCTAAGATGTAGACCCATAATAAAGGCACTTATTTATGAGTTCTCAATATTCTAGAAACATACAATGTAATTTTTCAGTCCAGTTGCTTTCCCCCAAATTTTTTACTCAGTCAATCTAAGTAGATGAGTAACAACTATTTTAATATGCAGATGATATGAAATTTCCTACCTAGTAAGTGGTGCCTCCTGTTTATTACTAAACTGCCAATTATGTTTAAATAATTTCTCCACTTCGCATTTCTTATGGTTTTAATTAATAGTTGTTGGTATCTTGATTTTGTGATGGGAATTTCCATTACAATTCAGTGTTTTTCACAACTTAAAACTGTCATAGATTTATTACACTACACAAATCAGACATCATCTATGTCTTTCTCCATTTTCTGTTCAGCTAAATATACATTCAAAGTAGGTGTCAATGAACTTCAAATAACAGTTCTCTTAAGCAAATTGAAAATCCTGCTTTTCCTTTTTCAGTTTTATACCTTTATTGGAGCACAAGCTTTATGCCATTTTTGAAGAAAATTAATTTGATATGTCCATTTTTCTCCTTAATAACAAATTTAGTAGTATAATACTGAATATGTTTGCTTTCATATAATCCACAATTAGAGTGAAATTAATCCCAAGGTTCTCTGTGCCCAGTGCACTAAAGAATAGGTATGGTAGAGGTAAAAAACAATAAACAAACAAAACAAAACAAGAAAAGAAACCCAATCACCAACAAATGAAAACCACCAAATCCAAGAAAACTTTTTTAGATCCAGTGTAGCACTACAAATGATGGTATAAAATGGGAATTTCTGACATAGTACACCATGAAATAACCAGTACGTTTCAGTCACACTCTTCCGTTTGAATTCAAAAATGCTTACAAGGTGTGAGTCTGAGCAGGAAAAAGCAAGTGAGAAATAGGGTGAACAACTGCAATAACGAGTGAAAGAAGAATGAAGAAATGGAGATTAGCTTCAAACCATGGTCAAAGACCTGAGGTTCTGACTTCTCTCAAAAAATCTAGAAGAAAAATCTGATTCGAAACAACCCTCAGCTTTCAGAGTCTGAAGGACCCAGAAACTTCATTAACAGTGCTCTTTTATTTGCAAGTCCTGGACTTTTAAGAACTATAATATCCTTCTCACTGGTGTTAATTCTTAAAGTCAAAATGGATCTGAAGCCTGTCATCCATACATGCAGCTTCAAATCGGGCAATCCAGGTTTCTATTTGCTTTCAGCCTTTTTAGGATTTATATTGCAATCCATTCCAGAGCAATGAGGAATTCAAGCTATAAAATAGAATGCTGCAATAAAAGCAGCCATCTCAAACCAGTGTATCATTATAGCATAAATGAAGGTGCTCAAGAGCTGTCTGTATTTTTTTTTAAGTAGGATATCTTTAATGAAATTATTTTTTTTTAAATGTAAAAGGGAAACCAATTGAATTTCAGGACAAGCACTCAGTCTCTCAGTATTGGTGGTACTTTTCGTTTGTTTTTTTTTTTTTCAATTACACATCACCTGACCCAAACTACCAAAAAATTTCACAGGAATGACAGTTTTGCTTTTATCCCTGAATTTTATTCTATGGGCTTGGTGGACTGTACATTCCAAGAAGTGTCAAAATATCCTCCTGGTTAGATTGCTATAATAGAATATTAAAGTATGACATTTGGAAATAAAGAAATATGGTGAGGTGGAAATATTTTGCAAAGTATAAGGACTGCCTCAATCAGTTCTGTTTTCTGAAATATGGAAAAGAAACACTTCAGCAATTACTGTGATGTTAAAAAATGCAAAACCACAACAAAAAAAAAGGATGTACAGAATAATTTGCTCCATCCACTGTAAAATACATCATAAATAAAGATGAGATTCAAAGAGATTCCTGTCTTAATCATCATAAATATTTTCTGCATCTAAATTAGCCTGCAGTCATATATATCTTTACATATTTTTTTCTGAATATTATTTTAAACATCATACTAATTATAATACTCGTGGTTCTCAAAGATTCCTTAAATAACTGTATGTACACACTACATATATTAGTTGTATATATCAGTTGAGGAATCGTTGAGATTCCTTATCTCATATATCACTTCTCATAAGACAATTCAAAAGGTGTCTTTCCTCCAGAAAAAAAAAAAAAAAACAAAAAAAAACCGAAAAAACAAAAAACAAAAAACAGTGTAATGTCAAATTATATTTTTCTGCTCCCCAGCTTTTCAGCTGTAGAGCTGTTTTAAACAGTGTTGAAAAAATAGTCTTGAGAAAGTAATCAGACTTCTAGTCTTCCTGCCAAGTTAAAAGAATAGAAGTGTATTTAGTGATTATCTACTTCTGAAGAGGCCTAAGTCATCTTACACAAGCGCTGCACAAGCATAGTTTGACAAGTGGATGAAAAACTAAAGCCAGACATTCATTAAACCTGATTCTGTCAAAGCTGGGAAATAGAGCATGGCTTTCTGCTGGGTTTTGTTTTTGCAATAAAGGAACCTATTTAGGTATCTAATGGATTCTGTGTTGTTCGAACTCTTAAATTCAGAAGAGTGCATCTTGGTCATAAATATCCTATTTCCACAGCAAAAATTCAAAGCTTTAAAATTATCTAGTGAAGTTATGAGTGTTGTAGGAGGAAAGGGCATATGATCTCTTCAGGCTGAGTATCTCTATCCAAAGCTTAAGGCACATAATCAGCCTGTCCAACTCAGTACAAAAGGAACAGGAGAGAAGCAGGTGTTATATTGTTCTCCTCATGGAAAACACTAACACATGAATTCATAAAAATAATTAGGGTTTTCCTTCTCAGAGTTTAAATAAATCTTTCAGTTGCAAAATGAAATATTACCATTCAAAAAATGTTTCCTGAAGTATTACTGCAGCTGTATTCTTCATATTTCTTTTTTATTGGTTTTTATCGCTGCTCAGACTCTACTTCTTTTCTTGTACAGACATGCTTACATGGACCAGAGTAGTGATGCATTACCTGGGACCCCCTTCATCAATTGAGAGCCACAAGCTTTTTCACTCTATCTTTTCTCCTCTAAACCATGTTTGTTTTATTAATTTTATTTCATTTATTCTTAATATTATTTTACAACAGACTTTGAATTATTCTTTCTTCTTGGAAGCCCAATAAGAAAGAGACTGATATAGCTTTAATTTTATTGCAATTATTACACACACACACACACACAAAGCATTGCTCAGCCACATTAAAGATGAGAAGTCTTTTTTCCAGTGTCTAGCAACCATAATCTAATTATGTATCTTGAGAAAGTTTGATTAGCCTACAATTTAATGCTTTGACAACAAAAATATGTACTGGAACATTTTTATGTTATGACAGCTAGCTGCCACAAAGGAATCAAGAAATTACTTAGTATGGGTGAGTTGCTTTTGAAAAGCAAACAAAATTTTCACCAACCCCTAATGCTTCTCAGGACTTAATGTAGACTTGGCTACTTCTCATCTCCCAGTATGACAGTACACCTGGGACAGGGATCCTACAGGTCCCTCACTTCCCTTTTGCTGATCTACAATTAGGTTCAAAGAATGTGGCCAATATTCATATTCTTATAGTCTTATGGCTTTCCAACTTGATAAAACCCTACTTAATAGGCCTTTCCCTGCCGCTCTATGCATTTCTGAAGGTCTTTTTGCTGCTTGCTGCTCTGTTAAACTCCCTATTCAGTGTCACTTAATAGTGAATTTAAATTGCTGTTATACTTTGGCACACAGCACAGAATATCCTCAGTGACCTTTCATATTCCTGACGATTACAAGAGCCAACAAAAAATCAACAAGAATTAAAGAGCAGTGGAGAAGCTACTTTTCTTGACATAAACAGAAATAAGAAATCAGGCTGGAAAAACCCAAGGAAAAATGTTGGCAGTCCTTTTCAGGGAGCTTGGATATTTGAAGAACCAGCAATTTCATGCTTGCTTCAGGAGAAAAAAAAATAAGTATCAAGGTTTCAAGTACACATCCTCCAATATTACATAAAAACCTGCTGAGCCCACCTATTAGCAAAGACAGGGCCTGCGCCCACTGTTCCCATAACATTTTGTACATTCGTGCCATACATGACACATCAACAATTTCAAAGTCCTGCAAGATCTAACCTTGCTGTAGCCACTGGTTCTGGGCCTTGACTGCAACCTCCCACAACTTGCTTCATCCCCCTCGAGAGCCTGGCATCTGCCCTCTCTGTTCCCCGAGCACCCCACATGCACCCTCTTGCCAGCTTGGCCAGAAAGCTCCTGAGAAGCAAAGCAGTGCACCCTGCTTGCACATGAGCAACCGCAGCCACTGGAAGCCAAGCTCTACCACAGAGACCTCACCGGCCTCGTGTCCAGACAGTGACAAATCCATTGAGATCGTAGGCGGTCTATTTGTATGGGCTTCTTTTATTAGCTCTGCTATGAATTAACTACTACTTACTTGATGGCTAACCTTGGCAGACATAGGATATTAACAGTAAAAGCCACTCCTTTCTATGGCCAATGCCCTTTTCCTAGATTTGTTTTCCATGAGGAAAAAACCCAAACAAACCACTGTAATTACACAGTCTCTGCATTATTTCCAGTGGGAACATGAAAACACCTGCAAAAAGTTCCCCTATTCTCCTTCTTTCCTTCTTTGCTATAGAGGTTTCCTTTTATCACTCCCAAAGCTGTCAAGCTTCTTAGGAAATAATCAGGCTTGACAGTTCTGGGGTTAAGAATAATATCTTGTCATCTTATGTCCCAGCAGACATGCACTGAGCCATTTATTACAGTCCAAACATCATGGTTGTACTATCTCATATTAAATACAAGAGCTTTATCTGAAAATGTGATCTCATGCGTGGGTAGTGAATTTGGTTTGAAATACCATGTGTTTATTCAAATCTTTGTTTCAGTGTTAATCCCCATCTGACAGCACCTCGGATCTCTTTGCCAAACATTGGTATACCAATGCCACTTTATTCTAATTAAAATGAAAGATTTCAGTTACTGTTTATTTATTAATTCAACCAGACACTTGTAAATAAGACAGAACCAGGGCAGGATGATGGGGCAGGAGGGGGACGTCTTGCATTAGACTTGCAAATTATATCTGTAGACTGTGAACTTTGGTCCACAAAAATAATAGTTTATAAGGGATAGCTATTTCTTCTCAGATTACATAATTTATTATGTATATTTATGACCAATTATAAATAAGCAGTAAATCTGGTACAATTAAAAGTGTTATGAATATGCTAAAATTTAACATGATTTTGTGGAACAGAAAACTAAAAAGCTTGGTTTGTGGAAAGTTTTATCCAAAATGTCTCTGTTTGGGTAGTATAGTATCACCGTAGTGACTCAGCTGTTGTTACTGGGATATGTAAAGTATTTAATGACTTATTGTCTTTACTGTGTGCAGATGCCGTGGGATTTCCCTTGTCTCTTGCTCTTCATTTCCACCATCCTGTCTTTTTAATTCTGGAAGGAATTCTGTTATTCTTACCTTGGAAATAAGTTTGATGCTCTATGCTTTTCTCAGGCTAGAATCCCATTGACTTCAGTAGATTGTCATGACCTTAATAGTAAACACTACAAATATCACACATTCGTAATTTTACTTATGTCATTTCCTCAAAGGGAAATTTGATAGCTAAAGTGAGGTGAGAATAATGAGCATATAGAAGTTGTTCTGAATTTTCAAGACATTTTTAGTCATCTACTCAAAACAAGAGACATTAAAATCAGTGACACACTACTAACAAACTGAGGCAAAGTATCCAGTCCATCAGCAAACAGAAAAAAAGAGCAACTCAGTACAAACATCAGCCAGTCTCAATACTGAAATCTTAAATTCAGTATCCACAAGCAATAAATGCCTAGCATTTAACTGAACAACATTTAGGTTATGGAAATGCAAGGAAACTTGAATTCAGTATATATTTATTTTTTAATAAAAACATTAACCTAAAATTCCAATGCATTAATTAATTAAAATAAATTAGGAAAAAAAGTGTTTAAAAGTTTCTGTAATTGGTATTTGGGTTTTTTTTAGTTCATTTGTTATTTAATCAGGACAACCTCTGAATCACTCATACATTTGAGTATTGAACTAGGTTTTCATGTATACATAAGTCAATAATCTTTTAATGGCTATCTGTAGGGCTAAAACGAAGAAACAAAAAAAAAGCTTGAGGTGAAACCTCAGGACATGATATCCAGAAACAATAACTACCAGGCTAAATTTTCTTCTCCACTTAAATTAAAACCACTGATCTCTATGTTCCATATTCTGCCTTCAGGAAAAAAAAAAAAAAAATTACTTTTATAGAAATAGTGCTTCTGGAACTCATCTGGGAAATGGCAAGAAACTAAGCTGGGTTTGAGATATTCTGCAAGTTTATAATGGATTCAATACCTTTTATGGCCATTGGTCTCTGTATAAGAAATACTATAAAGAAAAAAAAGCAAACAAAAAACAAAACTGTTGTCTCTAAGACCAAGGTCCAAGGGAACTGATTTTGGGATAAAAAAACTTATGCCCTGAGGATAAGTAATAATCACCAAGCAAACATTTTATTCCGTATGTTAATCTCTGCTTACTTGCTTCTTAGAATTTACCAATTTTTTTACATGATTTGCAACTTACACACTAGTAATATGTTCTAGATTATAGCCTTTCTGAAATTGCGCAAGCTGAAAAATGGCACAAAAGAGTGTGTGTCTTACGATAACTTGAAATAACTGTGACACCTTCTGCATCAAGTCCTTCAACTTGTGACTTCTACAGTTCTGTTCTAGAGCCAGTAATGTCATGGCTGATTAAACAGCTGGATTTGTGGAAGTAAATTTAAGATCTCAAAGAAACAAACTTCATATACCCCACATCTATTGTTATATATGTGGTTGAGTACCCACACAGCCAAACCATAGTATTAATTTCTAAATTGTATGTACTATATTGTACCTCTGTAGTATATTTACCCCCTTTCCATCTCTTGACCGTAGTTACTTCTACACTATTTGAACCTGGACTTTGTTAAGAACAACATTTTGGACCTGATCAGACCTAAAAAAAAAAAAAATAAAAATAATAATTAAAAAAAAAAAAAAAAAGGATGTACCTTGTGGTATTGTTTAGTTTAAACAAACCTAATATTGCCTTCTCTTACAGTTTTATTATGAATGTGAGTAAATATTTATGTGTTTTAATTTATTACATATATGTACCACAAGAGTTATACATGAATGACAGTGACAATGGGATTTCCAGTGACACAATAACATTTCTCCTTGCTTCTGACAAAACATCTGATTTCAAAATATTTGGTGACTGTCAAGATAAGCTTAAAAGTCTGAAATCTTCTCCCTTGGTGTTTCTTGAAAAGTAGTCTCTATAGAGGGATGGAAGGACACCTTCAAAATCTCAATTTCTAATTTGATTTTCAATTCTCATAAAAGGGTTTCTTTTCATTATTCATTTCTGTAAGCTCCTGAGACTGCTTTTCAAGTTTCCAAAGAAGCAGTGCTGGAATTCAAAAAAAAAAAAGACTATACAGCATCTAAAAATAATAGGAAGCATTCAGTTTTACAATAATTGCAGTAATTAAATAACCAGCTTTGCCAGCCTAAATTTAAATAAGATTATTATGGATGAGTTTTTTTCTCTCCCTTGGCCTTATCAAAATAAGCCCCATGTTCCTTTAAATGAAGCTTGCTGGTAACACATACCTGTCATGCCATTCCCTTTGAGCGCTTGGGGAAATAAAAATTCATAGCAATTGATTGCCCTGTGCAGTTATGGATCCAGATGCCCTTTCAAATATTCATAAAGATCTTAAAGCGGTCCCTGTGGATCCCATTTGTCTGCTGTATATTTATATATCCCTCCAGTCCTCAGTAAAATTGTCAAACAAAAGTCACTTTTGCAGCTAGATATTATTGACTCTTTCTACCTTGTATATTTTTGTATGCTCATGTTGTGTATTGTGAGTGAAAAAAGGAACAAGATGAAGAAATGTTTATGAATATCATTTACCAAGTCTTAAAAGTTTGTTGTCAAATCTGTGGGCTCAAAAGGTGTTATTGACCATAAATGGATAAAGAAAAAGGGCAAAAGTGTTAAAACTGGAGTCAAATGGAGTAAAATTCAAGATAAAATAAAGGACAAAAATGTTGCATTTGCACTCAAAGTGAGACCACTAAATTCAGCACTACATGCCTGCTGAGCAGTTAAAAGCTCTCACTGAGATCAATGTAAAGTTTAAGTACAAATAGAAAGCATTTTTTTTTAAGTTTAATTCTCTTTTAGAAAATATTTCCATGGTATTAAGTGTGTGAAACATATCTTAGCCAACTGGAAACTTAAAGAGATCTTCCTTTCTCTTCTCTCCTTACTGAGCTATCCATTTGCAGATTCTGAAGTTAGCACTCAGTTTCCATTTCCAACTTTGATACTTATTGAAATTTTAAAATTCTGTTTCTGTCTCTGTTCAAGAGAATATTCCAAAACTATCTTCAAAAGACGTTCTAAACAGAAGACAGTGGAAACCCAGAGTACTCCCTTAACTCATTGTTTAATCCTTACCCTGCTCTGCAACAGCAGCTGCAATTAACTTGAACATGCCCCCACTATTGACACTGCTCCCATATCCTTGCTCCAGCAGACCGTGACAGCAAGAGTGCAATAGAGAGCCAGAGCCTGGTTGGAAAATGAATCTTGTCTGTCATCAGTCACTTCCATTCTGCTGCTTAGGTAATAACAGTGGTTCAGAGTCCAGAAGTTATTTAGAAATACAGCAGTTATTAGATCACCTATGAAGAAATTACATAAGCTAAGTTAATGTCTCTAATGCAGAATGCTAGTGAAAAACATTTATGTATCATGATACCCGTCACGAATTCCCACCATCTAAAACTGTAAGTCAAGTTGTAAAATTTTAAGTACATCACCATCAGTATATGTTAGTCCAGGAGATTTATTATGAGACATAGTATTGTTACCCATCAGATTCTGTAGGCTTTTGTCAAGTGATTTTCCACAGTCTTCAAAAATACACTAACATATATAACAACACATGAAACAGACTTGAACAAACCTCAGTAGGAAGGATGTGAAGATTTTATTTGTTGTTTTTAATTAAGAAAAAAAAAATAAGGGAAGGAGTGATTTGATTTGAATTAAAGTGACTAGAAGAGAAAATAAGCAATGTACATGACTCAAAGTTCTATGATATTGTACAAAAGGACCAAATGACACAATCAGTACGTAAAGTGTGTGTGCTGTGCACTTACCTTTCACTTAAAAAGCAGCTGTTTTCTTATGTAGTATCTTTCCTAGTTGAAATCAAGGCGCAAAACATCATGAAGTGAATTTTCATTGTGGGCTAATTTCCTCCTGCTCTTGGTGGATTGGGTGAATCCACAACAGGAGGGGGTAGGTCCTCCATCATGTACTTAAGGAAACTCACAGAAAAATAGAGAAAACAAATGTAGCACTATGGGACTAATTTAAACCTGCAAAACAGGGAAATGAAGACACAAGTCTCTCCCCACAGTGCATGAAAAAGAGCAGGGTCATCACCCTATGGACTGCAAAGCATTTTGTAGAATTATTCAATTAAAACAGAATTAAAGTATATCCTATAAGTTCTATTGCTTTTGTGAGTTTTGTTAGATAGTCCACATAGCCTTAGCAAAGAAATTTAAGGCTAATAATAAGTGGTAGCCATTATCATTTTATGTGTTGAGTGTGCTAATATCCTCTTCTGTTACCCTAGTGGGCAAAATCAATTTGTTTAAACCAAGGAAGACTTTCTTTTTTAAGGTTACAACTATTAAATATGAATGACGAGAAAGTGGAAAAGCTTGTCCTAAATGTATTGGATAACATCAAGGGCTTGGAAATTCTCTTGCAAGTGGTACTTGTAGTACTGAAATTTTCAGTAAAGACTCCAGGATATATGCTGCAGGAGTTGCTCTTTCTGGTCCAGTTCACAATCCAATGTGAAGTCCAATAGAATGATTAAACTTTCTCTTCCTAATGCAAATTTTAGTGGAATTCCCTCTGTCAGTTTCATCATGTTGCCAATGATTCTTTGCAATCTGTGCACCTGCAAAACAATTATTAGTTTCCTTATGATAAAAACTATGATGAAATGACATTTAATACATGGGAAAAAAGGAGAAAATACCAAATAATCAACACATTTGATAGATTTCACCAGACAGAAGAAAACTCCCGTTTTTTGCATTTTAGGTCATAGCTCCCAATTTCTTTTCTCTACTTCTCACTTTTTTTTAACCGCAGAAATAAAAATATTTCCAAGAAAACATTTGTTATGTAATGGGTTGATCTTTGCTGGCTACCAGGTACCCACCAAACTGCTCTGTCACTCTCTCTTCTCCACAGGTCAAGGGAAGAAAATACCATAAGCTCCCAGGTTGAGATAAGGACAGGGAGATCATTTACTTATTACTCTAATGGCAAAACAAACCTGACTTGGGAAAGACTTGATAAAAAACTGGCACAGATTGCCTAGAGAGGTGATAGATGCCCCATCCTTGGAAACATTCAAGATCAGGCTGAATGGGACTCTGAGCAATCTGATCTAGTTGGTGTCCCTGCTCATTGCAGGGGGTTGGACTATATGGCCTTTAAAGGTCCCTTCCAACCCAAACTATTCCATGATAGGATTAATTTAATTTATTGCCAATTAGATGGAGTATGATAATGAAAACTAAAAACAAATCTAAAACCACCTTCTCCCCACTCTTCCCTGAATTCAAATTCCTTTGTTTCTACTGAGAAACTGTAGATCAATCAATATTCTTTGAAATCAGACTTGAGTATTATATGCCAAAACGTTGCCTCATCCAAAAACGGGAGAAAAAGAAACAATTGCTTAGTTCTTTTATATGTAGTGAACAGTGTCAGATTGAGCTAGTCTAACATTATCTTGAGATATTAGGCAAGTAAAAAATTAATGTTAAATCAAGTAATGTGCTTTGTTCTATTCCCTTAAATCACTGATGGTGCTCAACAGCACCTGCTGTGGTGCTACAGTCATTTTAGACATGCAGCTCTCTTAGACCCTTCATTTGGTATGGTTCATTCTTTTTGACTATGCAATTAGTTTGGAATGGTGTGTAAAAATCTATTACTTTGCTAATCAAGCTGATTTAAAGTATTGCCTAGCAGCAGAATTACCCTATAAAGAAACAAGAGGGGAAAATGGCAAGAAACTTTTTTTTTTAAATGCTTTCATCAAATAAATTGTGTTTGGCTGCATGTGTGCCAAGGAGAGAATGAAAAGATGTGAACTTGAATTAGAGAGCTCCTGCACATAGCAACCAAAGACAAAGAATAGACATATTCCCTCATTCCAACCACTATGTTTCTGAGGAAATTTTTGAAAAGCATATATTTAAATGAATTTAGAATTAGAAATGTATCAAGATTAAGTGTACTGACACTCCCACAGCTTTTACGTGCTCACATACTAATTTTCCACAAGCCATATTAGATGCTTCATTCAACACACAGGCTGGACTCTGCTTTGGGGTAGAATAATTTGTTCACCAAAGGTGGCAAGAGCATATTACATGAAGCAGGGATTCCAAGAAAAGAAGCCTTAGTCTTGCACACTCTTAGTAAGTTAAACACTGCCCTGGAAAATTGCATGTTTTTCTCTAAATCTGCCACCAAGTTACAGCATGTTATTGGAAGAAAATCACATAAAATTAAACTTTCCCTGGATGACTGGTAATTGTATGCTTCTGTATGTTGAGAATTCTGCACTGAGAATAAAAATGCTCTAAAATGTTAATTTTGAAAAACAAATGTCAGATTATTTAAATTAGATCAACTTAATGGATATTTTTAATTTTAGAATTGTTTTATTTGCCATTTGTAGAAATGGTTATGTAATACCAAATACTTGGAAACTGTGAATATAAAGTCACCGCTCTATGAAGTATCACACAGAATCATACAGAATTACAGAAGGTTAGGTGTGGCGGTAGCAAATTCGACGAATCCAGACGCCGGCATAAGCTCTTTGATCGAACGGGCGGGCCGGGCGAGAGTAAGGAGTCTAATTCAATGTGAATTTACCATCCGTACTCTTTAATGAACTCTTAAACAACACTGAATATCAATGTCCCCGAGACCACGTTTTTCCAAGCCTTATATACTCTATACCAAAAGGCCATGCGGCAAGCGCAGGCTACAATTGGTTACACTCACAGTCACTCATCCCCCCCCACTATGGTGATTGGCTGCAGGGCACTGTTCACAGACTGTTCATGCGCAGCGGCAACGCCCCTCCTGCAGCCTGGGTCGAGGGCAGACCAGCTTCTGTTTACTTTCCTTTTGTCTCTGGTGTCTCAGGGAAATCCTTCCGTGTAGCACAGCCGCATCAAGCCCTGGCTTGTTCACAGCACACAGCCAGTAACTCTCCACAATTCCTCCTTTTTTTTTTTTTTTCTTTTTGGACAAGCCAGGATTGATTAGCTGTGTGTTCTAATCCTTTTTTGATATGTGATAAAAACAACTTATACATAACATATAAATAACAACAACAATCAACGTAAACAGTGCACTTTGCAATAAACCTGAGGTATTCCATTGCCGTTTAAATATCACAATGGATTGATTAAACAAATTCCAAGAACTTTGGTTTAAAGATACTCAACTTATAACAAACGATGTGCTGGGTGTTGATAAACTTACTCAAGAGGTAGTGGTGTTTAAAGATCTACTTATATAACTATAGTACGCATACATGTCACAGCTAAATCAATGCAAAGGTTACACCTCACTCTGTGACCTCCGAGGGTTCTGCTGCAGGGAGTTGACTTGGTTGAGTTTGTTTCAACTCCGGCTTTACTGCTCGGCTTGGAACCCACAATGGACCTTGATCTGTGGAGAGACACATATACCCTCTACCATTAAAAATAACAGGTACTGGTCCCTTCCACAATCCAGTGGTGGGATCACGATATCTCACCATGAATTCCGGTAAAGTGTTTTTCCTTCCTAGTCTGATCTGATAATGATGAATGATCACAGGAGGCTCCTCATGATCTCCAGTTAGACATAAATAATTCAAGGTAAACAACACCTTTGCTAAACGCTGTTGACAATCTAACTCTTCCTGCTTCTGTTTGCTCAAATACCCTTTAATCATTTGATGTGCTCTCTCGATGATACCTTGGCCTGTTGGGGAATGAGGTATACCTGTAACGTGTTTCACTCCCCATTTCATTAGAAAAGTTCTAACTTTCTGGCTAACATAGGCAGGGCCATTGTCTGTCTTAATCTTTTCTGGGACACCCATTACAGCAAAACAAGCTGTAAGATGTTTACATACATGTAGTGCTTTTTCCCCTGGTAAAGCAGTAGCCCATATCATTTTTGAAAAAGTATCAATTGTGACATGCACATATTTAAGTCTTCCAAATTCTGGCACATGTGTCACATCCATTTGCCATACTTCTAAGGCTTTTAAACCTCGAGGATTGACACCGATTCCTATACCTAACATCTGGCTTCCACACTGAGGACATGCCTGTACAATACTTCTTGCTTCATTTAAAGTTAAATCGAATTGTCTTTGGAGACCTCTGGCATTCTGATGAAAGCTCTCATGACTTTGTCTCGCTTGTTGGAATTTATCTGTTGGAGGCATGTGCTGTACTGAACTTACTAAACTATCTGCAATTTGATTTCCTTCACCTAGACCAAGATTCCATTGATGACTGCGGATGTGAATCACACAACAGGGTTCTTTTCTTTGATTTAAAATAGCTCTCAATTGTACAAACAATTTTCCTAATCGAGGATTATTCGATTGTCTTAACAGGGCATTTTCCATTCTGGGTATTACACCTGCTACATACAAAGAATCTGTGACAACATTTAAAGCAGATTTCAGCCAATTATTTAAGGCCCATATTACTGCCGTGAGCTCTAAAGTCTGCAATGAATCCTCTTTTGAACCTTCAATTAAATGCTGTTTCCATTGACTATTCTCTTGCCAGACACATGCTGCCTGGTGTCTTCGTTTTCCTGCATCTGTATATACTGTAAGGCCTTCAACAGGTTTTGCTTTTACTTTGCTTCTCTCTAACCACTGATTTGTTCTAAGGAATTGCCATAGTTTACCTTTTGGTTGTCGTGAATGTACCTTGCCTATAAATCCTAATAATGCATTCTGTATAGGCATCGAATGTCTCAGCCACCATTCTAAATCGGCTCCATTTATCGGAATACTGATATCATCTGGTTCCTGACCGCTAATTTCTAATATTCGAGATCTTCCTTTTCGAATCAATTCTCCAATTGCTTCTGGTCTCGTTTGAATACTGAATTTTGGTTGGACACTGAGAAAAATCCACTCTAATAATCGCAAATCATTTTCTGTTTTCAATCTGACAGTGGCACAAAAGGAAGAATCTGTAGCAACATCTATGGGGAATTCCCCGTTTTTGTTTTGCCACTGGCAGATGATTGCACACGGATGTTCTAGATTGCTAATAAGGAGGGAAATTGGTCGATCAGAAAGTCTTCGGCTAGACCAATTTGTCTGTACTTTTTGTGTAATATCAGAAAGACATTTGAGATGCACGGACTCTAAGCTTATTTTCTTAGCTGGATCACCTCCTTTTAGAAGTGAAGTAAGAGGTGCTATATCATTGTTAGTAATGCCTACGCAATTTCTAATCCATTGTATGTCCCCTAACAATTTTTGGACATCATTTAATGTTTGTAAATCAGTATGTAATTCAATTTTTTGTGGACGAATCTGTGCATCACAAATGGACCAACCAAGGTATTTCCAAGGTGCAGACTTTTGAACTTTCTCTGGAGCTATAACCAACCCCTTTTCTTTGAGTTTGATTGTAATTTGGACTATGGAACTTTCTGTGAACTCAGCTTGTTGACAGAACAGAATATCATCCATATAATGATAAATAATTGTTTGTTTCCATGATGCACGAATAGGTTGAAGTGCCCATGCAACATACATTTGGCACAGTGTAGGAGAATTTTTCATACCTTGCGGTAGCACTACCCACTCATACCTTTTAGCTGGTTCCGCTTTGTTTACTGAAGGCAGTGTAAATGCAAAACGCTGTGTATCTTGTTCATGTAAAGGAATGGTAAAGAAACAATCCTTTAAATCTATAATTAGAATATGCCAATTTTCTGGTAACATTACAGGTGATGGTAATCCAGGCTGTAAAGCACCCATGGCTTGCATTTGATCATTTACCTTTCGCAAGTCATGTAATAATCGCCACTTTCCACTCTTTTTTGGTATTACAAAAATTGGGGTATTCCATGGACTAGTAGAAGGCTTGATATGGCCTGCAACTAATTGCTCTTCTACTAATTCATGTGCCTTTTGCAGTCGCTCTTCTGTTAATGGCCACTGGCCAACCCAAACTGGGCTATCTGTTAGCCAGGTCAATGGAGGGTTGGGCAACTGCTTTCCAGTGACCACTAAGGAAAAGGTGAAGTAGTTAACACGGCACCAAGTTGCCCCAAGACGTCACGGCCAATAAGCGCCTCAAGGCTGCTTGGCAATTCCATTACATACACCCTAAGGGTAACACATTGACCTTCAGGGAAACTAATCGAAATGGGATCAACACTTATATTTGGAGTAGTTTGACCCCCTACTCCAGCAACAGTGGAAGAGATTGATTTTTGAAGTTTCCAATTTCGTGGCCATTTGAATTGACTAATGATGGAGACATCAGCTTCAGTATCAAGCATTGCATTTACCTCTACAACAACAGTAGAATCAGATTGAAATAGTTGCACACGTAACATGGGACGCTGAGTCATTGATGAGGTGAAGCAAACTGCAGGACCGGTCGATCCAAATCCTTTATCATGCCTTTGTGTTGAGGATGCTGGAGGAACTCCTGGAAGCATTGGTAGGCAGTTTTCCAGTGCTACTACCTGAGCTATTCTACTCCCAGAAGGAATAAAAATTGGCGGATGCAGAGTGTAGGCCAGGATTTGAACAGTTCCTGTGAAATCTGCATCAATTATACCTGGTATTACTATAAGACCTTTGATACTAGCAGAAGAACGGCCAATCAATAGGCCTCCAATGAGACTATCTTGTCTAAATAAAGGTCCTTTAGCATTAGTTGGTATTCTGTGAATTGCAGTATTGGTCAATGTTATATCTACTGCTGTCTCCACATCAACTCCGAGGCTTCCTGCGGTGCTTGGCTTGTTGAGGTGAAAGAAGCCTGGTTCACGGTTGGTCGCTGATTGGGATACAGGTTCGGAGATGTTCTTTGTGTCCGGTAGCTGCTGAACGTATACCATAGTTCATGATTGTTTGTTTTGCTTGCTGCAAAATTTTCCAATTGTGTGGTTCCCATACCGCTGTCTGAGTGTTCATATTTTGAATTACCGGTAGGGCTAATTTTGCTGGAGACCAATCACCTTCTAGGATGGCATCTTTGATGACCCCTGACCATCTGCCACGTTGGGGCTGCGGCTGGTCAGTAGAATCTATAGGCACCTTTGATTGCATTGTTTGTGAAGGGCAAGCTGGTTTTTGAAACTCAATTTGTTCCTTATTTTTCTCTACATTTGACACTCTTAAGTTGTTCAAGCTTGTTGGTAATGACTTGCAGTAACTGCTCTACTGCTTGGGGTGAGCCCAATGATGTAGGAGGAGGCTCACAAAAAACTTCCGCGGGTGCTTGCGGAGGCAAAGTTTGAGGCGGCCCCGGCCCCGGCGACGGCGCCGCGGCCGGTCCGGGCCGGGCCCCCACGTTTTTCTCGGAGGGAGGTGGGGCGTCCGGCTCGGGGCAGGGCAGAGGCGGAGCGGTAGGAGGAGGGCGGCACTCAGGGCCTCCCACATCCGGACAGTCGACTAGTTGCACTTCCGCCTTCTTGGCACATTGCCCCAGAGACTCGGAGGGGGAAACTTCCGGTTCTTTGTTTACGAGCCGCGCAGTTTCTAATCCGCGTTGCAGATCGGATTGTGAAAGTATTGGCTGAGCCGGGACCCCGCGACCACCCCGAACGGCAGGCAGACCCCACAGAGTAGCCCACAGGCCCCTCTTTTCTTTTGGACAAGTTTTATCAGTCCAGGTTTGTTCTGGGACAAGCGCCTCCGCGGCTCTTAGGGCGGCACGTTGTTCCGATTTCATAACTTCTAATGATTCTAATACGGTTTTCCACAATTCTCCCACAGCTTTAATTTCTTTCTCTTCTTCCCCTCTGATAGTTTTGTCCCACATAGTGTCCCCCACTGATCTCCATTCCGTTGGGGAAAACAAAAGTGGAACTTCTCCAAAGTGTCCCCACTTCTGAGCTAAAAAAATCAATGTGATTAGCTTTTCCTGTGACGATTCAATACCTCTCTTAGAGAGAATAGTCGTCAGCAGTGCCGCGGCTGTTTCAATATCCATTATCTTATCAGCGCGGTCTTAACGTAGGATGCGAGTGGCCAGCTCGACTGGTGCCCGTCTTTTGATACCGGACTAAGCACACTATCCCACACCCCGGCTTGGCTCCGTTTTTATGAACGCTGCTCACCGCAGTAATTTCGATCCGGAGCGATATGCTTTGCTAACGATCCATCCTTCTGCTACCATATGTAGATCCGAAGCGTTATGCTCTGCTAACGAACCATTCTCTGCTACCAAATGTGGCGGTAGCAAATTCGACGAATCCAGACGCCGGCATAAGCTCTTTGATCGAACGGGCGGGCCGGGCGAGAGTAAGGAGTCTAATTCAATGTGAATTTACCATCCGTACTCTTTAATGAACTCTTAAACAACACTGAATATCAATGTCCCCGAGACCACGTTTTTCCAAGCCTTATATACTCTATACCAAAAGGCCATGCGGCAAGCGCAGGCTACAATTGGTTACACTCACAGTCACTCATCCCCCCCCACTATGGTGATTGGCTGCAGGGCACTGTTCACAGACTGTTCATGCGCAGCGGCAACGCCCCTCCTGCAGCCTGGGTCGAGGGCAGACCAGCTTCTGTTTACTTTCCTTTTGTCTCTGGTGTCTCAGGGAAATCCTTCCGTGTAGCACAGCCGCATCAAGCCCTGGCTTGTTCACAGCACACAGCCAGTAACTCTCCACAATTCCTCCTTTTTTTTTTTTTTTTCTTTTTGGACAAGCCAGGATTGATTAGCTGTGTGTTCTAATCCTTTTTTGATATGTGATAAAAACAACTTATACATAACATATAAATAACAACAACAATCAACGTAAACAGTGCACTTTGCAATAAACCTGAGGTATTCCATTGCCGTTTAAATATCACAATGGATTGATTAAACAAATTCCAAGAACTTTGGTTTAAAGATACTCAACTTATAACAAACGATGTGCTGGGTGTTGATAAACTTACTCAAGAGGTAGTGGTGTTTAAAGATCTACTTATATAACTATAGTACGCATACATGTCACAGCTAAATCAATGCAAAGGTTACACCTCACTCTGTGACCTCCGAGGGTTCTGCTGCAGGGAGTTGACTTGGTTGAGTTTGTTTCAACTCCGGCTTTACTGCTCGGCTTGGAACCCACAATGGACCTTGATCTGTGGAGAGACACATATACCCTCTACCATTAAAAATAACAGGTACTGGTCCCTTCCACAATCCAGTGGTGGGATCACGATATCTCACCATGAATTCCGGTAAAGTGTTTTTCCTTCCTAGTCTGATCTGATAATGATGAATGATCACAGGAGGCTCCTCATGATCTCCAGTTAGACATAAATAATTCAAGGTAAACAACACCTTTGCTAAACGCTGTTGACAATCTAACTCTTCCTGCTTCTGTTTGCTCAAATACCCTTTAATCATTTGATGTGCTCTCTCGATGATACCTTGGCCTGTTGGGGAATGAGGTATACCTGTAACGTGTTTCACTCCCCATTTCATTAGAAAAGTTCTAACTTTCTGGCTAACATAGGCAGGGCCATTGTCTGTCTTAATCTTTTCTGGGACACCCATTACAGCAAAACAAGCTGTAAGATGTTTACATACATGTAGTGCTTTTTCCCCTGGTAAAGCAGTAGCCCATATCATTTTTGAAAAAGTATCAATTGTGACATGCACATATTTAAGTCTTCCAAATTCTGGCACATGTGTCACATCCATTTGCCATACTTCTAAGGCTTTTAAACCTCGAGGATTGACACCGATTCCTATACCTAACATCTGGCTTCCACACTGAGGACATGCCTGTACAATACTTCTTGCTTCATTTAAAGTTAAATCGAATTGTCTTTGGAGACCTCTGGCATTCTGATGAAAGCTCTCATGACTTTGTCTCGCTTGTTGGAATTTATCTGTTGGAGGCATGTGCTGTACTGAACTTACTAAACTATCTGCAATTTGATTTCCTTCACCTAGACCAAGATTCCATTGATGACTGCGGATGTGAATCACACAACAGGGTTCTTTTCTTTGATTTAAAATAGCTCTCAATTGTACAAACAATTTTCCTAATCGAGGATTATTCGATTGTCTTAACAGGGCATTTTCCATTCTGGGTATTACACCTGCTACATACAAAGAATCTGTGACAACATTTAAAGCAGATTTCAGCCAATTATTTAAGGCCCATATTACTGCCGTGAGCTCTAAAGTCTGCAATGAATCCTCTTTTGAACCTTCAATTAAATGCTGTTTCCATTGACTATTCTCTTGCCAGACACATGCTGCCTGGTGTCTTCGTTTTCCTGCATCTGTATATACTGTAAGGCCTTCAACAGGTTTTGCTTTTACTTTGCTTCTCTCTAACCACTGATTTGTTCTAAGGAATTGCCATAGTTTACCTTTTGGTTGTCGTGAATGTACCTTGCCTATAAATCCTAATAATGCATTCTGTATAGGCATCGAATGTCTCAGCCACCATTCTAAATCGGCTCCATTTATCGGAATACTGATATCATCTGGTTCCTGACCGCTAATTTCTAATATTCGAGATCTTCCTTTTCGAATCAATTCTCCAATTGCTTCTGGTCTCGTTTGAATACTGAATTTTGGTTGGACACTGAGAAAAATCCACTCTAATAATCGCAAATCATTTTCTGTTTTCAATCTGACAGTGGCACAAAAGGAAGAATCTGTAGCAACATCTATGGGGAATTCCCCGTTTTTGTTTTGCCACTGGCAGATGATTGCACACGGATGTTCTAGATTGCTAATAAGGAGGGAAATTGGTCGATCAGAAAGTCTTCGGCTAGACCAATTTGTCTGTACTTTTTGTGTAATATCAGAAAGACATTTGAGATGCACGGACTCTAAGCTTATTTTCTTAGCTGGATCACCTCCTTTTAGAAGTGAAGTAAGAGGTGCTATATCATTGTTAGTAATGCCTACGCAATTTCTAATCCATTGTATGTCCCCTAACAATTTTTGGACATCATTTAATGTTTGTAAATCAGTATGTAATTCAATTTTTTGTGGACGAATCTGTGCATCACAAATGGACCAACCAAGGTATTTCCAAGGTGCAGACTTTTGAACTTTCTCTGGAGCTATAACCAACCCCTTTTCTTTGAGTTTGATTGTAATTTGGACTATGGAACTTTCTGTGAACTCAGCTTGTTGACAGAACAGAATATCATCCATATAATGATAAATAATTGTTTGTTTCCATGATGCACGAATAGGTTGAAGTGCCCATGCAACATACATTTGGCACAGTGTAGGAGAATTTTTCATACCTTGCGGTAGCACTACCCACTCATACCTTTTAGCTGGTTCCGCTTTGTTTACTGAAGGCAGTGTAAATGCAAAACGCTGTGTATCTTGTTCATGTAAAGGAATGGTAAAGAAACAATCCTTTAAATCTATAATTAGAATATGCCAATTTTCTGCCCTCCTGCAGCCTGGGTCGAGGGCAGACCAGCTTCTGTTTACTTTCCTTTTGTCTCTGGTGTCTCAGGGAAATCCTTCCGTGTAGCACAGCCGCATCAAGCCCTGGCTTGTTCACAGCACACAGCCAGTAACTCTCCACAGTTAGGGATTGGAAGGGACCTCAAGAGATCATCTAGTCCAATCCCCCTGCCAGAGTAGAAACACCTAGGTAAGGTTACACAGGAACATGTCCAGGTGGGTTTTGAATGTCTCCAGAGAAGGAGACTCCATAACCTCCATGGGCAGCGTGTTCCAGTGCTCTGTCACCCTCACGGAGAAGAAGTTTCTTCTCAAGCTTAAATGAAACTTCATGTATTCCAGTTTGCACCCATTGTCCCTTGTCTTAACATTGGTTGTCACCAAGAAGAGCCTGGCTCCATTCTCCTGACACTCACCCTTTACCTATTTATAAACATTAATGAGATCAGCCCTCAGTCTCCTCTTCTCCAAGCTAAAGAGAGCCAGCTCCCTCAGCCTTTCCTCATTAGGGAGATGCTCCACTCCCTTAATCATTTTTGTGGCTCTGTGCTGAACTCTCTCCAGCAGTTCCCTGTCCTTCTTGCACTGAGGGGCCCAGAACTGGACACAATATTCCAGATGGGGTCTCACCAGGGCAGAGTAGAGGGGGAGGAGTGCCTCTCTGTACCTACTATCCACTGCCCTTCTAATACATCCCAGGATGCCATTGGCCTTCCTGGCCACAAGGGTGCAGTGCTGGCTCATGGTCATCCTACTGTCCACCAGGACCCACACATTGCTTTCCCCCACACTGCCCTCCCAACAGGTCATTCCCCAATTTATACTGGAACCTGAGGTTGTTCTTGCCCAGATGCAAGACTCTACACTTGCCCTTGTTATATTTCATTAAACTTCTCCCCGCCCAAATCTCCAGCCTGTATAATTCAATATGTCCCATTTCTCATGGGAAATTCATGCCTAATCTTACACCCATTATCTCCAAACTTGATACCCTTGTATTTATCATGCTGAAGCATTGACCTCCTTGGACAGACAAGCACATACCTCATCACCACCATCTGACATCAACAACTTCAGAGTGAAGTACCTACTTGTATAATTGACAGATCTGCTTTCTGTTGCTAAAAAGGTGGCTGTAATCTTACTCTGCTGATCAAGCTACCCACTAAAATTTTATTTACTCCTTCAGCCCCTGGTTACTGACCCAAAAGAACTATGTTTATATCACTTTCATCTGAGACTTCTGCTTTGTGACTTTACAACATTAACACTCTAAGAGACAGTAGCGATGAAGATGAGCTTTGCTTGTTGCTGTATAACAGAGGCCTGCTGCTGTGAAGTGTTTAGAGACAGACTTTTACAAGTACCCTGGCATCTATTTATCATTCAACACTTAAAATCCTTTAGTAGTTCAAGATGTGAATGAGAAGAAAATTGCACAGAAAAAGGTGGAAGTACATGTCTGAATTTTATAGGAGACTTCATAAAAGGTAACACAGAACAGAAAAGCAAAGATTTTCTTAATTTCAGTAAGAAATCTACTGCTTACTACAGTTGTCAGATTTTATTGTCAGAATTTTTCTGTGTGGGTATATAAATTGATTTTGTGCAACCTGGTTGGTTCTATTTCTTATTTCATTGTTACTAGGACATATTTGAAAACACTAAAAAAAACTTAGTGTCTGTTAAATGAGTAAATATCTACAGCGACATGACAGGATCTTCAGAGCACTTGAAAAGAGTTGGAGAAGAAGATAACATTAATAAGAGAGATTGAGTATTTGCAATACAATACTGAAACAGTTGTTGCACTTTCTCAGTAGTGAAATCTGTAGACATTTTCCAAATACATTAACACCTTTGACATTTTAAGTTTCAAATGCCTAAGAAAAGAACAAATTGATTTGGTGTTTTATTATCACTAGTTATCTTTAGGGGCTGACATTAAATCTCATTAAAGATAAAATAAAATCAGAGTAATCTGTTAAAAGTGTGGAACGCTTAGACCTACGTGGAAAGAAAAATAAATCCTGTAAGGCCATGGTGTCAGGTACAAACCCTACATCAGACATTTTACTGTAAACATGATGTTGATGTAAACAATTTCTTTCCCAAGCTGTTAGGTTAGAAAATTATGTTCTGGGCCCAGTGAGATACAGGTATGCTTCTTAGTCAGCCATTTCAGTGGCGGAAACAGACAGTGCATCCCTATTTAGCCCCTGACATATTCATTTCTGTGCACACTGAGCAAAAATAGAACTTATATTTCCATATTTGTTTCAATACTGTTCAAAGGTAAATACAATGTCCATTGTAATTAATTGTTTTGGAACACCTACCATGCCTTTGAATTTATACTTCACGGTTGCACTTATAATATGTTTTAAGTGCATCTGACGTGAAAATTTTCAATTTTATTTTTAATTTAATCATAAATCAGAAAAGACCAATACTGACTCCAATATAAGGCTTTGGTTCTTCATTATAAACAAACAAACAAAAAAGAAGATATTTGGAATATTGGAGTATTAACTATTTTACTTACTTGAAGGAAGAATTTCAACTGACCTTCAGTGACTTAGACTAAGAATTTTCCTGTACAAACTGCCTTTGAACAGTTCTATTTAGTGCTTTATTAACAACTTAGGTAATGTAATAAAATGTCTGTGCACCAAACTACAAGGACAGCATCAGAATTCAAAGTGGTCTTGGTACATATCATGAGATGATCTTTGACAAAGTGTGTTGTATTTTATCTTAAGTAGATGGTGAAGACCAAAGCACAAATAAGGAAGTAGCAGCATAGCAGGAAAAATTTGTTGGTGCAACCAAAAACAGACAAGAGAAAGTAATTACTCTACCCTGTTCCATACCTGCTAATTAAAAACCTATCAAGAGAACTACACCAACTCTGGGATGTCTATTTAAAGGAAAATCTAGAGGAGCTGAGAAAAATCTGAATGAGCAGCAAAAACCTAAGAGATTTTGGGAACAAGGTGTAGGGAAAATACGAGATCCTTTTGTCTTATTTTCATGGTTATTTCACAGTTTGACTAAAAAAAGAAGAAATAGAGAAATATTATTGCACACACACACACACACACACACACAAAAAAGTTTATAATTCTGTTCAATATCATCATGGAGATGTCCGGGAGGACTAAATGTATTATGCACAAGATACATTATTACATTAAAAATTAAGAGGGTTAAGTACTAACTCATTTCCTTGAACCATGCCATAGCATTGACGGAATTTATTTTTTTGAGATTTGCTGTAGTAGTCTCATTTACTTTGGAATTAGCTAGTTAGTTCACATTATCCATACTCTATATCATGCAAATGCTGAACATGTTTCCAGCGATTGCTACCAGAATAACGTTTTCTGTTTTTTTAGTTCTCAAAATTGGTGTTGGAAGCTTGATGCACATAGAGATTATCTTTCTTCTATCTCATTTGTTGTGGACATGAATTTGTTTAGATTTGCTTCTAGGTATCTAGCTCCTCAATGATTAAGAGATTAGACTATTTGTCATATAAAGCGAGGCTGAGGGAGCGGGATCTGTTCAGTCCAGAGAAGAGGATGCTCAGGGCGAATCTTGCTAATGTATATAAATACCTCATAGAAGGGAGACAGCTGTTCTGTGATTCTAAATCACACATAACTGGCACTAAGATAAATGAAGGAATTAAAAAAGGGTAGGAAGATGGCTAGAAAAAAAGTCAAATACTTTTTATTTTTAACAAGAAGAAAAAAAAAAGCAGCTTTTAGAAGAAAGAAAAAAAGAATTATTTTGTGAACCAGAACTCAACGGAAAATTACATCAGTAATTTTATATAGTACATCATTTAGTAAAATCTTTTCATTGTTAATAATATTATTTTTTTAAATTCTCTATTAAATTTGTTAATATTTGTGGAATGGCACAGATTTGTTATTTTCACAGCCCAGATTTTGATAGGATGTTATGGCTCTTCTTATTCTCTTTCCCTCCTTTTTTTTTCTTCAGCTGAATTGTTTAAATATATGTATCAACAAGTATAAAATTGTGATTTTTTAAATTATATTTTTGAAAAGCAATACTTGTGTATTTGTTTGATTTTTTTTATAAGATAAAGATAATAAAGCTTCTGCTCATTTCTAACATGATATTTTTTCTGATCATAGCCAAGCCTAGTGAGGAAAACGTTACCAGAGAAGCTGAATCTCCCTTTCTTGCTCTTATTGCATTTTAACATCCAAAGCTATGAGTCCCTGTTGCTGTAAACCTATGAATACACCCTGTAGCCTCTGAAATAATGCCAAGCTTCTTCAAAGTGAAAATCATAATCTGACAAGCAGCAGACATTTCTGTTTAACTAACTCTAAAGTAGATACCTGTAAAGCTAGTCTTCATGAACAAAGATTTGCATTTTGTACATTTGATTTGATTAATTGACTCTACTATAAGAGAAAATAGGACTTGGGATAATATCTAAGAATAAAGTATTTTTTTTTTCTAACTTGTATTTTCAAGATGGTGGTTTAATAAGCTAAGTCAAACTGTGCACACAAGCAAAGCAAAATTAGGAATTAATTCCCTACTTCACACTGGCAGGAAGATGCCCAGCCACTTCCTGGAGAACAAGACCTCAGCATGCATTGTGGTTACTTGGGAAGGCAAAACTCCATAGCCACAAATGCCTCTGCTTCCTCTTCCTTTATCCACATTTTTGTGAATGAATACAACATTGTATGATATGGTCAGTTGTCCTGGAGGAACACATTCAGCCTACTCGCTGTTGGGACAGAAGGGAAGTAAACAAACAAACAAATAAAAAAATCAAAACACCTTCACACTATGCAAGCACTATTCTGCAAGAGTGAAAAAACCAGTTTTTTATCAATACTGTATTACTCACAAATCCAGAACAAAGTAGCATAGAGACTGCTATAAAGAAAATCAACTTCATTCAAGCCAGACCCAGTACATAGTAACAAATAATTTTGAGAGTATTAGGGCTTTCAAATGCACAAAGCATATCTGCAATTTCATTGTGATCCTGTATTTTTAAAATTTCAACTCAAGAAAATAAAACTAACAAAAATTCTACAAACAATCTGAGCAAAATTAACATTAAGCCAAATGCTTAGCTTGTGTAAAAGGATGTTTCTTATTCCAGCCAAGCCATGTGGCCAATTTGGCCCTAAATATCAGGCCTCAAACATTGAACTGTTGCACATTTTGTTAGACATTCTGAGAAAGAGACATGGATGAAATACAGCAACAAAAAATGTCTCACAGTAAAGGACATTTGTGAGTTATATTTTCAATATTAACCCTGATCTCATGCTTTTCTTGATTAGCCATGTGGCTGTATGTTAATGGTCTAGAGCAAACTGCCCAAGGGCTTGCTGGTCACATTTCAATTGTGTACACTGGTGATCAGATTATTACAGGACCTATGTGTTTCCATACCCTATTCATGTTGAGTTCTTATCCATGGTCAGAAACGTGTTTGCCTCAACATCAAAGTGAAAGATTTCCCAGGGAAAAGGGAAATGATGGTTCTGGTATGTAGTCTAGATTTAATTTGCTTACTAAATATTGAACAGATAATGCCCATAATTAAAATTCATAGGATTTGCCACAGACAAATATAGACAAGACCATACACAGACATGAAAAAAAAAAAAGTTTCAAGGAGAAGAAGGGCTCCCCTCAGTAGTACAGATGAGAAATTGTTAGGCTGAATTACAACTGACAAAACCATCAGAATCACAGAATCATTTTGGTTGGAAAAGACCTTTAAGATCATTGAGTCCAAGAGAGAAAACCAGCAGTATCGGAATGTGTAATATTTAAATAAATACAAATTATTCAATGCTGTGTATTAGATGTCATAATATAGCTTCTTTTCTGTTCTATAGTTTCATCTAAATGTAAACATCTGTTTTAGTTTAGATAGTGTTTCATTCAGACCTATGGAAAGGGAACTGTGCTTCTAAAAGTTTATCTTATCACAAGAACATATTTGACAATATACTGTCTGCTGCAATTGCTATTAACTTCATCTACTACCACAGGTATTACAACTCTGTAATTTTCTGCAGTAGACTGATATTTAAGAAGGAAATAATACTTGCATTGTTATAATCACAGAACAATAACAAATTAATGCAACAGCGAAAGTCAAATAATGTGATAAGCTGTTATTGTCATGTTTTCTGTTTTCTTACTGTATATTCTGTCAGAAATCTTAGATTGCTGTCATATTGTTACAAGTCAATCCATCAAGTTATAAGATGTGAAACATAATTAAGGTTCCCTTGCCCTGAAACAGTGTTGTTAATTATGCTTTTTAATCTAGTGCCCAAGCTGAAAGTATAAACTGTTTTTCAGTCTAGAAAAAAAAGAGTTTTAAATCAGTTATTGCTTAAATTTTACTTTTTCTAGATCTATCATTTTTCTTCTGGATTTTTCAGTTCTTTTATAATTACTTTAATTGTCATTTCTATTGCCTCAGAATATTCTCATAATTCAAAAAATTACGTTTCCCTTTAATGGCAATGGTTCTTCTTCGAGTGATTTCTTGATATTTTATAAAATACTAGTAGGTCAGCGAAGTTTCAGGTTTCAGAAATTATGTATGAATCATATAAACACCATTTGTTATTGTCATATTTGAAGACTGACTCATTCAGGCAAAGAACAGGAACAATGCTTTAAGTGACCAAACATAGTATGAATAGCAACTACACAGTCCCAGAGTAAGCAGTTCACAAACACAGTAAAGCTTAGAAAAATTCATCAATCAAAACAGCTCTGCAAATGAAATATTCACTGTTAAGGAAACATCATGAAAAGCATTCTGTATGTTCAACAGTTTCATAATAAACCACTCAATCTTCGAATACACAGCAATTTTATTATCTCTTACAATGATCATTTGCAGCTGTGCTGTGAGTTTTCTGCTTAAAGAGTATGAGCTTTTCTTCCTCATGCTTTGTTTTGGTATCTAAATTTTGATCACATGCAAATCTTTCAGTCTTTGCCTTGGAAACCATCTAGTTTCTGCATACTTACTTTTTATACGCATATTTGCTTTTCATCTGGTGATATTATTTGCAATATTATTTATGAATGTATGAATATTTTTCTCCTGAATATATAAGATTGAATATACATTTGTATTAGCAAGTCTTTTAATGAAAATACAAATTACAAGACCAATGTTAGATGTCATCTAAATTTCATATGATCTCACATCACTGATGATACTCAGTCATTCTTTGTTGTCTTGCTTGTGGGTGCACTTGGTAGAAAATCCAGGAAAGAGTAGGTATTTCTTGACGAAACCTGGTGCCAGAAGACTGGAAGATAGAAAGATCATGAGGAACTACGTATTTGGGAAACAAAACGTGCAGAAGAGTAAAGCATCTGGAACTATTAAACTACAGATTTTTAAAAATCGAGTAAATGTACTCTGAGATATTAATCTCCTCCTTTCACTTTGAGAAATGTCATAATTACCTGTTGTGCTGTTGAATCAAAAAGTTAATGGTTATTTTTCCACTGTAATAACATCACAAATCCCCATTTTGGGGGCTCAACTACTTTTATCTGTTATCAACAATCCAGGAGCCATAAACTATAAGTAAGGAAGCCACAATCATGCTTATAGTAGATTTGCTTGTCCTAAGGTACACTTCAGCTACTAGAACAAACAAACTACAAAACTCTACATTGATAGGGTACACTTGTGTTGATAACACATGCAGAAAGATTTCAGCTGTTTCTCTCTTCATCTAGATGTCCAGATCTACTGATGGTCATAGCAAGTATGTGAATCAATGTGATCTTATTTTAAATCACTACTTTCTCAAGATCCAAAAATATCCTCCCTACAGACATGGTTGTAAATGCAATCCATTGTGACCTACAGATTTATCGATTTGTGTCTGTAGAATTAGTTTCCATATTCTAGAAGTTCTAGATTACTATTTCTACCAGAATGAAGGATCTGGTCATGCAGCAGTGGCTAATCTAACCTAGCCTTGAAGAATAAGACACAACTAAAATCATGTTGTGACTTAGTGAGCACAACAAACAAAAGAAGTGAGGAGCACTGGAGGCATTATATCAGATGCAGTCTCATATGGAGCCTGCTGTTTCACAATCATACGAGGAGGAGGAGAAGGAAGAGAAGGGGAAGGCCTATGACTTGTTCATAAACATTTCAGATGGCAATTCCATTCCGTATAGCTGATATATTAACCATGCATTAAAACTAAAATGGTAATGCAGTAGCACTATTTTGCATGTGTTCCCAGTGGAATGCATGTTGGTTGGTGCACTCTAGAAATGGCTACCCTAGAGTAACATGGGTGCAAAGACTGTAGCAAAGACCAGGACTGGTAACTCTAAAGCATAGAGATCATAAGATGCATCCAACACAGGTCATAAAATGGGTTGAAACTGTGTCTACAGTGAGCTGAGTTTGCTTTGTTTGCAGTACATCTAAAGAAAACAACCTCAGGTGCCTAATGAAGATGTAAGAGAATACAGACAACAAGCTAAAGATCTCAGTCAAACAACATTTCCAGGTTATATTAGAACTAGAAAGAGTGAAATGGAACCACACTGAAGTCTGCAAGATAATCAGCTTTTTAGATATCAACAAATGTTACAACATGTAATGCCTCTTTTATGATGTATCCTTTAGCAAACATTGAATACCTTTATACACTGTTCATTTAAAACAGTGCAAAACTGAATACACCAAAGCAGGGGATAATTACCCTGATATATGCAAATAAGGACATTTTTCAGTTAGTAATGACTTTTAAATTAACATAGACATTGAAAAGAAAAAAAAAAGTCAAAATTTAGTTGTGGCTCTTTTTCATTTTGTAAACCCAAAGAGTTTCAAATTATATTTTTCTTTCTCAAAAAATGACATAGTGGCAACACAAATTTGCAGCCTTTCTTCTAGCTCATATTCCTAAAAACTCAGCACAGTCAGAGTAGCATCACCTAGATTTTTCATGATAATTTCTATTGCAAAATCAACTGGCAACATCTGTTAATTATCTTACACAGCTTATTCCACTATAGAAAAAGACTTTGAACCCAGGAAGTGAGACAGGGATTTTGAAACTGCATGCCAGAATGCTATAATGTCAGGTTTTTTTTCAGTAAAGCTATTTTTATTGCAAAGAAAATGTTGTTTTGCTGTAAGAAAGCTTATAAATGAGCTATGTCCCTGGAAAAATGTATTACAGAGGCCCCATTGATATATGAGCATTTTTGATAATATTTTTCTCTGTTGTTAAGAGACGATGTCATTCTGATGTTATTTAATTAATTATCTTTTTATCACAACAGGTGTTATTCCTAATGCTTCAAATTGAGAATAATAAACTAAGTCAAGATTTCAATTCCGAAAGCAACTGGCAACAACTGTGTAACACTGCTTCAGTTTTTCAGAGAAGCAACAAATGACTTAATGTCCATTGAGTCAATGCGTACACAGCTTCACTGGTCAGAAGTGACCCAGGCAACACACTTTCTATTAATATACAGGAATGGTTTGATACTGATATCTTTGTATATCCATGGCACTGAAATGAATGGCTGTAGCTATATCATTTAATATTTCTAGTTGATGCTATGAGTTCTAGGTTTAACAAGCAAGCAATCTCTGTATGTCAATCTGTATGTCAACTGATTTTACTGTGAAACAGGTAAACCAGAAAAAGGACCTCCTGACTAGATTAGAAAATAATAGGAACCGTGAGCTGGGTGTGTTGTCATAGGAACTGCAAGAGCCAGAGATCACATACTCTGTGAATTTGTATTTTACAGTAATACTAAGACTAATAGGAAAAAAAAAAAAAAAAAGAAAAGAGTAATCTAAAGTTTAAAATTCAGGCCTTAGTCAAAAATTCTCAAAACTGATGTGGCTAGAATTCTTACGTTCATGTGTTTTGATATCATTTGCAACTGTAGCTTGATATGTTATTTTCAACACCTGTAATTTTCCTTCTAGTATTCAATCTTACTTTTGCCCTAGGATAATATGTATCTCTAGCCTAATTAAGTATAGCATTTAAACCCTGAGCTGAATGTTAAATTATTAGTTTCTTCACACATATTTCTCTTGTACTCTTACCATAGGAACTAAACACTTTACCAGCATTAATATATTTCTCTTTACAGCACATCAGTGAGATTAAATTCTTGAGTTTACAAATAAGAAGCTGAGTCAAAAAGCAATGAAGAACAAAATAATTTAAAATATCCAAGAATTTGTGGTAGTCAGTTGGAAATACCTAGCACAGGATATTTCAGAGAACTTGGCACTTGTACATTATGTCCTATACATCTGCATTTATGTAAAAGTTTCACAAAATGTGTGCAGGTATCTCCTGTTGAAAATCCAGCAAATGGATAGTGACCAGTTCCAAGAAGTTTGTTTCTCGTGAGCTGAGCAGCCACCTGCAGAAGTCCTGCACCAAAAGAAGAATCAAAATCAAAATTTAATCATAAGACCAGACTTTCAGTTTCTTCAGTTTTATATGTTAGACTTGATAATATATAACATTATATAACATAAATTTCTACCGTCACTGTTCATAATAAACTCATAATAAAGCCTCTTTGACTACATACCTGAATTTAGTCCCAAAATATTTCATGTTCAACACTGAGCTACACAAGGATATTTATAAAAACAAAAAACAAACAAACAGAAAAAAAAAAAAAAAGAATTCTCATAGAATCACAGAACGGTTAGGGTTGGAAGGAACTTCTGGAGATCATCTAGACCAACCCACCTACTAAAGCAGGTACATCTAGAGCAGACTGCACAGGAATGTGTCCAGGCAGGTTTTGAATGTCTTCAGAGAAGAAGACTCCACAACATTTCTGGGCGGACTGTTCCAGTGCTCTGTCACCCTCAAGGTAAAGAAGTTTCTCCTTATATTCAGATGAAACCTCCTGTGCTTCAGTCTGTGCCCATTGTCCCTCATCCTATCATTGGGGACCACTGAAAAGTCTGGTCCTATCCTCTTGACATCCACACTTGAGATATTAACATGTATTGGTTAGATCCCCTCTCAGCCTTCTCTTCTCCAGGTTGAACAGACTCAGGTGTCTCAGTCTCTCCTCATAAGAAAGATGCTCTAGGCCTCTCATCATCTTCATAGCCTGCTGCTGGACTCCCTCCAGTAATTCCTTGTCCTTCTTAAACTGGGGAGCCCAGAACTGGATGCAGTACTCCAGACGTGGCCTCATCAGAGCAGAGTAGAGGGCAAGGATAACCTCCCTTGACCTGCTGGTCACACTCTTCTTAATGCACCTCAGAATACCATTGGCCTTCTTGGTCACAAGGGCACATTGTCGAGTCATGGTCAACCTGTTATTGACCAGAACTCCCAAGTCCTTCTGTGCAGTGCTGATTTCCAGTAGGTCAACCCCTAACCTGTACTATTGCCTGGGGTTATTCCTCCCCAGGTGCAGGACCCTACACTTGCCCTTGCTGAACTTCATTAGGTTCTTCTCTGCCAAGTCCTCCAGTCAGTCCAGGTCACACTGAATGGAAGCACAGCCTTCTGGTGTGTCAACCTTCCTTCCCACTTCAGTATCATCAGTAAATTTGCTGAGGGTACACTCAGTCTCTTCATCTGGGTCACCGATGGACAGGTTGAACAGGACTGGACCTAATACTGACTCCCCCTAACTATAGGCCTCCAACCAGACTTCGCACCATTGATCATAACCCTCTGAGCTCTGCTATCCATGTTCATGACCCATCTCATCATGCATTCATCCAGGCCGTACTTCCTGAGCTTGCCTATGGGGATGTTGTGAGAGACGGTGTCAAAAGCCTTGCTGAAGTTAAGGTAGACAACGTCCACTGCTCTTCCCTTGTCTACCCAGTCAGTACCTTTTTGTACCTTTTATAATGTGACTGAAGCTGGGTAGATCACATTACTGCCATTAAAAATCTATTTAAGTTAAAAAAAAAAAAAGCTTTTCAATGTAAAATTTATTTTTTTTTCCCAACATGGGTATAAGAATACTTTTTCCCTAGTTTAGTCATCATCATCAGAAATGTCAGGATTTTTATCTGAACCATTTCTTGAAATGTTCTGCATATGCCTAAAATCTCTTCTTGAAAATGCCTGCTAATTTGATTAAACTTTAACAAAGTCATAAGGAACTGAAAACAGATATCTATAGAAAGTATCTGAAAAATTCAAATACAGACTTTCAACCACTCTTGTACACTTAAAAAGAATAGAAAGGGGCACATAAAAAACAAACATCAACCTGGAAATTATTCCTGTTATATTAGTTAGAAGTACAATCATAAATTTTATCAAACTTTTTGCATGTTAAACATCTATCAGAACTGTGAATTTTACATCAGCCAAGAGGCAAAAGTAAATGCTTCTGTGATACTTTAATGTTGTCTATACACACTTTTTATGAAGTTAATGCAACACCTGAGAATTTAGTAAGACCAAAGAAAGTAGACCGCAATGACATCTTTCAAACCTGCATCAATGAAGAACACCCTTTTATACTGACGACAGAAGTCTAGAAAATGATTGCACTGCCATAGATTAAGATGGTAAAGTATCAGCTAAATCAGCTAAATTTCAATGTTTACAGTTCTGTAGATGCCCTGTCATCTTTGCTATTCAATATTTTCCTAATAATTCTTTCTCTGGGGTTACTACTGCAGCTCTGAGTGGGACTTTATTGGGCGCCTGTCACCTGCTCCTGCTCAGCCCTAGACCATGTATTCAGGAAGAATAAAATAGGCTATGTTTAAATGTTTTTATAGAGTAGATTATCCACTGTATCTACTGAGGGCTAGAGAGCTTCACTTTACATCTTACAGATGCACAGTTGATTTATTTCTGAGTGCAACCTCCAGAGCAGGAAATAAAATGCTCTAAGCAGAGTTTTCACAGAACCACATGCTTATCTCACCCCCTCTGAATAGAAGTGGAGCCCTAATTGATGTCCTACATGCTGAAAGTAACAAGGCTATCACCAAGAGTGCTGCATTTTTCAACAGCTTTCAGAATGATCAGAAGTGATAAGGAAAAGTCACGTTACAACATGGTGATTCGGGAACATGCCTTACTTCAAACTACATAAATGATCACCAATACATGCAAGTCATCTATTTTCTATCACAGTTCATTTAGCTAATGAAATGTTTTGGCAGCTAGTCATAGATTTACAACACAAAACCTACTAAAATAAAATATATTATGAAAAATTATAAAATAATGGGACATTTTAGCACATCAAATGAACATTGTGTTTAATACACTGGGGTTTCTTTTGATGACAATCTCATCTCATTGAAAGGCAGCGGGTTTTATAAATATCTAAGTGTCATCACTGCTAACTCTTTTATTGACAACAATTTCACTAAGAAACATCACAGGTATTTTTAACCCAATTTTCAAAATAGTAAATGCCAGAGACACTGTGTGGTATTAATAATGTATTGTTATAAAAGCAGAACAAATTTGTTTAGTAGATGAAAAACTTGCAGTGATAAGTAACTTTTGCAAAGAAGAACCACAAAAAAATGCTAGTTTAAGTCATGAAAGTTTAAGGAAAGGTAGGTCCTATAAAATCTGGCCCTTTTCTTGCCTAAATCCATTATACTAAAAAAAAAAAAAAACAAACAAACAACAAACCTGCAATCGCAGGAAAAATAGATTATTAATCAGAACTCACTTTTCTGTTTCTGGCTTTCTAAACCCTCTCTGTGCCTGTGAAAGGGAGTACAGGAAGAGGAATAGTGCTTCAGGAATCTGAAGTAGACTTTCCTCTTAGTTATTCCGTGAGAGCATGCTAGCTGGTCTTCATATGAGGAACAAATTACAGTTTCCTCCAGAATCTCTGCAGCAGGTCGACTCCCCTCTTAAAGTCACACACAATGTTAGGTGGTGTTTACCAGATTTAACAGACCTGGAGTGGGGAGCTGTGTTGACAAGCTAATATGAAGGAAAGGAGGCTTTCAGATAGTCAGTGGAGAATGTGGCCCATGGGAATGGTAGTTTGAATCAGAAACTTAAAGGAGATGTTGTGAATCTTCCTGTGGATAAAACTATTTCAGGACACTTCTGCACTGAAAATTGCTTCAACCTGTGCTGTTATCCAATGTTTCTTTGTATCTGTCATCAACAAGCCTCAACAAGTCTCAACATCAATAAAAGATGTATGCCCGTTTCTGAACAGGTAGAGCATGAATTTGTCTTTTAGGCACACTCATTCCAGAAACCAAATATACAGATGGGTACATATAACCAAAAAAGGTTTTGATAAGTAGTCTCCAACTGTAGAGGTACTATTAATTTTTAAAAAGATCAGTGATGAAGAACAGATTCTTCTTTCATGTGCCATTTTGAGTTTCTGAGTATTGTATCAATTATATGGGAGGTACTGAGTGTTGAACACTCTGAAATATAGCATTGTAATTAAACATCAATAATTGTGTTTGATTTCTGCAGTGAATTTCAGATTACCCATCAGCTTTAAAAACAGAATAAAGTTCCTAAATAAGTTGCCTTTTAAATGCCCAGAATTGAGTAAATTAGGTGAATCTAAGACCAACATTTGACAGTTTCATCCAGGATTTCTGGAAAATATTCAATTACCCTACTTCCTACATATAATCCTTCTTCCTTTTCACCACATATTTTATACATCTATTAGTACTATGTGTACTACAGATAGTACTATTTACACCTAATAAGGTTCTGCTGTTGTCCTTTGGAAAAATAAATACCAATGCAACTACAAAATGCAAATTAAACCTTGTGTCTTACAAAAATGCTGTCGTCCTCTGAGGAATCTGAAAAACAAACCAGCTTCCTTATAAAGTTATTCAGGATGCACAGTATTTCACTTAAGTACCTGCAGTGAAAACATAATTCAGTCAGCCCCACATGGAAATTGTATTAGCTTCATTTAGATTTGTGTGAGAATTAACCTTGTGTCAACTAAACACATTTTTTAAAAATTATCTTTTTTTTTTTAATGGTTAGAATGTTACTGTACAAAGAACTATAAAAAAACAAAGGGCACTGCCAAGATAACATCTATTTTTGAGGGATACTTTAATGAAGTAAAGATAGTCTCAGAGAAAACAGCTGTCCTTGAGTGTCTCAACATATTTTAAAAATAATTTTAACATCAGATTTCTTTATTTTTTCTAAGTATTTTCTCTCTTATTTGAGAGTGTAAGAGTTACAAACAACAAAGTCCAATACTTCAGGCACTTTTAAGTAACCTTGAACATGACATTGTTCCTCTAATATCTTAGGGAATAATCAATTTCATCAACTCTTTCAGTGTTTTAATTACTTCTGCTAGATACTTCAGAAAAACATAATTTTGATGCCAGAAAAATAACTACTTTGATGCTTCAGATAAGAATATTTTTCAACAGAGGCTAAAATGTGAATTTTTGAGGAAAGATCAAAGGAGTTTTTAACCAAATGTGAGTCCTTAAAGCTGTGCTTTATAGTTACTTCAGTTACACAGGCTTTAATTTCAAATGGACAATTAATGTGCCTGCTTCCTGCTGAGAGGGAGTGAATGTTCCTGCATCTTTGTTAATGATGTCTCTGTAACTCAGAATAATGCTTGATGTATCTTCTGTTTACTTGATAATTCAAATGTCTCACACAAGTTTAAAATTACCCATTATGAATAATCTGAATTATTTTATTACTTTTTCTAATAGTGTTGTTTTAGCAAGATACTAGACAATTTTTAAAAAGGTAAAAAAGCAAAATCAAACAAAAATTGGTAGAGTATTATCAGACAGACGTATGGTGGACTTTAGATAAAAAGGCTTTAGATAAGATTAAGTTTGTCATAACATGTCAGGTCCTCTTTAAAATGAGATGTTAACATCCTCCATGGCCTGGATTATGTGCATTTATATGTAATAATTAAATTGGGTTCTGCACATGCCTATCACAAAAGTATATTTCTAATTACAAAATATATTGAAATAGCTTTTCATTAAGTTATTCCACCACCTAAGTAGAATGCAGTTGTTTGTAAACTGCTGAGGACGCTGAGTCATTGTTGCATTGTAATAAGAAGCACAATCTCGTACAACCTGTCCTTTTATCATCCGTACTCACCACGTGGGAACACACAAGATCTTGGATGGAATCCAGGTTAAAGTGAGTGAAATCAGCAGGATTTCATTCCTGAAGTTCATCTTTTTTCCAAATGAGGTCCACTCTGATTCATTTCCTTGTTCAGAGTTCAAATCATTGCAAGGAACATATTCACTAATACATCATACTTAGCCTTCTGAGTCAAGGAAAGATTAGAAATTTTAATATGAACTATAAAGAGAAGAAAGAAAAAAAAAGAGCAGGTGTCATGATTTTGTTCACAGAGGGCCTAATTAATTCAGTATGTCTGGTAAAATTAATTAAGATACTCCAATACAAATAAACACAGATCAGTAGCCTGGATTTTAAAATCATGGGTACATCTGTGACCCCAGATAAAAACATGCCATTGACAGTGTTATCCATTAAATTAGTTGCTACTGAGGGTAGTTTCTGAACACTGTGTCTCCAGAATGATGACATTCATATTATTGTAGGTATAGTGGTATAAATCCAGCCTCTGGGAAAAGATGTCCAAGTATCATATCTATTGTTCCTATAGTCATAAGATGACTTTTTAAAAGAAACATCTTGTGCCATTTTTCATTAAGAATATAATATTTTTTCCAGATATAAAACCTGTTATAACCTAGTATTAAATCACCAAACTGCTTGATGTCTTTGTTTGTCCCTTCATGATGCATTTCACTTGCAAGTTAATTAATCACTATTTCAAGTAAAAATATATTTTGATTTGTTTGTTCCGGAAAGAGCAAAACTGGGTATTGTTTATGTAGTGATCCAACTTTGAATGCCTTGTGAGATCCCTGCATTCTCAGGCTAAAAAATAGGTGGTCCTCTCTGTAGGTTGTTGAGAAGAGAAAATTAAATCTAAAAACATATTTAGATTTCAAAATACTTTGAAATTTAGATGACTGGCTACCAATTTGAAATATTTTGTCTCATGGAGTTCTGTGAACTGAGCTGTCCTTCTATTTCCTTCTAATTATGTGGAAGAAAATGAAAACAGGGAGTGGTATAGCCAACTGGACATATTCTGTAATATTTGCAAGGCAACTGTTTAAATTCTACTGATCTTTTTACCAAGCATAAACACATGATCCTAAAGTAGCATTTAAAATTTCAAAGGTTAAACAAGATGAGAGAAACTTCTTTTTTTCCCCCACCCCCCAGGAATGGATACCGTATCTGATTTAGTATAGGTTCCAGGAAGTGGGAGAAAACATCTAAGTAGCCCTACAAGTATACTACTAAAATTGTTTGAATGACAGTGTTACAACATGAAAACAAATTCTTTTTTGGATGCCAGACACAAAGATAGAAAGTCTGTTCTGTGGTAGAAACTGATCAAGAGATTGCATATGAGGCAAAAATTAACATTCTGTAGGTAATTCTCCACACAAACAATTCTGTGAAAATCACTTGAGAGAAATAAGATGCCTCTGTTGGTGGAGAGGAAGACTTTGGACAATATTCCCTGTAGTCTCTATCTCATTCTTCAGTTAAAGAATATTCTGCTATTTTTAGATCTGCACTGAGATAGCTGTCTTACAGCTTTAACCAACTATAAGTGGTGATTTTTGTCTGTGATGAAAGAAAATAGATACTGTACTTTAGATTGAGTTAACCAAATTTGGTCTAGCTTAATGAACTATACTTCTTATGGACTAAAAACTTCTTTACTTTGAGGGTGCCAAAGCACTGGAACAGGCTGCTCAGAGAGGTTGTGGAGTCTCCTTCTCTGGACACATTCAAGACCCACCTGGACACATTCCTGTGAAATCTACTCTAGGCGAACCTGCTTTAGAAGGTGCATTGAACTAGATGATGTCCAGAGGTCCCTTCCAACCCCAACCATTCTGTGATTCTGTGATAAAGTTACTTTTTTCAGATGGATAAAATGTTTACTAGTATTATATTATATTAACTACTTAAGAAATTTCAGCATTATCTTAGATATAATACCAATATGACTGGATACTTGAAATTTATGATGATATTTCTTTACTTGAGCTATGGAAACTAGATTTCTCCTATAAATTCTTGAAGCATGTGTTAGAAGACTTGCTCTTGTTCCTTTTGCTGCACAGATGACACAGAGAGATTAGCTCTCTAACCACATTTCCTTGAAGTTTAGTAGTGGATTTATCCCTTCATTATCTTCAGAGTCTCTGCAACCAAGATTTCGGATTAATAATCAGTATCACCTTGTGAATAATCAATAGCAGGTCCACAGTGGAGGATCTCACCAACTGTAAAAATGCAAACCTTCAAACATCAGAGGGGAAAATTTCAGCTATACTTCCTCAAACAGAGACTTGGTCAGCAAAGTATTCAGTGCCTGTAAATAAATATGCAGTTCCAAATAACTGCAAGCAATCCTTGCCTGAAGAAACCTCATGAGATTAAAATTGTGGGATTTAGTATATTTTACAAGCTCTGCCTGCTGAACTACACATTCTGATTCAATGTCCTTCACATTTAACTCAAAAGTATTAAAAGATCCTCTTTTAAATATGTATTTAAAACAGTGAATAAAAATTAAGCAGGTGGCAAAATCCTTTGTGCAATCTCAGCATAGATGAACAATACATCAGAATGCTTGGTTGTTAGTGGCAACCAGATGTGCAGCCAAAGAAAAAGAGAAAAAGCTACCTTCTCAGTTCTGTTGTACTGCAGTTCTGTAAACAACTTCTTACTGTAGCTAACAATACTAGTATCAATCTAAAAGGAAAAAAAAAAAAAAAATTAAGAAGAGAAGTTTCTAACAGGATTACAACAGTTTTTCAGTCATACATCGTTTTGAACTAGGAGTAAAACAGAATCTTCCACAGCTATAAGTAATAAGCATTTATGTATATGTATGTTAGATTCAAAACCAGGAAAAAATAATTTGAAGTCACTCTGGAGACTATGCCATTGTTGTGGTTTAACCTGAGCTAACAATACAACCGTGATAGCGGCTCACTCCGTCCCCTCTGCCCTGCACTGTTTCCCCCCAGCCTGCCCCACCCAATAGGGGAGAAAAATCGAAAGGGAAGGGAGAAACTTGAATTGAGATACACACAGTTTAATAAAATAACAAAATACTAAGTCACTCTGATGGGCAATGAACCACTGAAAGGGAAAGAATTCAATTCTATTTACTAGTATTTCTAAATATCTGAGTCATACATGCAATATTGAACAAATGTGTGGGTTAAAAATGTAATTTCTTAATTATATATCAGACACGAATATTCTAAAATTGTTTATGTTCATATGGATAATCCAGGTTTCATGATAAAGTTCCAGGAAGACACTGAAATGTTATGGCAGAGGATATCATTCAGATGAAAACTTTTTGTTTTTCCCAGGCAGATGGAAAAATAATAAAATTAAAGTTCATGTTTAATATATTCCATTTTTCTAAATGCATAATTCTTTAGCTATCAAAAACTAAAATGGTCTTGAAAAACTGATATGCCAAGAAAATAATTTTACTTACAGAATTCCAAATTAAATAGTTAGGATACTATAACAAGGATTTAATAGTAGGCTGACAACACTGATTTTTCTTTACTGTTTTCTATTTGTACTTTACCCAAGTAAAACTCTGAAACCCTCTAGAGAAATACCCAGACACTGTGCATCACCATCCTTGACATATAACAGTAATATCTACACTCAAATATAATGCAGATAGAGGCAGCACTTGAATAAGCATCCTCTGAGGAGTTCTTCTTAAAGCAATTATATATTATTGTAACCACTGATGTGAAGATGAATAGAGTGAGCTGTGCAGATTCTGTCTGTTTTCCCTGAAAATACAGGACTGGAGAATAGTGCCATTGAAGATGAGAAATCACTTTACTCTCTATAGCAGAGCCTGTAAAACAGTTAGCCTTTTCTAAAAACCAGGATGAAGTAATCTTAATTTCATTAGGCACTTTCTCTGAAACAAAAGTTAATTAGAGCATCTTTTTCAACAGACACTTCAAACTAGTTTGTGGTTTGGAGGGGAGGTGTTGTTTGTTCATTTGTTTAATCTTTTGCATTTGCTCATGAATTCAGAATCAAAAAGGAGTAAAAAAAAATTAAGATTGCTGTGCTGGTTTGATTAAAAATGAGTTAATTTTCTTCATGCAGTTAGAAACCTTTCTTTTTCATAGCTAGCACAGTCATTATTTGGACTTAGTTTGAGAACAAGAGATAACACCCTGAGTTAATGTTTTTAATTGCTCTAATCTGAAAGCCAAGGACAGTCTGAGCTCTGCCCACAGGTGTGAGGCATCAAAGGAAGCGGGCCATGGATGGAGCAGAGCTTGACTGATATCCAGACTGATCAATAAGAGTATTCCATGCCATTAGCATCATGCTTCATAATTAATCAGAGTTGGGATCTTCCATGCTCTCTTACATTCTCTTCACTTTCTTTGCTCTTTTTGTTGGGGGAGGGGGGAGTTCTGTTTGGGATCTTCAGGTAATCCTTTGCCATTCTGCCATTTTGCAGAGGCTTCTGGGCCTTTTCTGCCTTTTTTCCTTTTTTTTTCTCTCTCCAGGATCGGCTGTTGGGACCAGGTGCTGCTTCCTGGGACTGGCCGCTCAGTGTGGATGGAGTTTGTGAGGAGTTGCATTAAGTATCTTTTATTTTCTATTCTATTTTATATATATATTTACTAGTAGCGTATTAGTATTTTGTTATTTTATTAAACTGTGTGTATCTCAATTCAAGTTTCTCCCTTCCCTTTCGATTTTTCTCCCCTATTGGGTGGGGCAGGCTGGGGGGAAACAGTGCAGGGCAGAGGGGACGGAGTGAGCCGCTATCACGGTTGTATTGTTAGCTCAGGTTAAACCACAACAATGGCATAGTCTCCAGAGGAGCAGCAGGTTAAACACCTGCTATCTTCACTCTTCTGGAGTAAACTAGAACTTGATTGAAACTTTTTGTTTTGGTAACTCCAAGAGTTTAACTACAGGAGTCCATGACCTTTACATGAGAGAGGTAACTCAAATGATCCAATATTTTAAATACTATTTATTCTATTAATCAGTAAATGTTTTTGTATTTTGAATGATTACTGCAACTGCAAGCAACGTGGGAGAAATCCACTGTTAAAGTACTTCAATAACTTTGTAACCAGAAGTAGTAGAATACTGTTTTTTCCCAAATTACAGTTCAGTTCTCAAGGATCTCACACAGTACCTTATATCAATAGAGAGTCCTTCATACTGATAAAGTAAAGTTACAAGTCTCCCATGAGTTCAAAAGCATTTATTCCATGCTCAGTTTTAGTATCTTCATACCATCATATTATCTAACATATACAAGTAATGCGAAAGTGAAGTGTAGTTTCAGGCTTTCTAGAAGCCATCTTGTTCTGAATTAGAGTAACATATAAGGACGTGACTTTCAAAAAAGGCATTACTAGTGAAGTGGTAGGTTATAAGTCATGATTTTACTGTGAAAGGTATGCTTAATATAAATCAAAATAATAAGGAAAGAAAATTATGAGAAGAAGGGTAAAATGCAGACCTTGTTTTCCTAGTAATGTCACTGAGGCTGAGTGCAATAAAGATGTTTTGAGCTATTTGTTATGCTCAGAATTCTCTGTTGTATGCAAGTTTATCTGACTATTCAAGCAAACTCTGCTATTGAAAGCAAATGGTATCTCTTTTGTAGTGCGAAAACGCTGAAGTACCAAAATGCTGCTGAGGCAAGAGTACCGTCCTTAAGGAAAACATAATTACATTAAATGTGAATGTAGTAATTAAATAACGAGAAAAGCAATGAAGCTAAATCAAGTTAAAATTAACAGATGAAATTCTGCTTTTCCTGAGATATTTAGCTGAAACCAAGGATTTGAGCATTCTCTGTTAAGGACTGTTCTTTTCTATGTCTTCTGCCTGACATTAGTGGAAAAAAAAAACTTTCTTTAAAGAGATAAATTAAAAAATACCTAGAGGGAGTAAAAAAACTGTCTAGAATGGTAAAATCACAATGACTGCAACAATATCTCGTCTTCAGAAGCAAGATACAGTATTAATAACAGTGAGGAGGAAGAGACACAATGGTAGCAAGATTTTTGTCTTCCCGAATCCAAGTCCAGTCATGCAAATGGGGAGGGAAAAACCTGACAACAAAGAAAATAGGGTCTCTAGAATTATAAAAGAATATCTGTAGGAGACAAACTGTATCCAGCTTCATCCAAGCAAGTATGAATTCCATAAATTAAAATCTATTTGCTCTTGCCTTTGGAGACTCACTTGAAAGAGAATATGGACACAGCTAAAGGTTACATGATCAACTACATAAACTAAAGCAATTTGGAAAAAGAATTGACTTGTTGCTCTTCCCTCTCTTTCTCTATCTTTTCAATCTAATTAAAGATTTTTCACATATGTATCTTTTCTTTGTAAGTGTAGTTTGACTTTGACACTACAAGGATTTAATTATTTAATTTCAAAGGACTTCACATGCTGACTTTTATAATGTAAATGCTAGTCTTATCCATAAACTATTAATATATCTCAGCATTTTCATTCCACTGAACATTTAGGATTCACACTTCCTTACCTTTTGTTATACAAACAGCTGTTTTTGAAATTGACTGGAAACTGCTTTAGATCAATCAAATTATTGACATTTTCATTAACTATAGACTTCAAGGACCTAGTTTCTTAGCTGCTTAATGTTACAGAGATTTCAATGCAAATTTTAAAGATCTTTGTCTATATCTGTATATCTAATAAGTTATATTTCACAAAAATCTATTTCTAGAGTAGAGTTAGATATTTTACAAATGTTTTTAAAATAAGATGGAGTTAAAATTCTTACTAAAATTTGTAGAAAAAAAATTGATTTGCAAAATATGTTATAAATTAGAAAATATCTATCCTAACATTTATATAGGTTTTTATATTCCAAGCTTGAATTCTTCAGTGTTCTTAAAGCTTATATTAATTACTAAAACAAACTTCATTGTAAATTAATTTTATGTGGAAAGCAGTAATAAACACAAAAGTATTTCTTATAAGTAAGCATAAACTGAAGTTGAAAAAGTACATTCTATATTGCTTTACTTTCATTTTCAGAGGTTTTGCTGTATGCGTGTACTTATCAATTTCCAAAATTCTGTAAATCAGGGGGTATATCAGTAATTACTATGAAGTAAGTAATTCTACTTGTTCATGAGGTTGCTATAACTTTTCATACAATAGCATACTCTTGAAAAAAAGACATTTATATTCCCTGAGACTGTACAGAATAGTTTGCAGAAAATAGTAACTATAATATTTAGAAAGAAATATATATACACAACAGACTGTAAATATTAGTTAAACTATCTTCAGACTACAGTTTTATTTCACTGTGAAATTATGTCTCTTGAAAGGTGAAATACGTCTTGGATTTAAGAGTAGATAAAATATTTTTAAGATTAAACATTTTCCTGAGTACTGTTGTCATTTTTAGAAAGACTGAAGAATTGTAGTTAATGAAGGTTTAATCAAATGACACTTTGTATTTTTACTATATAATGAAACAAATGTATAGGAAACATATTCAAAATAGGATGAAGTATCTTTTGAAGGTTTTAAAGGATAGGTATTTGAATCACAGAACCACAGAATACCATGAGCTGGAAGGGACTCATGAGTCATATTCCCATAACTCCCATCTCCACACAGGGCAACCTAAGAGTTAAACCATATGTGTAAGAGCGTTGTTCAAACACTTCTTGAACACTGACAGACTTGAGGCCATAATCACTTCCCTGGGGAGCTTGTTCTAGCGCTTGATCATCCCCTCAGTAAAAAACTTTTTTAATACTCACTATGAACTTCCTCAATGAAGCTTTAAGCCATTCCTTTATGTCCTAACACGAGACACCAGAGAGAAGAGATCATCACCTCCATCTGTGCTCCCTACCATGGGGAAGCTGTAGACAGGAATGAGATCACACCTCAGTCTCCTCTAAGCTGAACAAACCCAGTATTGTCACTCACTCCTCATAAGTCATGCCCTCTACTTCTTTCACTGTCTTTGTTGCCCACCTTTAAACACATTTTCTTTTTATACTGTGCTTGTATTATGGAGCCCAAAAACTGCACAGAGTACTCCAGTTGACATGGCACCAATGCTAAGGAATAGTGGGACAATCACTTCTTTCAACGAATTAATCTATACTGTGCTTAATGCACCCCAGGAGACAGTTGGCCCTTTTTGCTCTGAGGGCATGCTGTTGGCTCATATTGAGCTTAGCAACAACCAAAACCCCAGGGTCCCTTTCTGTAGGGCTGCACTCCAGCCTCTTGTCTCCCAGCGTATAAATACATCCAGGCACCCAGGATTACACAGTCTCAGATGCAGAATCCAGCATTTGTCTTTGTTTCATGTGATTAAACTGTGAGGAAAAGCTAACACTATAATCAAGGAGAAATATGTCAGAAAAGTGTTTTCAGCTACAGGTCACACAGAACTACTGTTAAGGAGCAATTAAAAGCAAATTATTTGAGTTATTTTAAGTGCATATTAAAGGAAAAATATATTAGCCAGCTCATTTCTCCACTGAAATCCAAACTGAGAGGACTGCACTATTTTGTCAGCCAGACAGCTTCCTCTCCCAAAGGAAAAATTAGTAGCAGGTAAAAAGTAGATAATAACACAGGTTAGATGTCTGGTTACTATGGGAAGCCTTCAGAGAAGTTTAGAGGCTTTCCTCACTTAATGCAATGAGCATTGTGTTGCGTCCCAAGCACTCATTGTTCCTGTGGATCAGTTGGGAACTTGGGGTGTGTGCTGGCTGCGCTTCACCATCTTACTCCCTGGAAGCAAAGTAACTAATCTGAAAAGATGTTTTATACTACTCTCAAGTGATCTTTTTAAAGAAGCTAGTTAATGAACTATGCCATGAAAAATAATCTGAAAATTGCTGTCAGTTCAAAAAAAAACCACAAAAAACCAAACAAACGAAAATAAACCCACACCACCAACAAACAGCACACACCAAAAAAATCAAAAACTAGCAGAAGACCTAAAACACAACACTCAAAAAAATAAAAAAAAAAAAAAGAGCTGAGTATCCTTGTAAGGAAATGGCTACCAATTTAGACAGCACCTGTGTCTATAAACATCTGTAAATGTGGCAGGGGTTATTGTTCAGCAGTATTTGTTCAGCCTCTACAGGCAATAGAGGCTTAAGCTCAAATGAGTCTTTAAACTACAGTATAAATATTGCAAAAATGATAATAGAAGAAAGAATTACATTTTCACTGGAGTGAAAATGGGGTTTAGGTTAACATCTCGCTAGAAAATTCAAGTCAGTGAAGAAAACATAATAGGATAATGTTTCAGCTGCTGGAAGCTGAAATGGTTCTTGGTACCACTGTTCTAGACACTTGGTTACAGATGATTTTGTATTCCTCCTTCTGTTCAAATTTTACTATGCTACAAAAGAAAAAAAAAAATCAATCTGAAGCGTTATCGTATTGGAGAAAAGAAGCATGAGGTTGTCAGTCTATTAATGTCTGGTCTGTTCACTCACAGGGCTGAGAACCAGACTCTGGCAGAATATGTCCATATTAGGATGAAGCGTTTTATCAGGGTTATAGCTGTGCAATGAAACCATCCCTTGTCTCTCTTACCACACTGTGGTTCATGCCCTGGGGACATCTCTGGCACATGAACTGTGTTCCTTTTGCCTCATTCTACAGATCTGCTCCTATTCTGCTGCCTTGCTTGCTAATGAAGAGATATCCAAATGCAACTCAAAAGTCAGATTAAATATTTATTTGGAGAATAGGTTTAATTCCAGCCTGTTAGGGAGGAAATTCCCTTAGAGATGGAAGGTGTGTGTTTGAACTCCTCAGGATGAGGCAGTGCTTAATTTGAATTCTTTTACAGCCTCATGCACTCTTACACCTTCCTTATAAAAGGACAGCAGCACTTCTTCAAAGGAAATCAGTGGCGGATACTCTGTTTCACTGCAATTTAATTCAGTCTGTTTGTCCTGGTGCCATACTCCTCCCCCACGACAGACACAGCAGAACCAAAGCTCTGGCACACTAGACCACATCAAAGGGCCACATAGCCCAACATCCTGACCCCAACAGGAGCCCATAGGTAATGCCCTGGGAAGGGTATAATTATAGGAAAGAAGAGTGCTGATTCTTCACTCACTTGAAGCTGTTTCATACCTTTGATCATTCTTACTGCCCTTCCCTGAACACTTTGAAAGCATAATACTGTTGAGGAGAAAAAAACAAGAATAAAACAGAATATAACAGATGTTAGTACACCATAATTTTAAATGAAGACAGGGATATTTCTATAATGTTTCTCTTCCTAATAAATTCTAATACCCTGTCTGCTTCCAGCTGCTACTGGGCATGGAGTTCATATAATTTTTTCACACCCAGTTTATTACAACTTCAAGATCTTATTCCTGAATCCCTGGTAAAGATACGTATCTTCATAGGTAAAGTTACATTTTGGGATGGGAATTCTCTGTACATCATTTCACATTCATCTACGTTGACTTTCTCCTGCCATTTTGTCCCCAGCTGACCCAGACACCTCTTTCACAGTTTCTCATGTTTTTTTCTTAGTTTGAACACTTTACATTGTTAGGACACTTTTTCGCCTTACTTCTCTTATCATTTCCCAAATCACAACTGAATATGCCGAAAAGCAGAGATTCAGTGCAAATCCCTGTTGGAAAAAAATGAACCTCTATTCCTATGCTTATTTTACAGATTTTTATGCTATTATTTATCCTTCTAAGTACCTTCTCTTTCATTCCAAGAAGCTTCAGTTCTTAGCTGTTAGTGGCACCCTGTGAGACAACATTTAATTGCTTTATCTTATTTCTTAAGGTTAATCCAGTCTTAAGCTTTATGCACAGAAGCAGAATTTTTGGCATCTAAAATACTTTCAGGGCTGGCTACAGACATAATTGAAGTAAGGAACTGTGTTTGTCAACAGACTCATTCTTATTAATGGCAAAAAATTTGAAGCAAAATGGGTGGCTGCTGCTGTTACAGGCTGCTGAGGGAGTAAGAGCTGCAGAGCAGAAGTTGTATTGAGGTAGAAGCAAGTAGAGTTGTCTCCCAGTGGCAGTCACCTGTATGTCAGGAATACAAAGAAAGCCTGAATATCCTCTGAGCTTTCTACTGATTCACAGTCTCCTCTTAGAGAACACACCAGCAGTTGGACGAGATGATCTTTGTAGGTCCCTTCCAACTGAAATATTCTATTCTATTCTATTCTATTCTATTCTATTCTATTCTATTCTATTCTATTCTATTCTATTCTATTCTATTCTATTCTATTCTAAATTTGTCACACTATAGATTTTTTTGCCAATGTGGCAAAACACGGAAGCCTAATTCTTAGGTAGAAAAACTTAATTTTACTCACACTATCCATGACTTTCAAGCAACTCCTGGATCTGTAGTGGAAAAAAAAAACAAAAACAAAAAAAAACCACACGATTTATTCTGGGTTCACTTTAGGCATTTGTATAAACTTGTCTGTCTAGATATGTCAACCTTCTCCAAAAGACTAACAGCATCTCTTGGTTTATCTAGACAGCTCAGTATTATCACAAGAAACTCCATTTCCTACCCATGCTTCTGAAATTTCATTTCCTTTGACCAGAAATCCTTTTATGTAAGACTACACATCTGAAAGCAAAAGGGTCAAGAAAAGCCAGAATCCTTGGGGAATACGGTCTGTGTCAAATATCAGATAACTCTTTGGATCTTAACATGGTTTTAAACCAAAAATGATTTTTCAGTCCTCCTTGTAGACAGGGTTTGTTTTATTTCTGAGAGATACAGAGTTTATTTTGACACATAGTCTTCTAGAACATCCAGATTCATCAGTAGTACAGTCCATTAGTATCTAAATTGCCTGTCAGTCTGTGTCATTATCATCAGCAGCATCTGCTACCGAACTGCATAGAGAGCATTGCAGGTATTTAATACTGAATATATTTTACAGGTGTTCTGTTATCAATTGATATGCTCCTAGCAACATCAAGATGCTTCAGGAATAAAAATATCTGGTACTTAATGAGAATTCTGTCTATAGTGAGTGAAAAGACTATGAAATGGGTCAAATTCACTCCTTTGCAACATTGGTTGAGAAAACTGTTTTCCTAGCAAATACACAAAATCAAGGTAACATAAGTTAGAGCTGCTAATAAGAATAATGCTTCATTGCACATTGTCTCATCATAACTCTAGCACTAAGAATGCCAGGGGAAAATATGTACTCTTCAAAAGTATTAGCCTTTGTGTAATACTCCTTTATAACAGACAATATGCAAGACCATTAACTCAGCTGTATAATTGGATGAAATTTGCAGGCTGAACAACTCCAAAATAAAAAGAGAAAATGTATAAATTGTCTGTCTGAAGCTTTGAGACAGGCAGTATCTCCAGCTTCAACAGAATCCCATGTGCTTTTGGCCCCCCTTTTAAAGTTAGTTTACTTTACGCTTACCTTGACCTGGTCAAAAATAATAAGCATCTCAAGTGATACAGTTACAATAAAATGTGGTTTTGCCAGCAGTACAATAAGAAAACTGCTTCTTTTTAGCACTGCAGTTCCCGACTATAGGAATGACATATGAAATAAGTGGAACATTAATCATGTCACATATACTGGAGAGCGCAAATCTACAAAATTAATCCATAAGACCTCCACTTTACATGAATCTGTTTTAAAAGCTGCAATTATGATGATACACAAAGGTAAGAAGAATATTCTTTCTTTATTTAAATTTTCTTTTGTGTGTAAAAGAATGGTCATTTGTTTGCTGACAAAATGAAAGACTGATATGTATTCATGTTAATGACTGTGGTAATGTCAAGATATGAGGTCAGTAGAGGTGATAGAATGTCATGGAATTACTGAGTAATTTTTTAATTAAGATATGGATGCAAAGGCATGTAGTTAAATATAAGTGTATTGAATATTCATTCTAAAAATTCCTGTTGTGTCCAGAGTATGTCACAGAAAAATTTACAGACTAGTGAAGCACCTGATAGTATATTTGTAACAGAGTGAAGGTAAGGAGGAGGGCAGAGATAGACAGAAATATTTTTAAGGTACCTGGTTTTTGCATCTTCCCCTTTTTCTAATAGGACTTCATCTTCAGTTTTTCTTTCCTTCACATCCATTTCCTTGTACAAGTTTTAGCTATGCCAGCCCAGAAGATAAACAGTAACTAGCTTTCTTGCAACAGGAATGTTGCTTATAATTTACAAAGTATTGACAGAGAAAGATACAGAGAGAAAGAGAAGAGGAAGAGAAGAGAGGGAGAGATGAGAAATACAGAAAACTGAATGGTAGCCTGCAATAAAACAAACATTCTTCTTAAGCCAATGGAAATAACACGGCCATGAAATAGTGACTGTTCTTGTAGTCCATTTGTTCACATTTTGAGATAAGACATAGTACACATTAGCAAACTTATTTAAAGTATTAATTGTAAATTGGGGTTTGAGGCAGAGGAAAGGATGGAGGTGGGAGACAGGCTCAGGACCAACTGGTGGTAGTGACAGCTGAGATGGGGATTGGGAACTACCCAAACCACATCAGTGCAACCAACTCCAAAATGAAACTACTGTCAACTTCACTTCATTTCCACCACTGTCAGCACTGTGCTCTCTCCATTATACAGTAGACTGCTATTCTCTTTCACTCTTCTGGTTGCTATTGGAGTTTATACCTCAGGGAATAATGCCATGTTATTTTTCACTTTGTGGGTAATCACCTGTCTCTTTAAATCAATGTCAGGTGTCAGCTCACACCAAAAACCTCATACTGACTTGGTGGAGAGTAAGACTCATATCCCAGTGCTTAATCAGTTTTTTAGCAGCTGCTTTATAAGAGCAGCCTCACAGATGACTCTTATTTTCACCTGTTTCTCTCTCACTGACACCATTGTTTTTTGTGTGGAAACATGCTTCTCTGGCTTAATTTGCTTTAATAGTACACAGTGCACTGAGGCTTTTACAGTTTTTACTGACTCTGGAAGCAATTACTTCCAATGACAGCAGTGCCATATTTCTGTGGTTTTTTTTCTTTCCCTTTACAATGTATGGATAATTCAGGTTGGGAAAATCCAAGATCTTGTTGTTGAATATGTCTTCTCAGAAAAAAAAATACAATAAGGACAGATAAAAGTCATGTCATTCCATTTAAAAAGTACTTACAGCACTATTATTCCTTCTTAGAAGAAGGGAAGACCAGGAAGTTGAAATCTGACCATTGAGGAAATACAAAATTAAACTCTGCAGATGCAGCTAGGTAATTAGCAGGCAGACAGCAACCAGGTTCTGCTGGTTGGACAGTGTTGGTTTTCACGCTCTGGCCCTGCTTGAGGCAACTGAGCAAGTCCCAGGAACTGACCACAGCAAAAGTTCAGCCAAGAAAACATGTATTCATGCCAAGTAACTAATGAAGGGCAAAATGCTTATTTCCCCAGACAGACTGTGGAACCTCCTGTGAATCTGTGTTGCACGTCCTCCTTCCATCTGATGCCACAGATTGACAGTGATTTTACATATTAAGACCCCTCTAGTCAACACCCAGGTAGGCAGTAAAGGTGAAAGAGTATGATTTCTGCCCTTATTTCTTTAGAAATCCCAGTGGTTCCCCTGGACAAAGAAAAAGAAGGAGAAAGAAGAAGGAGTAAGCAGCAAAAAAAATTATTAAGAGCAGGTTCAGTAATCACTGTATCCCTTTTGAATGGCTCATGATGAGGTGTAGCTGTCTCATTTTCAGCTAAGGACTATTTGAGGTGTCTAAGATGAAAGGACTGAGAATGAAGGTAATTTAACAACAAAAAAAATAGCATCATTTTAGCAGATACGAGAGAGGAACTGCTGGAAGAGTTGAGAAAGGAGGGAATGGAAGGGTCATAGGTGGTATAGATCAAGGGGAAGAAATCTGCAAGTAGAAAAGAGAATTGAGGATAAAAACTATGGAAAGTAAGAAGTGCCAGTAGAAATAAGCTAAGTGGTGAAAAATGAGAAAGGAGTAGTAAAATTGGAGGATTATGGCACAACATGCCTTTTTTGGAGAAGGAAACACCTGCTACAGTAATCAGAGCAGTCAGTGGCCACAGACACCCTATTCTGTCAGAGGTGCTGGGCTGAGTTCATGGGGTCTGTAGTGACACAAAAGAGGCTAGTAAGGGTCAAGGTGCAGTACCTCTAGAAAGCACACTAGATCCTGCTTCATTGCATAGGGACAGATGAAAATGAGTGCACAAATTAACTATGCTGGTTTTATTTTTATGGGGAGATTATTGCATCTTTTGTGGCCCGCCTTCTTTGATTCCTGCCTTCTTTTCTTTTTTTTTTTCTTTTTTTTTTGGTAGGAGGTTGGCCTCCTAGGCAAAACAGTACCAGCTCAAGGAATTTTACTTACTTTATTTTACTGACAGTTAAAGTTTTGATAACTGATTTGGGTATTGAGAAAAAAACAAAACAAAAAAAACCAAAAACAAATAAACACCAAAACCAAACAAACAATAACCACAGAAAACCAACAAAAATACCAAACAAACAATAAAACTAGAAAACCACCATAAACAATTAAACAGACACTTAGGGAACAACCCTCTGTGCACCTTCACCAGGCTAACTATGGTCCAACATCTCTCTCTCTCCCCTCCTCTCACTGCTTATACTACTTGTTACCCTCAGCCTCTCTCAATCCCTTTGGTGAGGCAAGGGCCAAAGCAGGAGCTTGGGGCTGTGGGTGGCATGGTTTATTTCTGCCACTCTTTGCTTCATTTTCCTTCACCACTCATGGCTTCTTCCTTGTTTCCCTCTTGCCCAGCCTAGGTTGCCTGTAGCTCAGGAGTGTCCTCTCCATAGTGTGGGATGCCCACAGCCATGGTCCAAAAATGGTCACTCCTCTGGCAGAGAGCACATCCTTCCCAGACTGTGTCTCCAGCCGTGTCTCTAGCCATGACCCCAGCAATGAGCCATCCATTTCTCCTCGCCTGTTTCCTCATAGTCCGCTCCTCACAGTGTCAGTGGCTCTTACTTAAATATAATATGCCAGGGTCAGGGATCCCCTGATGGGCTGCAGGGCTGTTTGTGTTGATATGGGAGCATGTTGGGGCCATTCATGTATGGCACACGTGAATCATACTGTCCTGCACAGGACACCTCTAGCTCCCTGCCCAGACCCTGTCAGGTGTCTCCAACACAGGACTGGCACTGAGCAGTGCACAGAACAAGGATATTTAGTCAAGGACAGACTTTTCCTAGCATTAAGAGTCATTCACATCACAGTATCACAGTATCACAGTATGTTTGGGATCGGAAGGGACCTCAAAAGATCATCTAGTCCAATCCCCCTGCTGGAGCAGGAACGCCTAGGTGAGGTCGCACAGGAATGTGTCCAGGCGGGCTTTGAATGTCTCCAGGGAAGGAGACTCCACAACCTCCCTGGGCAGCCTGTTCCAGTGCTCTGTTACCCTCACTGAGAAGAAGTTCTTTCTCAAATTTAAGTGGAACCTCTTGTGTTCCAGCTTGATCCCATTGCCCCTTGTCCTGTCATTGTTTGCCACTGAGAAGAGCCTGACTCCATCCTCGTGGCACTCACCCTTTATATATTTATAAACATTAATAAGGTCACCCCTCAGTCTCCTCTTCTCCAAACTAAAGAGCCCCAGCTCCCTCAGCCTTTCTTCATAAGGGAATTGCTCCACTCCCTTAATCATCTTTGTTGCCCTACGCTGGACCCTCTCCAGCAGTTCCCTGTCCTTCTTGAACTGAGGGGCCCAGAACTGGACACAATATTCCAGATGGGGTCTCACCAGGGCGGAGTAGAGGGGAAGGAGGACCTCTCTCGATCTACTGACCACCCCCCTTGTAATACACCCAAGGATGCCATTGGCCTTCCTGGCCACAAGGGAACAGTGCTGGCTCATGGTCATCCTGTTGTCCACCAGGACCCCCAGGTCCCTTTCCCCTACACTACTCTCTAATAGGTCATTCCCCAACCTATACTGGAACTTGGGATTGTTCCTGCCCAGATGCAGGACTCTACACTTTCCCTTGTTAAATTCCATCAGGTTATCCCCCGCCCAACTCTCCAGCCTGTCCAGGTCCCGCTGGATGGCAGCACAGCCTTCTGGCGTGTCAGCCACTCCTCCCAGCTTAGTGCCATCAGCAAACTTGCTGATAGTACACTCAATTCCCTCGTCTTAATCATTAATGAATATATTGAATAATATTGGCCCCAGTACTGACCCCTGAGGCACTCCACTAGATACTGCCCTCCAACTGGACTCCGCACCATTGACCACCACTCTCTGGCTTCTCTCTTTAAGCCAGTTTGCAACCCACCTCACTACTCTATTGTCTAGACCACACCTCCTCAATTTAGCTGTGAGCATGTTGTGAGGGACTGTGTCAAAGGCTTTACTGAAGTCAAGGTAGACCACATCTACCGCTCTGCCATCATCCATCCACCTTGTTACATTCTCATAAAAGGCTATGAGGTTGGTCAAGCATGACTTACCCTTGGTAAAGCCATGCTGACTGCCCCTAATGACCCTCTTATCCCTGATGTGCCTTGAGATGGCACCAAGGATAAGCTGTTCCATTACTTTCCCAGGGACAGAGGTGAGGCTGACCGGTCTATAATTACCCGTGTCCTCCTTCTTGCCCTTTTTAAAGACTGGAGTGACATTTGCTTTCCTCCAATCCTCGGGCACCTCTCCCGTTTCCCAAGACTTGGCAAAAATGATGGATAGCGGTCTAGCAATGACTTCAGCCAGCTCCCTCAGCACCCACGGATGCATCCCATCTGGACCCATGGATTTATGGATGTCCAGACTATTTAATTGTTCCCTAACCCAGTCCTCATCGACTAAAGCAAACTCCTCCATTAACCTGGCTTCATCCGGGGTCTCAGGGGTACAGGGTTCCCCAGGACAGCCTCCAGCGGGTAGACAGAGACAAAGAAGGCATTCAGCAATTCTGCCTTCTCTGTGTCTTCTGCCACCAGGGCACCCACCTCATTCATCAGTGGGCCTACATTGCCTCTGATATTAGTTTTATCTGCTATGTATTTGAAAAAGTTCTTCTTGCTGTCCTTGACCCCTCTCGCCAGCTGTAATTCTAAGGAGGCCTTGGCTACCCTAGCTGCCCTCCTGCATCCTCTAACAGCAGCCTTATATTCCTCCCAAGTGGCCAGTCCCTGCTTCCATGACCTGTAAACTCGCCTCTTCTGCTTGAGCATACCCAACAGATCCCTATTCAACCACGCAGGCCTTCTGGCTCATATAACTCAGCTATCTCCAAACATGTTTATAAACAAGAGTCCGTATTCATGAGGAACAAAATCAAAGGAGAATAACTACATGAGCCCTTCCCTTGCCCCCACAAGCACTAGCCATTACAAAAAATAACTACTTTTCACAATCAAGTTTGAAATCAAGAAGTCTTATATATTCCTGTACACAGTCCGCTGTTAATTACAGGCCTAAAATTGTTATCAATGAAAGGACTCATTCATTTCAACATGAAATGAAGACTGAATTTCAGGTTTTGCTGCATAAACAGTAAATACGCATTGTTGCAGTCTCAACCTACCTCTGTCCTATGTTTAACCTGCCAATTAACTACAATAATCACGGTTGATTTCAGCACCTATCTTTTCTCTACAACTAGAATTAATCCTTGTAGTCTATGGTCCTTAGTGAATAACATTCCCAGTATGATAAAAAATATTTCCCTGTTTGCTTAACTGTATCTGTCTTGACACTGAAGGGGATTTCCTGTGCCATTTTTTTCAAAAATAACACTGTACTTTTGCCCATATAGGTCCACATTAGAGGTGTTGTTTTGGGGGATTAAGACACCATCATTAAACTCCACTAGGCACATACACCCTCAAAGATAGTTTAGATCTCTCACTTCAGCATTTATTTGTCAGAGTTTTAGGACCAGTTACTGAAGTAATGAGAAAGCAAACATTTATCTAAGACATACTTAAGAAACAAATGTCCGAACTACTGACTTTAATTTATACACTTACTAAATAACTGTAGAGGAGAAGCTATGCCCATGAGAGCATTTCCCCTGAGAAGAAATAGAGAGACAGTATTGATAGTATAGAGGGGCATTAAAGCCTTTAAAGGAGCAAAATATTCCCCTAGAAGGTGACACACTGCCTTCGAATCAGCCTCAACCACAGGGCCACAGGGCAGCTCACGCAAGTAGAGGTTCAGGTGATGTGCTGTCCAAATTTCACATGAAATGTTGCATTTCACTGAAGTACTTTAACTTTTGTCTCCTTACTTTCTGAATTATTTTCCATATGGGTTCACATATACCAAGAGTGGGGAGGGGTGAAAGGGAAGAGTGTGCTATGCAAAAGTCATTTCTGAAGGAAATATTTTTTTAAATTTAATCATTTATGCTGTACAGTATAGTTTGGTGTAGTGTACTTGCTTGTTTTCTTATCCAGGAAAGAGGCATTTGAAAAAGTAAAACGAAAGTAGGAAAACAAACAAACAACAAAACAAAACAAACAAACAAACAAACAAACAAACAAAAACACATAAAAACAAGAAATAAACTTACATCCTGCTGCCATAGGGTAGGTTTACCAGAAATAGATTTCTTCACAGAAAATGTTGATGAGCTTCCTGGGAAACAAACATCTGATCCAAGTAGGTAGGAATCATACATAAACCAGAGCAAAGGAGGTGAAGGAGAAGGAATATCAGAACTGAGTGTAACTTGAGAGCTGTGTCTTAACCTTTGGTTGCCTGAAGCAAGTTACCCGTTACTGAATTTACTTTGAGCTACATAAGAGAGAAACGTTATTGTACCAACATTTCAGCCTTAAAGGGACAAGGTGTGAGTCATAGAATCATGGAAGAGAATCATAGACTGGAAAAGACCTTTAAGATCATCAAGTGCAACTGTTAATGTAGCATTGCCAAGTCCACCTCTGAACCATGTCCCTAAACATTACATCCATGCATCTCTTAAACACTTCCAGGGATGGTGACACAACCACTTCCCTGGGCACCCTGTTCCAATGCTTGATAACCCTTTCCATGTAGACATTTTTCTCAAACCTCCCCTGATGCAACTTGAACCCATTTCCTCTTGTTCCATCGTTCATTATGTGGGAAAAGAGATCAACACCTACCTCACTGCAACTTCCTTTCGTGTAGTTGTAGAGAGTGACAAGGTCTCCCCTCAGACTCCTTTTCTACAGGCTAAACAGCCCCAGTTCCTTCAGCCACTCCTCATAAGACTTGTGCTTCAGACACTTCACCAGCTTTGTAGCTCTTCTTTGGGCAAATTCCAGCACCACAATATCTTGTAGTGAGGGGCCCAAAACTGAACACAGTATTCAAGGTGCAGCCTCAACAGTGCAGGGGGACGATCACTTCCCTAGTCCTGCTGGTCACACTATTTCTGATACAAGCCAGGATCCTGTTGCCCTTCTTCATCACCTGGGCACACTGCTGGCTCATGTTCAGCTGGCTATCAACCAACAACCCCGGATCCTTTTCTGCTGGGAAGCTTTCCAGCCACTCTTCATGGAGACTGTAACACTGTTCTGACCCAAGTGCAGGATCCGGCACTTGGCCCTGTGGAACCTCATACAATTGGCTTCGGCCCATCAATCCAGCCAGTCCAGATCCCTCTGTAGACCCTTCCTACCCTTGAGCACATCAACACTCCGCTCAGCTTGGTGTTGTCTGCACACTTATTGATGATGCACTCAACCTCCACATTCAGATAATGGATAAAGATACTGAGAGAACTGACCTCACTACTGAGCCCTGGGAAACACCGCTTGTGACTGGCCAACAACTGGATTTAAATCCATTTACGAAACTCTATGGACCTGGCCATCAAGCCATTCTTTTACCCAGCGAAGAGTATGACTGTCCAAGCCATAAGCAGCCACTTTCTCCAGGAGAATGCTGTGGGAATGTCAAAGGCTTTACTAAAGTCTAGGTAAACAACATTCACAGCCATTCCCTCATCCACTAAGTGGATTATCTTGCTAGAGAAGGAGATCAGGTTGGTCAAGCAGGACCTGCCTTTCAGAAACCCATGCCAACTGGGCCTGATTGCCTGGTTGTCCTGTATGTTCCACATGATAGCACTCAGGATGATCTGTGCCATGACCTTCCCTGGCACTGAGGTCAGAATGACAGGCCTGTAGTTCTGTGGATCCTCCTCCTGACCCTTCTTGGAGATGACTTCCAGTTTGCTCACAACATCACACAATGAAAGTAAAAGAACTGACTGAAGTACATTTGCCATCAAGAGCAGAGCCAGATATTCTCCAGATATAACCAACATAAAACATAACCTTGGTTATAAAACCATATTACTATTGTCTCTTGGTACATAGCTTCTAACATTAGTAGCCAGAGTTATTCCTTGATGTACTATTTTGAAAAAAAAAGGTACATTTAGCCACAGACAGAACACAGCGTTTAAAAAAAAAAAAAAAGCTTTAGAAGGTTCATGACGTCCTGCTGACAAACATCGCAAATCATCCTTACTTGCTAAACAACTGGGTTATTTGCTGAATGACCAGGTGATGGAATCAGTTATTATTTTTCTTTAAGGCCTGTCATGTCACTGTTGCCCTTTAATTGTCTTGACACAAATTGCAGATGTTTTAATTACAAATTTCTTAACAGTTGTCCTTCTTCTTGGTTACCCTACATTACAGATTCATTCTAGAAATGTATACTCCATCTCTTGAGAGATATGCAAGTTAATATTACCTTGCTTGAACATCTGCAGCCACCCAGAAGTGAAATTTCTCACAGCCCTCATTGATTTCCTCATTCTTACAGTTTGTTTCAGTTCTCCAATTCTCCATCAACAGTCACTTTGACTACCTTAAAAGGAGTTCAAGTTCTGCATATTCATATGTAACAACTTATTTATAATAATATGTCCCCTTCTGCATGAGTTAAAGCCTCTGCTTTCTACTTAGGATATGATTAACAAAGCTGAATATATATTCTCCAGTGTTGGTAAGCAGGACTAAAAGGAGACAAATCTGTAGGGTTTCTCTTGCATAGAAATTGTTGTTTGTTTGTGGCTTGTTGTTGTTTGTTTGTTTTGTGGGTAGATACATTCTGTGCCAGCTGTTTATTACCCCAAAACTGATGAACAACAAAACTGAAAACAGATACAAAACATCACATGCACACACACACACACTCATAATCACACCCAGTTTTAATAACAGCTTCATCCTGTCTCCACCCATTGCCCCCAGCTTTTTTTTAATGCATAACATTGACTGCCCATCTGTCATTCTGAGGAAGAAATAATAGAGTTTCTTTCTATTTGTCTTGCAAAATTAAAGTGGAAAGGGTTTCAGAGTCTGCAATGTTATTTTTCAGAGCGTCTTTGTAAGCATTTTCAGAGACAACAACAACAATCCAGGCTCTGATTCTTCATCCTTATGACAGTAGGGAAATTCATAACTCTCTTCTCAGGCTTCCTGAGCACCTGCATGCCTGGCTTTCACAAAGTGTGGCATATTTTTGAAATTTCAACAGTCAAAAAAACCCCAACACTACACAAAGGTCTTCTAGGTCTGCCCACTGAGATGCCTTCAGTCCATTGTGCTCAATTCTGTCAAAGTTTAAAGTTATTATATTACTTCCAAAGGGTATTGGAGAACATTTTAAACACTTGGGGTTTTTTTCAGCTAGGATTTTTTTACACAAGCACAATTCATGGTAGGAAGACTTGGCACATTCACACTTGTGATAAACCCTGAAATGTAGATTTTCAAGCAACTAATGCCTCTAAGATTACCAACTTGAGAATCAGGAAATATATTTTTAAATTTCTAAGTTAAAAACAGTTCCCTAAAGTTGTTTAAAGATAGGTGGTCAACTATTTGGAGCTGCAGATGGACTTGTAAAAATGTAAGCTCCAAAATTTTGTATGGTATTACACATGATGTTAGAATTCAGCACTATTTTTTTGCTCTAATCTAACTTTATGGTAGAATACTATCTGTTATTATGGTATGAATATCCTCTAAGTCCATATATTGACAGAAAGAATGGAGTTCTGAGAAGAAGTCACGGAACATAGACTTTTCCCCCTTTTTCAAAGTAAAATGACTGTGCCGAGCATACTGTTTCATGTTTAGCTTTTAAAAATACTCTAAGAGTGAAACTATTTAGGTATTTTTATATGGCTTATTTTTCTAAGGCCTTTATATTCAGCCAGGCAGGATATTTTAATTGTTTCTCAAACTATTTTCTTCTTATTTGTACTATAAATCACATAAATAGAATAACAAATTTTCTTTAATTTTGTTCTCTGCATGCCTGCTTAAAGTTATGCTGTGTTTTATCTTAACACAGTTTTTTAAAGAACAGCAGTTTACATATATCTTCTGTAGAGACTTCCTATAAAGAGACATAAACTACACAAACCTCCTTCTCAAGGGTACTAAAAATGATGTATGCAAAATACTTTCATTATCTGATGGTATTTTACTTTTTCAAAGGTTTGTACCTAACTACTTTGCATGTGGTGGTTTCTGCTGAAGCTTGATTTCTGAAAAAAAAAAAAAAAAAGCAGAGTCAAACCAAGCACACAGATAATACATTCTCAATATTCAGTAACTGTCAACATTTTGCCTCATTGCAAAGACCATGCAGATGCCAAAACAATGGAACATAGTCTACTAGAGGCAGCATCTGGCACTTTGGCAAACTCAGCTGGCAGATGGTCTTTCATTTGTTTCTCCTACTATTCCTTTTACTGCCATATTCTCGGGTTTTTTTCTTGATACAACTTCATTCTAGAAAAGCAGTCACTGTTCATGTAACTGTTCTGTTCTATACAAATAATTCATTACTTTTAAATAAATACTATAACTAAAAGAAGAATAAAATAAAATTTAAAAATTGCTTTGTTTCTGCAACTGTGTTGCAGTTACAGTGAACTCCTCCATGTAGTATGCATTTACTTATGTGTAGACATTGAATTCTGAATTTAGACAACCTGTTGATTTTTTTTGAGCAGAAGTGATATGTGTGTCTTCTTCCACATAGTTCACACTCCACCTCACAATAAGTTTATATCTGGGAAGCACAAGGCAAGTTCTAAAATGGGGAAAACTTATAAATGTCTAAGTTTTCAAACACTCATAATAATTTTAAAAATAAAATCTTTATTTTTAATAATGTGCTTATCTATAATTACCAATAAAGACACTAAACCAATGAGTTTGCTTTTCTCAAGCATTTTAGAATGAAAATACTACATACCTGATACTTCTGTTATTGAAGTTCCTGAGCAAACAGCTCAGACCTTGCCACTCACTATGAACAGGAAAATAGTGGGTACAGATTTCAAATCCAAAGCTTCATAATCAAGTTCTACCTCTTCAAAGGAAGGAGTGGCTAAGACTGATTCTAGCAATGGGACAAGTCTGTGCTACCTCAATATTCAATCTAAATATTAATAGCTGAAAACTGAGCTATGTAGTCATATTTAATATAACCAAAACCTAACAGTGTTTTGCATCTGTAAAGTGGTGGGGCTTCTGCTGATGTGCATATTGATTCATCAAAATTCATTGCATGATGCCTCAATATGCACCCTTACTACTTAAATAGTATTGTTAAGCTCTCTACCATTTATGTCATTATATGTGTGTGTCTCTACTGCCACCTACTTGTGCTACCACTTTGAAAGTTTTCTTTCCACCTTTGAAAAGCTGTAAAGAGAATATAATGAATTACAGATCAGGTGAAAGGAGCCAGCAACTCTTATCCTTTCCTAAAAACAGAAAGCTTGAAAGAATGTGGTGAATTATACTAACAAGGACAACACTGAGAAGCAAAGATATGATAAGATAAAGTAACATTCAGGAAAGAGTTTGGCATACAAGTAGGGAAAACAAGTGAGAAAACCCTACAGACTTGAGAGGAGTTATCACCATAACAATTATATGACTTGGATTCATTGCTAGATTTGTGAAACAGGTGCTGATTTACTTTGACTCATGAAGTCATTGGCATGAGCCTAGGCACTTGAGAATCACAGTCCGAACTACATGATCAGATATACAAATGCAATATGGTCATCTGCTGAGGCCAGTGCCAGCTTGTTCAGTTTGTTCAATATATTTGCAGCATAGATTTTAATTGCCTTCAGAATTTTAGTTTTTTTTTTTTTTTTGTACATAGATGAGTTCTGGCTCCCGAAAAGTTGAATATCTTTGAGAGTTTTGCTATCACTGTACAAAGATGATGACTACTATACTGAGGCTTCTGCTAATATCTTTCTTGTAAATAGCCAACAGAAAATGTGTAATTTCAAAACACAACAAGAACACCAACTGCAGTAAATAAAAAGTTTCTTTCTGAACAAAGCTTTTCTTTGGTATTTTCACATTTCAGTGGGAAATGAATTCAGTGACTGTACCAAGGAAGACAGAAAACATAACAGAGAAAACACAATAGGTCCTGAGAACATTGCAACTGGCTGCAGACATTTCTATGCATCTATAAGACCCTCAAGTCTTTATGTCATTAGATAGGTGTTACATTTAAAATAGTATTTCTATACTACTCAACATACTATTATGATGTTTGTTGTAATCTGCTTCCCAATGCACTTGTTCTGGTGTGAAAGGCTGGACTCCTAGCAAATGCTGTTTGGAAGATTTTTACATAATACCATATTTTTACACACAGTGTTTGTATGCGCAAGCTAAAGTTACTGTCCAAATTTTGTCTGAGAAGACCCTGATGAGGAAGGGGAAGAAAGTCTCTCAGTCTCACACCTGGAATGTGTTGACAGTGAATGACAGTGACACAGTCAGAGCTGTGAACTTTTATTAGCACAAATAAACGACAAGGGGAAAAAAGCCTACATTAGCCAGGAGAGCACCACTGCTTGGCAAGGACCACCAGCCAGGCACTGGAAGAGATCACCTCCAAGTACAAACCAGCCAAGACAGACCTGAAACGGAGCCCTCTTGCTCACAGGAGAAAACAACAGTCAGAAAGAGGGTGGCTGGTCTCTGGTTGGAGCTGAGTAGCTGCTATTTTTCCCATTATTCTCATGGGCTATAGGTCAACCTGGATGAAGATAAATAAGTACTGCCTTTCCAAAGCTGACCCATCTTCATGGAAAGGATTTGATGAGTGGGAAAACAGCACAAGTGCACAATAGCAATCACCTCATCTTGGTGTAGACAGGCTTAGGCTGGGCTCCAGGACAACTCTCTGGGACATTTACTTCACAAAAACAAATAGGGCATGGGAATGCTCCTGAGGCCTAAATACCATTTGCCCCTCCTAGAAGTACTGTAGGTTTCCAACCTGACAAACAGGAATCTGGAGAAGAAAGGTCACTTTGCTGAGTGGTAGTGTCAGCAAGCAGCACAGATAGGTGGCTCTGCAAGGGAAGGTGAAAAGGGAGCCAAGTGTGACTGCAGGTCTGCAGGACAGGGGCCTCAGTCACAGAGGCACCAGATGAGGCTTCCTCATCAGAGCTCCTTCTCCCAAATTGGGTGTTTTCACGGCAATCTGATGCTCCACGGTTACAGCTGCAGCATCTCTGAGCAGAGCTTGTACACGGGCTGCAAACCCCCTAAGGGGTGGGGAAGAGCTTGCAGAGCTGGGAATTTCAAAGCAAAAAAAGGACATTACAGAGTAATTAGAGCTTGTCACTTCTTCAGAACCCTGACACTTTAGGTAGTATCTTATATATTTACAAGAAAGTGTGGAGGTGGAAGTCATGAGGTGTGCACAGCACAGACAAGTTGGGATGAAATGATTGCTGTGAGACCTTTAGTGATACAAGCATGTCTCTGTATAGCCAGGTACCAGGTAACACCCTCTCTAGGGTGGACGCTGTTAGGATATTTAGGATGTTGCAGTGTGGACACAGGAGCATTTTCTGGAACGAGCTACTACTGACAGAACCATTTAGGAAACACAGAGTAGCATAGTAGATAAATTGGAGCAGCTAGTTACACAGAGGAGTAATGTAAACTAGTTATCTTATTCTTTTCTTCCTGAGGGGAAAAAAAAAGAAAAAAAGAAAAAAAGAAAAAAAGAAAAAAAACCACACGTAACTATGCTCCCCTTTTGTTTAAATGCCCTAATTTTAAATTTGAAACACAGCATAAGTATATTTGGATTATATGTATTCCTCAAGGGTATTTCTGTAGTTTTTCAGCAATCTGGTGTTCAAAAGCTCTTATTAAAATAAAAGAAAAGCAAGTTTACCTTCTGCAGTCCTGGATGTCCAAGTCTCGTCAACTGCAAGAGTCAGACACCATCTTTGTAGCTCCCCATTTGCAGGGTACTCCACGCGGCAATTCCAACCTCCAAGAGCAACACCCAAGATTTACTGAGGTAAAGCTTCATCTCCTTTCTCACTCCTTTATGTCATGGGGACACACTGGTATCAAGAGAGACACTACAGACTCAACCATATGTTATAATTGAATGTTATTGCCCACCTCTCAGGAAGAAGCTCAAGTAAACTAAAAATGACAGTATCCTACAAGTCATATGCAGTGGGATGTGTATATATATATTTACATATATATATATAGATAAATTAATAGATTAAGTGTTATGTGAACAGAAGATAAGATTTTCAGATCAGCTTAAGAAGTGTTTGACTTTCAGTTATTCTCTTAGCCGTGACTTAACTTCCCCACCCAACTTAAGCTGAATACTGAAGTACACAGAAAAGACAAACTGGCAAATGATTAAATATTCCAAATTCAGAATTCTGTATCAAACATAACAGTAGTTTAAACAATAGTATTATTTTGTACAAAACAAAAACTCTTACCTACCATACTACATTATATAGTCAACAGAGTCAGAAATTCTAACTTGCAGGATCTATGAAGTCTTCTGTGAACACAGTATCATAAAACCACCATGTGTCACATACGCTGAATCAATTATTTCCATTTGATTCATAGCTATAGTGTTCCACCAAAACATCCCACTCACATCAAATGTGCAGAAATCCCAACAGAGTGAACACTGGTGTTATCATTCTTTGCAAAACTTAACTAACATCGAATAAACAACCAAACAGATGTTCATGTTTATTCAGCAATATTTCACTAGTCTGAAACTGCGTGGGGCTAGAAATCAGCTGATTAAGGCTGCTCTGAGTGCCTCCAGCAAGAGGAGGAAACTTAACAGATGGAGAATAACCCATCTGACCTCCTCATTAAAACAGACGCATGGGTGATACTTCAAGTGTATCAAAGAATGCAAACACCAAATTCAGACTCTCTCTAGCTGGTGAATGAACCCCTTGTAGAAGCTGCTAGCTGGCACAGCTGCTCACAGCAATCGAAACCTGAACTGTCCCGAACAACACTGCAAATCTGCTGTCAGAATTGGGGTACCAGAGCAGATTCCCTGAGTACCTTCTGTGGGATTTTTTTTGTCTTAATTAAATGTTTTCAGAATACAAACACAGAACTTCCAGTATTACTCAGAATCATTTTTATTTTCCCTATCTGCAACAATTTGTTTGTACATTTGTCCTACATTTGGCCAATTATGCATTTTTTGGCCAAGAATGGCATGGTAGCTGTGGCTCAAAAGATGAAAAAAAAATCTACTACTAACCCCACAGGATAGGAAACATATGGTCATTATAAAGGAAAAGGTGATATCATATCATATCATATCATATCATATCATATCATATCATATCATCTGACCCAAGTTAGGTGTCTAATGTAAGCCAATATGCAACACAAAGTTCCTGCCTCATGTCAAGAGGAGCATGTCTTCTCACCCTGTTCAACAGTTAGACATAGGAAGATGGTACAGACGGTTGGCAAACATCTGTCCTGATGCCTTACCTACTCCTTTTCCCAGCTCAAGCACTCTTTTCCTTTCTGTGCACACATCAAGACTTGTCAGCATGACACGAGAAAGTGTACATTAGAAAAGAGCTGCAGAAGCAAGTTTGATCTGTTCTATCCTCAGAGAAAAAGGAGATTTTAAGGAGCAAAATTATAGAAGGGAGTGCTGTAAGTTTCCATAGTTAAAAGCTATATATTTCTATGCTGACATTTGGAGGCATCTGTCAGTTACAGAACTCAGTAAGACTTTTTGATCTCAACTAACAGATTCTGCTAATCTTATGTTAAAATCAGATTTATGCTTTTTCATTATTGGGTAAACTGAAAGATTAAGTTCTGTGGGCTTACTAGGTGGACTTGCTTTTCATTATTAGCATATATGCTTTAAATGAAATCAATTTATAGTACCACAAAATAGACACATACAGACTGCATGTGGCTCATACACTGCATGCTACATAAACCCCATTTCTCAAGCACTGCAAGAGAGAAGCCAATTCCAGAGGTTCCAGCTAGGTCCACAGTCTCTCAGGTGACCTTGTTAGCAGCCTCCCTGCTGACTCAGACCCTCACTCTGGGGTTCCCAGTCTCTCTCTGATAAATACCAGGTATCCTAACAAAACAGCAATTGTCCACAAGCAGGGAATGTGAAACATAGCTTGTTTTCATTTTATGCTTTGAACACATTGTTTGTTTCATTGTTTTCCTTCTCCTTCCCAGTCATTACCTGCTGTCATGTCATCCTGTCTGCTTTCTTCCCTGGTGCTTTATGTTTCATTGCTCTCCTATCACCCTCTCTCCATGCTCTGCGAAGCACGTCGGCTGCAACTAGGCTAAAGATGCTCTGCCTTCCTTTGTAGCTTAGTAACCATTATACCAAGCCCTGTTCAGTTTTGTTGGATGCATTAGGATTAATAACCATTTGTTGTCTCTACATCTTTTTACTTTGTAACTAATTTCATGGAGAAATAATGTTTTTACTGGAAGATAAAGACTACAGTAAATGACATAATGTTTTAGGTGTTTCAAATCCACTTTACCCAATCAACTGTAAAATGTATTTTTGTAAAGTTTCTCATGTGTGCAAAACATGTGCAAATGTGCTTCAAAATCTATACTGTTCTTAGGCTGAAATATATAGAAAATCAGGGATGAAGATGACAAAATATGGAGATAATTTTGAAAGTTTTGGACATAGATTTTGCCCATATACATGGAGAGGCAAAAGAATTAGATAATAGCTTGTTTACCACCTTTTTTCTTTCTGTCACACTTACATCTTCACTTTCTTTGGGCAGTACATCCAATTCAAAACAGGACATGCAGCAGGTTCAGTTTCTCTGCAGCTGTTGTTGATCTGTTTGATGACTCACCTACTAGTCTCCTCTCAGTGGTATTTACATTCCAAAATAGATTTAATATATGTCATGTCCATAAAATGGAAATATTTAGGGTGATGCTACACCCTGTACTTCCTGATGCCTGTAAATTGCCTGGGAAAGTAATGTTAACCTCAGCTGTGCAGGGAGGGAATTTTTGCATGGCTTTTTACGGGTTGTCAGGGAGTTCTCAGTGGCTTAGATATCTGATTTTGACACTTAATAGTCTCTTGATCTAATTGTGCAAGTTTAAATGGTTCAAAAATGTAAGCTTTATGCTTCTTGGGGGTTCATTTGTTTTTATCGTTGTTCGTGTTTTGTTTGGTTTTGTTTATTTTTTTTCATTTTTGTAGCAAAATGGTGTATATATCAAATAATTTGGTTATTTCAGGTGCTTTCTCTTACAAAGCAGTTATTGTAACTGCTAGGTTCTTACCTTGACTGAAATAATCTTCTCTTACTGGAGCATGAGTTCAATGCATGGCATATGCAGTGTTTCCAGCTGGTGAACGAATACGTTTGCAGCATTTCTCCATGGTATGCTGACAGGATGCAGCATGACATAGTCTGTTATGTGAAAAATTGATGAGGAAAAATCATGCTTATTCAAGCAGCCAGAAACAATTTCTTCTGCAATCACAGTCAGAGCAAGAACCTAGAAATCATCCATGGAAAGACATATTTCATTCACCTGATATTTCAACATCACATGAAGGTGACAGTGAAACCTGATACGGACAATGAACTGCCTAGCTGACTACAGGCAGAGACCTTAGGGAATGTTGTGCTCAGTAGTGTAAAATCTCTGTGTAATATATACACGTTTATAACATTTTGGGTGTACTTACACTAGAATTATGGGACAGAGATGTGATTTTAAAGCTAATCTCTTAAATGGCAATTATGAGCTTTGGTTTATATTTCAAAGTCATCTTAGAACACACACAAACAACATTTCTTTTGGGTGAGCTGACCTGGAAGATTGGCTCCACCCAGTTCTGTGCTCTCTTGAAGCACATATTCTCAAGATATTGAATCCTCAGCATCAACTCTTCTGATTTACAAATTCACATCTATTTACTTGCAATGTTATGTAGACATTCTTTTTAGAGCCAAAGGGAAAGTTAGTAGGTATAAACAATGATCCATATAGACTGTACCTAGAGAAGCTTCTTCAGCATGAAGGGAGGTTAAGGTACTTCTTAGAAGGCAGCTACTATTTCCTGATACCCCGGTACAGGTATACCTGGAATAGGAAGAACACAAAGCATCAGTTGCTATATACCACTTTTTTTTTTTTTTTTTAATTCAAAATTGTGTGAACATGCTTCAGTAGAATAGTTCATTTTAAGTAATTTTTAACTTACTGTTAAACTTACTTCTCATTTGTCTTAACTAAATAGCATTTTTCCTATACTGGATAACTGCAATTTTTACAAGCAAAGGAAGGACCCCGGAAAGGTTCGAAGATGGACACACAAACATCTGGACTAAGTTCTTAATGGTACAGGTTTCCACAAACAAATCTTTTCTTAAATATTCTGAGAATTAAAAATGCTTGTAGTGTTGTGTTTTTCTGTATTTGTTTAACAAAAATTGTTGCAAATGTTACCCAAGTGATTCAGACACACTTATTCAAATAAACATTTGCAAATACTTCCTGCTCTCACTTGCCCTACACATTTTATTAGAGAAAGTATTCAGATTCTTCTGACTACTTGCCTGCACAGAGAAAAACTAAACATTTCTGAGGAACATTCTTTGATTTTTTTTTATATATTCTACACAGTAAAAAAGGCATATATGTTTATAATTACATGCTCATATTTGCAACCAAAACTCTTGCTTGTACCTCCTTGAGGGAGAGTAGGGCTTTGTCTTTCTTATTTTTTGTAAAGAAATCTCCTGTGGTATTCAGGTAAAAGCCAAGAACATGACTCAAACTAAGAGGAATATTCAAATAGCCGTTGATAGACATCCATTTTTATCCTGCTTGGAAATTAATTGAAGCTTGAAGTCTGAATGAGAAGTTCTATTAAAACCACAAATATTCTAAGAAGAGTAGTTATTTGTCTGCTGAGCTTCGTTTCATGCATCTTTTCAGGTATATGTGTTTACTGACCAAAGTCCATCCAGAAAGAAATAATACCAGGATCGTTTTGGTGGCAATTCTGTTTACCTAACTTCATTCCTCTGCTATTCCTGTTTTTTCTCATTGTTGTTGTGTAAATTATAGAATTTATAGAATTCTATAAATTATAGAAACAGACCCCATGTTTAAATGGAGCATCTATACGTTACAGTTTCATAATCAGTTTAATATGACATAAGTCAGCTCAACCATCAAACAGTCATCCCACCACCCCCTTGTTCCTGGGTGCTTATTTCTCCACCCATAACTACAGGTACATGCAGTCATACAGCCATGAAATGAGCTACCTCAGGGAAGTCATCTGAGACAATTGAGCTGAGGAAAACACCACCACCACCACCAAAGACATTTAAACCTTCCTCTCCCAACTGGGTGTTTTTCAAGCAACCCTTTTTAGGTGCCTGACTTTTTTTCTTTCTTTCTTTTTTTTTTTTTTTCTTTTTTTGACAGCACAAGGAAAAACATTTGAGGCAAGAAAAAACTGCTAAGAATTTCAGGTAATAGTGCCACCTTATGCAGTCTTAAATTAACATAAAACAATTACATCATCATTCAATCAGTTCTGTGTACTCCAAAGAGCTACCCACTAAAATGAATACAATGCTACTCACAAAGAGAAAATAACCTGGCTTAAAGTAAACCGATAAAACCTGAAATAAAAAAAAAAATGTATTACATAGATTTCTTGTCATATAAAAGTGGTAAAATGCAATGCCAGCATATATACCTATTATTAAAAAACAAACAAACAAACAAACAAAAAAAACCAAACAAACAAAAAAAACACAACAGTAAAGCAGTTGGAAATCTGCAAAGATTTCATATAAGAAAAAGCAAACTAGCTGCGTGATTTTGCAATCCAGTTTCAGTCTTCTACATAAGTAAGGAAGTACAGTTGGGTGTCTCCTATCATAGGAATTATCCTTGGTATTGGTTATTTTTTACTGAAATGAAGGTGAACTTCACAGTGGATTTAATCTCTTAAAGTGAGACATTGACAAATGTAGGCATCTACATGCAGAGTTGCATGGACTTTATCTTGAAGGCACTGTAGTACTTGAAGTCACATTTCTGGGCACATCCCACTCCTGCTCACTGAGCAGCATAAGCAGCTGGCTTAGGACAAAACCAGGCCAAGATCCACAAGCTAAATGTTCTTTAGCACAGTTGTCACTGATAGGGTTGATCTTCCTACAAAGTGCAGCTACTTTTTATCCATGAAAGAGAAGAGATGATGTTAGCTCTGGCATACCTTTTCACTTCTCAATGTGAAACTCTACTACTGAACTGAAAGAAATGTGAGAGCTATGAAATTTTTGAGCTATAAAGTGACAATGAGTATGTCTCAGTAGCCAAATGTTTAGGACATTAGCCTGGGAACAGAGAATCCTTGTTTTCCTGTCCCCACTCCAAAATCATCTTCTTATTTTGCTTTTTTATATGCTTTAGTGAGGACTGGGTAAAATATAGAGATAGTTCTGAGGACCAGATATCTCCTCCACCTGACACTTAACACTGAAATATCATAGTGTATCTCAAGCTGAGTCGCCTATAGCCCCCCATAATTCTTCTACTCAGGATTTCCTACCAGATAGTTCCAGAGTCATTTGGTATGCTGAGATCGATGGGATAATTTTGAGACAAGTGATTTCTATTGTTCATTGTGTGTAAACTTACGCTGTTGTTTCAAGTGTTTGGTTCCATTTGGGGAATTAGATCATTAGAAAGTTAACCCTGAAGCAGTCTTTCTACTTGGAAAGGTGCTGTCCTTATTGTCGCTGGTTTCTGTAAACTGTGTATACTGTACATCAGGGAGTCTAAACAGCCAAACCATACTAATTACTATAATTAGTAATAAATAACAACAAGTATTATTATCGCAATATTTTAAAAAGTAGTAACAGATTAATAATTTAACAGCGTAATCATTGGAACAGAATAAAGTTCTGGAGGGAGAGTAAAAAAGATTCTCTTTAAGAACTTCTGCCTTTCAAGCAGAGAATCATTTTTCAACAGAAAAAAAACCTGTTATACAACTATAGATCTGTTCAACTAAAAAATCAGCTTATTATATTATCTCAAATTTATTCGTTCAAATGTTCTATTTTTAGTTTGAGGCACATTTGTTTTCTCAATATTTATTAAGGGTAAAGCCATGACTGATATTTATTATTCACGACCACACACCAGGGTTGAAAATTATGGGAGCTAGGGATGGTAACATCTCATTGTCAAAGCTCTATGTTATCCTAATTTTTCAGGGATTTTGTCAGTAATTAGTATATTCCTATGTCAATAAATAATGTGTATTTTCATTCTGAAAGACAACTTCAGCACAGAGAGAGACTGTAACAAATACTTGTTATGCACATGATATATTGCTAATGAGGAAGATGGTAATGAAAAAAAAAAGATGTATTGTGAATGTCTTGCTGAAATATACCTAATGAATATTGTGCTTAGGATAGAATTTTCAGATGCTCAAACATTATTATTAAATTCCACACCCCCCTTCATACACATCGAGCTCATCATCTTCTTCCTGCTCCACTGAATCCAATGGGACTTTGGACACTGACATCTGTAGAAGCCACATCAAGCTGTGAATCAGTTGAGGAAGAAGGACATCTAATATGATTTTATGTGTCAGCAGGTTGTTCCACATTATGCCAGGTCTCAAAGAAAAGCAGATTGTCCAAGGAATATCTGGCAAATTCAGTTCTAGGAGAAAATTGGACAAATTAAAATTCTATATGGAGATCAGCCTGCTTGTCAGGGAGCTGGAAGGGAGACTAGCCAAGAATTGAATGTGGTAGGATTGCCAGCAGAGCACGGACCTCACCAGCATGGGAACTGGCCCCAGAGCTCTTGAGCAATGAGGACCAAGCAGGGCCAGAATAGAGGTCATATCCCCAGGATAGTTTGGCAGGGATGTGGGGACTGGGGTGGGCTGAAGCAGGCTGGGACATCAGCCCCATGTGTGGTGGCCAGCACCAGGAAAGGGGAGGTAGGAGGCTCAGGGACCTGCCATTTAGCTCAGGAGAGAATAAGGGTGAGTTCTCTGCTCCATGGCTATGCAGCTGCATCAGGTTGCACCCCAGCCTGAGCCGCTACAAGTGTGTGTGGGGGTGGTTGAGAGAAGATCAGCACACAGGAAGAAGGCTTTAAAATACTATGCCATTACTTCTAAGGGTTTTAATCAACTACAAGACAACATTTCCAGAGTGAGAGACCAAAGCAATTACAAAAGGGCACACAACTAACATTTTCACTTAAATACTACACAAACTAAATTTCTTAAAATCTTAGAAAGGAGGAATATTCCCAGTAAATATCTGTCAAAGGAAGAGTTTGACAGTTGGTTCAATAATCTTGAAAACAAATAGCATAAAATAAAGTATGACTCACTTTTAATGCAGAATCCTTAATCCAGCAAACTTAAAACCTTGGATTTTAATATCAACAAAGGTTAGCTGAGGTAAAAAATTGGACTACAGGTTCTGCATTCAAGTTCAAGCAGATTTTTCTTAAAGGTAAATCAACTATTTTCAATCCAAATCTTTACTTTTGCATGAGTATGTTCAATCTACCAGTCACTGAAAAGTAGATGTCAAAATTTCTTCATAATAAGAGGCTGTTTGAGCATCATTATATTCTGATCTTGGAAACTAAGCATCTCCACAAGAGGATTTCAATTATTACCTCCCTAATAGCTTATTTCAATGTTTTGATCAGGCTAATTTTCAGGCCTTTCACATTCAATCTCTGAATACTTTAATATTGTAGTGCTATCCCTCCAAAACAAGCATCTTAGTCATGCCTCCCAAGTTCCTTGGACTCCTGAATGAATACAATGGATATTTTCTAGTTAGTGCACAGTAAAAATACACAAGTGTTTAAGTTACCCTTTTTCTCTTTAGTTGTTATTTCAATCAGCCTTCATACAATAAAAATTCTCAATACAGATCATTTTTGTAACACACTATATGGTGTTTGAACAAAATCAAGCTATTATTTTCTTCTAATCCAATATCACAAACCACTTACTAATTTTATTCTTAATATCTGAGGCATATGTTTTAGAATTAAAATGTTCTTACTTCACGGTCTCCATTATTTTTCAGATATAGCATTCACATTTTATTTACCAGGGATATAATAAGCCATGTGGTGAACAGTAGCATTACATCATGTAGATGTCAGCCAAATACCTAAGCACTTACCATATTTTAAATACACTTTTCAGTCCCAGTGAAACAGACTAAAATAATGCTTACTGTGTTACTTAAACAATATCTTATGTAAGTGCATTTGATACATTTATAAGACATATATCTTGATTTGTAATAGCGACTCAAATCCAAATAGCGATTTACCTAATGTCATTATCTCCTAATCAAACATAACTTTGTGCCAAACAATGAAGCAGTGTGCAGGCCTCTCATAAGGCTGAGTTCCTTCTTTTCTTTTTTTTCAGAATAATAATACTATTGGGGGTTCATCAGCTAAAATTTACACTTTAATAGTTACTGATGAAACTATTGTGCTCACATGAAAGCTTAGTAAAAGCATCTTAAAATTTACAATGCAAATTAAGTTCATCTCTTAAATGGTTTTATTAATGCAGAAAAGTCTACCTGTGTTAAGTATAGGCTGTCAAATTTCATCCTACTCCTACCTGAGTCCTAAGATGACAAACAATTTGGACTACATCAAATCTGTAATGCTGGAAATTTCCATGTTCTTAGCCCTGAAGTGCTTTAAAATGAACCAGTAAAAAAAATAATACAATAGAAAAGAAGTACACTCTCCTTTCTGTTTTTATATTATAATAAAAATATTTGATTTTTTTCATTCTTATTTTCAAATGTTTGCTGATTCACCAGGAACAAACAAAAAAACAAAAACCACAAGCCAAAACAAAAACCAAAAACTAAAACAAAAACAAAACAAACAAGCCCAACACCACATAATTTTGAAATTTAAAATACTCCCTACAATTTCAAAGAGATTAACTGTTGAAGCAATATTCCACTGTAGAGATGTCAAATAATTCCTTACATTACAACAGATCTTCTAAGATTTAAGATTTAAATATGTACATGTAAGAGATTTTAGCTCAAATATGCCAATATATGCATGTGTCTATGCTTGTGAAAAGAAGATCCTCAGTGCCTTAGTCCTGCTGTAGTTTATTTTCAAACTCAAGACCAAACTGAGTAGAACTGAACTTTTTAACAAAAATTTGGTCAATAAATCACAAGCTTTGAAATTAACAGAAAATTAGCATCTACACATTCAGTCATTTTACCTTAGTTTTAGTAATACTATTAGTATTTACTAGTACTCTTAGGGCTGCTAATTGTTCTACTGAAAAACAAATAAACAAACAAAAAATTTAAAAAAATCCCCATCAAACGAAAACTAAGAGAAATAAGTTAAAGCTACTTAGCTGTTCTATATAACTGAAATAACATGGATATAAACTATTTAGTACTTTCACCACTTGACCTTGAAAATTGATGCAGACTGCTGCTGTGAGGAAATTTTGTACACACTTAACATTTTTCTACTGAATTTTTCATCTCATGCAGGTGGAAATATATATACACACACATATTTTACTATAAAATTAATTCATCCTGAAAGACCATACTAAGCAGAAGTTTTTCATGATAATTTTCCTTTTCGGGTTTCTAGATCTCTATCAGCCAAGAGAGAGAAATTAAATATTACATTTAAGCAACTCAAGGAATTCATGTTTTTATGAATAGTATCTTCTCACAGAAAGCCTCTTGCTAAAAATCGCATACAGGCCGAGCTTTGAATGTCCTCTCTCCTTTCATACTAAATTGACATAAAATCCCTTTCAGACACCAAAGCGGTAGACAGTCAATAGCTGTGTTATCTTATACTACAGGGCTTGGATCAACAAAAAAATGGCATCTTTTTCACACCACAAAAAAAATCATGCAAACTTACTTTTTTCCCTTCTGGAGAATGCATTTTCCTCAATTAAGGAAAGAAATTTCAAATCCAGTAAGTATGGAGAGAATTAACAGAAAATTTCTACTGAACAGGTAAAGCCTTGTCAACATAATCAGTGTAGCAACTATATGTTCTGGAGTTTTCCCCCTCAATCACTCATTTACCTGTAAAATAACACAAAAATATGGTGTTATATGGATGGCAAGAATGTTACTACCCAGACCAAGAGCCAGCAAATGCTGGCAGGTAGCCAAAACAGCTTGTTTTCACCCCTCTAGAGACAGCCAATGAAAACATTTAACAAGCGTGTGGAGAAACTTTATGCTGTGAGGACTATGCACTTCACTCAGAGCAGTAGCCACATCCGTCTCCCTGGAAATCAGCAGAACAAGGCTAAACCTTTCCTTTAAATTACAACCACAATCATGTGCCTGGAACATCTACGTCAAGAAGCAGTTTTCTATTTGATTCTTGCCTTACTGGAATTCAATGTGTCATCTGTCCCCAGAAATGCCCTCCTAAGACAGGTAGAAAAATGTACACTTAGTCTGAATATATATTCTGTAATGGGGGAGAGAAACCCAGCATGCTTTTGCTAAAAATGGGGGAAAAAAAAAAAAAATCATGTGGAAAAACAGAAGGAAAGTCATTTGGTATGTTGATAAGGCACTTAGCTTTGTATATAACTACTAGACTTTAGGTATACCTTAGAACTGTGCTTGCATTTTGCGTTCAACTACAGATTAACAATAAACTGTACATATTGGGGCAAAAATCTAGTCACCTCAATATTTTAAAAAGGAACAGTATGGCTCCTGTAGAGTTTGGAAGTTGCCATGATTAAGCAGTATATACCACAAAAAAAAAATCATAATTTTAATTTTGGACATTTATTGATTTATGTATCAGATAACCATTCTACATCTTATTTCTATTTGATCTGGAGTCTTTGGATTAACTTCATACCTAGTCTTATAGAAGCATACAAAATTTCACTGTGAGTTTGTTATAGACCAGATCTCAATAAATTCTGTTTATCATTCCTTCTACATTAGTATTGACCTTGGCAAATGGCCTCAGTCAGTGACGCAGAAAAGCATGCATATTAGTATCCAGCTAATGTGCAGTTGGGCCCCCTAATGTCTCATGCTATTATATAATTGACTGAGATCACCTAAAGGAAAGAAACAAGATCATAACAGAAACTTCAGTGTTCTCTCTGTCTGAAGACAGAATTCCCTGTTAGACACTGAAATGTCTGTTGAAGGCTGTTGTAGGAATTTTAATGTTATTTGCATTTGGGCAGTCTCTAGCTATTCTATTTGTTCCCCCTGCTTGGAAAAGGGATGAAGGCCAAAAAAAAAGGTCAAATTGAAATCAAAAGATAAGCAAAAATTAGAAGATCAAGATCTTACATTTATCTCAGCCAGAATTATAAAGTATTTTTAGGTCAGAGTTAATATCCTAATATCTGAGTTCTAGACCCAGAAACTGCTGCAGATGACGGATTAGGTTTACTGGTATATTTAATATATTGAGGCAGCAAGTATTTCCGCTAATATTTTTCTCAAACATCAGCATTTTCTATTTCTAATTAATCTAAAACTAACTTGACATACTGTCATAGCTTTACTAAAATGTGAGGTTTGATATTCAGAAAGAAGAATCCGAGAACACCGAATCACAGAAAAGATTTTCTAAAAGGAAATGGTGTAGGTGGTGAGATGTCTTTACACTGTAAGGATTTTCCTTTCTTTACATATAACTCCTGGCTTTCTAGATATGATTTTATGAAACTGATTCATATCTGTCAATGAATGTTCTTAGTTCAAACTCTGTAGCTCTGATAGATAGTCTACACTAAACATGCCTTATGGAGAAAACACATGTTGTTCAGATGTACAATGGCTGGAAGTGAACTTACAAAAAAGTACAGGTTGCTCAAATAGTTAAAGCAGTCTACCTAGCATTATCAATGGCAATTTTTCTCAGAAGAGGAAAAAAATTATGGTTAATTGAAAAGTTTGACAGGTGTGGCCAGTTAGTATGTCTGAAACAGAGAGATTTAAAATCCAAATTAATGTGGTAGCAGATCTAATTATTACTATAAACAAGTGACAGAATAGTAACAAGGGCTCAGCTGTGCATGTATGCTGTATTTGATCCTTGGGATGGGAACAGTTTCTGTTTACAGTCCTGCATTGGTCTCCTGCACAAAACTTTTATTCCGCTGTTAGTCAGAGTCAGAAGATTACCCAATACAAATGAGCAAATGTGCACATTGCATAACATGCCTTGCCGTTCAAAGACAAAGAATTTGAAGCTTGAACAAGATCATCCAGGAAGAACATATAACAGCATGGAAGAAATCTAGAAATCTAAGACATGAAAAGGAAGAAATAGCTGGGATACCTGTAAAATATTTGAGTAGGATTTCCTTCTACAAATAAAGACCTTTCTTTACAAATACACTTCCGCAAATACAGCACGAAAAACTCACGTTTTGAAAACTGAGATATAATGGAAATACACAACAGATGACACAAAATTGCTGCATAACAAAAAATTAAATCCTTGTTATCTTTCACATTTTGAGTAATTTCACATTTTCCTGGTCGACATATTTATTTTATTTATTTGTATACACTTCAAAGTAAATGTTTGTTTGGTTTTAACACCAGGTAAAATGAATAAAGTGTTTCCCTAATTGAAATATATAAAAAATATATAAAAATATATAAAAATAAACCACATTTCACTCAGGCATTTTACGGTATGTCACCAGCAAATGTCCAAAGAAACACCAACTTTAAGCATTTAAAGTAACTTTGCAGCTAAATCTTCTCATCTAAAAAAAAAAATTAAAAACAAATAAAATTTGTAAAGGTCTCATGAACTTTCAGGGTGTGACAGATGCACATGACCCCCCTTAATCAAACCAACAGCAGGTTGGTACAGGCTCCAAAGGAGGTAAGGGCCTGAATTAGAGACAGACCAAGAACTCCTTTTAGGAAACCCACAAAGGAGCAGAACAGCACACTGAACACCAATAAATTGTGGGTTCAAGGAGTCTGTTTCCCACTGTATGCAATTTGACTATGAGCCAACCACTTTATTCCATAAATGTGACAGCCTGGATGGGACTCCTTTGAGCTTTCCCTGCTAAACAAGTCTGGCTGTATACCGATGATCTTTTACTAACCACAAATCACTGGGTGAGCCAAAAAAAAAAAAAAAAAGTTTTATGTTAATCATTTAGCTTAAATAAGTATATTTTAAACAGAATGAATCACTTAAAGCTATAAGGGCGTATGATTTTTAATAGACTGTCAATCTAGCGTTACACAGTAAGCTATATTTGCTGAAATCTTAAACTGCATGTTGTAAAGTTCTGTGCATACTTACCAAACTTGCATCTACTTGAGCCAAACAAATCAGCTACAAACTACCAACAGCACCTGCAAGATAAAGCCTGTTTTGCACCTTATTGAGCAAAACAAGATCCAATGAGCCAAATAATGCCTTCAAGGCCGGAACAAAACAGCTATAAACCATCAACAATGTCTGCAACTAAAGAAGATAAGGGCCTTGAGCCAACCTTGTTGTTGTACTACTCTATTAAATTATTTATATTTACGCAGTTGGATGTCTGAGAGCTTGCTTTTAGAGATCTAGGATCCAGACTTCAGAGCAACCTGACACCAGGCCCCTAAATGGGAGGGAAACAATTTGAGATGCAGCAGGATGAAACTTTGAAATCCTAGACAAGCAACGTGAAGAATCAGGTATTCACATATAAATCTTTGACCATAAACATATATAATCCCTTTTACCTGTTTTCACTTACCCTTTATGTCTCTTCAACATAAAGCATTGACCAGGTCTGGGACTAGGTTTGGATTCAGCCACACCTAGACTCCTCTCTGAGAAGGAGTTTAGAAGGCAAGGGGATCCATTCTGGACCTCATGACTCAATGAGAGGGCCTCCCTCCACTCTTTTGCATCTCCTGTCCCTGTATAAATCACTCTAAAACAATGCTCACCCAATTCTCCTTGCTGTAATTCCTCTATGCAGTAAGTAATAGAGTGAACCTCGCCATTGAGCTCTGTTAAGTTGCACTTTTCTTTAAGTGATCTAAACACTGCTCTGTGGCAAGCACGACATAGAGATGAGAACTAAAAATAATCAAACACTAGATTCTTCCTTGTCTTTACAAGAAATACAATTTTATTTTAGTTTTATATAAAAATAAATCCTGATACTCCCAATCATTACATTAAATCATAGAAACTGTAACTATGAACATGCATGACAAATTGCCTTTAATCACCTTCACTGGCTAGAAACAAGTGAATATATTTCCCTCACTTAAATAAAATACATGTCTGAACTGAGATTAAAATTAGAACTATAATCCTGAACAAATGAATACAATAGTACTGTATTCAGTATCTGATGACTGTCATTCTTGAGATGGTCTCCCATTTTCTATAATAGACTTTTATTACGTATTGCATCACTTCACAGAATACTCTTAATCTGCAGTATGTCAAATACACTAGGCAAAGAGAAAAGAAATAGTTTCTTGTGGGTTCTACTTCAAGAAAGCGCATTTGAGAAAGCGAAACATACTGGAATTAAGAAACATACTGGAATTAAGAAACAAATTGGAATTAAGAAACAAACCAACTCACAACAAAACAAAATGGAATAGAAATTTTGTGGAATTTTAAATCATGTCTCTTGTGGTAGGAAAAACATTATAAAACATAGGTTGGAGCCTTTCACTCAGAAACATTCCAGGATATAATTTAAATCCGGTTATTTGGTGGGAGTTTTTTGTCATTATTGGTTTGGCGTTGGTTGTTTGATGTTGTTTATGGTTTCCTCCAGTCCCCCAAAAGAATACAAGGCTGTAAAATGGACTTTGCTAGAAGACTACAACCTACCTTTTGTTATTACTAGGATGGATGTGACAACACCATACTCAAGATAATATATTTGGTAGTAGAATCATTTTGAACTTCAAAGGATTTCTGTTCACCTCTACAGCTCCAATTATAACTAACTTGCAACACTTTTCAAAAGCAAGGTGTACACAGCATAAATGACAAGAAGAGTGGGGAGTAAAGTCTGGACACACCCTCAACAATTCCAGTGACATTAACAGGTTGGGACCAAATCTTTTCAATTTCTGAAATATAGAATCAGGCTCTCAGAAATGAGGAAAATAAGAGAAGTCAAACCACTGCTGGGAAAACAAATCTGAAATGGTTTTGGTAATGATGTAGGTGCCATGTACTATTAACAGTCTCAAAAAAAAAAAAATCACTATTTTTTTCTTAAGTAGATAGCTCTGGTATCTTTGGTAGCTCTCCTGCTTACACCCAAAGATTTGTTCATTTTGGCATTTCTGTGAATCACAAATTTTACAGATCATGAAAGAAAAACAAAATCTCATACAGCATCTGCAAATGGAAAGCTTTATTGTGAGCAAGGAGTGTGGCTGAATTTTTCTTCTAATACCAAAACTGAGTATTCCAGGTATAGTCGGAAATCTGTAGCTTTCTCCTAACTTCAGGTCTGATTTTGAAGTCTTGGTTTCAGACTATCAGGAAACAAAGAGTAGTGGAAGGAAGATTTCACTGTCTGGTACATCTGGAGAGGTTTATTCTCCACTTTTGAAGGGATATTACAAAAAACCAGAAATACAAATGTTCTTTAAATTTCTATTTTTATTGTCAGTCAGGCAAATAAATTCTTAGCAATTACCTAACAGAGACTATTGAAACTGCATAAAAAACAAGTCACTGAGTTATGACCATTCTTCTACAATATCCAGGCAAATATTTATTCTACCATACTCAGAATTGCTACTTAGCTGATAGTGATGGCATGTTCATAGCTACCACCTGACACCACACCTTTTCAAAATCCACAGGAGGTTACTCAATCTCATCAAAATGCAAAGGGGTGTGAGCTACAGTGATACTATTGAAATATGATTGCTACATGAATGAAAATTCTGCAGCACCAGCAAAATTATTCTACCACAAAACCCCACTAACACTTGCTACTAAAAATAACAGAGCACTAGAGGAAAATAACAGAGGGACAGGAGGTGTTGTCAGTAAATGCAAAATTCTTGTGAGAAAATCCAAAATTCAGGGACAGTTCTATCATGACAATGTATGATTTCAGTTCCCAGAGCGCTAGAAGGTTAGCATCAAAATGGTACCAATTATCTCAAGAAGATGTAATACATTTTCATTCACCTTCTTAACCTTTCGGTTGGGAGGGCTTCATGTTGGAAAGAAAGAAAGGATACTGTCATCAGGTCTAATGACAGAAGTTTCATAGCTATACTGAATCAAAAAGGTACAGACTTGGAATTGGAGCTTTTCCCATTAATCTAAATGCATGCAAAAAATATGAGAAAATCTTTGGAATGTGCTACATGAACAACATTCAGCTATGAAAGCCAAAAAAGTAATATTAATTGTTCATCGACTTTGCAGCCTTTCTAACCTGACCTTTGGATTCCTGATACTGAAACTGTAATACAGCAAAAGTAGGAATACTATTATTTTTTTTTTTTAATTAAAAAAAAAAAAAAAAGAATCTTCAGTTGATTGATAATGCTTTAGTTACTCCATGACCTCCACAGTTTTCATTGCCTCATAACTAAGGAAATATGAGTGCATGTGGAACTGACCCAAGCCACAACAGTAATGGGGACTCAAGACCCCAGTGTCTATTAGGTGAGATGTGAGGCAGATCTGCTACCATCTCTTCGCACCATCCCAAGGACAGCACATTACATACAGGGAGAGAGATTTGGTGCAAGTACTGCAACCCGGGTAGGTCTGAGAAATACGCACTCCAAGAAATGAAGAGAAGAGAGAGTGAAACCGCATCATTCATAAAACAGCTTGACCGAGCAAGTAAGTCCGATTACCTGCACTGTGCAGCTAGTGTCACTATGGCTCCATGGGGAGCGCATTCATTTGTCACTTCCACTGTACCACATCTCAAGACCTATGAGTATCACATCAAATGCATCCCTCAGTGGTCAGCTAGCAGCCTGTTTTCTGGCACATCTCAAATACATAGATAAATATTCAGGATTATGCACGCTGCTTGCCATCACCCTATTTCTAACCTCTTTCAAATGTTCTGCACACGGGCTTTAATTCACTGGCTTTGGCTTTTTTGCCAGGTAACTTTCCACTACAGGTATTTGCGTTTGAAGTAAGTGAGAGTGCTCCTGCTGGGGCTCCAGGGTGTGCGGGACCCGGTGTGGGCTAGGGTGCTGCTGCTGGTAGGGCGTGATCCAGAGCGGGGCAGGGTGGCATAGGGAGAGGGAGAGGTGGAGCGAGGCAGCGTGTTGTAGGCGGAGCGGGACAACGTGTAGGAGGAGCGGGACAAGGAGCTGTATGGAGGACGTGTGAGTGTGCCATAGGCAGTGCGGGACAAGGGGGAGTAGCTCAAGCGCCCTGTGGAGCTCCATGCTGAGTGGGAGGTGTTTGTCCATGTGGACTGGGAGCCTAAACGAGTTGTGGTATTACGGGAAGGGCCCCACTGAGGGCCACACACTGAGCGAGACCCCGAGGTGCCCACGACCATGGAGAGAGAGCGAGAGACAGGGGTGCAGAGGGAGCGGGCTGTGCCAGCTGCCAGAGGGCGTGGGGCTGGGGGGCATGGGGGGCAGCCTGCCAAAGAGTCCTCGGGGCAAGCGGCAGGTGAGCTATTGGGACGGGACCCTGCAGCACCCAGGGAGACTGAGGTGGGCGAACACAGTGAGTGAGACGCGGGGGGTCCTACTGGGCGAGGGGATGGAGAGCACAGTGAGTGGGCTGCTGGAGGTCCCACAGGACGAGGGGCACATGCCATGGGAGGTGTCGGAGCACTCAGGGGTTGGGAGGGCAGGTTTACTGTCGGACCACATGGAGCCTGGGCAGTGGGAGAGGGTGCAGAGCCAAGGACAACGTGCGAGATGGAGGCACCAGGCACTACAACGGGAGTCGGTGGTGTCATAGGACTGCCAACAGTGTGGACTACTGGAGTGCACACTGGGTGGGATGATGGAGCAGCCATATGGGTAGGGACTGCCTGAGTTGCCACAGCAGGACTGGAGCCAACCATGAAGTGGGACAGCAGGGCACTCACCGCATTATTTGCAGGGACTGAGACAGAGTAGGACATCGGTCCTGCTCCACCTCCAGCCTGCTGTGCAGGAGCAGAACCTGTCTCGAAGACCACATGAGGCATAGGGGCACACACAGGGTTGGATGTTGGGGCAGGCATGGAGCCATACGCAGATGAAGGCATCGGGGCACACGTAGCTGGTGGCACGGTCTCGCATATGACACGGAAGCCAGGATCACCTCCTACTTCAAAACCAGGATTGACACTTGGATTGAAGCCTTGGTTGCAGATGGAGTTGCATAAGGGATGGCCCGCAGGGAGGTACACGAAGTCATATACAGGCTGGCCCCCTGCACTGCAGTTGGGGTTGCACACTGGGATACATATATATTCACACATGGAGTTGAACCCAGGGTCCACCACGGGGGCAGGCCCAGAGCTGTTTGTGGGGACAGAGCCATTCTCACACACCGGGAGCGACCCATTCTGACTGGTAGTTGGGGTGCTGTTCTGGCCCACAGGACTACACACTTCAGCCTTAGCACATCCCTTGCAATAGGAAAACTTGTGGCATCCAAGGTTGGCCAGGAGCCGGTGGCTGCCAAGCCTGTAAGGTGTGAACTCCACAATGGTTCGTGCTTGTTGGTTGGAAGCCAGCATTCCCAAACTGGATTGAGAGAAGGAAAATAATTAGGACCCTGCTGGCTCAGAGACCTGAAACACTACAAGGTGAACATACACGATTAGGTCTGATTTGCTACAACATGTTTTCAGAGACAAACCCTTCTGACAACTTAAAAAATGTAGCACCCTTCTGCCTCAAAGATGTGTTTACTGCTTCCATTTCCAGTAGTCTAAGGTGGATCAGGCAGCTTTGTGGAATGAAATCCATTATTATTCAGTGAGAGCAATTCCTAATTGCTTCCCCTCAAAACTAGTCATACTTCTGTCAATTCTCCGTGTCATGAAGAAAAGCAATGCATATTAATGAACAGCTACTTTTCCTAGGATGTTATAGCATCCTGGACATTTCCAGTTTCCTGTGATTAACATCTTATGAGCTCAGAATGCATATTGCTATTTCACAATGTCTCTTCCTAATTGTTCAAGTATGTGGAGCCAGTTCATGCATATTTAGAAGAATTCAATTATAAACTCAATAGAATTACAAGGGATGTGGGACCCAGCTAGGATTTCTTGTGAAGAAAAAGTGCATGCCCTTTCAGACAGAAATTTGAAACACGCACTTAAATTAAACCTTGAGAAAAATGAAGCAGTACCACTTCTTGCCAGCTATACATGATCCATCAGTTGCAAGAGGACTGAGGCTTTTAGTGGAGTCTCAAAGTAACAAAGGGTTCAGGTCCTAAACACCAAAAATGTCAGAACTATTGTCTTTCTGAATACCTACTCTGATCTAGCAACAATCCCCAATATTACCCCCATTTAAATAATTGATAATCTTACTCAATGGTCATCGGTTCTTTGAATAAACCACAGCCTTCTAATGTCATTACGCAGTTCTTCATATCTTCCTGGAGAGGATTGCAGAAGGAGATCTCTGCAGTACATGGTACCTTCAGCCTAGGCTGGCTCAGTAGCTAGTCAGAAAATAAACAAAAAAAATATTATGTTTTGTAACTCTTAGAAAATAAACAGTGAAGTAAATAAATGTAAGAAAAAAAAGAAAGAAAAAAGGGATTGTCCATACACATTTCTTTCTGATTTACTTCTATGATCTCTATACATCAATCTAAGTATCTGTTATACATTTTAAATCACACTGATCTTGCTAAAATAAGAAATATAATAAAAGACAAGAATTTAAAGTTTACTGGCTTTGTACCTAGGAAGTGGCAAATAACAGTCCCTAAGTCTATTCCCTAGATCACAAATCCCATAATTAAAGTTCTTTACCTTCACAATAACAGGTGGCCTGTTGACCACGATATCCCTGCTCACCATCAGAACTTCTCCACACTCTGGGTCTGAGACAGCAACTAGTTTCATAATGTTGTGATCACAGAGATGAGGTCCATATTGGCTATATGATATACATAGTGGAATTTTTTTCACTGTAAAATAAATTTAATTATTTTTTTCTGATATTTTGGCTTATATTTCCCCTTTCCTTTGTCATAAAGTTTAACTGGTGCTTACAATGGCTTAATTAAATACAAACTTATCACAGCACCTTTGAAAACAGATACAATGTTTCCTGGCTTAGAGTTATGCATTGCTACTTTAAACAACCAGCTTTATACTTTTCAGTTAATATAACTACACCAGTGTATTTACAGGGAGGTTGGTTTAATAATAATAATAATAATAATAATAATAATAATAATAATAATAATAATTTAGAAACTTTAATTCCAACATAATTCTTAAGGTAATAATAATCAAATTCAGGCAATTAAAACTTGGTAAAACAGAATGTAAATATCAAATACGATCTTTTTTTATAATGATGTGTTCTAATTAAAGGGATGATTTTTTCTTCCAGGAAAAGATATTAACCATCAAAACAAGTGTTTATGCTCTGATACACCTTTGTACTTCCCAGCACATAGTATACCTGGAAATAATTACTTTAGCAACTCAAAATCAGTGTTTTACCCTGGCTAATATCTGCTGGCCAAAGGATATAAGTTGCTTGCCTAATAAACAGCTCTAACTTTATCTTTATATTGGATATAGAATCCAGAATTGAATTTTTAATGGGAACAAGTTTTTAAATGATCCTCAGAGTCTCTGAGCCATGAAAAATTAAGCAAACACTATGAATTGCCCTGTCACTATACATGTGGTATTACCATTATGCTGATTTTTGAATGTTCACCCTAAAGTGAATTCAGCTGTCAATACTAAACACTGTATTCGTTTCACTTCCCACCACTATTAGGAAGCCTTCACTAATTCTAAAAAGCAAATTATCTTATGAGAAGAGTGGACAGAAGAGCCTTAGAAAAACTGACCCTCTTACCTTCCCTTGGACCCAACGTGATGGTCACAGTGTCTTTCCAAAATTGATCCATTGGGCAACCACTGTAGGTTACTATTTGTGCACTCAAATTGAACCTCAGGTTTTTGTTTTCACTACGCAGATTTTCAAGCAGCCAGTGCAGTTGGACATCTTCACCATACATTGGGCAGTTAGCCATCTTGAACCTCATGTTAATACCAGAATCACTCAAAAATGGGTTTTGCAGAGATGATAACTCTCTGTCAATATGACAATTGGAAGCATTGCAGTACCCTGGATGAATTCTTCTGTATGCCCGGTAATAGGCTTCTTTGTTTTTCACAGAACCTGTTGAAGAAGACATGTGATAATGAATCTGGTGGAGGCAAGAGAAGTCACATATACCTAAACAATAAAGATAATTAAACTTCTTCCTCCTCCTTCATGAAGCCTATTCTAGTGTAGAACAAACCCACAAGATAATGAAACACAGCAGTCTGAATGCACAGAAGTAAATAAATATTTCCAAAAAGAATTTAAAAATTACTTTTATTAGTTAAATTCAAAAATGGCCATGTAAATTTCAAAATCTATAGTTAGTGCAAAACTCAAAATATAACTCTTTATAAGGCTTTGGGTGAATATGAAATTTTACCATGTTTCTCACAAGGCAAAATACTCCATTCAGACAAAGAAACTATTTTTTGCTGTTGTTCCTGCTAAAACAAACAAACAAACAAAACAAAACAAACAAAAACCCAAACCAAACAAACAAAAACCCTAAACAAACAAAAAACACAAACAAAACAAAACGCCAGAACTCGCAACAGAACTTGCAATTTTACAATCAACTGATCAACTGTGATCTATTCTGCATCCATTTAGGCAATTTTGCTGGTTGAACTCCTCTTCACCACTGGAAGATGAAAATTAGTATCCCAAAGTAAGACCAGCAGAATATTGTGATAATACATGAATTTAGTAAGTAAGCATATTTTCTGACAGACCTGGTGCAAGAAGCAAGAAGCAATAAATTATCCCAGGTTTAAAAGGATTTAGGATTTCTTAGATTATCTAAAGACTGCTAATATTTTAAACTGCTGTATAGATGAGACCAAAGCGTGTACCTATGAACAGTGGTATTAAAAGTGCTAGAAGTCATGTCCTATGAGGAGGAGCTAACGTCTTTGGGTTTCTCTAGTTTGGAGAAAAGGAGGCTGAGGAGCAACCTCATTGCTTTCTACAGCTTTCTGAGGAGGGAACATGGGGAGGAGGGACATGCTGATCCCTTCTCTCCAATATCCAATGATAGGACATGTGAGAGTGGCTCAAAGCTGTGCAAAGGGAGGTTTGGATTTTATATTAGGAAGCATTTATTTACCAAGAGGGTGGTCAAACACTGAAACAGGCTTCCTAGAGAGGTGATCGATGCCCCAAGTCTGTCAGTGTTTAAGAGGCATTTAGACAATGCCCTTGACAATATGCTCTAACTTTTGATCAGCCCTGAAATAGTCAGGTAGTTGGACTGGATAGTTGTAGGTCTCTTCCAACTGATATATCCTATCCTCTCTTCTCCTATCCATCTGGATGTAATTACTGTGTGTTTTGTTTGAATCATCTAAATAAGTTTGTAAGCTTAAGAATCAAGATCTTCGAAAAGAAGGGCATCTTCCTCTTTCTCAAAAAAAAAAAAAAGACAACTTTAGATTGTTCTACTCATTTTAACACAGAACAGATTACATTGATGATTTTATATGATTAGCATTTAAGATTTCCTCTAACCCATTTAATGACTTTTCATCATACCTAGCTCATACTTGTAAGCCCCAGTGATATCTTCGAACAGGTCACTGCCAACACTCTTGGTGATTAGACGTTGTCCAGATGGCCAAGCATCACAGAAAAATTTTGTTCGTTTGCCATTATTTTGGGAAAGCCAGCCAACATAGTTTGAATTTACTCGAGAAAACATATGATGACCATCATAGTCCAAGTCCAGCTCCCCTTCTCTGATGCTTCGAACCCATGTAGGACCACTGCAAGCTGAACCTAAGCCACATAACAAAAAATGTAAAAGGTTGTAACCTGAGTGGCAGAGAAATTCAACAACATAAGCTGAGTAGAATAATTACAGGTACAGTGAACATTTACCTCTGCCCGTTTCTAAAGGTGTTGGATCCAGACACTGCCAATCACCACAGCATTGATTTAGGTCTCTGCGAGCCATCCAAGATTCATTCCAACAGTGATACCGCCTGTAAGATGCAGGAATATAGGATTAAAGACAACTCTTGGATCATCAAGTTCAATGCCTTACCATGGAGGAAAACCATGTCAGAGATAATCTTTTAATCAATTGAAGACTCTCTATGCTTTAACACTGTTAATGATTTTCTGGACAGGAGTTGTTTGGTTTCCTTTATATCACTCAGAGTAGAAATTTGTTCCAGCCCCCTGCAGATCTGATTGCAAAACATTCTTCTTACAGACTTTTTTTTTTTTTTTAGCTGACAATGTTCCAACACAGTTATTTTGTGTATTTTATTTTCCTAATATTTTTCTCCTGTTCTTTAGAAGAAAATCACATGTTGTCTTAGTCTTCTTTTTAATGGCTTAACAAAGAATAAACACTTAAGTCTTTTGTGCTAAATTAAGATCCTCATTCCCATAGTATTTCAGTTTGACCTCACCTTTCTGGCATGTGAAAGGGCAGAAAATTCATTAAAATCTCTCATAGATGAGACTTGGATACAAAAAATGCCTGGTGCAGTGAAAGTGAAAATGTACAGGCCAAGGATGAAAACATAAAATTCTGCTATGATTACTGATAATGTCATAGTTACATGAACATGAATTGAATGGTTTACAAGAATAAAGCAATCCATGATAAGGAACCTCAGGAAGACAACATGTTTATCAACCAAATTATTATGACTGAAGATAATAGTCAAAATTTGTTACACATTTTTGCTTGCATTTCATGATCTACTAAATATTTTTACAGCTGCTAAGATTGACGGCCTTATTCTTTCAGCTGAGAAGGATAAGCAAGTGGCATCAATTCTCACAAGTGTGGCTTTTTTTCCTTGTTTGAGAATGTAGATTGAGCAGACTGCCTCCTCAGCAATTTAATGTTATTGAAATACTATATTAGGAAACTGAACAGCCTTGTCACACCAATGAGAGAGATACACTGACCTGCTAGATTTACACTAGTCTTTCTATCACTTGATTTTTGATGAAAACAAAAGAGCTTGTTTATTCCTTACTTACCATAGTTTGTCTTTACCACACAGGTTTTTTCCAGTACAGTCAAAAATCTCATTGATACCAAGGGGATTCTCAACCGAACACGGAAAACAGAAGTTTGTGACAACACGGCTTGGAATTCCCAAACACCTCATCACTGTAAGGAAAAAATATTCATGAGTTATTTCAAATCTTAAATAATCAAGCAAATCCTTCACTTAATTTATAATTATTTCTCCTACATTCTATGTTTCAACTATATAAACACAGTGGACAGGAGACAATATTTGGGATGCAGTGATTCCTTCTTCAAAACTTCTTTTTAGTGGTTGAAAAGTAGTCTGAAAAGACCCTAGCAAAAAGGAATGGTTTCTTGACCCTTTCATCTTAAAAACCAAACCAACAAAACCCAAACCACATCTTTTTTAATTTCAGAAATAATAATAATATTGACCCTGTATTAATAAAACACCTTTTTTTTTTTTCTTTAAAAAAATACAGGGTGTAGTAAATATAAATTCATCTACAGAATATCAATTTAATTTCCTTCAATGCAGAATCAGGTTCAGTTAATAAATGGCATAAAGTTGGAACTCATTTTTTTTGTCTGTAGAGTTCAGCTCACTGTTATCCTTTTCAGTAAAAGAATATGGCCTACTGCTTTTATGATTTGGAGGAGATGTTGCTAGAGGTCTTCTTCCTGTTCATAACTTAGTGTTTTTGTCTTCCTTGAAACCTCAGCCAAAAGATAAATTTTGGCTCCACAATGCTGCACTTGCTTTGTGTTTTAATAAAAGCTGCAATATAGACAGCTGCATGGTATAAAGGTCACAGAAAAGACAGTACTGCTTTTCTTCTTGCTTTTCATGCTATGTAGGAAAGCAATAGGTTGATAAAAAACACAGTGTTATAAGTTATATTGTAACAAGAGAAAAATATTCCATTTATTTTCTAATAAAATGTTTATAAGTAATATGCTTCTTAGTAGTTATAAGGGTTAAAGGTTTTTGATCCTGGCTTTCTCTCTTCCTTTGGATAACTAGGTAAGGGCAGACTGAAATATCATACCTGTGCACATTACGGAAGCAAGAGGCCCACAGTACCCATATCTAACTGGTCTGCATCTGCCTTTGTACCACTGCTGAAGAATAGGGACACTTCCATTCCAGGAAAATGGTTTTGTTCCTTTCAGGTAATCATTGTTTTCTGGAAGCTTCATAATACTGTTAGTGATATGGCTGCATATCTGGAAAGAGAAAAGAAAAACAACTTTTTCAAACAGCTAACCATGTCTTCGCATCCTAAGTATATAACAAAATCAGAATTACAAGTTAATTTATCCTTTATATTTGAGCACATAAAAGATTTTCCCTGCTACTCGTACTGTGTTAGATTACAGTATAATTCGTCCTTCTATAACACAATGAAGTGTGACCCCATCTCTTCAGAGGTCACACGCCATTAGAGGTCTTACCATGTGGTTTACCACCATGCTGACATGCACAGGATCATTGCGCCAACAGCGGTCGCGATCAGAGCCTTGATGGTAACTCGCACCCATGTCTAGGATTTTTAAGCAGATATCCAAAATCCCTTCTTCAAACTGAGGAAAGAGAAGTTAACACAGGTATTATGATATTCTGACATTGATGAAGTTCCTTTCTTGTCAACAGTCCAGTCCTATTAATGTATATGAGGTACTCTCTCTCCTCCCCTGCCTTTTTTGCTTTTTTTTTTTTAATCAAGCACAGCTCCTAGTGGTCTGCATGGCTTTGTCTACCTGCCTAAAGGAAAATCAAAGGGAAAAACATGCCATTTTTCCTTATGTTTGACCAATAGAATAATATTCTTTCAAAAGCACAATATAATATTCTGTTTCACCTTTTTCAAGAACATTCTGCAGATTCCTTGATTTTACTACAGAAAACTTCCTTCCAGTTGTTTGGGCTACACTGAGTTTCTCAAATATTTTGCTTTGTGCATGCGTTGTCTGGACTGGTCCAGACGCCTTTTGCATGCATTTCTGAAAACATATGGAAAAGACTTCATTTATCTGTATATGGATGATATCTGCTTCTGAACATGTTTTCAAAAAGTACCTGTCCAAAGTGCCACGGTCGACAGGTAATATGCTTGTGAACTCCTTCATATAGTAACCCATGTTCATTCAGAACATATTCTTCTCTATGGGCCTGATTGTCCATATACACAGGGTCATCTGGAAAAGATGTAGAGCTATCAGTCAGACAATACATACATTTCTAGCATTTCTGTATCTTTTACTTCATTGTATCCCTTTCTTTTCCTACCTGTTTTTGATTTATGTTTGTAAACATGTTCAAGGGTGCAGACTCTTTAAACTTTCAGAGACAATCCATTTCTACTTACAGCTAGATATTAGCTTTATTTAGTCTCTCCCTGTTATTGTACACCTGAATTACAGACCTTGAAATTTATCTTCACACTAATTTGTTCTAGTAGTCAAACACTGTGCACTTAGAGTTGGATATCTGATTTTGACCAGATCAAAAGCATAAACAACATCAATATTTGCCAAGTTTGGCAAGTTCCTACAGATTCCAGAATTGCTTGCTACCAGAACCAGATCTACAAAATTTCATTTCATTTGTACTATATTACTTCATAGTGATACCACAGAATTCACAGAATCACAGAATAGTTGAGGTTGGAAGGGACCTCTGGAGGTTATCTAGTCCAACCACCCTGCTCAAGCAGGGAGACAAGGAACCAGCTGCCCAAGACCATGTCCAGATGGCTTTTGAATATCTCCAAGAAGGGAGATTCCACAGATTCTGTTGGCTACCTTTGCCAGTACTCAGTCACCTTCATGGTAAAGAAAGTGTTTCCTGATTTCAAAGGAAACCTCCTGTATTTCAGTTTGTGTCTGTTATTTCTTGTCCTTTCAAGCCATTGTAAAAGTGGAGGGAAAAAATTACACTACATCTCTACTACCATTCAGAAACCAAACCAAAACATTACCTTGAGACAGTCTTGAACTTGCAGGAAAAAAAAAAAATACTAAAACTAAAGCCCTCTATGTTGCTCATTATTTCTGTGACTCCATCCTTTATTTACCAGCTAAGTAATAAATATGTTAACATTTTTACCCATCACTAGCATTTTTCTTAAAACTGTCTGATCATCACCAGAGTTCTTACCTGCACACCAAGGGTTAAAAAGGACATAAAAATCTCCAAGACATCGCTGATATGTGTGACCACAAGACGTGATTTGCATATTGAGAATATAACGGCCAATGCAGGCACTGGAGGGAGGAAACATGCTGATATTGATGCATTTTGGCTGATGAACTTTGTAGGAAGCACTCCAGCAGGTTTGATCTAGACATCTGCCCATTGGGAACGTACATTTTGTCTCATTTGATTCACAGGGTCTGAGGCCTTTTCAGGAAAATAAATACAACTTCAATCAGACTAAATGAAGCACATGTAAAAGGCAAGTAATTTGTTTAGCCATCATTTGCAATGCAAAGCTCCCAAGGGTGGATTTATTTTTTTTTTTGTCACTTGTCACTTCTTTAGCAGAGTGAGAAAACTTTACATATTAGCAGAAAAGCCTGAGTTAGGGAAAGGTAGTCTCTTCATACAGAGGATGAATAAGTAGATACTATTTGCCACTGATGACTGTGGGAAACATTACTTACCAGCAAAGGACTGGGAAAGACTAGACAGAGTTTGGGAGTGACTACCTGTCTCCACAGTGAAAACGGCCTGATCCACAGCGTCATCCCATTCTCGATTCTGGAAGTGAGCATAGAAGCTGAAGGCTTGGCCTCTCCTTATTATCTGTCTGTCAGTTCCGAAGAAATGGGTATTATGAATTTGGCAGTTGGAAGGACAGTTCAGGTCAACTTCTCCCAGTTCGATGACTGTAGGACGGAATTCAAAGGAAAAAAAAAACAGATAATGTTATCCCCATCATTGGCTGAGGTCAAGATTAAATGAAGAAAGAGATAATGATGAAAGACAGAAAAAATCATTCAAGAGTTTATTCAAAATTCAGCAACACTGAGACTGACACATACATCCATAAAAGTATACTTACAAGTTAGCCACTTCTCTAGCTTGCAGGTGGAAACTTGTATAACACTTTGATTTATAAAGCTATGCTACATATTTCACATATTTTATATAGCGTTGTCTTGATTTATAAATACCTGATTTGGAGAGACAATGTTAGTATCTCTACTTGAAAAATTGATTTAGCATTGGAATATTCTCTCCATGTTACAACACGCTGTCTATAGATGGTTACTTTTCAGCCACAGCTAGACAGCAAATGTTTTGCACACATTATGAGTTGAGAGGTTGTTTTGTTTTTTTTTTTAATGTAAGTAATAATAAAGTAAATTGAATAAATAAAATATTTGAAAGTAAATGTAGGTATTTGAGAGCTTCTGTGGCACTCCAAATGAGTTATGAAAAAATAGATATTAATAAATATCTCCCCAAAATTGTAAATACTCTTAAATATGCATGCAAATATCTTGATCTGTACTTCCCAAAGTCATAAAAGGTTTTCAGACATTTTTGAGGAACTAAACGCAGAAGGAAATATTCACAAATTGTGACATCTAAAAAAATGCTGACAATCTATGCTAAGTGCTATGATTAGCTTGACAAAAATCTTGGCAGATGCTCCCTTAGGCATCCTACCTGGATATCAGCCATTTCATAAGGGTAATTATGATTCTGGTGCCAGAAGGATGGGTGGCAACACTCATTTTTACTTATTTGCATACAACTTCTTATTTTCAAAAGTGCTTCACTCTAATTGAAGACAATGGGAGCCACGGAGTCTCAGCAGTTTTGGAAACTGAGCTTACTGAACTACAAAGTCTTGTATATTATTTTAATTCTAAAGGGTTAAGTTTTGCCCTGCTTAACCTGCAGAACAACCAAACAACACAACTGCTCTAACTATATTGCACTAAGTTGAATACAGAGTTGGTATTTACGGGAAACTAATCTTTCCCATCCAGAACCAAGGGTGTATCCACATAAAAGCAGACTCATAGCTAAGCCCATGAGACCAGGACATTTTTAACAAAAAACAGTGAAGCTTCCCATGATCACATCCTGAAGTAAATCCTAATTGAAATTAATTGCAAGGGGAAAGGGGATGGGAGGGGTGGGAGGAAAGGTGGCTTTTTCTGATATGTTTGCTTGAACCCAAACAATTTCATTTTTCATTTCACCATTTAAATTTGGTAAAGAACTGGTTATTCAGCTCTTCAGCAAAGATCAGCAGATAAATAAGACCTTGGCATTATCCATGTTAAAAACATGTGCACTATCAGCAACAACCGAAAAATACAGCAGTGTATTACATCATTATTGCTCATGAAGGCACCATACCTGCTGACAAGAAAGAATAATATAATTGAACTGAAAATCTCATATTTAATGAGAGTTGTCAACCATAATGCAAAGTGTTCTGTCTGAACAGAAAGGACTAGAAGAGCTTATAAAACACATGACAAATTCCTGTGGTCAAGAAGACTGAAAGAACCTGGTAGATCCTCGCCCATCCTCTGGAGGCGTTTATAAGCCAAGACAACTATACTTCATCCACTCATGAATCCAGCTGAACCGGAACATCAGGGAGCTGAGATGCTACATGTTAGCAAAGAAAGTTCTCAAAAGTCGGTCAACAGTTTGCTTATCAAAGTTAATTATCATATCTGGATCACAAAGGAGCTAACAATTGCCTTCTTAACCAAAGGTAGCGCAGAGAATCCTAAAGGCTAATCAATTTCACATCTCTCTGTTAGAAACCCAACCTCCGATATCAGTCAAGGGCTCTCTGTCAATTCACATATTGCCTTCATTGAAGAGAGACTACTTCAGGTATCTATTATGAAATAATTGCTTCTAGCATGAGAATACTGAGAACTAGTACTTTGTCATTTATGTAGGAAATAAATACTATTTTCCATGTCCTTTCTTATTCTCAGGATTGGCTGTTGTTTCGAGAGTTCTTCTTGGTAGCTCTCTTTTTCCATCATGAAAGGAAAGGTTTTTTTCAACAGTTTTTTTTCTTTGTCACTAAGTCCACAAACAAAATCTAAAATACTGAAGTAATCCCTAGACTTGATTCCACACAACAATACATGCGTTTTTTTTTTTTTTTTCCCTTACACCTGACCATTTAATTATTTCTGCTTCCAGTACTGAGTCAAGTAATAGTAAAGTTTCAAGACACTTACCTTCCATTTTTCTTTTACATGTACTAGTATCTGAAGCACAGTGCTGGTGCAGGTATCTGCTCCTCAGTGAGATTCACTGCAAGGTCTGGCTGATCTCCTCAAAGAACCAGCCTAATTTCCTCTCAGTAACATTTATATTCAGAACCAAAAGGCTGTCACACATATTGCATCAACAAAATACCAGTTTACAAAGAGGCCCCACCCATATGTCTACTGATGCTCATACATGATTCATTTTAACTTCCAGCATTATTAGGGAGAGTCCTGCGGCTGAAGGGAGGGAGAGATCTTGGTACCTCACCTATTGCATAGTACTCTCAACATCCCACAACTTGCCATGTCTCAACAATATTTTAAGACCAGGAAAAATCTAAATGTATTTTATCATAAGCCATTATTTTTAGCCATTTGAAGTTCCCATAAATTCCAGCAGCTACTGTTCCTTTCTGTCTAGACATCTTCAGTCACCTGTAGGAAAACAATAAAGAACAGTAGACTGAATTTAGACTCAATGAATATGATCACCAATGGGCAATTTTATTATAATACAAGCAGAAATCCCAGCTTTCAGAAAGTCTATGTGGTACTCCCTCCAAGTGGAGGCCAGAATAAAATGGTCAGAAACTTTTCCAGCTAAATTATAAAATAAACAGAGGAGATGCATTAAATGTTTTTGAAGTTGACAGTAAAATCTGATCTAAAAATGACAGAATTCATTTATAGTTCATGTGTATTTATGTTGTAGCGCTCAACTAGTTTTTCAGCTTCCTAGCTTACTTCACCTTCCTTCCCCCAAAATTAGATTTTTCCAATAATTTCTGAAAACAGAAAACATTTAAACATTTTGACACAAAAAATGTGTTATTTTATTTAGGTTCCAGCCATTTTAAAATAAAATTTAAAACAAAACAAAACAAAAAAACCCAAACAAACAAAAAAAAACCCTACAACAGTGTTCTCTCTGCACACTCAGTGATGAGGACATTGGCCTGCAAACAGGAGAGATGGACTGAGATTTCCTTTGCCAAAACCAGAATGAACATTTGCTACTGTTGCTTTCTATCATTCTCATGGCTCTAAGCCAGGCTTTACTTCAAAAGATATCTTTTGAATCCCTCCAAGTTCTTCTATTTAGGATTAAACAAAAGAAAAAAAAAAGGGGGGGGGGAGGGAGGGAACCTCAAACAAAATAACCCAAACCCTAAAGTTAAAAAAAACCCACAACAAAACAACAAACAAACAAACAAACAACAAACAAACAAACCCAAAACTAAAAAAAAAAAAAAAAAAAAAATCATTGATATAGAAAGAACACAATGACTGAAGTTCAGTGATTTGCATAACTCCCTAGATTCTAGACAGTGCTTTAATAAATCATAAAAGGAAACAGCTTAACTAACAGTGAAATAACCTAGTAAGCATAACTTAGCAACTCAGGTATTGTGAAATAACTTCACAGAAATTAAAGGAAACAAAAAAATCAGCACATCAACAGTAGGTTTGGAAGAGTGGTTAAAATAATTTTATGACTGATGCATATGAAAGTGAACATAATAATCAATGTTTTCATACTTGAAATGTGTAAATATTTGGCTAGTCAGTAGGCAGACATGAAAAAATAAGTGAATCCTAAGTATTTCACTCATTTTTCATATACCTGAAAACTTTCTTTTTCTTAATATTTGTCATTTGACTATAAAACTTCAACTCGTTGAAAAATGGAAAATTAAAACCCAAACTATTCCATAAGAAATAATTTAGCACCCATAAACACATAATTGATTTTAAATCAACCTGTAAAACATGAATTGTAGTGGTCTGGTCACCCATTGGAGACTTGTCTATAAACATATACCCATACTAATGTCCAGAGAACAGAACAGAAAAGTACCAAAGTTGGTCACAGTTTCCAATAATAGAATAAAATACCCTCAAACACCTCTGGTTCAAACACCTGCCTAAAATACTTTAGTAAATGAAAGCCTGTGACAAATAAAAGAAAATAAATAAGCATCAATAAATGGCTGCACCTGTGGGTTCAAAGAGACTTAATTGAGAGTTTAAAATAATAAGGGTCTGAATCAGGAGTGGAACACTTTCTGCTTGGATGAGTCACTGACATCAGTAAGTATGCTTGCTTAGATCCTTGAAGTTGCTTTGGTGCCCATCTGTCTTTGCAGGGTCACTATTTATATACCCAGGCCCAAAGCAAAGTCTCTCAGATTCCCAAGTTCCTGCCTATCAGAGTCTGCAAAGCCATCCTTGCTGTTGCCAGCTCATAGCTATCAGACTGGTTGGTCCTCTCACTCAACCCCAAGTGCCTAAAGTAAGAATCTTTAACAAGGTAGAAAATCATAGCATGCTAGCTCTCTAGGTGCACTCCGTCTATTCTTATCCCTCTTGTCTTCTAAGTCCTGTGTCCGATGAGTTGGACTCAGGTAGTCCATGCAACAGGGCCACCAATCATAGAATCATTTTGGTTGGAAGAGACCTCTAAGATCATTGAGTCCAACTATAACCTAAATCTAGCACTAAACTATGTCTCTAAGAGCCTCATCTACATGTCTTTTAAACACCTCTAGGGATGGTGACTCCACCACTTCCCTGGGCAGCCTGTTCCACTACTTCACAGCCCTTTCTGTGAAGAGATGTTTCCTAATATCCAATCTGAACCTTCCCTGGCACAACTTGAGGCCATTTCTTCTCGTCTTATCACTTGCTACTTGGGAGAAGAGACCAACACCCTCCATGCTACAACCTCCTTTTGGATAGTTGTAGAGGGCGATAATGTCTCCCCTCTGCCTCCTTTTCTCCAGGCTAAAACCAGATATGGTTAAAAGAAAAGTTTTGCCTCCCAGCCTATGGCCTGACGTGTCCTGATGACTGACCTCCAAGGCAGGTTGCTGCCCTCTGTCCAAGAAGTCTCCCCATGGATTGAAACCTGCCTGACAGTGAGGTACTCCAAGCTGAGGCTGGCAGTCCCTTGCTGCCAGCTGGGGGTGCTTTTCCTCTCCACCTCCATCTTTTTCCCTAACACTTAGCTCATTGGTCACCCAAGCTGTTCTCTCCACATTACTATGGTATCTTAGACATACAACAGTCCCTCAAATTTACAAATAAGCTGATATGCCTGATGCAGGCCTGAAAATTCTGCAGAATAGCACATTTAGGAGGATTTAGGCACTTCCAGAATGTAAGCTATTTAGGTTATTATATTAAGTTTCCTCGAGGACCTTGATTTTGGCCCTTACTGCACAAGCACCTATGCAACGGTAGTTAGAGAGGAATTTTTAGTTTCTGGAGTAATTAATTGGTACTTACAACTGTACAGACTACATTTACTTTTTACAACAGGCTTTTGGTTTTGATTTTTTTTTTTTAATATTACTTGCATTACAATAGACTAACACATGATGAGCATTGACAAAGTGAAGTGGTGTGCCTGCTAGGGCTCTGAAATCTTCATAGCTTTCAATCACCCATTATGCTGCAAGGAAAGGGCAAGAACTGAAGAACAGGGCATCGCAATGGCAGAAGGAACACCTGTGAATGGCACAGACACAGTTCCACAGCATCACTAGTATATTCAGGAACAATAGAGAAGTCACAGTAATCAAGCATCCAAGGAATCCTTTCAAGAAAAAGAAACACAAAATGACAACACAACGAGTGATAAAGGAAAGAATCAGAAAATATGAGAACTGTGATTAAAGTGTTTCAGTGAAAGTGTCACCTAGTGGAAAGCTGGGGTACGTAGGGTACTTAAAAAACATTTTAGCTACTGAAGAATAAAAGCCCTAAAGTTTGCTTATGTGTTTGGTCATATTATTGTATTCCTTTGATCACTGTAGATGTAGTTTACCTTATTAATGAACTTACAATTTTATAGAAATAGAAATGAGTGATGGAGTAAAAAGTTACCTGTCAAGTCAGGATAATTTTAGTCATTAACTGGCATCACTCTCTGATCCCAAGAGTTTGAGGATATTCATGTCTGACAAGGAAAGGTGATAGAGAAGAAAAAAAACAAACAGATGCCATAGGTTAGCTCTAAAATAAGCACATGTTTGTTAGGAATCCACAGCCAACATTTACAAGCTTCATATGACAAGGGCAATAGGCTGGCAAACTAATATGAACTCTGTCACAGATCACACCCAGAAGTTTCTTAAAATTCATAAATCAATTTGCAGTGAGGGTGCCTTTCATTAAAGAACCTTAAAGCACAGGTAGATACTCTGTTGAGTGTAAGCAAGTATTACAACATCCTATTTACAGAAGAATTAGGACAAAGAAATGCTTCAAATGAAATCTTAAATGAGAAGTCTGTGTGTTTTAAGTAGTACATGGCAGCTTTGTCTTTCTAGAAGGTGGAGGAAATTAGTAGCATTAAATAATTATAGGTGGTTTCTGATGCAACAAAGCCACCAGCCTTAATATAAAGAAACCAAAAACTCCTTCAAGGCAGCTCCCATCCAAGTGGGTCCATAGGACTTGCTCTGTGTTCTGATAGAGCTACTTGCTCTCTTGTCTCTCAACCTTTTACTGGGTTTACATTCACTGTGTAATTCATTTTTTTCCTCCATTTAATAGGATGAATTTTTCCCAATATCCACCGTACCTATGAGAAAGACACACACCTATAATGTTGCACTATATACAGAATGCAGAAAGGTCAATTATAGGATATGTACCTCATAAGAGCAAGCAACAACATCATTTGTACTTAAGGCATATTGTCATCATATTTAGAACATAATCCAGTCAAAATGCTAACCTGAGTCATATTGTAGGCTGTACTTCTGTACCTCACCTTTGCCCTGTAGCACTTCCACAGCATTTTTTATTAATTGGCTCTTTTTTCACGTACCTTAATAACAGTACCAATGATCACTGGGTTAAGTTAATAGAATAAGACTCTAAATGTTGCATAAATTGCAATTAATAAGTTTTAATAAAAAGAAAAATTTGATTTGTCTAAAAAAACCCACAACAACAAAAACAAGCAAACAAAAACAACAACAAAAAAACCTAATCCCTTTTCACAAAATGAACATACAATTCATTACTGAGTAATTTTCCAGGTAACCTACTCTGTGTACTTGAAGTTCACTTTCAAATGAGCTTGTTCACAACACTGTTTAAAAACAGAAGTGGAATAAGCGAGCAGTACTGAAAATTCAAACCTCAGCTCACTGAACAGCAACTTTCCCAGAGAGAGCCATAAATCACCAGGCCTGTGACCATAACCCACCAGTCTAACAGCCCAAGAAATAGAGTAGGTAACACGGATCTTCAACTGGACAGGCAACGCTAATTGGAGAGATTCAGTCTGAGTGATGCGAGTTGCAAGAATTAAACATGGAGAGACATTTACTGAGTTGGACTACAGGAGGTTTGAGGCTCTCTAGAAGAATGTGAGTTGGCTCTTATTCTGTTCCTTTATTTAAAACTTCAACCTTTATTGAAGCCTGCTTGTTGTTTAAAAAAATAACAAAACAAAAACAAACAAACAAACCCAAAACAAAACGCTTGTCTTCTAATGCTTTTTTGTAGCTGTTCATTTAAAATTTCTTTATAGAAGAGCAGACCTCAACATCTTGAGGCATAGGGCTGAAATTGAAATCTCCATCGCAGCAAAAAAGTATCTTGAGTACTAACACTTACAATAAAAAGTGCTCTTGCTTTTACCTGGGAGCTATCAAATGTTAAAAACAGAGACAAGGAAATATTTTGGTTCTGACAAACTGATTTCAATACCTGCCTGAGGTAACTTTTTTCCATGATTTCTAAAATTTCCTGTGCGTGGCTTATTTTGAAGTTTGAAAACACGTAGTAAGGACAGATTCTTAAAATTCTTGTCTGTTTCAGATCTCTGTGATGGATATCTCACACATATACACTGTACACATATACATATACATATACACATATACATATACATATACACATATACACATATACACTGTATATATAGAAGATAGTATTGTGTACAAAGAATAATTAAAACCTCACGTACCAGAGATGCAAGCCCTAATTTTTATTCTTTCTTCATATACAGACTTTCTCCAGTGAGAAACAGCAGAGTAATTCATTTGTAGACTTCACTGTCTTGAAGATTTTTGGAGGGTTAAAGAACGAAATACATTTCAACTCATTTGCAAACTTTTAATTATTTTTTTTTTAGACTACCAAAACTGACAGCTGGTGATTTCTCTGCTCATTCAGGAATGATTAAATGGCAGGTTTGGCCAAATTAGCACATTTTTTGGAACATCAGGCAATGGCAATGCTCTAATCACATTTTCCTCAGCTTTCAGAGCCTTCCCAGTAGCAGAGGATCAGCAATTGATTTTAGTGAAACATGGAGCTCTAAATTCAGCAGCACAAATACAAAACAAGGCAGAGAATGGAAAGTGTTAAGGAGGGATAGGGACCTGGAAGCGCTGTTTTAGAGACATGTAGTAGTGCAAGCCAAAACGATAGCTACTGTTGGATTGGTTTTGGATGTGTAATAGGTTCCATTCCACTTCTGATTGCTCATTGAACTCGAACTCTGTTCCTTCAATAGACTTTTACCTCTAGCTCATTATTGTATTAGAAGGGACAGGCAGCTGTACTCAAACACTAATGGGAATGTGTGAAAGGAGGTCAAAACAAAAGCCAGGACTAGCACAAATAGAGTTGATGTCGCTCAACAAGAAGCAGTAAATATTTCCAGCTCCTGCATAATCATGGTGTACAAACAATTTCAGAATGATGCAGCAAATTCTTCCAACTCTTTTACAAACACAGCTGTACAAACACAGGTATAAATACTGACACCTTTATTTGAAGGCTCTGGTCTCCATTTACTAGAAGTTCCTGAGTCAGTAGGCTTTCTTTACTTCAGTAAACATTCTTGGCTTGCTTTGACATCTCTGTCTTTTGGCAAGATGATCTTTGATGTGTCATTTAGCACCTTAATATACAGCGGCCATGATCAGATTTTTAACAAGACCATTTAATCATATTTTATCTTTTCTGCAATGGTTTCTGATACACAGTTCAGTTTATATTTATTAAGCTTTTATACTAAGCAAAATACCCATTAATATAACTTATAAAAGTTATGTAGGTGCTACTATCTTCAAAACTAAAAGATAACCTAACAAAAGGAACTACCATAGCTTAATTTAGATTCAATATACAGCTTTTATTCAAGTAAGCATGAGACATACAAAAGCTTTAGTACACACAGTCCAAACATTTTATCAAAACATTATGTAGATATTTGAGATTCAGCATCAACTTATGCTATCAAAAGATATTAGAGAGCTCAAATGAAGATGGCTGTTTTGGTGTTTTGTTTTTAGCAGGTTACAGCACATAATGTCACTATGCCCACTAGACTGAATTTTAAGAAAGTTAAGACTCTAAGTTAAGACAAGTGTAGGGTGCTACTTTCATCTAGTCATGCTTTGTTTTTTCCTGAAAATTGGCATGCACAACTTATTTTCACAACTCTTAATGAAATTCCCTCACATTTCATAGATAAAAAAAATAGCATAGGACTGTTTATGTATCTTTTTGTACAAAGATTACTAATAATTCAGATCTGATCGGCTAAGTACTGTTCCCAATTATACATTGGCAACTTCTTCACCTAACACATCTGAGCAAAAACTTATGGTCTTGAATTTTCTGCATATGGACTTATTTTCAATAGAGAATCCAGAGTAAGATTCTGCTTTCAGTTACTTTTATAGTTTTAATACATTCATAAGTGCAAAAACCTTCCAAATTTCAGCTGGTATACGGAAAGAAAATCCATCTCACACCTTTCCTCTTGGAACTTCACTATCAGAACAGTGAAAAACACTTCCTTAACTCCGAAAAAAAAAAAAAAAAAGAAAAAAAGGTGGAATGACTATTTATTTATGTCATGAAAATAAGCAGGGAGACATCTATACACCCACATATCATATATCTCAAGTAGCACCTTCCAGTTTTTCTAGTCAGCTTTTAAATAGGACTATATTTTAAGAACATACTAAAATGCTTAGGGCAAGTTTACTACATACAAGCACGGATTCTCTGTGTGCTGAAGTTACAGTAGCCATAACCTTGGTTTGCTGCCTTTTAAAATACTCCAGCTGTCTTCAATAACATCTTTGTCTAATCCTGCTTTCAACTGCATTTCAAAACTTCTTTTAAGTTTCTCAGTTTCTGTGCAAAGAAACTGAATATTCATGAGATCTATTGCAAAAAAAATTTGATATCTTTAGAAATCCATAACAATCTCATGTCTATTCTTTGCTGATTTTGAACACCACACATTAGAGAATGCCATCCTAACATCCTATCCAATAATCTGAAATGAGTACTTTTTTCATAAGCACACATCCAGCTGAATATAATTACAGTGAAATGTGCTGTCATCTTTCCAAAGAATAGTAATTAGGGATATGAGCCTGGATGTCTTTTATGCTTATGGAAACATTTTTTCTTTCCGGCTAACCATCATCCAAATAGTAAATCATTAAAAGGAAAATGGCAAAGGGTGTGGATAGTGGCTGTCAGCTTTGTGCACCAGCTCCAAACTCTGTCATCTTCCCATGGAAAAGAAAGCATGATGATGCAAAATATGACATTCTTCATGTTTCTTTGGAGAAGAAAACAAGTACAGGTAATTCATCTTGTTGTTCATCATTGGTACTACTTAAAGAGAAATCTCACAGGTTTCTCTCTATTGATCTGGGAAAACATCTTTATATTAGATTGTGGGGCAAAGAGAGTCAAAGATCACCTAATACAAAAATAGACCTGTATCCATGATTATTATCCTAATTCAAGCTGACACCTAAGAGTATAGGCATGTAAGTACCTCTTTGTCTAAAACCTTAGAATCATCATCAGCTTTCTCTTTTCTAATCAAACCAATTTTTAATCCTCAAGTACTAGGGGGCGCTGATTGCCACAGGGAATGAAAAAAATCTCCCATGCTTTCTCACTGCTTCATTGCTCTGGAAACAGGAATCATTTCTGTTACGTACGTGGGTAACAAGTACCTAATGAACAAGAAACTGAAGCTCTTTTTATTTAAAGTCTCAATGTGAAGCAAACGGTTTAACAGAGTAATTACTACCAACTCTTAGTATTGGTTTTATTATTTTTCAATTAACACTAAAAACGTAACTGGTACCTTTTGCTGTTTTTCGAGTGATGCATGCCAAACTGTTATATTAAAATGCACCAATATCAATAGCATTTTTTGAGACTTAGGAGAACCAGCTTCCGAGATACAGAAGTTTCTTCAAACCAAACAGCACAGGTGTGACTTTAACTCTTGTCTCCCAAATTGTATGTGGTCTAATCCAAAAGCCCTTACGGCAAAGTTTACTCCTTTCCACCACTAGGGGAAAAATCATAGTGTTAATTAAACAAGAACCTCTTTTTTTTTTTTTTTTTCTTTCCTTTCTTCCCCCCCACATTTTTTTTTAATTTCAAGTACAGCAAATTTCTGTGAATTTCCATCTCAATGAGTAAGCACATTCCAATGAAAACTGGGGTTTTTGTTTGTTTGTTTTGTTTTCAGTTAATCTACTGTTAATTTTGAACTTGTTCAGAAAAATATTTTTTAGGACCTAGTATATGTCAGCATTGAAAGAATGCCTGATAAAAATTGTGAAGAAAGAGAAAGCAAAGCAGGACTGAGAGACGATTGTTTAGGTAAAAAAATCCTCACCTCTTTTCCAAATACTTTGACAATTTTTTTGAGAACTAGTAGATAACACTAAAATCTATTAAAAATTATTCTCCTTCCAAATAGTTATTTTTCTTCCTCCAAGCAATAATATATTTCAGGTTTTGCATTTGTTAACCAATGTATTGCATACTATCCACAGGCATGTTAAGACACAAAGCAACACATTATATTTCATCAACCTCACTTATGAAGCAGGTTTGTACATATTCCTGCAGCTTGTTATTGCTCACTTTGAAGAAATTCCAAAGGTGTGATTGCTGCTACTCATGCTCAGGAAATAAAAAGTTTTAAAACTGATAATGCTGCACAACTATAAAATTTAAACAAAAACTCAGTAAAATATTATAAAAGATGGGACACAAGACTAGAACTATAACATGTTAGGGCATTATACAAGATTCAGAAACACCTTAGTTACAATCTGCATAAAGTACTACAAGCAAGCTAATAACACACAGCTCATGATTTAATCCCAACAAAACAAGCAGAGATATTTATTTTTTTTTAAACAGACAATATTTGACATACAAAGTTTAATTACAGGAATGTTCCCATTTAGCTGTGTGTAAGTAATAGTGAACACTTTATAAAAGCCTCACGCACAGAAAGAACAGGCCCAGCAGCACCTCAAAGAGAATGTCTATCTAACATTTGTCATTTACCATGGTTAACAAATCACTCTTGCAGAACAGGTTACACGTTTGTAATGAAATTCCACAGCCTTCATTATGACATCAAAGAGCTTTCAATGTAGGAAAACACCAGGGCAGATCTGGATCTAAGAACTGGTTAGTCATTATGACAGTATCTTTCTTTAAACATTTTTCTTTTTTTTTAAATGGACAAACATGTATCATATATTAAATACTACATATTATACTGAAATATACAATTTATCAGTCTTTTTTAATACTGAATGTATGCTTAAATCTCCCACCTCACCTTTTTCCTCTTTCGTGTAAAAAAGCTGAAATACGTTTTCCACATTGAAGACCAAAGATTTATTAGATCTTTTAATCAGCTGAATTCAACAAATTCTTTAAATTCTGACTATATCCCTGGCCAAAATACATTCTTCACGTGATTTTCACTACACACTTTCAATTCATATTTATGATTTGGGGGAAAGAATTATGAAGTTATGAACCAGAATCATTTGCTTTGGAGTTAGTTATAATCTGCTGAAAATTAGACAATGCTTTTCTGTGATTCAGTGTTTATTGATACAAATCAATCTTGCTTATATGTCAATCGTTGTTTCTACCACGAAAAAAAAATCTCTATTACAATCTATATTCTGCTACTGTACTGACCTTTGGAAAGTATCTATTGTGACAATCCATCAGTACAATATAAAACTTGCAGAAGTTTGGCTATATCTAGCATGTTAAACGCTTAACTTTCTGGAACATTCAGCTCACAATCTTTCAAGTTCATTGAAAAAAACTGAATGCATTTTAAAAAATGAATATATTTTTTAAATGTATTCAGAAATTCCTGGAGTAATAACAGTAATTAAAAATGACAGAACATAACACGAAAATAGCATTATTCCTTACCAGACTTATTATTAACCTGTGACTTTTCCTTCCCACACTTAGGAAAAGAGGCCAATTTTTTTAAAAATAAAAGCTCTTCCATTAAACAGAAGAAAAAAAAAAAAAGTACCTAACCTTAATAATTTAAAAAAAAATTACTGTTAACTGTACTTTAAGTTAGAATCTAACTTCTCACTTTTTATTAATACTCACTATAAAACACTGAGTTAAAAAAAGTAATTTAAACAAAACTGGAGAAAAATACCTTTTTTTTAAAAAGGTGTTAATTATAATCAGAAGTGCAAAACTGTAGCCAAGTAAGGTTTATATGGAACATTGTAGAATCTTTTGGTGATTTATTTTTCCACCATTAATTAGTTAATTTACTATTAATTTCAAAAGAAATAGGCAAGGAGTAATCATAACTGAGCAAGCTCATTATCAAACCTCTGGAATCTTCTCTTCTCTAATACTGAAACTGGTACAGAAAAGAAGCATTTAAAATAGAAAATATTGGGGGGGGGAGGGGGGAGAAGACCTACTGCAAATGTTTTTATTATATTTCCAGTAGTTCCTACAGGAAAATCATATACAGCTCATGGACAGATTGCTGAAGTATCTAACATTTATGTATTATAAACACGATACAGACATAAAATGTGTCGTATGAACAGCATTCAAGCACCTAAGCAGCTGAGACTGTTACTTAACTTCCCTTGGCTAGCTCCACCTTCTTTGGTGAAGGTAACTGGCTTAAAGACCTTGCTCTATTGAGTTCTCAGAAAAGGAATTTTAAAATACTGCTGGAAAAACAGGTAAATAGTAGCTCACACTCTATGGTCTGGAAATGTATATATATAAAGTTAGAAGACAGCTCTAAAAGTTGCATGTTAGTAGAAAATATGATGTAAAAGTCCCAGGAATTCAGTTATGTGACAATTTGATAATGGATTACATTAGAAATGTTTCTAAAACAGGATAGAGTATCTTCATTCTAGAAACATGTACAGTCACAACCTACAGTTGAATAGAATAGTGTGAGGAGAAAGATACTGAAACTAATAGACATCTAAATATAATCTATTTTGTTTTGCTGCCTCTATCCTAAAGACAGACAATTGAAGAGTATCCCAGCATGGAGAAAAATCACATATTTATGGATGGGCCACAGGCGTAAGAACAAGTGCATTGCGTTACAGTAGTCAAACGTTCCCAAGAGAAAAAAAGATAAGGCTTGGTTTGGGGTTTCTTTTTTTAGTTTGGAAGTGGCATCATGCTAAACATTCTGTAAGCCCATTTGGAACAGCACAGCAAAGTCAATTTCAAAAATATTCACTATTTTAGGTGCATGCATTTATCAGATGTCTACACTAAGGTTACCCAAAAAACAGCTCAAGGTGGTAACCAGACCAGTTTAGAAAAATTGTTCATAAAAATAAAATAAATGGTTTGTAGCAGATAACTTAGCTCTACATCTAATATTACAATTTTAACTTAAACTTCTAACAGTTAAACACAGAATGTACTGAACTATTTTAGAGCCAAACAAAACCCATGATTCATTCTAGCAATGTAGTCTCTCGTTTGATGAGTAGGGAGTTTTGACTGGCAATCATCTTTCAGATGTATATGCTAGAATTTTAAACTGTGCTGATCAACTATTTTCAAACCTAAAGCATTAAAATCCGCTTCTCAGTTTTATTAGTCAGTTGTAACTGATGAGTCAAGGAGTGCTTTCTGAGTGGTGGTGAACAAGGGAGAAACATGTTAGAACATTTGCAAAGAGAAAACACTAAAGGAAGAGACTTGAAAACATTATTTTTTGAGAATTCTTTTGAAAGCCACTTTACATTGTGCTTTTTTCCCATTGAATTTTTTCTAAATATGTAATTACATTTCAGAGACTTTCAGTGGCCTTCTATTAGGAGGACCGGATTAGGCTGTTAATTATTAAGATCCCACATTAACACAGAGTTAGATTTAGAGACTTGGCATTTACTAATATTACCATATTAACAGAGAGTCACTGCTGGAAGATTAAGACTTGAAATCCCAATTAAATTCCCTGGTCTGTTTTCACAAGCAGCTGTCCAGAACTGTCTTAATTTTTGCTGAAAAATTCATAGTGTTAACTACAGAGATGTTATTTTAATTTTCTGTGGAACAGACAACCCATGGGATTATAAGTCTATTTTTCAGGGAAGACAATCTACATTTTCTCTATTAATGTCCCCAGTAACTGAGTCACATGTTGTTAAAAAATTGAATTATACAAATGATTGACAGATATAATATTTTTTCCTCTTTATTCAGTGTTTTTCCTGAATCTCCAAAGACTTAAAGAATGGATAGTTAAACAATCCTTTAATATTGCTCTTTTGTGAATATATGAAACTGAAAAGATGTAAATATTAATCTAAATAAGAATATTATCATTTTTACCTGTGTGATCTAGTAAAACCTATGTGATCTAGGTGTGATAGTTTATTTTATTAGTGATATATTTATTTTGAAGTATTTTATTGTCTTTCATTGAGATTCTCAGTTTTAGAGACAGTTCAATTGTTTCTATACTCACACTGTCCACATTTAAAGATGTTTCATAGCAATTGTGTAGACACATGTAGCCTATAAAAGTATAACTTTAGATTCTTTATCATCACACAGCAAGTTACTCTAGAGCAGCACAAAGGTGCTGAACAACCTGTTAGTCAATGGGATGCAAAACCATTCAGGCAGAAGTAAATTACATTAAAATTCTGTTTCTTACAGCCGCGTTTCAGAGAGTTGACAGGGAGAGGTTATTTTTCTTTGTACAATCTGCACATCAACTTATGTTAAAGTTACGTATTACTTTAGTTTTTCATCTCCAGAGACAACCATGGTTCAAACATTTCAATGAACCAATTTACCAGACCTCAACTGTGGTGCTGCAGGATCAGACTAATACATTTTTATTTTTCTGGGGGGAGACCTAAGCTGTGGCATAGCCTAAACAGCATCATATAAAAATCAAATATTTCAGCCCACTGTAGCAGACAAAGATACCAGAAATTACACTAACTAGCAGCCTTAATACCTAAGCTTTAATAATCAGAGGCAAATTAACATTTAATTTGTAATGCTTGGAGTTGTATTGTACAAGAGAGAGAGTTCACTGAATCATCGTTTTTCCCCATTACATTTCCATAGGCTGCATAGGAATTTAGAACTTGCACAACTAGAAGTTTGCTAACATAATGTTATTGACAAACAAGCAATTCATGAAAAAAATTACCTTGCAAAAAGATAATGAACTACAGTAGAAGCTCTGGTTACATCTAAAACAGGCAAAATGAGTTCTTTTCGTTATGAGAACTACCCACACAGCCAACCAGTTGCAAAGGTCCCAGTAGTTTGTTGCTGTGTTTACATTAACAAAGAAGGAAAAAGAGAAAGACTTCTTCACGAAATACACCTTGGCTGGATAAGAATCAGAGCACCATTATGGCTTTCCGGAAAAACAAAGAGCAATATTTATGCTCAGTTAAAATAGTTTTGTCAAGAGAACAAACATATCAACTGTTCTTCAACAGTAACAACTGTTTTCCACAAATGTTCTGCCATTGCATTAAAACGACTAACTTCTAGGTCACACTATTATCTATTGTCTCTAGATTTCACTCAAAACTATAAATATAGGGGCCAGGAGAAAAGAAAAGGCCTCTGAAAAAGATTTTTTTTTTTTTTTTAATCTGAAAAATATATGCTTTGCATCTATGTTTTAATTAACTGAATGTCAGTTGCTGATCCAAATATTAACTATATGAACAACAGGAGTAGCAGGTAGGTTTGTATCTACAGTAAGATATCAGAATACTGAGCATGTTGGGCCACTAACAACATCATTACAAAACAGCCTGAGAGGTCATATAGTAGCCTGAACAAAGATTTTAAATTACAGATTGTTCTATCATTATGTGATATTTTCTGTGTATTTCTGGACGCTAAAATATAGAAAGGGAAAGGAGAATCAAAAAAAGGTCAAAAAAAGGTTGGAAAAGAGTAGGAGAAACTGAGCTGGTAAGAGTTAAATGGTACAATGCGAAAGAAGAGAGACAACAAAAATTAGAGAAAAGGGAGAAAAGATGGGAAAAACAAAACAAAACCAAACCGGAATAAATCAACAGATGTAATAGCCAAGAGACCAAGTGGTTGAAGAAAGTAGACTTTTCAGCCAAGTGGAGTGGTCAAGGGTGTCACCAAGTCATCAGCATACATCTCTGGCCACTGCTGGTTAAAGGTGTCTTTTGCTTTTCTTTCAAGTTACTAGGAACATTATATATAGTATTTGGTACTTTATCCTGTTTCTCCAAGGCTACAACCACAATGTTGTCATCTAACTTGGGAAAAGCACTTCCAAAATAAAAGCATTGCAGACATTTGAGATTTTCATTTGACCTTCTCTTGCAAGAGTTCTTAAATCTACCCACCTCACAAAGCTCTTAGATTCCGATACAGAAAATTCTACCAAAACAAATACTGCAACTGCTACATACCAGACAGATTAGTTTAAAATTCATGTAGTTATCTTTCTTTAGACATGAAATAAATTTCACTCTTAAAATACAAGTCTGAAAACCCTGTCCCTGTCTATTATGTAGCTCCTGTTTCTCTTATTACAGTTATTTGCATAGGTAGTCACACACAAATGAAAAGGATTGCTGAGTATGGACTCAGTGGTTTTAAATGTGCATGCAGAACTGTAAAGCAGAATTTATCTACAAATGCATAACCTGGTGAGCCACCCCATCACTATGACAGTGATTGCCCACAGTTCTACTCTGAGAAGTGCATCCTTCCCACTCTCAACCAGTGGATGCATTTTGCCTAATGTGACAAGACGCAAGATTTTTCCCCTTCCATGTTAACTGTCTCCTAGCAAGGAAAGGTTAAAATACATTACAAATAATATTACTGAAAGAGGAATCATGGCATAGCAACCCACAGTTTCTTTACAGCAAGGACTCAGCCAAATCACCTTTGTTTTCTGGATCAAACAAAGAAAGAATGAATGAAATACCTAAGCCAGCATAGCCAGTTTATCATTAAATATCCTTAAAAAGTTTCTCACTCTGCAGCTGCCTCCAAAACCCTTGTTGCTGTCTCATACTGTGGCATGCTGTTCTGTCTGAAGAGTTACATTCACTTGGACTAGTTCATTTATCCACTTGCAGCACTGTTTTTCCAGCAGCTTGTGTGGCCATAATTTGAAGGGCAGTGTACAAAGGCATGAAGACAGAAACTCCTTAAGCCAGCACTGTCATTAAAGTTGCAGTGTAATCAAACTATGGCCTAAGTAACTTGCCTAAAACTGCACTCCACGTCAAAGGAAGATGGCCAGCAACTGAACTTAATGCTCCATGGCATGTCTACACTCTAATTTAAACATGACAGGGCAAATTCACTGTCCAAGGACAAACACAGGCCAACCTACATCTATGATCATCAACTCACTGTCCCCAAAGCAGAGTGGCCTTGTCCTGGTTTCAAACGAGCTTGTACAGGCCTGAGCAGAGGAAATAACCCACAGGCTTCTGTGTCTGCTAAATGTCATACCTCATGTATTCTTTCTCGCCTTATGATACATCATCACAGTGATGCAAAGATGACTTTTTGAAGTGTTTAATGTGAATTATTTTCCTTATGTCTTCAGATGGTCATTAAAGCTATCCACAGCAGCACATGTACTGCATGGCAAAGCTGAGGCTCCCAAAGTCTGTGCTACTGCCGCTTTTCAGCCTCATGTTCATTGTGGCCAACTTCCAGCTCTTTCTAGAAACACCTGGGGGCTAACCTGGGCATGTGTGACAGGGGCTCCCAGAACCACCACTCACCAGAGACACTGCTCTGTGCAATTGAGCTCCTGCTTCTGAGAAACAACTTGGGAGAAGAAACTTGGTTGGAGATCAGCCATGCTAGTTCACATCAAGAGTATGCACTGAGGCATTCTTCTTTTCTAAAGGGAAGAAGTTAAAACAACTGCCAGTGCTATGGAAACTTTCCATTTTTTCTTACCAGCATAGTGCATCATACTCTGACAAAATCTCAAGCCTACAAACACTCTTTTTAAAGGACTGGCATGATAGAATAGCATATTATTTGAATGAGAACACTACAAGCTTTGTTATTTTATGATCTACTTCCATTATAACTCTTTCCAAGCCTCCACTGTACCTTAACATGAAGAACAGTGTTACTTTAAGATCATCATGCCTTTAGCCCTCATTGAGAACCTCATTCCCCTACAAGTCTTGCTGCACGTTTCTAGCCAAGCTTGCACCTTTTGGATGTAACAGGTAAGGATGTCAGTATGAAAAATTCCTCCCACCTCATAACCATTATTTACAAAACTAAAAGGCCTGCAACTTCTTTCTTAGCCTTAGATAATCGCTCTCCATTAGCTAACACACAACACCTGCCTTTGATTAATTTTCCACACACAGCTTGAGTCTTTGCAAAGCTAAGCAAGAAGCTCATGGCCCTACTTCTAACATGTCTTAGCATTTGGCTTTCTGAGAACTGAAGCTGACAGAGAGTTACAGCCCAGTGAAAGAACCCCAGGCTCCTGAATTATGCTTGAATTCCAGGTGCTCTCCAGAAAGTAAAACTCAACACAGATTCACAGGAATGCACTGACAGCTTTCTGCTTGAAGACAGACCAGTTAAATTTAACACCACATGATTCAAAGCACTAGAAATCCTTCTATTTTAAATCATGACAATGTGATACAAGAAGCTCCCAGCTACTTAAAGATCTGCTCCAAAGAGTATTTTTCATATTGTGTTACATCTGTCTGTCAGAGGCACTCAACACAGAACAATACTTCTATTTACCTTCTAGAAAATATTGCCTATTCTCCTTCAACTTACTTTGAAAGCTTTTTTATACTTCCTACTTCACTGTAGGATCAAGTAAATCTTAAAAAGTTAACATCACAATATATTGAATCATCTCTTGCAACCCATGGCATTTGGGATGTGATTGAAGCATCTTGAGATTTCATATATAAGCCATGGAGAATAAAAAAACACATTCCTTCTGCATTTTTTGAAGTATATATTTTTAAAAGATGGGCAAGGAAAAGAGGTAAGATATGTACCACAGTATTGCCATCTCAAGGTTTAACTCAATTCTCAAGTGTCTTTATTTGCATAAAGCATAATTTTACATGAATGCACAGTATAATTTATCTTCTCTACTGAGACTCAAGCACAACTATTAAATGATAAATCTGGTGAAGGCAATCAATCTATTTCTTCGGCTGCAGAGCAACTAATCCATTGCCAAAAACTCATCTGGCCCAAAAAGTATTCCTCCCATCTTCCGTATACCAGGAAATACCCTCAAATTTGATTTTCATAATGACTGAGGAGAAGGAAGCCTTGGTTTTCTTCCACTTTATGTAAAAGGAGATATCTTACTTTAAAGGGGAATTATATTCCTAGAAACTTCAAATTTCTATACAGACCACCTACATGCCTTCCCCTACTTGAAATGCAGTCTACCATAGGACCACCTTTTTTTCTATAATTCCTCTTTTTCTAACAAATGTTTAAAGACAGGAAAGTTATCCTGATACTTGAAGATGTAAATGTTTGTTGACAAAAAGAATCTCCAAAAATATCTTACAAAAATGCTCTGATATTTTGGTAGGTTCTAAGTGATATTCTTTTTTTTCAGAGTCTGCTTTTAGAAAATGTTATTTAATGAATTTTAACATAGACTCGAGGACAACAGCGAGTTGTGTGATCCTGCAAGAAGTGTTAAGCAGAAGCAGCTCACCTGGCTCCATGTGCAAGGGTAAGATCAAAAACGACATTTTACAAAATCAAAGAAATAAACAAAATTAGCCAGTAACCACCCAAAACACCAGTCTGCATTTCAAATTTTAATGTACAATGTACTGTCAGGATAGTCAGAAATTCTTTTAGAGAAGCATGCTAAGGAAAAAAAATCAGCTAAAAAGTTACAGCCAGTTCTAAGTCAAAATGACTCAACGACAAAAGAAAAAAAAATAGTTTGGGAGGTGATTAAAAACTTAGGTACTGGTATTTTTGTTTTAACATTAAGTCACTTGAAGTTTTTATAGTCTATTCCCAGTAAACTGCTTTGAATTGAGAGTCAACACTTACTATTCAGGTAAAAGGAATGAAACTGAAGTGACTGTGGCAATTTTTTTTTCTTATTAAACAAAACCCCACAACAACCAAAACCCAACTTCTTTAAGATGAAAATACAAATCCTACATTATCAATGAGATCTCAAATTCCTGAAAGCATTAAGACTACAAGTTGCCACCTTTAAATACACTCTAAATTATTATTCCTTTGAAGTAGCAATGTAGCAACCTAAGCAGAAACAGAGTTGGTTTTTGGTTTTTGTTTCAAATAAAGGATAAGCATTAAAGTATCTTATTTTGAGTGACCTGGAATCTTACGTTTCTGCTGAGAAACAGCAAAAACATCCAAAAGTAATCTTGATTGGTTAGTAATGCTACTCGCTGTGTCAGGCAAAGTTACCCAGCCAAAGGCTCTCTCTATAAAGCAAATAGATATAAGATTTCTTTTGAAAGGACTTAAACTCCCACTAGCTATGCATATATGTTAAACGTAGCTCATCAACATCAAAAGGTAAGATATGGATGAGAACACATGGCCTTGCTCCATTCCTTTCTCCAATTCCCATCTCTCCCATCTGTGCATTTTCATTCCATTTGTGCATCAGCCTCAGTGCTTACCAAAATTTCAACCTTTGAACTCAAGACAGCGTAAAACCACCCATGAGTTTGGTCAGGACAGTCATTAAGCCAGCTGAAGACTAAGCCAACCTAGCAACAGGGCCTCTGAGTACTAGAAGCGATGCAGTGCAAGGGAAGTGAGAGAAACATACAGGAGAAAAGCAACACCATCTTCAGCACAAACAAGCTGTCTAGTTATACATGCTCTGACATTTTCTCTCTTCTCCAATCTAAACTCACAGGGAAACTGAGCTACAAAGCAATACTATACCTTTCAGAATTGCCTTAAAGGTTTCCTTGCACTTCTTCAAAGAACCTTCTAGATCTTACAGGTTTTATTGTTAAAAACCACAATACACCATTCAAAAATGATCTATGTAAAATACTTACAGTCAGTTCATCCTTGCTAAACAACTACAAACATTTCTATGCTCTTTGGTATACAATCAGAAGGAAACTGGCTAGCAACAGGGAAGTTCACATCAGCTGCTAAATGGTGTTTTATGTCAGTAAATTGAAATACAGGTTACTAGCAGTAATCCTTTAAAATGCTTGAAACTTCAGAAACCAGATAAAAAAATGGCGGGAATGTCCTACACTGCCAAGGCAGACTATGAAAACCTTCTGCATTGGAGGTCAACAAAGCATTCAAAACAATATTGTCAAAATTGTCTTAGTTGGTTACAGCAATATAACATGCAACAGCTTCATATGATTCAATCTGTTAGCAACATACTCAGCCATGAGAACAAAACAGCAGGAAGCTGCCTTGCTCCCTGAGAAGATCTGCGAGCCACAACTGCTCTATCACGGTATAATACAACCTGAGACACCTGTAGTCTCATAAGGTTTTAACAGCTTAAGGGAAGTACATTCTGGTTTTGCACCCTTTTCATCAACTTGAGCTTTTGGCTGTCATCAGAACAAGTCTCCACCCTCCCACCCCTTCAAGTGCAACCACTCCTTCAAACATGCTGACAAAAAGGGAACAGGTAAATTAGTTCTGGGCCAGAACAGAGCGAGCTAAACCTTTCACCTAAACACTTCATGAAAATTAATCACATCTGTGCTGCCTTCAACACATCAGATCTACCAGAGTGTCATCGTTTCATCCTTTAAGCAGTGAGCACCACAGTGTGGACAGTATCTGTTCAAGCAGCCTAAGTAAATAACAAAGCAGTAAGAGATTCTGCATGTCCCAGTATCAAGGCTACCAAAACTAAAGTCCTTCCAGGAAGAGATGTATACTAAGACAGTCACCCTTAGGCTTCCCTCTGCTACTGAAACTCTTGTAAGAATCTGAGGGTGTGCTAATAGAATGAACTGGTATTTTACATTTTCTTTTTCAGAAATGCATTTGTTTTATACTTCTAGAATGTTCACTAAATAAGAGACATGTAAATATTAACTCCTACGTCTAGATAATATTTCAAAATATCAAAGAAAAGTTATCAGACAGGGTTAACTTATTTGTCATTTTAAAAGCTACCAGTCCTGCGTTACTCAGGGCCAAAAGTACTCTTGCAATTATTGTCCCAGGAGACACGGCCTCCCACAAAATGTGTACTATCTAAGCTTAGCAGTGTAAAGTAAGGAAAGGAAACAATCTCTTTTAAATAATTTTATTACAGAAAAACAAAAGGCTTACACTTGACTTAAAAAAGCAGCGTTATTTTGTGAATTCAAAGTTATTACAGTGAAGTTGCTTTAAGAAACCTTTAGAGACTGAAGAAAATAATAAAATGCCAGATCCCCCTTCAGACAGCATTCTAGATTTATTTGCATGACCACAGCAAACCCCTTAATTTCACATCACTTCTGACACCCAGTATATGACTTATACGCTTTTCTTCTCCCTGTGTCCTGTTGAATACAGCTGGGAGAAGGATTTGGTGAAAATAGCAGTACATTTCAAGTTTAATCTTCAACAGTTCAGTACACATCTGCTTGATATCACAGTTCTGAAGTGACTGAGACACATGCTCTCCTCCTAACTCGAGCAGTGAAATGTCAGTTTTAATGGATCCTAGTTCGACTTAGTTTTTTATACAGTATTGATCATATTAAGGTCCATATCTCAGATTTCTCACTAACTTACTTGGCTACTGATTATAAACAAAAAAAGAAAAAAAATGAAGGCTCATACTTGAAAGAGTTCCACTGACCACTTCAGTTATTCTATTAAGTCAAAAGTTTCAGGTTTCCAGCCTGAGCTAATACTAAATATGTAACAGATTTGTATTTTAAATCTTAAGAAACAAATCAAGAAAACATTACTGCCTTAATAGTCCTACGTTTTGACTCTGTCCAAAGAAATTTACAGGCTCGTCATTAAGTGATTTTTTAAAATACAACTTAAGAGCTCTACACCACGTTAAAATTGTTTTCTAAGCACATTGTTAAGCATCTCACTCTTCAAATATATGCTAAAACTATACTCCAAAGATTCTGCCAAAAAAAAAAAAAAAAGAAAAAAATAAGATAAAAAGCAAGAAAACTCAAGTCACTATTTACAACTGAGTATAATTAGAAAAAATGAAAAAAAGGCAATTCAAAGAAGGAAAAAGAAAATAAAGAGAAAAAAAAAAGTATTAAACACCTGCTACTCAGCATTCTATGAATTTTTTTTTTTTTTTTTTTTTCTGTCCTCCTGAAAGGAAAAAGGTTGGACTCAAAATCAGACATGGAAACTTTCCTGGAAAAATTTCCTAATCTCCATAGACATCATTTATATGATTTGATAACAACAATCTCTGAAGTCAGGCATTTATTCACTGTACTCTGTGCTGCAACATGAAGCCACCTGTTATCAAGCTACTTAAACAGAAGAAACAAGTGTCTTTCCTACAAGGAAAAAGGATGCAATTCATTTTCCCTGGTTATGATTTATATCATCATCAGGTTTACTCAAACATGGAATGTGACTATTTAAGCTAAACCATGTTTTTTTAATTTAAATTCCTTAATTTAGTGCTATAGCATAGTAACTTCTTAAGTGATCAATCTCTCTTATAAGGAGGACATTATAATCCATATTATACAGTAATATAGCCTTTAAAAAAAAAATAAAGAAAAACCACACCACAAAACCCCAGCATGAATACTAAGAGGAATAATAATGTTTTGTTTCTATGTTACTCTCCATGACAACAATGTCAAAGGCTGTTTTATAGCTTACCCTTGAAGATTTTAACCCTAGACACAAATTAGTCCTTTTCACAGTCTCAGGGTTGTATTAAAACTGACTTTTATGATTAAATAGGTAACCAAAATGCATTATCCTGACCAATCTCTACAAATGTTAATATTACTCTGAAGAAAGGAGTTAATGAGTGTATGTAACAGTCTCAAACAAAACTATCAACATCAACTACTTTAAAGATATATAACAATCTGAATTAAACACTGTAAATCAAATTTACACCATTCAAAAAGTTTATCATTAGAGGGTTAAGCAAAACAGTCAGAGGCTGTTTACATTGAAGTGTGGATTCAGAAAACTTAAAGATCATTTGCACTATAAGTTTGTGTAAGCATTCATACAAAAAAAATATTAAACAGGCAATCATGTTCTAAAAGTTTTCTAATATAGCTTTCCAGCATTTTTTTAGCTGCCAAAGTGCTAATAAAGACTTATTTTAGTATATAACTCCCACATTTTATACCAAGTAAACGTTCTTGACTGCCAATAATTATATGATTACATGGTACAACAGTTCTCTAATTCCTAAAGTTCACTTTTAACTTAAGAAAATAGAAAAGTTCGGGGTTCTTTTTTCCAAAATAATGTGCAACAGGTAGAACACATGACTTCCCAGAAACCTCTAAATTGTCTTTAGCTACCAGGCTCTGCAAGACATTACAGATCTCAGTCATTCTGAGTTCTCAGCCTTAATTTTATATGAATGAGTGTTTAGCTGGACTATATTAGGAGCACATACAATAAGGTCAAGTAACATTATCTCACTGTTCTGGAAATTCAAAACTCTTCAAAAAAATGGTGTAGAATTGTACCTGCAAATTCCTTCAGCTTAAATTGGTCTTTGTTAATCTATTAAAGACAACCTAGAGAACATCCATTTTTTTTTTCCTGTCAATTTCTGAGAAAATTTGAATACATGCAAGTCAAAACTACCATAATGCAGACAAAATGGTCCTCTTTCATGAAGATCATCAATAAATGACTATCTTCAATAAATATAAGTCTATTTGGAAATTCTAGAGAATAATTTTGCTAAACAAGTTAGTCTTTTTTCTTTTCCATTATGTCTTTCTGTTTAAGCTCTCCATCTGAAAGTTCTGTATATTTTCCATTCTTTTCGTCCTCCTGTTCTTCCTCACTACCTTCGTCCGTGAGCTCCCGATCACCATTTTCCTTTTTATCTGCCTCATGTTCATCTATCCCTCCATCTGTATCCGCTGTGCAGATTCCATAGCACATAATGCTGATGACCCCCAAGGGCAAGCCAAAGAGAAAGCATCCCAGCAGCGGTGAACTCTTGAATACAGACTGTTGAAACACAAATTTGAGGTAAAAATACTTCCAGTGAATATACAAATTACTGCATTACTTCTCTTATTACTCCGTTTATTTATTCAGAGACATCCAAAGTGGTGTGTTTTGTTCATTTTTTTTGTTTCTTTGTACTGTTTTGTTTTGCCCAGAAAGGAGAAAGAGTCCTCATTTTAACCACTCCTACTAGAAGTTAATTTAAGAAGTCTTAGAACATCAAATATTACAACATTGCATTGGGATGGCTAATGTTGACATGTCGACTGTACATTCTGTTAATTGACGCTTGAGAAACAATTGTTCTAATAGTGTTAACACTTTGAAGCAAACACTTTCATCACTTAATTGTGTCTCAATCTCAGAAATAGGACTGAGATTGAGGGATCTGCAGAAACATTATGTTATTAGTTAGTTTCCTACTGCGGACTAGTTTAATGGCAGAAGAGGAAGGACTTTTGGTTTCAGAAACTGATGGCTAAAAATTGCACATTCACTGAAGTCTGGAAGCCACTCATACAGAAACACGCGAGTTTCAATTTAAATACACAGCACAGGTTTTTTGCTTGTGTAGGGTAAGAAATGGATTTGTGTACATCTTCCCAATGAAACTCTATTAAGCATAATTAACCTATAAGATGATAAATGTATTTGCTTTAAAAACTACACCAAGTGTAGTGTTTAATCCCCTTATGCCTCAACTAATTAGACTAAACCACAACATTTCTCAGAATGTGCAAGTGCTATCAATCTCAGTGAAAGGATGTCAAAAGGGTCAAGGAAAAGATTTTGAATTCTCCCTGTTCTGTTCCTTAAAATACATGCCAGACTAATACAGAAAAGGAGTGAAAAATGAAGAAACTAATGTATGTTGAATATTTGCACACCGAAAAGCACTATTAAAAACTTTAATCAAGAAATTCATTTGGCTTAAGCCTAATGTATATACACCTATAATATATACACTAGACATATAATATAAACAAACCTATATAAAAATATTTCTAAACCCTCTGAAAAGTTTTGCATCTTGATTGACAAGAGTACCATCTAATTTAGTGAAAATAAAACTTACCACTACAGTAGACTTGGCATCATAGATTATTCTCTTGATTCGTTGCAGAAGTCCATCACCACCCTGCGCCTGAAATTTCAAATGGAACCATGTCAAAACTGACATGACACTGTTCAGTTATGATTCCAAAAGTTCATTCTTCAGACCTTGAAATCTTAAGTCCCTTTAGAAGGAAATGAAAAGTAATTATTCTTGCATCTTACAAGGCCCAGACACTCCAACTTCTCCAGCATGGACAAACATTTCAATAGACTCATGAAAACTCTCACAGTTGTTTTAAACAATTGGTGCAAACTTTAGCAGTGGACTGTACTCCACTCTCTTACCACAGAGGAACACTAATAGAAATTAGCAACTGTCTTCATCTAACAATTATAAAGTTGCAGAGATCTTTTAAACTTTCCTGCATCTGACAGATATATATTTCTGGACTATGACAGAAGCAGTGAGAACTAAGTAACAAGAAGGTACAAAGGTGTAATAAAGAAAACTTGTGTCAAGCAATGACATACTAAACCTACACTGCCACCTAATTTAGCAGTCTTCAAAATGACCACATTAATCCAAAGGCAATTTGTCTATTGAATAGGACCAGTTTTCACCTGTCTTCAGTTGCCAGAGAAACAAATGGGAAGAAAACCTACACTTTGGAAGTCAACTTATCAGCACTTGACACTGATCATAACCCCTTCAAATTACAAAAAACTCCATAAAGATGAAACAGAATCACCCAAGGCTACCTATAGGGCCTTACAGAAAGTAACAATAAAGTCAAGGTGAATAATCCAACACTTCCCAAGGGAGAGGGTGGGAATGTTATACTTGTCAGAAATGCCACTGTGGTTCAGAAAGTCTGCATCCTATTAGTTGTTTACCAGCATACTTTAAAGATTGTCATCCCCCAACAGCTGCACAATTTCTTGGGCCTGAACATAGCCATTTTATGTCTATAGACACCATTTAGCTTATGAAGTCACATCTCATATTGTTTGTCTTATATTAGCATTCTTATGTAGAGATGTGAGTTTAGACAGACGTTTAATAATTTTTGCTGAAATAGCGCAAACAAAAAGTAAAAAAAAAAAAAAAAAAAAAAAATCTAAGTGACACTATGGCAAAAAACACAAGGCATCCCAAAACAATGTCCTCAAAGTTAAAAAACACACAGAAACCATTTTCAATTGCTGTTTCAACCCAAAGGATATATTTAAACAGAGTAAAATAGTTCTTGATAACAGAATTCAGTGTAACTAATAAAGCATTTAAAAGGCGAGAAATTAAAAACAAATAACTACCAATTAAGTTCTAGGAATGTCCCTCACCTTGCAACTGGAAGCATGGCCAGTAAAGTCAAGAACAGCAAACAAATCCACCTATATCATGTTGCTACATCAATTTGTCAGATTAAATAAACTGAAGTACTCCATATGACTGAAAAAACCTACAGCATTACTAGCCATTACCACCCAATGACCCAAAACTGTCAGCATAACATGAAGTGGGATTCAGCTAACACAGTAAGCGAAGTACAGTGAAACAGGGCTTAAACCAACACAGGTTTCTCCCAGGAGGCAGCCAAATCATTTCTTAGCAATAACCCTCCTTGTGGGAAAAGCCTTCTTGCTCCATAAACACAAATGAAACCTCTGAACCATGATCCCTTTCCTCATCCACACAACACAGCCTTCTAGCCAACTTACAGTACACTGAGGGAATAAGCAAACCTGAGTTTGTTTTGCCAACATTAAAAAAAAAGTCCAAGTCATCAGTTCCAGAGGGATTTATTAATTTTGTTGTTTTCACAAAAGACAGCTCATTTTTAGTTTTAGAGCACAGAGATGTGAGCTTGTTTCTCTCTAGTATGCAAAGCAAGTATACCACTGATTTTTGAATGTGTATCTATCATTCATCAAGCTATTGGATTTATTAGTTTACTGACCAAAAGAAAAGGTAGAATTGAATTATGCACTAAAAAGAAAACTTTAAATTAATCCATTTAAAGCACACCAGGAGATGAATAAAAAGCTCTAAATTTACCAGTAAAAGGAATATCGAGAGAAGTCAGCTAACATCATGCTATAAACACAAAAAAAAAAAAAAAGAAAAAAAAAGCTTGCTTTCTACAAGAGGTTCTACAGTCAGAACAGTCAGCCACAGCATGCCTCAAGAATTCAGAATCACATATTCACTGACAGTACCCAAAAAAGAAAGACAGGCAGGACAGGAAGCAAAAAACACATGGCATATCAGAGTAACCAAATTTTTTCCTTACTTACACCAACCAACATATTCCAAGTCACAATGAAGACTTACTTCGGCTGTACCATCCAAGATATTGTTAATAAACTGAACCATGTCTTCTGTGTTCTCAATGTGTCTATCTGGTAGAAAATACTGCTGATTGGAGGTATTCAGAACCACAATAGTAGGGATTGTCACATCACTGGAAAAATAAAACAGATTGTTTATACATTTAAAGAACATCTGAATAAAATAGTACAATTCAAATAATTACCATATCATTTGAAAGGGTATAATTAGTCTTCCTGTATGTTCCTTATAGCAGTTCCTTAAAGGCAAGAGGGAAGGGGAAAGACAACCACCTGAATAATACAAACATGTTTCTCATTAATATTTTTTCCTTCAAATCTGTGTCAGGGACACTATTGAGGCTTATTGAATTCTACATACCCATTGTGACTGCAAATCAGGTACCTTACGACTTGCCAATTAGTAAGAGATCACAGATAGCGGCTGTGTTCTTGAAACACACTATTAGCACAACACATTAAGTGTTTCAGTGCAAAATGGCTGAAGTATAACTCAAAAAATTCAAATCCACACAGCCATTGTCCAACTGAGTAGCTCTATCAATCAACCCCTACTTGTTGAGTCAAAAGAATAAGCCATACCAACCAAAGCTTTTATACATCTCTTTCAGAGATGGCAGATGATCTACAGAGGTTTTAAACAATTCTTACGCAGCAGGTGACCTTCACCTGCATAAGCATTGTTTAATATCACAGAATCAGAAAGAAAGAATAGGGGGAATAAAAAGATTAGAAATTATCTCTGGAGAGAAATTAGTATAATCTAATGTTAAAGAAGCCATAAATTCAAAATTAGATCATGTTTAGGAAAATTTAATACTGCACAAGTACATTGTTCAAAAATTAAATAAGTAAGGTGAGAAATCTCACATTCCCAGTAATCAAGTTGAAAGTACAGTAACACTGCAGAAAATGTAAGGCCAACTACAGAGATAAAAAAATTTCATCCTTTCAAAGAAACTTTACAAACAAACAACAAAACTTTGTCAACAGTGACAACCTGTAACATAAGATTCTCTAAATACATTTTTTCCCATTTTTACATTTTTAATCTCTATTTACTAAGAAAACATAAGAAATATAAGTAGGAGGCAACCAAACCAAGGCACGTGTTCTTGCAAGAGCCTGGTAACAAGTTATCAATCTCTGCCAAAATATCTCATCCCAGCCAAAACAGAACAAGTTTTATTACTTGAATATAGAAAAGATATGCCTCCCAATTCCCCCCCTCCCCTCCAAAAAAAAAAAAAAAAAGGTGCTTCTATGTCATTTAACAGTCTGGTAACTGAGGTTCTTAGAGTTGGCTGTAGCACAGTTGAACAATTAACTCCACATACAAACTTCATACACTATACAGAGATTCATAAAAACATGTTTAATATCTTTCTTCCAAGAGCTGCAGAAGTAATACTCAATATACATCTACAGTCGACATTTCAATGATGCTATTTGCCTTAGCTTACACAAAGATGTATGTTTTCATTCAGTAAAATACATAAGGCTGTTTTCTTCTTTTGTGCATGGTTTTAACAACAGTATTTTTAATCTAGCAAAAGCACATTCATCCAATGCTGAAGAGACATATAAATTATAATGTCTACTAATGGAGTTAAAGCCAAGTTCATAAGTGTAACTCTATCAAGGACTACTACTTCTGCCCCCACAAATCATAAAATATTTTGTCCTTCGTGAAGAAACAGAATTTGTTCCTATGTGCGTCTGGCACAGCAGAAAAGTGTTCTGCTACAGTGTTCTCACTATTCAGGAGGCTTTTTCTATTTCCACTTGCTGCCATCTAGAGGAAAAGTGAAGCACTTGCAATAAGGTTTTAAATTATCCAGTAGCCACATGAAGGGAAGCTACTTAAAACACTGAACACATTTTGCTACATTCTTTCGCTGCTTCCCACTTATGCTGGATATGTATACACTCCGTTCAGAAAACAAAAGCCTGTAAGTACTTAAACAGCAACTTCTCATATACTACAAATTAGAAAATCAGGCATTTTGCAGATTTAGTTAAAAAATCCAGTTGAACAGATCTTGCTACTAGATCAATACTGCTCTAAGTGGCAGCTCTTTCTGCCTTCTTCCTCCCAGGGACCTCATCTCCTTATCCTGTTTTGTTGCACATCAGTTCTGTTACTCAGCAGAATACATGGGAAGACATTAAAGGGTTTTGCTGCATCAGCAAAATAACTCCCCTACTCGCCTGGCCAAAAAAGCAAACACTTTTTTGCCAGACAAACAGGTTGAAACAGCTCAGCAGTCAGTCAGACATAAGAGCCTGCACAGAAGCAACTAATAAAGTGAGAAAGGTCTTACTTTTGGGAACTACAAAGACCAGATCAATCACATCACTTAACTTGAACTGAGAGACAGCTTTTCTTAAATTAATTGTGTTCAGGTGTTAATCTACAGACATTTCACAGAAATACAGACCTTGTTCCTCCTGAATCCCCAGGAACCTCCTAGAAACTTGAGGGGTACAAACATGTGCTTTGTTCATGCTTTGATCCCCACAAAAGGAGCTTGGAAAACTTACAAAACTGGGATATTGACCCTGTTTTTCCTTTTTTTTTTTTTTTCACTCAAGAGGCCAGAGAACAAGTAGTCAACTGTAAATAACAAGAAACTTAACTCTCTAATTATGCATTTTTAGATAAGAAACATAAGGGCAAACGTCAAGCATCCACTTACACATTACAAAATATACTATGTACATATCAAGTGCAGACAGCATCTTTGATGCATTTTATATTTCTTCTCTGCAGAAGCATATTTCTATCCAGCTGTCTTAAAAGTGCATCAAGAATGAAATGTGCCTTTCCAGATATAAAAAACATACATAATGCATAAATATCACTTAAATTTCCTGTTACAAATTGACATAACTTTTGTCTAGTGCCCTGTAAATTAAATGAAGGAAAAAAACCCTACAGTTCTAACAGGGTTATTAGTTTAACCAAGTAGACCTAAAAGATAAGTTTTGTCAGTTAGCATTATCAGCAAGCCAAGCTTTCTGACATCAAATTATGCAGTGTAATTTAACAAGCAACTGATACTGTGTTACATGCTGAATTCTGAGAAGAGCAATTTTTTTTTTTAATCCATGAAAAGCAAGAATTCTTCAGAATGCTGGTTTCAATTAAATAAACTTAGCAACAAATACAATAAAAGAAAGAATATTAATGTAAGAATTTACTTACTCCATTAGTAAACTATTAATGTAATCATTTCCATCCATATGGCCAAACTGGAAATCCCTTTAAGAGAAGCAGTGAAAAGCAGAATGACGTAAAAGAAAACAGAATAATGGGTTTCAGGAAAAGTTCTTCTGTAAATACATTTTCTATAACTGACACTGAGCAATATAATAATAAAAAAAAAAAAAAAAAAAAAAAAAAAAAAAAAAATCGATGTTCTACAGGACAGTCAGCCTCGTAAAACACACTCAGTTAATGGATTGGTCCTATCAGTATATGAATGCAGAAGCAGACACCACAACATTTTTCACGTAGGAAAAAAAAAGACTGCTGTCCTAGAAAGGTTAATGCAGAAGTTCATTTAAGATACTGTTGTATCACGTGTGTCTACCTGTGAAAGTGATCCCGATAATCTCTAGCAACTTCCTGAATAATAGATTTTAGTCTGCAAGGGAAAAAAAAGTTACATTGATAATCCAGGATATATTCTGTTGAAATACAAAACAATAAATATAGAGATCTCCCCCAGTAAGCAGCAAATAATACTGCATCAGCAACAAGGATTCCCTATTCCATTAACAAAAACCACCTTGTTCATCTTGCTTGGTTTCTGAGGGTTGAAAGGCTATCTACCACATCGGCTCAACATGAGAGAAACATAGACAGTCAGGCTGCTTCACTCCACCTGTTGCCTTCTGAATATGCAGCACTGTGCCTTTGAAGAAAACCCAAAGAGGTCTGGGAAAATAGTATAATAAAATACTGTTCAAGTACTGTGTAGTCTTATTATGCATGCAATCAGAAAGATAAGGGGAAGGTCTTGTTCCTCTCAGTCTCTTCAGTAAACCCCAACCCAACTGAAAACATCTCTTCTTAGTACATGTTCCACAGACAACTAATATATAAGCATTAGGAAATTCATTTTTAATGTAACTGACCTGAAGAACAGTCATTTGTTTAAACTTACTAAGTTCATCTCAAAGTCATCTGAACTCAAGTACTCTCATCTAAAAGGTGACACAACAGCTTTAAAAAGCTGTGTGATCACTGTTGGCTCCTGTCATCTCATTGCAAGAGGCAGAAGAGTGATACAGGAACTCCCATCATCTCATCAAACCCACATGTGCTTCAACAGAGCCAAAATTTAAGTAAACTCTGTAGACTGAAGTCATAAATTAGAGAACATATGCAAGTTAAAGCCATCAGTGTAACCTAGCATTTCTGAATATTTAAGAAACTTCCAAAGTTCCCTACATCATACCAGCACATTTCTCCCATAGTGTCACCAATACTAAATTTTGTACCTGGTATGTTCCACTGAAGAGTTTTTATCATCAATGACTGCAATAGCCACAAGTTTTCCTAAAATAAGGAATAAAATACTTGAAACCATTTCAAATTAAACACTCACTCATTCTTAGATGGAAAATACTGCAACCTAGAAGATCAGGGACAGGAATTAGTTCGAGGTATAAAGCAACTTCAATGCCAAACAGCCTCTTCTAGTTGATTAAACTGTGGTTTTCTTAAAGCTACTGTAAATAAATTAAGATGTGGCTTGATGTCACAGCACTAGCATTCTATAAAAAGAAAGAAGTTGAAAAGGGAAAAAACAGCGATAAAAATTAATTCCCTTCTTAAGCTGCATAGTTGCATATACCTAAATAAGAGGCTGTGAAAAAACTACTATATAATTGCAATTACAAGCTGATTCTAACTGATTGAATCACTGTAGTATGGATTCAGTGCTGAATTTTTTCATACTATTGAAAATGTTGAGCATTGTCCTTACAGGAAAAAAACAAAACAAACCAAAAACATGGAAAATTTACTGGCAGAGCCCAGAATTCATTATATCAAAAAAAAGAAAAAAAAACAAACAAACAAATCTTAGTTCATAGATTTCTGTCAGAGAAGCTTAAAGACCAAACACCAGAATATACTGATCTTTTCTGGATTCACTTTTGTGATTTCTGATTAAAAGAAAAAAACAAAACAAAACACACAGCCTCCTAGGGTGAACAAGATCAAAATATGTTTAAAAAGCTGGCCAAAGGTTCTTCAGATCAAGTAGTTTCTGACAGGGAACCAGAGCTATTAAGAGTATAGTCATCAGCAGGATTAACTAAAGCCTCTAGAGCACAGAAGAACAGTTTGTTAAGTCTCTCTACACGCTGTGATTCACTCAAAAACCACCCTCACCAGGCCAATCTATTGCTCAATTCCTACCTATCATCATGCTGCAGAAAACATTCCCCTCAAAAAAACAAACTCACTCTTCTTCAAGTATACTGAGGAGTTTTGAGAGCAAGTACTCATTCCCAGCCTTTCTTGTGAAACAGTAATAGCTTCTCCCATACCTCAGTTCCTCACTTTTCCCATTTCTTTCCACACTCCAAGACACTAGTTAGTGAATACACTATGAGACAACTACTTTTCAGATCAAAAAGAAGATGGAGATAAATTTGGGTACTTTTCATTTATACATAAAGCATAAAATAAATGATGGCTTCTTGGTAACTTGAGGAATTGTTAAGACAAACATGTAACAAAGAAATATGCTACATTCAAACAATTTGTCACAGCACTTCTGAAATTACCTTTTAAAATGTAGCTGTAACAATATTAGTTTCACAAACATGTAAGAAACTAGATGCTTCATAATCTTTAAAACTTGAAAGAACTCAATGTTGCTTTGAATATAAACTTTTTGTTTTTTAAATGGAATGTAGATTATAAGGTATCCTGGCCCAGAAAAATCAACACTTAAGAGAATTTCTTCTGTTACTTCAGAGTACATATATCTTAAGAGCAGTACAAGTCATTTGTCTATTCCAGAAGTCACCTGGCTGCAAAGTTTTCATTTGGTTTGCAAAAAATTTTAGTAGAGAAAAGGACAGGTGCACTTTGGTGCATGCTCTCCTCCTTTCCTTACCTACTTTATCACCTTTAAAGATATCTGAATCCATCAGATGTAAGATATATCTAAACACATCCAGATTTGATACTTCTAAATCCAGTCATAAAATTCCTTGTAAGTGTTCCAAGAGCGAATGTGTAATTTATGCAAAACTTTAGCTGCTCTTAAAATAAAAGTCCTACTAATTTTTTGTGACTAATACAGGATTAGACATCCTAATTTTCACGCTGTGAGGAAAGGACCAGTGCAGGCTTTGGATGAAGCCTCTAATCAATAGAACAGGTCTCATTTCCATCAAAAAAAGATTGGCACTATCAACACTAACTCTGAGATTAATTCATTTTTGAGTTTTAAAAAACACATTCTTAGTGCTTTTTACTTTTTTCTTAGTGTTAAGTACAAAAGATGTCAGAGTTCAGTGGCAGCAGCATCTCACCTGTATCTCCAAGTTCATACAGCGTGAAGCCATCTACATTAAGATAACCTTGAAATCTTTCTCTATTTATCCAGGATGACAAATCACCATCTTCATACTCTAGGAAAAAAAAAAATGCTGGAAGTTAAGCACGCATCATGCATTAAAATATACCCTTTTTTTCATTTGGTAAGGTAGGTAATCAGATTTATTTATTTCAGTACTACACAGACAAATACTATTTTTTCCCTGTTTTCCTTTTATTGTTGTTTGACAAGATCTCACAGATTTCTGGACACTTCTCTTCAGTTTTAAATCTTCTAAAGCTATTTTCAGATGTTTAACAAAAAGTAAGTGTATCATAGCAAAGTATGAAAAGTTGAACTGATTATTATTTGTTCCTAAATCAAGGATTAATAATACTATTCTAGAAGATAACTGTGACCCAGTGCAGAAAGGAACAGTTTCAGTCCCTGTTCTAGGGGGGGGACTGGGGGAGGATATTCAAGTTTAAAACAAAGTCAAGAGATACAAAAATAAAGCAAGCAGTATTTGTGAGAGTCCTTAAATGAAATAGAAAGAAATCAAGAAAAAGTAGATGCATTAACAGCATTGTGAATGAAAATGAACAAATATTTACATGATTCAAAATCAGTCATACTGAAAGACAGGTTCAGATGCTAGATATTTTAACCTGTAAAGAATCAAATTCTAACACATACCAGCAATACTATATCTTAAACACAAGTGAAAAACAATAACATATACAAGCATATATATGATACATATATATATACACATATATAAATGAACATTAAATAGATTTGTGTTAAATCCTATTGTATAAAGTGAATTATCAATAGCTTCAGGTTAACAACTGTCATGAGACTGTAGCAAGCAGTTCCAAGCATAAAGCCTACTATAGATCTGCATCTCATTTCCCTACTATGTGGAAGAAAAAAGAAAATGCCAGAAAAGGCCAGAGTATTGAAATGGATTTTGTTCAACCTTTTTCTTATAGCGAGCTCTTCAAATTTCTGCCTAATCATACAGTTGCACATATAACCTTACCCAGTCACTCATACTGCATCTTCATAACCTGATTTAAAATGTTGCTAGTAAATTATAAAAGAGTAAAATTTTTGCAAAGTAATTTAGAAGTCTACATTATTGCTAGTTTTGTGTTTGTTTTGAAAGGTGTGGAAAAAGCAAGCAGGTCACACAGCAAAAAGCAATTCAGAAGTGTTTCTCTTTGACAAGCTTTCATTCTCCAGGCCCATTACGGAAAAAAAAATCAAACGCAAATCAAAAGGGTTGTAGAGTGACTTTTGCTCTGTAAGACAATTGGTAAGGCAACAGACTTAAGAGGAAGACCAGCACAGCCATTTTATGAAATCACAATGAATATCCTTGACAGCCCATCTGGAGTATTTTGCTGTGGTACTACTGATCCTCAGAAATTAAAACAGCAGCATAATCTGAGTGATGCACTTTCAAGTTAAAGTAAAAACTTGCATTTAAAACAATCTAAATCAAGAGTAGATGTATTTGTAAAGCAGCAATGTACCTCCAAGCCAACCCACGAGATGCAATTTAAGTGCATGTGTGTGCATGCATCTTACAGACTAGAAAGCATTGGTTTTATGGTGCAGTATAATGCTGCACTTATATATGGATATCCATACATACAGATATCTATATATATATATATGTATGTATATATATATATATATACATACATATATATATAGATAGATATAGATATACATTTTTTTAATATAAATGGTAGGTGTACTGCTGTCAGCAGTGTTATGAAACACTACCAGTCTCAGGTCTATACACTGAACAAGCCAGTCAAAGTAGTTTATCCAGCCTAGAACTGCTTATCAACTCCTCCTGTGACAACACTCCACGTCTTCTTAACCTTTTCTTTATGAGGGACACAGGCAAGAAGTCAAAAAACAGACTAAATGGTCAACCATTTTATGTATGCACAGTAAACTGTCAGTTATATGGGGAGAGGTTAATGCTGTCTGATCCTTTCCCACTACCAATATCCAAGTAACACAAAGCTATCAGTAAAAGCCCTCCAAACTTTAATATTTGGAATAAAGGCAAAATCAGTTTCTACTTCCTTTACAATTTTTGAAGGAAAGCTTACAGTACTAAGAAAAATATACAGACTGTATTGCCAAGGCACAAAAAGCTCAAAATGGACTCTTACAAGTAATCTCTGAGCAGAGTACTCATCTGAAAAAAAAAAAATCACAATAAGCTTAAGACAGAGAGAGATATGACTGTCAAAAAGAGCACTTAGAGAAAATCTGGTTAACTGTTTGGAACTGTAAATTCATCTTATGTGTGATTTTGCTTCAGTAAGAGTTTTCTTCTATTTTGCATATATTTTGGACAGTGAGTGAGGTAATAACTTTTCTAAGTGCAATAATGACAGCAATCATATTAGAAGCTACATCTTATTAGTAGCAGAGAGCAAATGTCATCACTTCTATTTCAGTATTTGCTAAAACTAATTTCTTCTCAAATGAATTTTGTTCCATAAGAACTAGTTAGTTTTTCTCTTCTTCACGAAGGAGCTGTTATTTATCATAAAACTGGGAGAATTTCCCACCAACCCAACATAACCTTCAAAAAAATTCCAACTGTTTCACTTTCTCCATATGCACATCAAATATCTTGCCCTAAGGTACAGTGCACTTTTACTTACCATCATAAACAAAGTAAGTTCCATCTTTGAAGACCACAACAGCAGGCAATTCAGGTAATGTCACATACTGAAAGAGAGGTGGTTTTCAATTAATCCATGGAAGACTGAAAGATTTTAAAATTAACAAACAAACAAAAAAATCTTAAAGTGTGGAAACCTAGTCCATGGGGAAAATCTCAAAGTACATTTAAATGTTTCCTATCTACTCTTACTAAAACAGGTTTATCAAATTCTGCATGTGAAAAAGTAACATAACAAACATTTTTGAGATGTAGCTCTCAGAGCGTAAATGAACCAAGGACTGTATCACGAGCTTAGTTCATGGGGGCTCATGATGTTGGCTCAATTGTCTAATTTACCAATATGTTTGAGAAACACCAGAACAGCATCACAAGTGCTTTTCCAAATGACAAGCCTTCTGTAATCATTCTGCATTATCCTTCTTAGAAATAAATGTAAAGGCAATGGGTTTATAATGTAGCAGCAGTAGGTTTATAATGTAACAGCTCATATGAATGAGTAAGAGAAAGGTAATTCTAGATGATATTTTATTCACTTATTTGCCCAAAACATAGTTTGGCATCTTTAAGGGGTCAATCAGCCTACGTACAGCTTACTGCTAGCAAAAGATGGCTGAAGCTTGGAACAACAACGCCTAAGGTGACAAAACAAAGCTCAACAGTGAATACTGTCATGCAAAAGCTCATTACAACTAGCAACTAGTGATTTAATAACATTTTTGCTTCTCTCCACAGGTTATTGCATGCCATAATTACTTCAGTTTACAACACATTTGTGAGAAACTATATTTGGTGGGGAAAACAGCTCAGTGCTTAGACCACTGTGACCACAGAATCTCAGAGTTCCAGCCTTTTACATTCTTCCCATTGCACGAGTGAACAGTACTTTTTTTAGTTAGATAGGGCTGACATGCAAATAGCAATTCGAATTGAGATAGTTTTCGATACCAGGCTACTGGAAATCTAACAATATACTATTTATAAAGAGCTAAAATATTGGAAAATGTGAGTGACTAAAAAAAAAATAAATGGTGCTAGTTCTCAGTTTGCTAATCCCAAACTAATTTCAAAGTTATGCATCATCAGGCTTGGAGTTTACACAGTTCCCACTTGGAGATAACAAGAAACTAAAAAGCCTCTTGATTTTGTTTCAACACATAAGGCACAATGGTTAGACTAACAACAGTAGTAGCAATTTTTTCCACTGTTGTGACTAACTGTAAATTATTTCCTTGTTACAGAATTCTCCAAAGAGACACATGAGAATTCTGCAGACAGGAGACTGGATCAGTTGATCCCTGAGCAGACTAATGTTTTCATCAGCTGCGTTGCACAAGGTGAAAATAACTTACCCTTTCATTTCTCTGATTATTTGGGTACCAGTGGTACTCCATGCCACAGACCCCCAAACTAAATACAAAAGTGGCTGGTGAAACGGCTGTCAGGAGCAACAAAAGGTCTTCATTGGCTAAAAATCTAAGTATCTACCTTCTTGAGCAGGTCCACATTGAGTTCTGCATATCTTCTGTTTAATTTTATTAACATGACTGAACAAGTAATTTGGCCAATACAAAGCAATGACAGGTTCAAACTTAATTTGTACTCTTTCACCAGATTCAAAAATTATATGTTTGAGTATAATCAGTTTGAAAAATTATCAAAGCCAAATACATTGTAAGAAGCCATCTCTGTGCCATCAAAGCAGCAAAATGGTATATATGAGAACTATACAGTTTCTGAGGACATAGTCGGAACTAAAACAGCTTACCTCAGGCAGCACATCTTCTGAGGCAGAAAAAAAGTATGTATAAACTATTAGTTCTGAAGCAACTTCAATGTATTTTTCCTGCAAAAATAAAAACAATAGTTTTCAATTTCTGAACTTTTAGTATGCTTCAAATGAAAGTTTTGTGACATACCTTATCTTCAAAGAGTAGTTAGAAAATGTGGCTATGACACAAGATTGTAAAAACACTTTAATAAACTAAAAGATGTGAGAATTTATTACAAGCATGCATTTGAGTCTTTGGACTTTACAGAAGATATTTTAAACTAAGTCCATTAATAGCTGAAAGAAGTAACTCTATTTAATCAAGCTTCAAACCTTTAAAGGAGATTCACCACCAACATAAACAAAAAGTACACGATGCCTCTTTTGAACATGCTCGAACATATGCTGGCTAGGAAGTGGCCTGATAAGAGGTCTGGAAGAAAGGAAAAAAAAAAAAAAAAAAAAAAAAAGAAAGAAAAATCTCAGTTCCTACAAGCAGCAAGCAGCAAAATTCATCCAAATAAAAATCCCCAAGAAAATGCCATATAGGGTTTTTTTGGTTGTTTGTTTTAAACCTAAATTTCCCAATGCAAATTCATTTAATTTTTCAATTTATTTCAGTTTCAAATAAAACCAAAACCACTAAAAATCCCCCCCCAAAATAAACTTATGTTCCTCTAATAGAACACTTGAAATTAATATCTTAGTACAAAATGCTGCTATGATGTAAAGACATATGCCATTTACTGCATATGCCATTTACTGTGTTGCATTAGAAGGGACCTTAAAGCTCATCCAGTTCCAACCCTCCATGACACTAGATCCGGTTACTCAAAGCCCCATCCAACTTGGCCTTGGACATTTCCAGGAACGGTGCATCCACAACTTCTGTGGGCAACCTATTCCAGTGTCTCACCACCCTTACTAGCAAAAAATCTCTTACTTATATCCAACGTGATTCTACTCTTTTGGTTTAAAACCATTGTCCATTATCTACTCACCTCCAGTTTCACATGCAACCACATGTATAGTACATACAGTTATTAACTTCATGTCAATGTCTTGCTCTTTTTAAAACAGATTTAATTTTTAGCCCACCTCAAAATCACAGTATCACAGTATGTTTGGGATTGGAAGGGACCTCAAAAGATCATCTAGTCCAATCCCCCTGCTGGAGCAGGAACGCCTAGGTGAGGTCGCACAGGAATGTGTCCAGGCGGGCTTTGAATGTCTCCAGAGTAGGAGACTCCACAACCTCCCTGGGCAGCCTGTTCCAGTGCTCTGTCACCCTCACTGAGAAGAAGTTTTTTCTGAAATTTAAGTGGAACCTCTTGTGTTCCAGCATGATCTCATTACTCCTTGTCCTATCATTGTTTGCCACTGAGAAAAGCCTGGCTCCATTCTCATGGCACTCACCCTTTTTATATTTATAAACATTAATAAGGTCACCCCTCAGTCTCCTCTTCTCCAAACTAAAGAGACCCAGCTCTCTCAGCCTTTCTCCACTCCCTTAATCATCTTTGTTGCCCTACGCTGGACCCTCTCCAGCAGTTCCCTGTCCTTCTGGAACTGAGGGGCCCAGAACTGGACACAATATTCCAGATGGGGTCTCACCAGGGCAGAGTAGAGGGGAAGGAGGACCTCTCTCGATCTACTGACCACCCCCCTTGTAATACACCCGAGGATGCCATTGGCCTTCCTGGCCACAAGGGAACAGTGCTGGCTCATGGTCATCCTGTTGTCCACCAGGACCCCCAGGTCCCTTTCCCCTACACTGCTCTCTAATATGTAATTTCCCAACCTATACTGGAACCTGGGGTTGTTCCTGCCCAGATGTAGGACTCTACACTTTCCCTTGTTAAATTTCATCAGGTTATTCCCCACCCAACTCTCCAGCCTGTCCAGGTACCGCTGGATGGCAGCAGAGCCTTCTGGCATGTCAGCCACTCCTCCCAGCTTAATGTCATCAGCAAACTTGCTGACAGTACACTCAATTCCCTCGTCCAAATCGTTAATGAATATATTGAATAATATTTGCCCCAGTACTGACCCCTGAGGCACTCCACTAGATACTGCCCTCCAACTGGACTCCGCACCATTGACCACCACTCTCTGGCTTCTCTCTTTAAGCCAGTTTGCAACCCACCTCACTACTCTATTGTCCAGACCACACCTCCTCAATTTAGCTGTCAGGATGCTACAGAAGTTTTAAGTCACTAGAACGATTCTCACAGAAGAGTATACTTACCCTGCTACTCTATTAGCAAATTCAATTATGTCATCTTTAGTTCTAGGTCCTCTATAGTTGTATGCCAAGTCACCCTTTAAGCTAGATAAACAGGAAAGAGGAAAAAAAAGAACAGAACTTAAATCAACTCAACTATATCTCAGTCTTCACATGTTTATTACAGTCACCTTTTAGCACCTTATCAGAATGCAAAAAACCCTACATATTCAGCATTTATACTACTTAGGGATTATAAGAATATTCAAGTAAGCTTTACTATTTTTAACAGGTTTCTTTGAATTCATATAGGTTTAGGAAACTCACATATAAAAAACAATCATAGACCAAATTTTCTATGCCTCTACACGCCAATAAAATTTTTCACTCCTAAAGATTAATACACTAAACATCTCTGCTGCCTTTATGAGAAAACTGACTTGACAAGATTTATTATATATTACGAATACTATTTGCTTAAACAATAACCTGCTAACAAACTCCATACCTTCATAGTAAAAAACACTCAAAATTACTACGTCTACTATGTATACTATTATGGACTGGCATTTTTCTAGATATGTTGTCCTCCACTGTTGTGTTGTTGCTTTTTTTTTTTTAATTCAATGAAAAAAATCATCTACATATACTTCTCTAGCCAAATAAATGCTCTCCCACTTCACCCTATATAGGAATCAGCACTGTCATTTACATAAGATTTTCAGGTGCAGTGAACAGAATGGAATTAAAAGTAAGAAAATGCAATCAGCAGAAAATGCAATCAGCAGAAAAGTTAACAAGAAGCCTCAGGCACACAACTACTGACTGAATCCCACTTAAACTGCCCAGTCAATTGGTGCATGAAATTCATTTTAGTAATAATAATGCAATACGTAAATATATGTGAAGTATGTATTTATATATGCACACTTTTACAAAGTTGCACAGAAAACAGCAGTTAAATGAATTCCAAACTGGCTAACCTGTCTTTAAGAGTTTCATTTCTAAACAAGAACCTTGATATTACTGAATTTCAATGCAAAACAGTTCAGTAGAAATAAAATATAATGTCAAAATCAGACGGTGGAGTACTTCTGTTTAATTTTTTGTGGTTTGTTTTTTTGTTCAGGATTTTTAAGTGGAGAGCACTAATTTTTTTTTACTGTAATGAAATCAGCGGTAGGTCAGGTAACTGTTAGAAATTCAATGGGAAGCATCAACTTACAGTTTAATTGTTGGATAGCCTCGCACTCCAAATTCAGATGCAATGCCTGAAAGAAATGTGTTAATGCCAAAGTGAACCAAGACTTTTTCACTCTCCTACCTTAATCTTTAAACATAGTTTACTATTCGGATTGCACCAAATAAATAAAAAAAACTACCACTTATTGTACTTGCTTTAAACAAGTTGCTCTTATGAAGCTACACAGGAGTTTACATAGGTCCCACTTTCTGACCTCTTTCTGGGGTATTATAAAGTCCCAGCATAGGCTCTCAATTCATTTGACACAAGTCAAATGGGATTAGACATAAACAGACATGCTTGGTCAGTTTTCAACGAAGGGTAAAATGCATTTAATATGCACACACAATTGGCTGGAAATACCAGAGGTGAGAATTACGCATCATGGATGTAGAGTCGTAAACACTATTGCTTAAAAAAAATATAAAAGACAATTAAACTTCTTGTGCTACAGTAATGTGTAACAACAAAAATGCAGTATCACAATGTAGTATTTACAAAAAAGTCAGTTTTTAAAGCATATTCTGCAGAGGTAAATGTCTACAGTCATCAATTTCACCAGAAACAGACACTTTCTAAGCTATCAGTTACTTAACAGCTGCTTACTAAAGTGGTAAAAAATAAGACAATTGCAAACTTCCCCCTCCACATCACGTTTGTTTAAAACCTTGTTCCCAGCAATTAGAGTACAATTTCCAACTGCCCTTCCAGTTGTGAGCATAACAATTGCCACCTTAAATTACACTTTCCAGCCAATTTAGCATTTTCCAAAAGTTAAGTACTCTTCCAAAAAGGCAACAATAAGTCTAAAAATTCTGACAATGCTTGTGCAATTCCCTTCTGAGAAACAACCCTTCAAATGCACCCAGATGCAATACTTTTAACATAAATATTTGGAAGCTACCAACTACATGGCAGAGCAGCAGATGTGTGAGGACTTATGTGCAGGGCTCTGAATAACAGTTTGGAAATTGTGATCCTAAGGTTGTTTGCCTGGATCAAAACCCTAATTGCACAGAACGACAAATAAAACTAGAAGCTGACCTATGGACATCTTAGTAAAATGAGACTGATACAGGAAATGTGCATACTAGGATCAAGTTGTTTCTGATTTTTTTTTTTCTCTCATAGCTGTACTACATAGAAGTAGAATGCACTGAAATGTGAATTAGAACACTGAATCGTAAGAGTTGTCGGGAGGCAGTTAATTCCTCCTCACATAACTCTCGAGCACAGTAAAAACTGCAAAGCAGACATTATTTAATACATTTTTTAAACATCCCAGCCATGGAGATTACCAAAATCCTCTCAACATCATGGAAGTTATTTACATCATCACCTCCACTGGTTGATATGAAGAATGTATTATAGGCAAACACCAGCAACTATGCTAGACCCAGGCGCAACATATTTCTACTTTTATCACATTCAGTGGACTTCTGAGGCTAACATCCATGAAAATTCAACTGATATCAAGCACCAACAGGTGACTGTTCTGTTGATATAACTGCTGTATCCTCATTCCACACACCTAACAGACGCAACACTACTGGATGCTTTATATGTTCAGCTGTGGTCTCAGTTCTCTGATGAGAGGCAACCTAAAGTTCAGTTTTTTCACACTGCTTCACATTTTCAATAGAAGCACAGACTACGCAGAGCCAACTATTTATGGTCCTCCCCAGCCACACACGTGTGTCCAGCTGCATTTCCTTCTGGTATTCTCAAGACTGAATTACTTGGATTTCAGAGAATCTTAATATTGGGAAGACATTAAGTAGAGTGGACTGAGCTTTTCACACCCAATGTTGTCAAATTTCCACTTTCAAAATAAAGGCATGAAATTTTTTGGACTCTATTCTTCACAAAACTGGTAACAAATCTGACATGAAAAACATTTTCAGGGCACAAAGGAACCCTTGAAGTTTTTAGTAATTTTTAAATATGCAAACCTGAATTCTAGAACAAAGTGCCAATTCTGTTCTACATATTAAATGCAAAAGTTTCATATCTGAATCACAGATGCAAATATTTTGGGGTAAGACTTTATACAATTTATATGATTTAGAATGCGATACACATGACTGGAACATTAGAGATAAACCAAATCTATCCCCAATTTTGAAGTTATCTGGTTAGATGATCTCACAACTTAATTATTCAGACTTATTATTCTTTAGCAAATAATTACTATTAAGATGAAACATAAGGCCAAATTTATGTGGTTTTACAGGAAAAGCTACATACGATAAATTGGTGTTTGAGATAAGATCATTTTAATTTCAAAAGACCAAACTCTGCTATATGTAAATAGAGAAAAAAAATGGAATATCAGTGAAAAAAAGTATTCCGCATCATATTTTACACAAATTTAACAATCCTAAATAATTGTGTTTAATGTGTATTAACTAAAAACTTTACATGTATAACAGAGTTTTATCATGTACAGATCTCACTTTGGCCTCACTACTCCCTATCCCTTCACTCTTAAATATCCTCCTGGTTCAACATAGATCAAAGTGAAATGACAAGCACACTAGAACTAAGAAAATACTGTTAAGCATGCAACAATCCTCTAATGCCTGCCCAAACCACTTCTCTGAACCTGAAGTTTTGGGTTTTCTCTGAAAAGATCACTACATAAAGTCATCATCAAAAATGCAAGTGTTAAAATAGTTGAAATTGGTTCTTCAAGAAGACATTTACAGAGAAACACGAAAAGAAATTGGGTCAATACTGATGCAATGACTTCAGCGATTTCAGCAGGCTTTCAGTGTAACATCTTAAGGACTGATTACCTGAAAAGAGTAACAGCAAGAACACAAGAACCTGTCCAACAGTAATATAAGGAACCTAACCCAGGATGCTGTCAAGAGACGTACACAAAGATGCTTGTATAACAGTACTCTAAGAAGTATATCAAAAGCATATCTTTGAGAAGCTTTTACCTTCCATTTGTCAGGAAGAATTCCCTACACAAGCAGAAAACAACGTGATAAAAAAATGCATGCTGTTACTTCTAGAAATAAAAAGATCAGGAAATTGTTCTCCAATGACTGTGTATACATTTGCTATGACACAAAAGAATGACTAATGAAAAAAATTTAAAATGTTTCCAAACGGAAGTTGTCATAAAATTACCTGTAACCAAACCATACTTACTAGAAAAAGAAGTTGCATCCATCTTCCCAACTTTTACTGGAGAGCCCATGTTTTTCATTTCTATACCCACTTCATTCCACACAGGCTCGAGTTTCTTACAGTGGCCACACCAAGGTGCATAAAACTGAGAAGCAAACACATTTGATTAAAAAATAAATTAACGACATGAAATAATTAAGAGAAGTTGATTCTATTATTAACCCTCAAATACATTAGCAAGGCTTATTTTCCAGTCATGGTGTTCTTTAAGTCTTAATAAAACTGCAAGTTGACTACAAAGCCGGAGTGACAAACAGTGCTTTTATGACTTGGTGCTACTTTTAATAGGAAAGCACAAGTTTGAAAATAATATATTCAACTGCTGTATCATTTTATGATTTATTTTAAAAGAGACTGTGTATTAACATTAAAAAAAAAAAAAAAACAAAACAACAACAACTCCCTTTTGGAATATTTTCCTCTTTTTTGAAAGCAAAAGATCACGTAATCAATCTATCCAGGAATATGAATTTATTTGCCAATCTACTATTGGAAAGGATGTATATATGTGTACTTCCCCAGGCTGCGGTCTGGATTTCAGTTCTTCAGCAACTACTTTTCTATATGCAAACTGTATATTTGATCCCATTTTCTCAGGGTCAAGCAGAGCTGAGACTTGATTTCATCTTTCTGCCTATGTCTCGCTGCAACACCTCAGTGAACTAAATAGGGAAGATATCAATGTTTTGGTATAACAAGATCAGAATGCAACTTGACAACGTTGGATTTTGTTTCCCTATACATTACTGATCAATTCTGAATCAGTATATATAGTTTTCCTCACTCAAAAAATGACAAATCTGAATCATACAATTTTGGAATTACAGTTCATATTTGGGTGAGCTAAAAAGAATTTTCTCTCACTCCCAAACAAGCTCAATCTCTTTAACAGTTCATTGCCTCTGAAATAAGGCACACTGAATCTTTCCAAGTATGCTAAAAAAATAAAAGCAGCCTCTCATATATTCAATGCTATAGTGCTATATGTCTTGAACTCAAATTAACTGGTATAACTAGAGAATGGAATTGTAAAAATTCAGAACCGAGGTTATCACCTCCTACCTGCGTTAGGTAATCTGCTTTCCTTTTGTAAGGACTGTAAAATACAGGATGAAGTCTGTCTGCATCCAGTACTCGGTCTAATTCCTGGTTCATCATGAACAATACAGACAGATTGCTTATCCACGCTGTCAGAAGAATTACCATCATTTTTTCTGCACCATGTACAAACAATTTTCTGAATGACCAAGCAGCTTTACTACAGAGTGTAGCATTGTTTTGATTTCCACTAGCAGGTCTTCCCATTTTTCTCATATACTTACATCAACAAGCCAAATATCATCTTTACGGTTTTCTTTAAACCTAGAGGGAGAAAAAATGAAATCAATATATAAGATATCTGAAAATAAATAAGTGAAGTGCATGTTTGAAACAGGCAAAGTCTAAAATAAAGTTGGTATAAATCTATAAACACAAGAATTCTGCTTTGTTTCTTGTGTGTGGAGGGAAGGAGGAAAGAGTTATTTTTCCATATTAAGACTGCCCTTGCACATACACAGTTGTACCAGTTAGGTCTCTACAGCCGCTTGCGAAGACAAAAACAAATCAAACAACCACACACAACACAAAACCCCGAACAAACAAGAAAAACAGTAAGAAATCAGAAAACAGACTAAAGCACACAAAAGATGTTTGATTAGGATATGTAATCTAAGGGGAAGAAGTATTTTGCAGCTGTTCTAGTTATATAAAATACTGTTGTTGACTGTTTAGAAAATGTTGCTTTTTTACAGATCAACTAATACACACTCTTGGTGCATTGGCTTACACTGTTAATCTCAGCTTAGCTTAGCTAACTAAACTATCTTCAAAGTTAATATGCAAAGCAATTTTAGTTCAACCTCCTTCAACATTCCACTACAGGTATGTCAGCTTATGTTTTCAAAGTTGCACACAAGAAACCAACTTATTGGAACAAAAACATTCAAGTTACAGATAAAAAACAGAGATATATAGATACTATTGAATACTCTTAATGCTAAAGCAATGGTGTCTTAATAAACTGACTAGTTTTATTAAATGCATATCTGTCATTAAATGCTAAAACCCCTAAAACAAAAATACAACAAGATACATCAAAGTTCCTTGGTACTTCTTGAAATGTTGCTTACGCGTTTCACTGAATTGCTGTCACTACAAGATCATAGAAATTATCAGATTATTTAAATATTTCTATGTTGAGAATTAAATGATGCAGAATTTTAATGTAAGGTTTATTTTTGTAAAAGGCTTTGTAAAAGTGACTAGAACCGGGATTACTGTCACATGCTATAAAATACATTATACAAAATTCTTACTGTGGCACTCTTACTGCGAAAGCATCTGAATATCTGTGGAATTACCTCGTAAGTGTGAGATCTACACTGTAAGTTAACATACAATTAATAGAAGTTATAGCCCAACTCATCAGTTGCCAATATGCAGCATTCCTATAACTGGCTCAGAGGAAGTTAGCAGAGAGAGATTTGTCATGGTATTTAAAGCGGAATAGATTTGTAGCAGCCCATAACGGTCTTGAAGAAATATTAAAGCTGATGATGGACTACTGCTCAAAAAAAAAAAATAAATAATATCAGAAATCATAACTATAATCTAATCACAGCACTGAGGGTTTGAAACCTAGAATTGCAGCATTTCCCTGGTAAATTTGAGCCTTTTTTGTTTTCTTGATGGCACACCAAGTTTGTAATGGTTGCAGTGACCAATACAGAACAGCTACAGGAAAGCAGCATTTTTAAGTCGCAAAACTGCTTAGCTGACCACCTCACCACCTTAAGTGCTACGGAGCTAATGAAAGAACCAGTTAGCATCTAGCATCTCTTGAGGATTCTAATGAAGCTCCAGGTAACTTCCAATTACGAGGTCAAATAATTGGATATGATGCAAGAGGCAGAAAGCAGCTACTGAATCATCAAATCCTGGACTGTGCTTCAATTTAGAATATCACCTTTGGTTTGTTAAAGAGGAATTTAAAATGAAATGTTCTCCTCCTCCTGCCACAGTATAACCATTACAGGAGATTACAAAGACCATTAAAGAACTGAGAAAGGTAAACTGAAATCTTATAAATCCAGTAGACAGCAAGGAAAAGCAGGAAAGAAAGGAAACCTCTGGAAGCAGAGCATTCTAGTGGAATTTAATAACTTTGGTCTAATATATTATAAAAAATACTGTAGTTTTTACAATAATAAATTTCAAGTTGTACCACTCATTTACAAGCACCTATTTAATTAAAATATCAACTTCAACATAAACAAAAATCTGAAGTGTGACAAAAAACAACTATCTAAACTTATTCTAGTTTTGGTAACGTCAATGATTAAATTATTTGACAATATTAAGGAAGTTCAACATACTGCTGAAGAAAAACATAATACTCTGTATAAATGAGTTTTTCAGCATTTTCTGAAGGTGCTGTTTCTAGGCCCTGCAAATACATTTCCAAGTGTAAAACTTCAGTTTCTCTTATTAACTGTCCTATGCAATACTCCTTCTGTCAGCTGACACAAGCACAATCATACTGGTAGAAACATGACACAAGCATTGTGCACCCTTGAATCAAAATTATTTGTCTCAATTACATACAACTTTACAACATTTGGTACTAGAGGACCAAATGCTGCCTCAACCTCTACGCACACTATTTAATCATTAATGGTTAAAAGACACCAGCATAAAGCAAAACTGAAGAACAAGGCCACAATTCCGAGGGCCTTAAACCAACTCAGCTTCTATTCGTCTGTGTCTCACCTCTCTTGCACCATTTATGATCCTGGGTTGAGTCACCAATGCATCCTCACAGACAGAAAAATATTTGCTTTTTTACTCAGGTTACTTATCTGCTTCATTATCACATTGTAAACAACTCAGCAAATATGGCAGAATGAGCACTGATGTGAGGCAGGCAGCACTTAGATCAGCATAAGCCAACAGGAACCATAGCTCTTATTTTGTATCCCATCCACAGACCAGTTGGGTCATGCTGCGTAATTTGCACCTCTGTTAGTTCTTCGCTGCTACTTGTCTTCCTACATCCTGCAAGCTTGGGAAAGGCACCTGCACCTCGTGCTAGAAGGCACTGCTTGCTACTACCAAAATTCAAACAAAACTCAAAGTTTTCAGTGACAGCAAAAGCTCCATAATGTTTACTTACATATAAAATGAAAAATGCGAAACTTTAACTAGTCACTGCTCCCACTGTTTTTTCAAAAGTAATTGTATTCCTGACCTTTCACACCATTTGTCAATAAGTTAAAAAGTAAAAAAGAAAAAAAAAAAAGAAACACAAATAACAAACCTGTCCTGAACAACTCATCATTTGATTCCTATTCCCAATTGCAAATACAGGCATCTGTATAGTTTTGTAGTTAAAAAATCCAAGTGTTCTAGAGTACGATTTTCTTTTATCAACTACTTCAAAAAAAGTTATGTGACTACAGAATTACACTTCTTCATTCCAAAACAGCAACTACATTTAAATTTACACCTGTGGAAACATGGTATGGAAACACGATGCAGGGGCACAGATTGAGTGAATAAAATAGCATCTATCTCTTTATCTTAAGTTCTCGAAAATATAAGGCATGTTTCAAAAACAAGCTTTGAAAATCAAGTCCAGGCTGTTCCTGTGCTTCAGTTGCTTTTTAACAAGACTTTAAACACCAGTCAAAAATGCTAATGTCTCTTTCTCTCCTGTACCCCTTCTATATGTTCCCATTCTCTCCGCTATAATTTCACTGAACCTTATTTGATCCTATGATTATCTGCTCTAGCTGAATAAGAAATACAGTAAAAAGGTGAACGGTTTTCTGACCGTTTAGCTCTATGATGCAATTTATCATGGATGAACCCTCACAAAAACATCACCTTTGACTGGCTTAAATTTACAATAAACAGCCATTTAATGCCACCTTCTCCTATTCTACCAGCTATTATTTTCTAAACCTTATATTTCAATTCTAATAATCATGCTGCTTTGTAGCGCTTTAGATTAATCTGGTTATCTGACCAAAAAAAGAAGTTACTTTGATTTTTGGAAAGCTAGTTTTTATTGGGAACAGCAAAACAGCCATCAAACTGCTAAAGCAAAGCAGTACAAGAACGACAGTACGCAACCAAGTTAAGGGCAGGAATACCCATTTCAACACCTCCACGGGCTTAGGGCTAAATCTGTTGTGAAAGCACATTTTCACACTGGAATATAACTGGGAGCCATAAACTAGTCCTGCAGGCCTTCCTTTCTCTACTGTTTCTGGCCACGCATGAATGCACTTTTACTCATTCTCTCAATTCCCTACAGCAGCTACGCAGCAAACTCTAATGAAGAATGCGGTTAAACACAACCAGCTTTTACTTAGGGCAGGCATCAATCCACCAATACATCTACTCTACCAAAAAGAAGGAATGAGCAAGGCAACCTGAGAACATTTTTGGTAACAGCACTCATGCTAACAGCTTTAAATATCATTGCGAAACAAAGGTGATCTTCAGCTTCATGAATTGCATCTAGTGAATACAGGCCACAATCTTTCTGCTATTCCTGCTAAGTACAAACTTTTTCAGTGTAGCTTTCTTGACAACCACACTCCACACACAGCTGTCAGTCTGAGGTCACCCCCCGCCCCCTCCGCAAAAAGGCAAACATCTAAATAATCAAACAAGGCACCCCAGTACTTACGACTCATCTAGATCCTCCACAAACCCCGCACCTGATGCCACCACATGTGCAACCACTGCGAGGAAAAGAAAAGCGTACCGTGAGTGATCTCCGAACCAAACTGGGGGTGCCCACCCACGCCAGCTGACAGGCTCACCCCTGCGCTCACTCTCTCCTTTCCCCTCACGCCTTCAGTGCTTTCCCACAGCCCCAGCCCTCCGCGCTGTCCGCCGCCGCAGTGCTGCTCGCCGCTCCCCTCGGCCCTTCCCCCGTCTCTGGAGTCCACCGCTTTCCCCCCCCTTCCCTTTGCCCCTCCCCCCTCCTCCTCCTCCTGCCGCCAGACCAGAGCCACCAGCCCGGAGCAGCTGCTCGGGTTCTACCTGCCGCCCAAACCAGCCACTGCTGCCGCCCGCCCACCGCTGCCATGTTGACAGGAGCTCCGGCGCGGCCGGAAGGGGAAGCAGCGTGCGGCGGCGGCGACCTTTCCTGCTCACTGCGCAGGCGCAGAGAGCGGGGCGGGCTGCGCGGGGCGGGGTCCGGGTGCGGTGGGTGTTGCTGACCGTTTCGCGCGAGCTGACGTGGGGTCTGCGTGAGGTGGCGGTCTCGCCGGAGGGCACTGACGGCAGCGACGGCCCGGCCCGCGGGCGACATCTGCCCCGCCGACTCCCGGGTCTTCCGCGCCTCCAAAAGGCGCTGTTGGAGAGTGGGGGGAGTGATCGTGACACCCTGGCGCGGAGCCGGGTCGCGGCGTGGGTGGACGTTGTCATCTCCCCAGGGGTTTGCAGAGTTGAGGCTCACAAGATTCGTTAAGCAAAATTAATGATCTGATTCCTTGGAAAGCGAGTTTCAGCAGAAAACCGTGTTCTGCCTGTCGTGTTGCCAGCTGTCTTTGATGGGCAGGGTCCATCCCGTGCCACTTGCTGCTGTGTCAGTAAACCTCTTGCAGCATGTCTGTGAAAAACACGGGCTTGCTACCTGCTTCTTGATGACCGTGTCATTATCTTTAGGTCTCCTCATGCCTTCAAACCTGTTCTAGTCTTCCCTATCTTCAACTAGCTTGTCTTTTCCAGTACAGCTCTGCAGGTCCTGGAAGAGCAATTAATCCAGCTGAAACACCTCTTCATTTAAAGCAGGTTGAGACTATTCAGCCTGGAGAAGAGAAGGCTCAGGGGGATTTTAACAATGTCTTTAAGTACCTGAAGGGAGGGTGCAAGAAGGACATAGCCACGCTCTTTCCAGTGCGGCCCAGTGACAGGACCAGAAGCAGTGGGCACAACCTGAAACACAGGAGGTTCTCCCTGAATACCGGGAAGCACTGTGAGGGTGTTGAAAACACTTTTTGACTGCGAGGGTGCCTGGGTACTGTCTGCCAGTCTCCTATCTGAAAATGAACTGGCTACTCATTACCTTCATCACTAGACCATACCTGCCCTGGAGAGGACCTCCCCTTCGCTTAATGCTTTCTGAATATGTTTAATTCATCAAGTAATCTGCAGAGTTGTCCAGCCCTTTGGAAAAGCCAAATACTATAGCATAGGTTTATTGGTTGAGGAATAGGTCAAGAATTCAAAAGTATATAACTGTCCTATGGGAGATGCATCTTTTTCTTTCTTGCGTTTCACTGAAAGATTATGTAGCATTACACATCTTGATAAGACTATTTCACTTTTTTTTTTTTCTTCCTCTTCTCCTGCCCCCATCAATAGGGAAACTAATAAGTATTGGGTAAACTATGAAAATTGTTCACTGAATACATATAATTTCTGTTCCACAACATTTCACTTTCTGTATACCACAGTTAGCTAAGTGGTGTCTGTATGCCTGACCAAATGAGAGTTGGCATCTGTTTTGATCCTAATCTAGCTGCTGTCTAGACTGAGATAATGAAAACAATTTACCTCATCAATCCCTTAGTGGAAAATCCATACAGTGGAAAATGGGAATAGCGTAGTAACTGTTAAACTAGTATAATCCTGTTCTCCGACTTATTTTAGGGTTGGCTTTAAGTAACTTTTAAAGTTCAAGGAACATTTTACATTATTTTGTGTAGATTTGAATAAAGCCATTTGTGATATGCATATATAAGTCTTGCACTGAAACCGAGTAACAAAGTATTGTGGTAAAATAATGTCACACACAAAGGAAATAAATAATGATAGATGTGGTCCAGAGAAATCTCAAACGGGTTTTGAGTTTGGTTTATACTGTGAACATTTCATTTGAAAAAAAAATACAGGATTAATACCTTACTAAAGTCACTGGAGTTTAGTGTAAGAAGGACAATTAGAGAAGAAAAGGGATGACTGGTAAATGAACTGAGCAGAAGGTATGAAAAAAATGATGGTTCTGAACATATACACAAAGATTTTATACAAAATGGTTTCCAGCTATTCATGTTTTCCTTGCTCTTATGTGAAATCTGAGAATGCTTGGAAAAATGTATATTTTAATTTTAATAGAAGTAGTCCCAGAATGAACTTAGTAGTTTCAAAATTAAAAAATACTTGTTTTTGAAAATATAGAAAAGTGTGTTTCTTATCATTTAATAAGGTATGGAAGTTTTGTTCTTTAAGAATATTCATCTCCTTGATAATGACTTTTTTATCAAACAGTTAAGATTACAGTGCTCACAGTTAAGAACTGCTGTCAAAGATGTGTTAAGCAAAACAAAAATCTAAATACTACTCAAGTAACTTTTCACATAAACCAGGTAGACTGTAACAACAAAGTAAAGGGAATTTGAATGTGATATCAGCACATTTGTGAACAAATGCTTCTTGTGTTGTTACATTTTTACAAAACACATCTATGAACTCTTAGAACTACATGCCAGCTGCAGAAGTGTTTGTCTTCATGTGTAATGTAGGCACTATTATAAACAAGAATATCAGTAACTGTACCATTCAATACTGAATTTCGTAATAGACAATATGCAAAGTTATGCTGCTGTAAATAGTTTGTATTAGCGTTCATTCTTTTCCATTACAGGAATAAGCTGTACAGATACATAGTATCTTCCCATAGTGACTGCATCTATGATAGTGGGTTTGTACCGCTGTACCTGTGTCACTACTGCCCTTTAGAAATAGCCTAAATCTGTTTCATAAAATGAATTAAACCACTAATACAGTTGTCATTAATCAAAGTTAAATTCGAAGTAGTGGTAAACTTGCAATTGAATAATGTCATGTTTAATTAGAAGAAGAGATAATTGCACATGTTCCGGTACACTTTGAGGATTTTTATGTATGCTTTGCATGAGAATGCTTGCAGTTTTTGCAAGGCACAACATAAAGTAGAATATGAATAAAAAACATAATTGTGATGGCATTAATACTGTTGACACTGGGAGTAGAATTTTGCTCATCCTGTATTAACATTTCACCTTTCTGTATAACTTTAGGTTTTTAGACTAGATTGAACCGATCCTTAGGGGTTTTTTTGTTGTTATTTTTATGTGGTTTGGGGGGGGGGACGGTATTGGAGATTTTTTTTTTTGTTGGTGTGTTTTTTTTTGTTGTTGTTTTTTTGTTAGCATTACATTTTTAGATTCCTTTTATTACAGAGACACCTGGTGGTCTTTGAGTGTATTTATAAAAATATAATTTTCCTTTTTTTGTCTGGATTTACTTTAAAGTTTGCTTTATAACTTATAATATTTAGAACATCCTATATTATGGTGCTATATAATTTGAAAATTAAATTGAGAACATTTACATATTATCCAGTATGTACTGAATATTGATTCCCATGGTTGATCACGGGTATTTTTCTTACGTCTTCCCTGTCAGAAATATATGGAGGAGGGATTTGGGCATATTATAGGCTGAGTAAAAATATATTCCTTCCAAAATTTGATGTCAAAGTAATCTGTATTCAGTTTTCATGTTTTCAGCATTCAGTTTGTGTGTTTGTGTCAGGTTTGTCTCTTATAAGAGATTGACATGATGACCAGAAAGTTACGTCAGAACCAGTTTAATGTCCAGATAGACCTGTTAGTACATAAAGGAAGTGCGTTCTACACTGAAAACACTGACAAGAGCAGCACTATATAGAAAAGTTTTAATAATACTCTATGTATATAACATTTTATAAATAGTAGGCAATTACAGCTAATTACACAGCATAATAGGTAATTGCAGGGGTTATTAACATTAGATCTCTTCTCGCACCACACCCAGACTGTCAGGCAGAGTCAATCAGATCCTGGAACGATGCCTCTGGTCTTGCAGCAGCTTCTTCCAGTTCCCACCCCTGTAGCCGTCCTGCCACAGCAGCTCCTGACACCCACCCACAGCAGGGACCTGTTTATTCATCACCTCCTCAAAATACAGCTAGGCATGGCTATAAGCAGCTGCAGGCAGGCAGTCAGGCACTGTCATCCAGCCAGGGCCTTCTTAACAAACAACTAGGTTTGGCTTTTAGGCAAAACCATCCCTATCTACTCTTTCCCCATGGGAAAGTACTGCTAAGTAAGTTTTAAATGCTAGGTATCTATATTTTAGTCAGGGTGGGTGGGAGTCAAACTGAGTTTTTGCAGCTAAAATGAACACTATTCACATCAAGGAATACAAGTAACATAGGAACATTCTTATCCAAATTTTGAATGTGGTTTTACCTTGGTGAAACAAAATTGTCATTATGGGTATTTTTAGTGGAAATTATCTTTGTAGGTTGTTTTTATTTGGTTTGGTTTTTATTTGGTTTTGTTTTGTGGGGTTTTTTTGTGTTTTTTTTTTTTTGTTTCTCCCTTTTTTTTTATTTTGCAGTTATCAGACCTATGCCTATGATGTCGTTTGACAGTCTTTAAGGGCTAGTTAACTGAGTCTTTTTTTGTCCTAAGAAAAGTTTACAGACAGGTTAAAGTGATGTTTTGGAAAACTTTCAATTGCATGTCAGCTGAAGAGTAATTTTCACATCTGAATTTTTGTTATGCTTAGTACAGTGATTTTTCTGTATGTTGCAACACTGATTTGATATAGTTTGAAATTCCAAGAGACTAATTCATGCAAAAGAAATGCATGAAACTCTGTGGAGCTGTCCTATGCAAGGTTTGTATTTAGATGTATTATGCTTTAATATCTACTCTTCTGCTGGCTGCCAGAGAAGTTGCCCATCACTCTGACTATAGGAATGAGAGCAGATTTGTGGTATTTTTGGGAGATCCAGGGGAAAAGCAAGGAGTTGTTCAACAGTATTTTTTTCCCAACTTAGCCATGTCATTTCCTAGCAAAACTATTCAGCATACAGGAGGAAAGAACAAGAAAACAAAAGAAAATATATTTTAAATTATTGTTAGTTAACATGGCTGGTGATGTCTTTTGAGTCAAAGCATATTAGTAATAGCATGGTCAGATACATTTAGAAGTATTCTTGATGTGCAGCAGATGCTGCCTGGCAGATAGGAACCTTGTAGTTTGAGTCAGGAGACAGGCAAAAAGTTGAAGTGACACATGAGCAAAGGTATTAGTGAATTCTTAAGGACACGATTCAGAGGAACTAAAAGATTACTTGTACATCTTGATGACTTTCCGATGGTCTGGAAAACTGAATGCCTGTATTTGCAAGTCTTGTTTAGCAGAGAAAGACAGTTGCACCCAAAGAAATAATGCTTTTGGAGTTTCCACATACTTGTTTGGCAAGAATTTATTCTTTAGCTTGATGGAACTCTGCAGAATCCAGGATCTAAGAGCAAGCTTCAGTTATTGACACTGACAATATCCCACACACTCACACAAGATGTAAAGTTAAACTAGAATACACTTTCCCGTTAGGTTTTACCAGTTAAAAAAAAAAAGTTTCTTAGCACTAGTAAGTAGAGTTATCTTTTCCATTTCAAGGCTTTTCCTTCTGTCAGTATTTGACATAATAGAGTTACTAATTCAATGGTTCCTTGCTGATAAACAATGTTTTGATAATGTTTGGGTAGTGTTTTGTAAGTATAATGCATATCAAAACAGTTGCAAGTCTGCAGGTAGAGCAGAAGCCGTCCTCTGAGTGCAGAAGTCACCTTCCAGCCTTCACGTTCATGGGATGCTCCATTTTCTGACCTGATAAGCACAGGCTGTACCTGCATCCCCTTCATTACTGTTGAAGGTTCAGACTCCTGAAGCTGCAGGGTCTTGGAAAAGATCCAGTTGTTAAGTGATGTTAAAAGTGACCGTCACCTCAATCAGCTCTGAGTACAGGGGTTCCTGAGCCTGGTCACCAGAGCCCAGCCCAGTGTGCTCAGACAGCCAGGGATCTCCATCTCAGGCCAATGAATGTAGGTACTGCATTCCCATTTGCATGTTAAACCAGCAGCAAAGCTGAATGTGGGTTACTCAAACACGCACAGGTGCACAAAGGACACTGATGTGGCCAGATACACAAACTGCCACAAGCAAAGTGCTGCCTTCAACAGCACCTACATACAGGACGTACATAAAACATGAGTATAGATGGTCAAGTCTCCTTCTTCTTTGGCTGCTGGAGATAGAAGTTCATTAATGAGAGGATACACCATCTAGATTCAGAAGCACATGTACAGTCACGGGTCCCAGAAGCATCAGCACCACTCCTCAGTTTGTCCGATACCACTGCCTGAATCCCAGGTTCTCTTTCTTACTCCAGAGGTTTCTTACTTGCCAGGAAGTCCAGCTCTACGCTGACTAGCAAACATGCATGCACTCACAGAGGCATCTCAGACACCCCACACTTGTGGGTCATCCCCAAAGACCAGCACAGACCCTCTGTCCAAACCTGGGGCCTCCCAACCCACTGGCTGGTCCAGCTAGAGGTTTGCTCCCATGCACATCAGGTTTGGGTTAGATACAAAACACTCCAGCAACCCCCAGGAGCCAGCAACAGGTACACAAACTGTGACCCACAGTCCTGCTCCAGCTTTTGTCACTGAGCTTCTCACTTGCTTTGCTCTCCCCAGTCACCCCAGTAGCTGCACCTGATGCACGCAGCATTCCCATCCCAGTGGCTTGAGCAGAGACCCCCATTCATTCCAGCTGCTGACACCACACGCCAGAGGTGCCTGCACGCTCAGTCTGACTCCAGTTGATGGCCCTGCCTGCCCTGACTGGTCCTTCCAGTAGCTTGCACACCAGACACAAAGTCTGTAGAACCCATAGAGATGCTCCCAAGAGCTATGGCTAGTGACAAATACATTTGAAATACAAAGACTCCATTTTCTAGTTTGAAATACTACAGTTTGCCATACACGACTTCACTCTTATTGCATCTACTCTGTAACATGGACATTTCACTTGTGAAGTGTCCAGCCAATAATGTTATTTTATATAATTTTCATCTGAAGAAATAACTTTTGCCTGTGCAATGAAGGAGACAGCTTTAGTAGCTCCGTAGCTACTAGAACTTCCTAATTATTTAGTTATTAAATATTGTATTCACTGTAGGGTCAATAATGAGCTGCTAATGTTTTTCATTTTTAATCAATTTGATTAAAATATACTTCTACCAATTTTGAATTGCTTTATGTACCCAATTTAATTTTCATAACTAGTCATCAGTAAGCAAATCTACATAAATAGCACAGCTATTGACATGAAATGTAATAAAAAAGCATTTGTATTAGAACTTGGATTTTTATTTTATTTGATCCTACCAGCCAAAGCAGTCAGTTACTATTCACAGTTAACTGTATGCTCAGAATGCAGACTAGAAATTGCATAGATATAATTTTCCAGTTATGTAAGGGATAAATGGACTAAAATATTTTGAAGGAAACAACTGTACACAAAAGCAAAAAAAGAAAAAAAATATTTTATTTAAATGGTGTACTATCAGTTATTATCCTGAGATTGTGAAAAATCTGATTTCACCTGTCACTAGGCCATATTTCACATATGTGGAAAATGTATTGTCAATGAGACACTATGCAACATCTGCAAGAGGAATTGGGACAAAACATAGTTATAAGTTGTTCTGTAGCTTCTTTATTGTTTCTCTGGAAACTCCATGGTTAAAATTTTCTATGGTAGAATAAAAAATTACTTTACAATTTCAGGTTAAGGTGCCATATCAGATTAAATGTAAAATAACTTCTTAATACCAATCACTGTGATTTTAGTATCTCATTAACCACACAAACATAATCCTCTTTAGTTTACGCAAGTTGTGTCTCACTATGCATATGATGACCACTACCCTTCTTGAATTTAGTTAGTTAATTTGTTACTGTTGATCTTCACGTGTCCATGTATCACCTAAGGATTTTCTTTCTCCCTCTTCTCATAGAGGGTTTTCATAGATGTGGTGTAGCATGGGCTGTAATATGCTTTCGTGGTGAAAAAAGTATTAAAGAAAAATAATTTAACTTTTGTTTAGTAAGAACAATGTTATATTGTTTTAAACAGACATGCAAGCACATTTTTATTTGTTTGCAATGATTCTGACATTTTTGCTTCTTAAGGGCCCTTTGACAAAGAGGGTGATTAATTCTTAGGGTTTTTTTCTTTGGTGGAATAGTTTCTAAATTACAGATAATAGCAAACATCTGCAGAGCTCTATTTGTAGAGCCAACAGGATGCAAGCAGATTGTGTGGTGCTAATATAATAGCTGTGATAAAAAACAGACACTGTATTAAAGAAAACCAACCTCTGTAGTTGGTAACTATTACTATTTCCGTATTGTATCTGTATAGTTTCCGCTTAAGAAAAGTTGTCTTCTTTTGGAAGAGAGACACTGTACTATGTTATGCAGAACTTAAATGTAAATGTAAAAATTCACAATCTTTCATGCAGGCTGTCTGTCCGTGGTTGCAGAAGAGCTGAAGACAGCACCACCAGGGTGTCCATCAGCATCCCGAGCCTCTGAGACTGCACAACCATGAAGGGAGAAACCTTCAGGCCCACTGCCAGGGCTGGTGGCCCCAGGGAGCAGGGAAGGTAGCAGGGACTCCCCACGAGGGTCTCTCAGGGCAGGGTCTGGCAGCCAGAGCCCATCCCATCCCACAGCCAGGAGCAGGGTAGCCAGGGGGTAGTGTGGCAACTTCAGGCCTTGGGCACCTCCCTGGGCCCATGGGTGGGCAGGGCAGGGCTGTGGGATCTGGAGACCAGCCCAGCTGGGGTGTCACTGAGGCAGAGGCTGACAGCTGCAGAGTGCAAATTGGATTGTTCTGTTTGGGTAGAAGGATACAGCAGAACCTACAAAGATTATTCTTGGTATTTTAAACATCCAAGTGAACATAACAATGCTGCAAGTTTTCTTCTAGAGCCAGACATTTTCTGTCACTCGACATCCAATGCTGCACTGTGATTACCTTTGCTCTGTCCTGACTTTATAATCTCCTATTGTCTGGAGGTCAGAGGCTTAGAATTAAGGCTAATATTTTCACATGGTTCAAAAGTAACATTTATTATTCTTTAATCTCTGAAAGTATTAACATATTATCCTTCCTTTTTGGATTTTGAAACACAATTGCACATGCAAAAATTGAATATTTGCCAGACAAGTGTTTCAATAGCAACTAGAGAGATTTTCAGGATTCCAGCCTCATGTAATTGACAGAAGTATAATGACAGACCAGTTTTCTAAATGCTGTCCTGAAATACCAAAATTTCCAAAGGACACACTTGTCAGAAAAAATACCTGCACGAAGTACAGAATTAGATACACAATACAATATGAATTCAAATATGTATAAAATATAACTTTTAAATAACTGGTAGTGCACAAAAATGATACACAGCTGGATGCCAGGCTGAGGCCCCTAAGAAAAACTTTCTCAGCCTATTTTTTACAGCCTGTGTAGAAAGCAACCCTGTTGCCAGATGCTTTGTTGAAGTCAGATCTGTGATATCTCCCCTGGAATGATGGCCAGCATCTTTGTAATAAACAACTAAGCTTGTGCCTTAGCTTTCCAGCATCCCACTGATTTTCGCAGAACTCTATGTCCTCCTTTCAGACTTTGAAGCTGCAAAAGAAAGTAATGTTTTGTTGGCATGTGAACCAGTCTGTCAACATCTTGGAACTGTAAATTACAGCATGCTCACTACAGTTTGCTGGGACTGGTAGAAACTAGCTGTACACATGTCAGCATCCTGTGATTATTAGCAGCAGCAGAAACTGGAAGAGCTAATATAATAAGGGACTGAGATATCTGGTAAAAAATATTTTGGGAGTTTGCTGTTATTCCATTCTGATTCCTCCATCCATGTGAGAAATTATTCTGCTCTTATTGATCTGAAAACATTATGTTCTGGTAGACAATCTACAGTCTTGTTTGAATCAAAAAAAACCAAAACAAAACAAAACCCAACCTCCTAACATTTTTATTTATAGTCTTTCAAATTTATTTGCTTGTTTTGGCACTCTCTTTTTCTCCTTATCTAAGAATTCAGTTTGTGCAGATTTTTTTTTTAAATATTCTAATCTTACAGAGTCTAGGAGTCTGAATTCCATGTCATCTGTGTCATTTACTTCCTGTGTGACACACATGGTATGCATTTACTTAATCTGCAAAGATGCATAAAAATATTATTATCATAAGGGTGTTGTGGGATCTAATATTTGTAAAGCACACTCTAATCACTTCCATTCAGAAGTCTCATGAGAGAAAATTCATATTGTTCAGAATATTACCTCTGAATAACATAAACATATAAACTACACATATAATTAAAATTACACTGCGGGAAGATTTACTTTGACTTCAAGTTAAATAAGTCAATATTACATATGATTCACAGATATTGCCTGCATAATACCAATACCAATCTGGAAAAAGAATAAAGTATTATGTAGTTTTAAGTTTTTATACAGTGAAAAGGGAGAAGTTGATACATTACATGAATATTATAGCTTTTAAAATTTCTGTCATTTCTTTATCCTAGATACTAAATTTCGCCTGACATAATTGCTTATAAAGTATAGTTTAACATTATTTTTGTATTTGTAGTAGCATCTGTCTTTATAAGAATAGTTTTATTATTAAACTTCACAATATAATATGGGTGAATTTGAAATATCCATGAATATCATGAAAAATGTGAGAGGGAAGAGGTGCAAGTAAAACCCAATGTAGGATTTAAAGGACAGAATTGAATAACCTGCTGTGCCAGAGACTTTCTTTCTGAGAAATCACAATCAATGTGCCTCAGTGTCTTAGTTTCTAGGAAGGTAAATTGTGTGCTAACATATTTGCAATAATTTAGATATACTGAAAATCTTGTTTCTAGATACCTGCAGAAACTAACTAACAAAATTTCATCAAAATAGTTTGTGTCACTTCAGGCAGGTTTAGATGTACTTTTATTAGCTGCTTATGTTGAGAACATGGGTACCAGTAACTGAAAAATTGGTTTCTATATGGATTCTTCCATAGTGTTGTTAGATGAGTACGTGGTTTCTAAAAAGCTTCAATTTTCTAGACCTATCATGCCTTAGCCTGCTTTATTTTAATGGAAGACCCACAGCAAATCCAAATACAGAAGACTAGGTAGAAATTTTCCACAAAATGTTTTGCGCTGAAGATGCTTATCAACAGCGAAACTGTTGATGCAAAAGTGTTGTCTTCAATTAGCATTTCATAGGTGCATGAAAAGGGGGGCTTACATTCTAAAAATGACACTACTTCAAAAATAAATAGTTTTAATTTTTCAGTCACTAATTCTTAATTTTGAGATGAATGCATAAAGCCACTAAGTGCTCTCATTTTATCATTTCTAGATTTTCCCTCTGTATTTTTTCCAGTTGATTGTTAGAAATTTCTAGATAATATATTTTACTTTTTTTTTTCTAAATTTTCATAGGACAGGGAAATGTTTTGCTAGCTGTATGATGGACACAGTGTCCTTTCTTAGAACCTGTAAACTGTCCTCTTCCTTCACTTTGTTTTGGCAGCTTTCACCACAAGCAGAGGCTCTGTAGCAAAATACGTGCTACTGAAGTGTACGGAGGGATAATACATGTGATGGTGGGCAAGAACTAGCAAGCTCCTGGGTTTGATATTAATGTACTCATCACCCTTTTGGGAGTGGCTGAGTCCTCACAGGCCAGACAAGCTGTTGGTCGGCTGGGAAAAGTCCAGGCTCCTCCAAACGGGCTGACATGGCCTGCTGCTGCTGCTGAGTTGCTGTCTTCCAGCTCCCTGGAGCTGGCAAGAGGGAAAGGTCTCACAGTTTTACGTCAGTACTTTTCCCTTTGAGTCCTGGAGCTGTTAACTGTTCCCGCTTCAATGGTTGCACTTCCATCTGTTTTTACTTTCCTTATCTTGCCTAATTTTGGCTCGCCTGCTTTTTCAAACCTAAACAAGAGGGTTTTTAAGTGTACTGGAGCCAAGGGCGGGTAGAAAGGCTGTACAAACTAGGGCTGTGGATCTCAGATGGCTGAACCCAACAGCAGAGGGTCATGCAGCAATTAATAAGAGAAGTTACTGAGACAAGTGCTGGTACAAAAGCCAAGAAGGCAATGGAAAAAAAACCCTCAAAGTCAGGCATGGGAAAAATGGGCAAAAGAGCATAGCATAAATGCTTTAAGATACTGGATTCAGTACAAGTATGATCTGTTCAAAGTCTGGCTTTGAATTTCTTTTCCCTAAATGCAGGTGTGAAGCCATGGCCAAGTATCAAGGTACAATGATGAAAGATAGCTATCAAAGCTAGTTATATCTTTAAGATTCATAGATGTAATTAAGTTGACTTCTGTAATACATTTTTATTCTATATTGTTTTGTTTTAAAATATCCAATACTGACTGAACTGGGAAAAGAAACATCATTAGATGCCTTGTGTTATGGCCCTCAGGCACCACCAGCCCTGTCTGTCCCAGCCCACTCCCAGGGCCCCTCCACCCTGCCCACAGCCCAGGACACCACTGCAGCCTCCTGGGCTCACCAGCCCCTGTCCCAGCAACACCCCAGCCAGGCCAGTCTCCAGCCCTCCAGAGCCCTGCTCTGCCTAGCCATGGGACCCCAGCACCAGGTCTATGTTCCAGCCTCAGCCCATCCCCAGAGAGGTGCTCCATGCCTGGGACCGGGGCTGCACCAGTGCCCCCTGCTGCCCTGCTCCTGGCTGGGGCAGGGCCCTGGCTGCCACTCCCTGCATTGATGGGACCCCTGCAGAGTTCTCACCACCCTCCTGGCCCCTGTGGTGTCCTGATGCCCTGCACAAAACTGTATTCAAAGACTAGTTGTAAAAAGTCCTACACACATCAAGGCACAGGATGTCCAAAAGAAATGTTACAGTCTCATAGTGAATAAATTAGTATCAGTTCAAAGAGCAGGTTAAATTTAACTATGAGCGAGGTGATATATACTGGTTAGTACTACTGTAGTGATGCTCAGGACTTCTTTTTCGTGGTTCTGCGGCTCAGATGCTAAAATAAGATAAAGTCAAATAACTTTCATACTTTAGCTAACTAAGTATGAAAAAGTCAAACACTTTCCACCTATTTTCTCTATGGAAATATGAGAATAATGATACTTTTGCTTTTGTTGAAATCTACTTTGTAGAGATATGGGTTTTCTTGCTAAGACCTGTGGACAAAGAACTAAGATCTGCTATTTCTTATGCAGGCATGATACACCTCAGCCAAAATCTGCTGAAACAGTTCCCATAACTATTGTGCTTTACAACACATGTGTTGAATTATTATTCAAATACCTCTATATTCTCCCAGTCTCATGGCAGGTTCAGACTGGGTGGAATTTGATGATTAAGACTGTTCATCTTTGGTCTTCAGTGTCTGCTCACACTGTTCATTTCTGCAAACCAGGCAAGAGTTCTGGCTTATTCATTATATGTTATTTGATTTTTAAGCTTATTTTGACAGTAGTAATGTTTTGTATGATCATATAGTAATGCTGAGGTTTCATGCTGTAGTCTGATTCACAGTGCATAAGGTACATAGTGTTCCACAGAACAGCAAAACATCGTTACTAATTTTTAAGTTTTATTGACATCATTATGGATAAATAATTTACAAAGTTTCTTAAATGTTTATCAATATTTCCTTGATACGCTTCATTTGAAACAGGTTATTCTTAAGGCCATGTGCCTGTACCTTTGTCTCAGCTTCACTAGTCAGCTGCAATCAGGTCTCTCTTAACTAAGCCATAAAAAGTTTTGATAAAACTGATATAGGAGCTGATTTAATCTTTTCCCATACAGTAACCACATAGAGTCAAGTTGAAACAGAGTATGTTTCTAACTGCCTGGAAACATGTATCTCTTCTGGAAAGCAGACATATAATTGAGCAAAAACCATCTAAAATACTAATAAACATATGTCCAATCTTAAAAAGGTGGCAGAACTGATGTTTTTCACGTTTGAAAATGATAGCACATGTGCCAAATGTTGTCCCAGAACATTTTTGCTGCTGAGTCTATTTCATTGCGAAGTTAAAAAATTTTCCTTTTGCAACATTTTTTCTCTTTGTATTTTGCCATGGTGACAAGAGCCATCATTTTTTGGGAAGAATATAAGGCTGTTGTCAGAGGATGTAGGGAGACAACTAGGAAAACTAAGGCCTCCTTAGAATTAAACCTGGTGAGAGGAGTCAAGGACAACAGAGCGAGCTTTTTCAAATATGTAGCAGATAAAACTAACACCAGAGGCAATGTAGGCACACTGATGAATGAAGTGGGTGCCCTGGTGACAGAAGGTACAGAGAAGGCAGAGTTACTGAATGCCTTCTTTGTCTTTGTCTACTCTGCTGGAGGCTGTCCTGGGGAGCCCCGTACCCCTGAGGCCCCAGAGGAAGTCAGGACAATGGAGGAGTTCGCCTTAGTTGATGAGATCTGGGTTAGGAAGCAATTAGGCAATCTGGACATCCATAAATCCATGGGTCCGGATGGGACGCACCCGTGGGTGCTGTGGGAGCTGGCTGAAGTTATTGCTCGGCCACTCTCCATCACCTTTGCCAAGTCTTGGGAAACAGGAGTGGTGCCTGGGGACTGGAGTAAAGCAAATGTCACTCCAGTCTTCAAAAAGGGCAAGAAGGAGGACACGGGTAACTATAGACGGGTCAGCCTCACCTCCATCCCTGGGAAAGTGATGGAACAACTTATCCTTGCTGCCATCTCAAGGCATATCAAGGATAAGAGGGTCATTAGGGGCAGACAACATGGCTTTACCAAGGGGAAGTCGTGCTTGACCAACCTTATCAACTTTTATGAGGACATAACAAGGTGGATAGATGATGGCAGAGAGGTGGATGTGGTCTGCCTTGACTTCAGTAAAGCCTTTGACACAGGCTCCCACAGTATCTTCACAGCTAAAGTGAGGAAGTGTGGTCTGGACAATCAGGTAGTGAGGTGGACTGCGAACTGGCTGAAGGGAAGAAGCCAGAGAGTCATGGTCAGTGGGGTGGAGTCTAGCTGGAAGCCTGTATCTAGTGGAGTGCCTCACGGGTCAGTACTGGGGCCTGTATTATTCAATATATTCATTCATGATTTGGATGAGTGAATAGAGCGTACTATCAGCAAGTTTGCTGATGACACTAAGCTGGGAGGAGTGGTTGACATGCCAGAAGGCTGTGCTGCCACCCAGCGAGACCTGGACAGGCTGGAGAGTTGGGCAGGGAAAAATTTGATGAAATATAACAAGGTAAAGTGTAGAGTCTTGCAGGTGGGCAGGAACAACCCCAGGTTCCAGTATAAGTTGGGGAATGACCTATTAGAGAGCAGCATAGGGGAAAGGGACCTGGGGGTCCTGGTGGAGAGCAGGATGACCGTGAGCCAGCACTGTGCCCTTGTGGTCAAGAAGGCCAATGGCATCCTGGGGTGTATTAGAAGGGGGGTGGTTAGTAGGTCGAGAGATTCTCCTCCCCCTCTACTCTGCCCTGGTGAGACCACACCTGGAATATTGTGTCCAGTTCTGGGCCTCTCAGTTCAAGGAGGACAGGGAACTACTGGAGAGAGTCCAGCGCAGAGCCATGAAGATGATTAAGGGAGTGGAGCATCTCCCTTATGAGGAAAGGCTGAGGGAGCTGGGTCTCTTTAGCTTGGAGGAGACTGAGGGGTGACCTCATTAATGTTTATAAATATGTAAAGGGTGACTGTCATGAGGATGGAGCCAGGCTCTTCTCGGTGACAACCAATGGTAGGACAAGGGGTAATGGGTTCAAGCTGGAACACAAGAGGTTCCACTTAAATTTGAGAAGAAAGTTCTTCTCAGTGAGGGTGACAGAACACTGGAACAGGCTGCCCATTGGGGCTGTGGAGTCTCCTACTCTGGAGACATTGAAAACTCACCTGGGCACATTCCTGTGTGACCCCATCTAGGTGTTCCTGCTCCAGCAGGACTAGATGGACTAGATGATCTTTTGAGGTCCCTCTCAATCCCTAACATCTGTGATTCTGTGATTTACTGTAACTATAGCTAAGGTTTCTTTGTCAGAATCTTTATGTCTGGTTTCATACCTTATTAGATTTAGAAACAAAGACTACTGCAGCACAATTATTGTGCCAGAAGCAAGTATTTCCTATAGAAAGTTTGGTCACTATCAGAACAAACAAATAAAGGTAACTAGATAGGAAAATAGTTATTTTAAATATTATATTAAAAAGTAATATAAATACAAAAATATTACCAAAAATTCTAGTTGTTTCCATAACTCAATACAGTTCAGTTTTGCAAGCTTGCAAATTATTTGTGTCATAATAGATGCAGATTTTATTTAAGCAAAGATTTGCTTAATTTCAGCAGAGTTTTGTATAGATAACATAAATCCTCTTTAAACTGCGTTATTTACTGTTTCTATTAAAATTCTCCATTTCTCCTATTCTATTATATTAATATTATTAGCAGAAGAAAAATCTGAGATAACTGTGGTTAGGTGATGTAGTAATAAATTCGACGAAACCAGACGCCAGCATAAGCTCTTTGATCGAACGGGCGGGCCGGGCGAGAGTAAGGAGTCTAATTCAATGTGAATTTACCATCCGTACTCTTTAACGAACTCTTAAACAACACTGAATATCAATGTCCCCGAGACCACGTTTTTCCAAGCCTTATATACTCTATACCAAAAGGCCATGCGGCAAGCGCAGGCTACAATTGGTTACACTTACAGTCACTCATCCCCCCCCACTATGGTGATTGGCTGCAGGGCACTGTTCACAGACTGTTCATGCGCAGCGGCAACGCCCCTCCTGCAGCCTGGGTCGAGGGCAGAGCAGCTTCTGTTTGCTTTCCTTTTGTCTCTGGTGTCTCGGGGAAATCCTTCCGTGTAGCACAGCCGCATCAAGCCCTGGCTTGTTCACAGCACACAGCCAGAGACTCTCCACAGTTAGGTGCTTACAAAGGAAAAAAAAGAGATACTAGAATAACTTCTAAATTTAGTGGTAGTCTACCTGAAGGAGCACACAGAGAAAGCCCGACTGTAACCTTGTCCCGCCTAATGTATTTTGTTGACTTTTACCAACCCCAATTTATTTGTGATTTTAGTGATGTTAGTATGACAATTGACACGTAGATATATTACGAGAATTATAAAATATGCAAATGCATAAATATTGAGTAGTAAAGACAAGATTTGCACAGGTGGTTAACATTTTGTGTTAGACATTGCCTTTGTCCCCACACAGCTCCCCAGGGACAATCACAATAGGAAATGAAGTAAAAGCAAATACCAAAGCAGGTGTTGTCATTCATCATGAAAATCAGATATCAAGATTATAATCTGCTGAAAGTGGTGGTTTTTCCAGTTTCTCTATCCTTCTTCTTGCTAATTAAATCTCATAAACCCATTTCCACATCTTGCTCAGAATTTCCTCAAACTTTGGAAGATAATAATTGTTTAAATGATATAAAGTCAGTGTGCTCTGAAAGTGGTATCCAATCTTAAATATCCCATCCTTAATGCAGAAATAGTATAACTTGGCGCTGTGGGCCACAAACCACCTGTACACATGTAAGACAAATATGTGATTTTGAAACTGGAAAAAATAATAACTAAAGACTAACAGGTCAAATTACAATCACATTTAGATATATAAAACAGAATTCATGGATTATTAGCTAGATGTTGGTACACATAAAAAAGACCAGTTTAAAACCAAAATAATGTCGTTGATGTTAAATAACCTGATGTCATGTGCCTCCTCTTAGGATGTAACATTTGCTAAAGCCAAAGTGAAATACTGTGTGCAGTTCTGGGTGCCACAGTATAAAAAAAGATATTAAGCTACTGGAGAGTGTCCAGAAGAGGGCTATGAAGTTGGTGAAGGGTTTGGAGAGGAAGCCATATGAGGCGCAGCTAAAGTCACTTGGTTTGTTCAGCCTGGAGACTAAGTGGAGACCTCATCATAGCTACAGCTACAACTGTACAAGGGGAGGAGGAGGGGCAGGCGCTGAACTCTTCTCTTTAGAGACAGTTGACAGAACCTGAGGGAATGGCAGGAAGATGTGCCAGGGAAGGTTTAGGTTGGACATTAGGAAAAGGTTCTTCAAACAGAGGGTGGTGGAGCACTGGGACAGGCTCCTCAGAGAGGTGTCATGGCCCCAAGCCTGACAGTGTTCAAGAAGAGACTGGACAACGCCCTCAGGCACATGGTATGAACTGTGGGGTTGTCATATGCAGGGATAGGAGTTCTCAGTCTCTGTTTGTAGATCAGTAGGACTCATCAGGCACTAAAAGATTTGAGGCTAATCACTGTGACAAGCTGATGGTAGCTACCACTCATATTAAATATAAATCTATCAGTAATCTAAGTGTGCTTGAGTTACTGTCCTGGTTTTGGCTGAGATAGAGTTATGTTTTTTTTCCTAGTAACTGGTACAGTGCTGTGTTTTTGATTTAGAGTGAGAATAGTATTGATAATATACTGATATTTTAGTTGTTGCTAAGAGCTTTTCAGCTTTTTTAGCTTTTCAGCTTCTCACACCGTACCAGGTGCACAGGAACCTGGGAGGGAGCACAGACAGGACAGCTGACCCAAACTGGCCAAAGGGATGTTCGATACCATATGATAGCATGCTCAGTATATATTTTGGTGGAAGAAAAAGGAAGGGAGGGATGTTTGGGGTTAAGATGATTGTTTTCCCAGGTAAGTGTTACACATGCTGGAGCCCTGCTGCCCTGGAGATGGCTGAATACCTGCCTGCTGTGGGACATAGTGAATGAATCCCTTGTTTTGCTTTGCTTGGGTGTGTGGCTTTTGCTTTACTTATTAAACTGTATTTACCTCAACCCACAAGTTTTCTCACTTTTGCTCTATTGATTCTCTCCCCCATTCCACCAGGGTGAGGAGTAAGAAAGTGGTTGTATGGGGCTTAATTGCCAGCTGGTGTTAAACCATGACAGTTACTAAATTAGTTTATTGATGGTTTCTGTTTCTAATTCTGATATTTGAATTTGCCCACATATTTTTTCTCATTCCAAATCCATTTTTTTACAGCATGTTTTTGATTTATAACAGCACAGTTTTTAGTGATTATTAAAGCTGAGTCTTCATAGCTAAATTATGAGGGCTGGAGAACAGAACTCCTTTTGTGTTAGAAAGTGATCTCTCTCAATTGCAGCACTCATTTCCTTTAGGCAAGGAATGGAGTTGAGATTTAACAGAACAAGAACTGGAAAAGTCTCACTAAAGAATACTTTCCAAGTGGATGCTTGCACTATAAGACAAAACTATTTTTTTAGAATACAAATAAGGGTGCTGCTCTAAGTGTGAAGGGATCCTTACTTATACTTAAATTTGGTTGGTTTGCTTTTGTTCCCCCTCCTTTCCATATGCTATTCCCACCTTAACTATCCCAAATATTAGAACGAAGGAATAAGTTACTAACACTTGAGATTTTTGAAAATGGTTCTTGTAGCTATCATTATCTATCTGAATTGCATTAATGAGCAAAGTTTCCACAGAAACAATTTTTATTCTGTTTCTCTCTTGCTTTCCTGTCTTCTTCTTCTTGTTCATAAGAAATACTAGCCATCAACTTGGGTCAAGTTAAACAGTCCAGAATGTATTTCTTCTGTTTATCTGTGATAGGATCTTGGATATTGAAAAGGTCCATCCTTTCATTTCTGCTTGGTATTCCTGTGCTTAAGTATGATGGAAAGCCACTAAGAATAGAAAGAAACAACTGGATTAAGCATAATATATTAGTAAGAGGATACTCCGAAACTGTACAAGATTGTGTTGACCAGTTTGCTATTTAAAAAGTTGAAGAAGTTAAAATGTAAACTAAAGTGTTAAATGAGAGAATAAGTATTTTTAATGTATACCCACAAGTCTGCAGTACTCCTTTAGAAATTACAAAGACAAGAGTCCTAAGTCCAGTTTAAACTGGATTTAGGATTCCTATTGATATGCTCCCATTGAACATCAGCATTCAAAATAAAATTCAGTCAACTGAATACTAATCTCAGTATTGGGAAATGGATGTACTTCTCAGGTTGATCCACAGCAGCCACCTTCATATTTGTTACAGGACTCTCAAGTCCAGTTAGGATGACTTATTTTACGAAGGGCTTCTTATTCCTCAGGGATTATGTGAAAGAGTTTTTGTAAAAAAGGCGTATTTCGAGAACTGTGAGTTATTTCAGATGCAAGACATTCACAACAATCTTGACCCTTAGTTGTGTCATGCTGTCTGCATGGGTATTCACCTGTTCAGACTATGGCTGAAAGGTAAACTTCGAAGTGTTTGTAATAGAAATGGCTGTGAGACTACATGGAAAGAGCCAGATAAAGTGTGCTTGGTAGTTTTGAGAGGGTATTTTTATGCTATAATAAAGATTCATGTGTTTAGATTAATACCAGCTCTGTTTTACAACCACTTCTAGTGCATGGTATGGTGTAGTACTTTGCAGCTTATTTGTAGCATACAAGTACACCCACAAATATTGTTTCTGCTGTCGTAACTGAAAAGTGATTTACTCCACAACTTTAACTCAAGACATTTGCCTGACATTCTGCCCAGACCAATGCATTTTTGTTTGTTTGTTTCTAGTGCTCTCCAGTAATACTGTTGGAAGTAGTTTGCATATCTCTTTGTGTTACTGTCTTATGCTGTATGTCATGGGTAATTAACAATGTTTGTTTTGAAGCTGTGATTAATTTTTACAACAATAACAGGTAAGTTAACAAACGATAGAGTAAAGGCTTGCAAGAAAAGATTCCTGTGTTTCTCATTAGACTGCTGAGAAATTACTTATTAACTAAAATTGTTTATTGAATTATCCAAAAGAAGTACATTTTTGGTCATGCTTCAGTGGTGCCTTGAGTAAAGAAAACTGCAGAAAGATAAAAGTATTCTATTGCTGTAGTTATTATTTATGTATGAGAAAAAAAAAAAAAAAACCAAACAAAAAACATCGATCCTATCAAAACCAAAAAAAACAGACTCATTTTTGGCTTTCTAAACATAAATGTTATCTGGGTTCTAAGTTTTATTTAGTCCTGGATAAGGACAACTGCCCTAATCAAAGTCATTACAGGAGTGTGGAGCAAGTTCTTAAATACATTCATGCTTTTTATGATGTCTAACTAATGTTGACCTGTAAGGAGTGCTAAGACACTACCTGTCTTATGTCTGTATGCAGCTGATGTTCATCTTCATTTTGGACTACACGAAAAAATCAGAAACACATCTTCACTTGGGTGTTATTTATAATCTGCTGATTTAAAGACCTAATTATGATAGTTTATTTTCTGAAATAGTTATAGATTAAGTCTTCAACTATGAAGAAACCTAACTGAAAACATTATTTTTATAAATAACATAGAACCTTCAATCTTGCCAAATTTTGTCACTTAAAATGCTGAAGACACAAGATGTTTTCATGATTGAGAATGGAAACTCTACAGCCAAACATGGTTGTTTGTAAAAGTGAATAAACCATAACTTTTTAACTCAGTAACAGCATTTACAGTGATTAAAATTTTTGTGTTAGTCACTGTTGCTGTTTGAATGTTAAGCACCTGCAGCAATGCTATCCTAATAAAAGAAATAACTACTTTTAGATGGAAAAGGAAAAATATGAGTTTTAATTTTCTGTGAAAAAATGTCAGAGTTTTTTTTTCACAATGGGACAGGTGGTGTTTATAATATGAATTTAGACACCTTCCTCACTTTAGGCATGGTCTGATGAAACACCATTCACATTGCATTGCTGTTAAAATCCCCCATACAGAGCACAGGTATTCTTGTGGAAGATACTATTATTCTTAGGTTATAGGAACAGGAGAAAGAAAAGGCTTTTTCTAAGGCTTCACTCTTTTAGTAGCAGTCACATTCTAAGAATGCAAGGTAGCGTCTCATCCTGTGATCTTCCCAACGTGATGTTGGACGATACACATATTTGCTGTACACTTCGTTGCAGTATCTGTAAACTTTTTTTGAAAAAGATACATTTATTTTGTAATTGATATCTGAGGAAAATCTGAGCATACGAATGATTCATGAAGAAATGTGAGGCTTTGTAATTTTTATAATAGTCTGGAACATGTCACATTCTTCTTCAGAAATATACATAGAGGTTACTTGATTTCTTTTATAGGAATGTGTTTTTTAGTAGTGATTCATTCTAAGTTAGATTTTTGTGTTTGATTGAAGGTCATGAAATGAAAAATTCTGCTAAGTCTCTGTCTTCTTTGCACCTACATGTGTATATCTTTCTAATCAGCACATTAGTGAACAAATCTAGAATTCACAGTAGCATCACACCTCTCTGTAGTGAATACAAGGTTTGGCAAGGTGGCCTCTCTGTACACTCTGGTTACAAGGAAGAGCAAAAAGAACCATATCTCTTTGACTCAACTCTTTTTAGTTTTTCATATTGAGATATCAAGCTAGAAACAATATTTTTTCCTTCATAAAAAGAAATTGCTTAATATATTCTTAATTTTATTCTATTTAAAGTTCTTGTAAAGTATGTTGCTGCTATTTCAACATTACATTCTTTCAAGAGTAAACTGTAGTCACAAATATAAATTATGAAGTTTTATTAGTATTTTCTGCACCAGATGTACCAGAAAATTTTAATGATATTTTTGTTGAGACTTCATTTGGAAACTGTTATGGTGACTTATTTTTAATGTATGGAAAGGGGAAATGTTTCTGTAGTCATTCATTAGAAAATAATATGAATACCATAAAAGGCAAACAATTCCTGCATTTTTACTTGTATTTTTCCTATTAAAATTGCTGTAGTGTTATCCTCTTGCAAATGCCATAACTTCCTTTAAAAATAAGCATCAACTGGTCAGGAGATCCCTGGAATAAAATCAGTAGTTGAAATAGCTCAGCCTTCTTCTCGTGATTAAAAAAACCACAAACGAACACTTTTGTAAAATTGTGTGGATTAATATGAAATGCTAATAAGATTAAAAACTAGTTTCATCAACACATACAATCTAGCATATTTATGTGTTTTTTGAGAATACTTGAGGAAACCTAGTTTCAAAGGTTACAATTTCAGTGCTTCATATCCTCCCTATTTTCCAATTTAGTTAACAGGGATGTTCTGATTTATTGTTATTTGTGCTTGAAGTGCTTTATTGTTTTTGGCTTGAACAGTAATGCGACATGATTTCTTATATCTGCTGAGGAAATTGCATCAGTATAGTAAATATTGTTAACTTGTGGGTTTTGAAAAACTACTTGCTCTAACTTCTTCCTCTGAGCCAAATTCAAATGATCCTTTTTGGCTCGGTAATAATGAACAGATTGGGTCTTTTCCTTTGTGATCTCAAAGGGATAGGTCTTGACATTAAAAAATTTGAAATTTGGCTTTCATGTTGTTAATACTTCTCTGTGAATCTTGGAAAAGCAGGTCATGCATGCTGCCAGAGTTCAAATGTACTCAAAGTGAAGGGAATCTATCCCACACTATTCAGGGCTGCAAAGTCCAGTTGACAGCTAACACCATGTATCGTTCTTGATTATTGATGCTGCCTACAGTCCTTATCATATTTTCTCCGTACAACTTTCTTACAAAAATCATTTTCCTGATGAATACATGAATGTTCTTAATATAAACTTAGTAAGAATTCTTTACGTACCTGAAGATCTCTAGGAAGACAATTTAGTTCCTTATCTGAACATCATGTGTTAACAAGCTTGCATGTTGGCAACATCTGTTGTGTAATTATTAGTGCTATACCTAACATCAAGGTCAAATGAGACTGAAAAGAAAGATTAAATTCATGAGTAAAAATATAAAAATGCCTAACTATTCCACTTATTTATTTCAATAAACATTTAAAGTAGATTATCATATCTATCACTATAGGCTTGTCAGGTTCCTTGCTACCTTTCCCAGTAGAACCTCGTAGTACTTTTCCTAGTAGTTCCTTAGCATCATGAAGGAGTGGAACAGAATAGCACCAAATAGAGTTTTGGTTATAGCTTTACTGTTGGTCTGTTATGCATAATTCTGTTTTGTGCCTTTTTACCAGAAAACTATGGTTTGCCTTCCCAAAAAGTAGTTAATAGTAGTCATCCTTTTTTTTAAAAAATGGATGTCCAGGAGAAAAGCACTAAAAAAGAGGCTTTGGGGATTTTTAATATACCCATGACAAAAAATTCAACATACACTTAGCAGTGCTTCCAACAGTAATACTTCCTTCACATGGTGTACTGACACTTAAAAAAAAAAAAAATAAATAATGTTAACTTCTCTGTTCTTCACTTGTGGAGATATTTTTCAGTTGTGATCAAATTTACTTATCTTCCTATCAGATAAGATGAATGTACACCAGTTTCTCTAGAAACTAAGAATTTGTTTGAGTATGGGCAAGGGAACAGGCTTCTTGGATGCATTGAGAGACTGCAATGAGCAAACAATGGTAGAAAGTGAGTTATATATCTCATGATGAGTTGAAATGTGATTAGTTACAAAGGAATACCATACCATGTAACTTATGATGTGTGCATAACTTGATTTTTAAAATGCGAATTGATTTCCTCCAGTAGGGATAATGAAATGTAGCCAGAGAGTATTCTAGTGGGAGATGAGATAAATATAGTTTTTCAAGAAACCATGGAAGATGCATAAAGTAACTGTTGTCTTATTCTTTTATTGTTTGGATTTGAGGTTTGTTGGGATTTTTTGTTGCTTTTAATTTAATATAAACTTGGGATTTGTTTTTGTTTGTTTTTTAATTTACTTTGGAATTGTTTTGTGTGGCTTGGTTTTTTGTTTGAGGTTGGTTTGTTTTTTTGGTTTGTTTTTTTTTTTTTTTTTTTTTTTTTTTTTGTGGGGTTTGTTTGTTTTCTTTTATAGAAATGTCTAGAGTTTTTTGAGCTTTTTTACTGCACGTCTTTTGTCTCCTGGCACTGGAATAAGTTTTGAGAGTCATGGAATACCCATGTAATTGAGGGGAGTGTAAGCTTCTGCTTGTTCATTTCCTTAAAATAAATTAAAAAAAATATATATATCCTGGTATCAAACAATGCCCTTATTTAAGTGAATAGTCCTGTAGCCATAGTTACTATTCACGATGACAAGACTACCTGCTATACTGCTGATGAAGGTTGATGCGATGCTAGTGGGAAGTAGAGATATATTCCTTAAAGCTATGAGTAAGGAAATCTGGCTTTTCAATCTGAGATCATGACATTGTAATTGTCAGTATTCTGTACATTATGAGGTTTTTTTAATTAGAATTCTTTAGCTTTTCAGAGCTATGGTAAATCATTCCAGCTGTATCTAGCTATATCAGTTTTATGTCTCAAGGACCTACCAGGTCGGTGGCTTGGGATATCAGTCTTTGAACAGGAGTGTCATGCTTTGTCACATGTCACTTACAAAAAGTGTTTGACCTCATATTAGTTAAAGAAATATTTCTTACCTACTATTTTAATATGATAACTTTAAACTTTATTGCAAAAATTCAGAAATGTTATTTTTAAAATCCATATTTTTTTACCTTTCTTCACCATGTTCTTTTCATATCTCTGAAAATCTAAAATGCTACCACTATTCATAATAACATCCAACACCATCTGGCTAATTACTGTGTCAATTCTGAAAATGCATGCATTAGCTAGATGATATACAGCCATGCGGAGGGAAAAACTAGTCTTATTATGGGATATTTGGAAGTCTGGAGGTATACTAAGAGCAAGCAGCAGCATAAGAATCCACACAACCTGGAAAAGATGAGTGCCTGTACATAACTACTGTGATTAGAATAATTAATTTAAGCTTATACATAACATTACGGGGACTGAGATCGCAGTCTTCAGTTTAGAAAGGGAAGTAGAAATAAAAACTGAATAAAGCAATACTTAGTGAAGAACAGCGTGGCAGAAAAGTTTTATTTTGGATAAATGTCTTGTGCTTTAAAAAAAATATGGTTTTAGTTTTTATAAAGCCTGACCAATGAGAAACTTTTTCAAGTTACTGTGGAGTGGCCTTAATGCTGTAAATAACCCTGTTGGCCAAGTCCCAGAGAAGTGCAGATGAGAAAAGGATGCAGGAAATTCTGTTGTTTATACATGTGTCTGTAGCATTGAGAAGCAAGAGGAGCTCAGCAAACCCAGAGGGTAAGGGGTCTTAAGCTTGTGGGTTTACTGTTTAACTTTTATATTTCTCTTCAGGGACAAAGTATAGGTTACTATCATGCTGATAGTAAGGAGGAAAACAATCTGAAATACCTACCAAAAGTACTGAGGATCAGAAAACACATAGTATTTGAAGTATGTGGCTAAGTTAGATCCAGCTAAATTTTTCTCTTCTGTCCTTTTTGCTGCTATCAGGTAGTATTAATTCTAACACCCCGTTAAACATAGCTTGTTTTTCAGATGTAGTAGGAACCTTACTTACCATAACCAGGTAAGTTTTCAAAATTTTCAAAGGGGCAGTGTGTTAAATAGTTATTCATTATTTTTTATTTAGAAATTAATATGAATACGGAAAGTTCAAGGATTATACTTTTTCAATACTGAAAACCTTTTAAAATCACTATAATGTGAAATGCATCTGCAATTGGATAAATTGATAAAGCTTTGGTAACTTAATCAGAGTCAGTGTTATGAGCATAAGTGTCATGAGAACAGTTATGAGTTGGTAGCAGTTCATCTTGCTTTTTTCTATTAGCAAACAGTTTTTTTAGTGTTTCTAGTTTCATAAACTCCACCAATGGGTTGTAAATTCTTAACTTCCTTCAGAAAATATCTGATGCTAGGATAAGAAAAAAGTGTGTTCTTATCTATATGATACTACTCTAATGCAATGGAATATAATTAATTCATACTATGATTTCTCGACACTGGACAAAGATATTTAGTTTGTCATTATTTGAAAGGCAAATATCCCAGATGGTATGAGACTGTATGGATGATCCTTTGCTAATGAGAATCAATAGTCAAATTTCAAAAGTAATGTTGATGAGTTTAATAAGTATATATAACAAACAATACTAACAGGCTTCCTACTGACTATCCAGATAGCTGCTTTTTCTCTTAGTTCTCACTGATTCTTATGACCATTCTGTGAAGCAGAGTCTGCTATAAATAATCCAATTGCTAAAAGCCTAGATTTTGTTTTAGATAACCTATGTTAGTAAATTTAGGGTGTTTTTGAGTTTCTGAATGCAATTGTTTGCATAATATAATGAAGTTATAAGGATTTCCTTGATATATTAGGTATCACTAATAAAACTAGTCATATCACTTTGTCATGAAACCTCTCAGAGAAGGGGAGGTTAGTGAAAAATGTAGATGATGTCTGTCATTTTTATGTATTTGCATGTAACCAGTTTTGAATTGAGGCCACTCCTTCACCTTAAAGTATTGATGTTAAAATCAGGTAGACTTGAGAAATAAATTGTTAGAAAATGAATGCTCTAAAGCAGTTGGTAAGGAACAGACTGAAAACATTGTCATTGACTTCAACACCAAGAGGAGTAGACCTTAGAATAATTTGAAGTGTACAAATTTGGCAAGAACATATGGTCATTTAAAGCAATATTGTCAAGAAAAGCTACCACTGCAAATTTTAATTTAGCTAGCTGTATTTTTGTAGCCTATCAAATATTCTTACAATTAAGTGTATATTATTTGTATTTAAATACTGCTTTCTACTTTTTTTTTGCCTTTATGCTATATCAAATACTTATACCATTTGCTAATAAATGAAGAACTCACTACAATAGTACAACTGAATAAAGTACAAACAGAATTCTAAGGGAAAAAAAATTCTAATATTGACATTCAAAGTACATTAGTTGAATCTGTTCTCTGCAGTGTGTAGCGCAGCTTTTCATTACTGGGTTTGTTTTCGTCCACTTTGACAAATGCAAACAACCCACTGAACATTCCAGCATCAATGAATAGAATACAGGACACTGGTGGATACAAGCTTTCCAGGTTACTTAGTAGACATGTCCTGCTGTACATCACTAACAGTTTCATCAAGGTATTTAGAAAAAAAAAAAAAAAAGGGAGAAAAAAGAGAGAAAAAAATTTGCACAAGCATGAATGTTTCTGTCCCAACAGAATTGTGAAACATGGAATTTTGCTCCCTGAGGAGGTAGGTGGCAGTCCCTTCTATGCCAGTAAATCATTTATATACGTGTGAAGTGTTGTTACTAATGTTATAATTATTTTAACTGAGAAGACTGTGGGACTGATAATGGTGCATTTTGAGCTCTATAAATGTGATTCTTCTTGTAAGTAGTTGCCAGTGGATCTAAAGGCAACTACATTTCTATGATGGAAGTATCCCAAGCAAAATATATTTGGAAACAGTAGTTTTACGGGAAGTCCTATGGAAAACAGAGATGTGTAATTTATTTGCATTTATATTAAACTATATTTTAGCAAAATGGAGAAAAGAAAAGAATGAATAACAACAAAGTTTTGAGTAATATCAAAATCCTCAATTTAAGTTTGTGTGTTTTGGTTTCCTAACATGGATTGATTCATAACTTATATTCCTATAAATTCTCAGTGTCCATGCTCTTTAAGTATTTTTTTTCTTTAGCTTCCTGGTTCTTACTTTTCACTTCTTTCTTGAATTTGAATCTTCCACTCAACTCAGTGAGTTACAATGGTGATTGAAAACAGAACATTAATCTCATGATTTTGTAAGGGCTACTTTAATTCAAAAGATTTTCTTGCATTCTGAAAAAAGATCTTCATTGGAGTTACATTTTTGTCTGGTATGCTTCTATAAAACTACCAAAACAGGCAAATCAGTGTCTAAACAACACTTTAATTGTTATTAATAGTCAATTCAATTTGTAGGGATCCTTATTGGGTTTTTCCAAGTTGTTACACCCAGGGAGGAAGTGTCATGGAAGCTCTTACTGTTTGGTTTTTTTTCTTGGGGGGAAGGGTGTATGGTTGGTTTGTTAGTTGGGTTGGTTTGGGTTTTTGTGATTGGGGGTTTTTTGGTTTGGTTTGGTTTGGTGTTTTGTTTTTTTTTTTTTGGTGGGTGGTGTTTTTTTTCTTTCACCAACATAGATACCCACAAAAATTGAATGTTGCCAACTTCCCTTCTATCTGAAGGACAATATTGAAAACAAAATATGTGGAAGGAGCCAAACTGAGTAACAATTTCTTATACAATTAATTTCTTCTCCTTTGGTGGGACTACTAATTGGCCTGCTGTGGGCACTGAGAGAATTCAGTTGCTTCTCTACGCATTTCAGTGACCTCCAGGATACAACACGTTATTATTTTGTGTGAACACTCTAGTAACTATAGAATCATAGCTTACATGAAAATATGAATTACTTCTTAAGTACATTTCCCTCGAAGAAGACTTACTGGAGTTGGAGTCATCACAGGATGCTATCTTACATCATTAAATCCCACACTTGAAATTAAATCCCAATCCTTGAACTGCTGAAGGACATAAGATGGCATTAAAATACTACATTTGTGAAGCACAATTAAGAATAATTACATATCAATGTCTGAGAAGAAATCCTTTTTAAAAGAATATTCTTCAAAGACTTAATTATAGAAGAAATGCCTTCTAAAACTATTCTGATAAAACTGAGTACATCTCTGCACAACAGGGCTGTTAATTCTGATACAACTATATCAAAGTAGTTGAACGAGCCAAGTGGGTAGGCTCTGACCCAGACAAAACAAAATATTCATGAGCATTCTTACTAATCTGCTTATGTGGGTGAGAAAATCTCTTCTTTCCAGATTGACTCCAAGAGGTGTTTAGAAGAAAAATTGTTTTGTGTCCTTAAAAGCATTAAAGTATTTTGTGTCTTGGTCTGAAGCAATGCATCAGATATGTGATTAATTATCCCTACTCCCAGTGTTATGAAAGTACTTTCAAAATTAGGTCATGTTTTGAATAGAAAAATATCATAAACGTTTTCAACTATAACAAGGCAATTCTTAATCTCTCATATCATAAACATATGATTTTAAGATATTGTCAAGAATTTTTAAAAGTTGAAGAATTTCTCAGAATATAAACAGGGATTAAAAACTGAAGTTTTTCATGGATATATCATTACATCTTCACATATGGAAATTAGAAAAAGAAAAAAAAAATCAGTGTTCTGTTAGTAAGCAAAAAAGCTTATAAATGAAAGCGAAGCTATCCAGTGAAAAGTTGCTTTCCAACTGAGTAACATATAAAGATTTGTTAGAAATGTGGTATAAACTCTGGAAAATAAACTTGTGCTGATTTTTGTTTAAATAATGGAGCTTCTCTATACATTTACGTGACCTCTACTGTTTGGATGGGCATGTTTTAGCATTGTGTCTGACCTAATTATTGTTCAGTAGAGCGCTTTTCTGAATGGTTAAAGAAGTCTTCAGTTGCCTTTTTCAACTTCCCTTTGAAGCTGAAAGAAGCCCCACTGATATGATGTATAGCCCAATCTGAAAAATGTGAGAACAAAAAACAAAAAAAACCCTCGCAGATCTTTCAAGTCTTCAGTGCCATTTGGGAGTAACTGAGCATCTTAAATTTTCACTGTACCCAATCAGAACTTAGAGAGGCTCTCAGAAAGAGATTAATTTGGCTTTTAAATGTAAAGAAATAAAACATCAAATACTAGAGTGCTAATGGTAGTAATGGCTGAGAATGGACCCTAATAAGGACCTGATGTGATACAGTGGGCTTTGGTCTAAATGGTGTACTGTATGTTTATTTAAAGGTTATTTACAAATATTTATGTTTTAGATAAATTAATTAACAAACACCCTGGCTGAAATTGAACAGCTGAATGAAATGTTTTTAGTTTTCTTTTCTTTTTGACTTTAACTTACAACTGGATTTAATGCTTGCAAATTTTAAAATGACTTCTGAAACCTATTATGAATGATATGCTCAAAGGCAGATCTATACTTGTGGATGATGTATGTCTTGGATATTATTCCCGTACATTTCTGGAGCCTTCTCTCTTTCTGGGAAGGTCAGAGCAAATCCATGAAAGATGTTTCTCAGTGTCCTTCCAAAGGGCTGTCAGTCAGTATAAGCAAGACAGCACATGTGTGTACTGGCTGAGCTGTGTCTCCTGTAATAACACACTGACAACTCTGTGTGGAGTCTTTTGAGATTCTCTGTTGTTTAACTGACAACTGGTTCTGTCACAAGTGAGCCAAGGAGTGTAAGAAGCTGCTCAGTCTACATGTCTCCAATAAAAGGGCTGTGGCGTTGTTAACACTGCTGTTCATTTAAGTGTGGGGTACAAAAATGTTTGTCCCATTAAACTTTCCCTGAAACTAACTTACTCTACTTTCTGTGGAAACAGGGGAGTAGGACTCATGCACTTTATTCTTTGCCTCAACTGTGGAACTGCTGAAAAAAATTAAAAATTAGAAACCATTTTAATGTGATTAAGGGGAAATCTCACTATGTCTGAAAAACAAGATGCCTTGGTGTTTTCATAAATTGCACAAAGCATTGATTTGCATCATTAGGCATAAGCATTAAAAAAGATAGTGTTTCGGTATACTGAACTAATGTGAACTATATTCTTCTGAAGCAATTACCTGTTTCAAGTTTGAGAACAGATTACTATTGTTCTAAAAAATCTCTCCGTGCTACTCAGGAGTTGCCTAGTAGACCAGACCTTTAACTGATATGAATTCATTTGTATGAATTAACATTGCCTTAGTTTAAATACACTCTGAAGTTGGTATGAATTGAAGTTATTAATCATAGCCTGTCTTTCCTAATGATCATACAGAGCATCATTCAGACAATACACTTATTTCACAGTAGATTACCAGTCTCCACATAGAATCAATGAGATTAGATTAGAACTCAGGTGAGTTGGCTACTTGCTTAGTCCAGAAGTTTACACTGGGTTTTGTAAACCTGTTTGTAAGTTGCTTACCCTGAAAAGATCTAAAACATTGACAGTTCATACTTATCCTAATTACCTAGAAAACTGATTTTGTCTCTTTTTTCATTGATCATATCGTAATAAAAAGCAATATGTAACCTCAAAGGGAAGCCAGCTGAGCTAGCTAGTTAAATTGGATTAAGCTTGTCTTGGCTTCTGCTCAATACTTAGTTCTGTTTGAGATTTTCTGGGAAAGTTTTTTGTTTCATAAACGGTCCCCTTTCCCCGTGCATGATATGATTATACAATCTTTTTTTTTTTTTTTTTCAACTGTAGTGGCTGAGAAATATGTAACAATTGTACAGACTCAAATGTATAAAAATTATAGTTGATATATTATGAAGGTTTGTAATCAAACTAAACATTCTTGGGGAAACAAAGTTACTGTAAATTATAGTTATTGCAATACTTCAGAGTTTCTTTTGGCCTTATGGGTAGTAGATGACAACATCTCTGTGTATAAATATTTGTGTTACCCATATTTGATCCTGAGGGTTCTAATATAACTTCAAAGATGTGAAGAAACACTAGTTTATCTGTGTAAAAGATCTTTGGAGATATTGCTATGATATGTAATGACTTGTACAGTAGACCTAAATCACAAAGAGTATATAATGCTAGTTTCCATTTTGAAGTATTGAAACTGCTTAGAATTTATTGAAAGTGGCAGCCAAAAAGGGAAAAAAAAAAAAAGATAATTTGTCTAGTCTTTAAATCTGTTGTAATCTATGACTACAACATGTCTTTTTAATGAATGTGTATGTGTACAGTAGGTATATAATTTGCATAATAGTCTATAAAACATATTAATGTGTTTGAAAAGAAATTGAAACAGTGAACAGGATTTTATTTTAGAATAAATATTTAGACAAAGGAAAAAATGGTAAAAGGAAAAGCAGTACATAGAACCACAAAGAAATAGACTAAGTTCTCTTCTGGTGCATCCTTTGGCAAAGAGAATTGTAGGATTTCATTTTGAGCAGGAACCTCTAAGACCACCATTGGCAACAATAGTGTAAGATAACACTGTGAAAGAGTTCCTGTCCTTAGTTAATGCTTTTAATTGTGGGCACCTTATGCCTTATTGTAACTTAAAATAACAAAATCTCTTTTCCTAGCTGTGCTTTTATTCTACAGGGAAAAAAAAAAAACAAAACAAAAAAAAAAACAAAAAAACCCCAACCAAATAAACAAAAACAACAAAACAAAAATAAAGAACTCAGTTCTTAAAAGCTTTTAGCCATGCTGGTTTGACTGCTTCTGTGGTCAAATTCTCCTATTGGCATAGAAGCCATTCACACATTGAGAGAAATATATCATTCTGCATGGTTACAGGCATTACAGTAATAGTAATAGTTTCAATAAAAGCATCAGTCCAAATATAAAATTTTGTGGAACTTCATGGGGAATTAAATGTTTCCTGCAAGTAACTAATTGTTGCTATTACAGATATATCTTTCCTGCATTGATTCCACCTGAGCTTAGAATTGACCTTCAGCCTCGGAAGTATTTGAGAATGCTTGATTATCTTCTTTGCCACTTTCTTCACACACAATGCTCTGCATATTCAAAGTTTCTGTGACAAACTTCATATACATTCTTCTTTTTCCTTGTCCTTTTCCACATTGCTATATCATGACCCAACTTGTAGTGGAAATAAGACCATTAGTTTGCTCCTAATTCAATTAGCTTTGGAAGTGATGAAGAGAGCCAGAAGAAAATTGTGTGGCATCACATCTCTATCAGAAACCAAGTACATCACTGAGAACAATGGATGTACCACAGACTTTTCTCAGAAAGGAAGAGAATTATCTAAAGACGGAAAAAGAGTAATCTTTCACAAGGATTTGTCTTGCAGATCTGAACAAACAATCTGGCTACCTCTCAAATTCAAGAAATAGTGAGTAATGTGAAACAGAATGTAACAGTCTATGTTTTCAGAGTAAGTCTGCTTTGTAGTACTTATTTGGACTTTTCTTAAAATTTTGCTTATACTTAAATAATTAAATCTCTGGTTTTGCACATATCCAGTGTCTGTCTTTCTAGTTGGTGCTTGGTTGAAAATTAGCCAAGCATGAAATTATCCCAAACTTTAAATACTTAAACTCATTTACAGATTCAAGCACTATCTGTTGTGTGAGTAGTAGATGTTATTTTGAGTATCTCTTGCTTTCTGCAGACTGATTTTAAGAATAATTTTTTTTTCTTTTTTTTTTTTTTTTTTTAAATATCAGCATTTCTAATCCTCTATCTCCCAGAAACAAGAAGCAGGGACTTGCAATAGAAAGTTACTCAGTTTAATTTAGTGTTAATATGCAATCAGGTTTCATATCTCAAGATATTTTAAAACTGTATTTGCTTCTAGAACAGTGCTTTTTCACATAATCTGCTAACGTTTTTTAAAATGTCAAGAATCAAGTTAGTTAGAACGAAGTTCTAGACCATGATTTGTTCACATGAAAAACAAAAAGAGCATGGAATCATATAATCGTTTGGGTTGGAAGGGATCTTCAAAGGTCATCTAGTCCAATTCCCCTGCAATGAGCAGGGACATCTCCAACTAGATCAGGTTGCTCAGAGCCCTATCCAGCCTGGCCTTGGATGTCTCCAGTGATGGGACATCTACCAGCTCGCTGGGCAACCTGCTGCAGTATTTTACCACCCTCATTGTAAAAAATTTCTTCCTCATGTCTAGCCTGAATCTCCTCTCTTCTAATCTAATGAATTTATCTAATAAATCAAGACATTCATATATTCTTCCTTTCAGTCACTGTCTTCAATGTACTCATTCTTTACCTCTCCTCCTGTGAATTTAGCTATAAATCGACTGCTAATATGGTAATACACGTTCTGGAGGTACTTGAGAAACACCTTGTCAGTCACAATCTTTTCTATTCTCGTAAAATGCAGTTTTCCCTACAGAACTATTTTCCTGAAGCTACTTTCTGAAATTCTTAGTATTAATAGAGTGGTTAAAAAACTTTGTTTCTGAATTTTTCAATAGAAGGTCAAGCTGAAACGTGGGTCTCTTCTTTAGTCTTCTTTCTCTCTGTCATATTATTCCTTCATCTAGTGGTGATTAATGCAGAATTGGGATCTGACTCCATTTTTGCACAGATTCCACTAACAAGTACTTGCTTAGATTTCATCCTACTCCTATTCTCTCTGGAATTTTTTAACCTCTCCTGACATTAAATTTATTTATTTACTTTCAAGGTAAAGGTGTTTATACCATAAGAGAATAATGAGGAAAATAGTGATATTCAGCTTTCCCAAGGTTTTACATTTGGCCAGACGTATAGGAAATGTAGACAACTTAGCACTTCTGGCTTTATTCCTTCTTCTCAGCTAATGTAAATAATATTTTTAGTTTCTTCTCCCTCACTTTTATATTTTTTTTTTTTCCTTGGTAGAACATCTGAGTTTTAATCCTATCCAAAAATTGAGAAACTTTGAAATTAAGATTTAGACCTGACATTGTCTCTTACACTTCAAAAGTTCAGGCTGAGGGTAGGTTACAGAAGAAAGATGAAGTTGCATGATTTTTATGTTATGGGTCAGGGCATTAGTGAATTGTGGCTGTGATTTCATTTGATCTCAAAGAGACACTTAACAAACAAGACTTTTCAAACTGATACAGTGAGAAAACATGTTTCTTTCAGGCAGTTCACAAATTTCGTAGTTGGACAATAAGCAAAATGAGACCTCACAAACCCACAAACATTTCTCTTTGTGAAGTTAGAAGCATGACTTTATATTTCATGATTTTCACAGCAAAAGTGTTTTTAATTACCGGACATGAGAAGTAAATAAAGCAGTTTTTGGAAAGAAGTTGGACTTGTATTGATATTTTGATATTAAAAAGGAATGGAGCTAGAGAAGTGCAAACAGGGAAAAAAATGATCACATAAATCTTAACAGGAAGGAAATAATTTGCATTGCTTGTCTCTTCAGGACATTTTTGGCTGATTTTTTAGTTGTGACACATGTTAGGAATATGATGTTTGGAAACAACATAAACAACTTTAAAATATACCATATGGTTTAATATTGTTATGTTTTATAGCTGTGGAAAAAAATAACTGAATGATATTTGGATGTGCACTGAAAACCTTGAAATCACCATCTTTTAATTTTCAGTTCTAAAATAACAATTTTTTTAACCTGCTAACAGAGACCATGATTAGATCCAAACTCCGGAAGTATGATAATCTGTGTGTGTTGTCATGATCTGTTTGGATCTCTCAAATTTACAGTACAATGTATTCTGTAACTTAAACTTTATTTAATGAGCTCATTAAAAATAAATAAATAAAAAAAACACCGAAACATAAAAAGACATCAAACAATAGATAGATACTTTTTGTACAGACTTGCCCAACACATTAACTCACTAATTCATTATTCCATTAATTCATTAACTCTCTAAGTCACACATTTTCTAATTCGTAACTTGTCTATTAGCAGAATAGTTACTGAGCTGCTGGTGAGAGTGCTCTTTCTTCCTCCTCTGTCATGGTGCGGTTGTCCCCTGTATCATGCTGGCAAGCACAAAAGCCTCAGTAGTCCGGTTGCTGTTGGATCTGCTTCAAAAACTTTAGGGGTAAGCTGACAGATTTATACTTTTCAGCTCGCAAGTATGGTCTGTAGGATTTCTGCGAATTAGCAGATTCTGAAGAAACTGCTCAGGAGTTACTTTGCAAAGATGCCCTTGTCTCTTCCTGTTCACTGTGTTCTATATACGTGTTGCTCTCACTTTCAAGATGATGGCACTGCTCTCAGTATACATCAGGTTTTAGCATGAGCTGTGTGTTCATTATTATCACATTTTGACTTCTCTTTCTTCTAAGCATTTTCCAGGTCATTCTGAATACACTAGCTTCAGTTTCTTCTAATACTGTCAATTTATTTGCTAGTGTTTCAGTATCAAATTAATTTAGTTCTCATACCAATTTCACCCAACAGAGTTTAAATAGTATCTCTTTTAGTTCTGTGTCCTAGTGGTCTATTACTTTGTAGCCACCAGTTTTAAAGTGGGTCACTAGAATCAGTACAATTTTTATCCCAGGCAGTAGTGTGCATATTGGTTAAGTTCAAATGTACATTCATTGTCACTAATTTTGGAGCCATAATCATAGGCTCCTGTACATCATGGAATTGCATGAAGGGAAGGGTACTTTTATTAATAACTTATCTGGATTTTTTTTTTCTTTTTTAAGATACACAATCAGGAACAAATGGTATCTTAATTTTGTCCGTCTATATTGACTTGCCCAGCAATTATTCGAGTGTTTATAAAAAAAAAAAAACAAACCACATGTATTATTTTCTCATTGTTTAGAGCTAGTGTAATTATTGGTGACTACTAGTGTATGATTACTTGTCTTACATGTCTGTAGTACCCATTTCAGTCTTGTCACAACCACGTACAACTTCACGTCCAGTGTTATTAATATTGGTAAATTCAGATAAACTTTAGATCTTAGGGTTAATGTAACATTATCATTTACTGTCAATACTTGTCCTTGTGGTATTAAGATGGTATTCCTCCTGTAAATTGTTTTAAATGTGGTTTATGACTGATCTGCAATACCTGAGTTTTTCCATGGGCAATGTTAAAAGGCAGAATCTGTTAGAGACAAGTTTTGTGTATACATTCCGGTTCTCAGTGTTGCCAAGGTGATATGGTAAGGCCACATTTTCTGCAAGAGAAGATGCTCAGGTCTTGGACATAATCTAAATCTCAGCTATTGTTAACTCGCTCCCTTTAGTGTCTACAGCATACCATACTCCTTTTTCTTTGTGAAGGAGAGTGACCCAGATAACCCATGAATTGGATGTTTAACTGCAGTCTCATTTCATGGATTTCAAATGGGTTTTACTTCTGTTCTAACAGGAATTTGAGCAGCTACTATTATGAATTCCTTACCTATGGTACTTCCCAAGGGGATTTGTCACTTGTGTAGCCAACTTAAAAGTTCCCACAAGTCAGATCCCCATTTAAAGTGTTAATAGATTCACTCCTATATATCTGTGGTTTAGTAGTCCATTCCATCAGTCTACTGTCTCATTACTTTGAGGTTGATATAGTAGGTGGAAAATCCACTATACAACATTTGAACCACACCAAGCTTGTACTACTTTATTCTTAAAATGTTATCTGCTATAAGGCTGTATTTCTCTGGGTAAGGCAAAAGTAGCAAACCATCAGCTTAAAGCAGCAACGTTTATGAGACCAGTGTTACCATAGGCAGGGTGCAGATTCCCTATACCACTATTTCTGCTCCTGTAAGGATGTCTTTCCACCCTCCAGGTGTTTGTTCTAAGGGATCAAAATAATCTATATACTAAGTTTCCAGATTAGTTTACCTTCCCTGAAGTTGGTAAGATGTCAGTGACATGCTGTACCATTGTTTGACAAAAATGATGTGAATCTACAATATGTTTTGCCAGACCTTTTACCACCAAGCGTCCTCTCCTCACAGCTTGTTGGAATTTTCTAGCCAGTGGGCAGAACCTCTAAGGGCAATGTCTTACTAGTTAAAATGAGCATTACAACATGAATAGGCACACATATCTTGATCTCCCTTTCCTGAGTTGATGACTCAGTAGTGAGCAGTCCTTTGTAAACAGCCAAATTTTCGGTGAGTGACAGTCTGTTGCTCCCTAGATTCTTTCCATAATGAGCCCATAACCCCTGTCCATCCTCTCAAAGCCTTCTTCCTGTATAGGGGTTTGTCGATTGAAGGCACAGCTACCGAACTCACTGAAAAAAACTGAGTTCAGTGAACAAGTATTAATGTGGGGGAAGTGAAATCAATCTTTTCTCTCCTGGTAATTTTGTTAACTGTGCCACCAAGGGTTAGTACATTTCCCTCTTCCCATAATAATAGCCTGTAAGAATAAATAACGAGCTCTTCTTTTGCATGTTGGTGTTTAGGATCATTAGGTAAATAAGCAAAGCTTGCAATATAATGAAATGTGTTTTAAACCTATATTCCTTGTAGTGTTTGCCAAATGTCTGCAAATTCTTTTTTCTCTGAGAGCCACTAGATCTCCTTCTCTCTTTCTGTCCCCACACCACTCACATAACAGAATGAATGTTGCTTCCTATATTTTGTGCATACTTATTTTGGATTATTCATTGAAGAAAAACTACTCTAAAAGGGATTCTCTATTACTGTATTGTTCCTCAATTGTTAAGAATGAAACTATCAAAAGGGTTCACCAGACAGAAAATCCTCACTTTCATCTGGTTCCCTAACTTTATCTTATCTTTCATCCAATCATCTCTTATTAAGTAATAACCATCACTGAACTTCATCTGCTATGCTAGCTAGTCTGCTGCTGCAAACTCAAGCTAACAACTTTAAAACTAGCTGCAGACAGGTTGTTTTTTTTTTCCTTAGTTTTCAGACTTGTGAAATTTTTTTATGTTTAGAGGTCTGTACCTGTAACAGTATTAACACATAGCTTTCTTGTCTTGGTTATCGTTAACATAAAACTTAGAAAATGTTCTGGTTCACCTCTTGAACAGACTGGCAATATACAGATAGATGAGAGTTTTCAAAGTTCAATGTAAATATGTGATGTTTTACAGTGAATTACTTTACTATGAGGTGGTCATACACCAGAGAATTTATTTTTAAAGTATCTCTGTAACTACAGGGATGAATAAAGGTTCAGTAAAAACCGATTCAGTATTATGATAGTTTTCAGTTAAACTTGTTATCATTTCATCAGTGCAGTATTTTTGAGAACATGAAAGATCAGACTGAAGTTGGAAAAAGAAAAAAAATGCCTATATTAATCATCCCTGTGGAACTGTGAGATTCTGATCATTTCGGGCACTTTTATATTAATCAACACTTGTAAATTTTTTTATCTATTTGCTTCCTTTCGAGGATTTTTATTTATTTATTTTTAAAATAGATACAAGCACAAGTCTTAATCATTCACAGCTGAAATAGAATTCCAATCACCATTTTATCAGAGTTGCTCTACAACCCTGTAGCAACAGAGCTGCTGTATTCAGGTATGGATGTTAAACTAGATGCATAGGAATATTCATCCTTGATGCTATTATCGATATGCTTTAACACTCACAAGAATTTATTGGATTTCTGATCAAATGAAAATGTGAAAAATATCTGCAGAAAATTTAAACACTACACTAAAAGGTCCAATTCTGGGTGTTCTAGGATTTTTCTAGAAAAAAAAAAAAAAACAACAACATATAGATAGATAGAAAGATAGATAGAAAGATAGAAAGATAGAAAGATAGATAGATAGATAGATAGATAGATAGATAGATAGATAGATAGATAGATAGATATCACAACAAATTGTGGCAGTTTAAAGGGTAGTTCATTTGCTTTCATCATGCATGGTCATAGAGGTTGACTAACCTGACAGGTAGGTTTACCATAATGGGCAGCACGATACATGGTAGTTTTTTGCCAGGAAAGAAGGTTTATAAGCAAAACCTCACTTTAGCCAAAAAGAGATTCCTGCCCAAGCCTTTCTTGCAGAGGAGGGCAAATTTTCTCTAGTCATCAATGAAATACATAGTTCTCTTTCAGTTTCATATAATGAAGTCAAATAAAGTGTTTGAAATATAATCTTGTATACAATATATAAATTGTTTTACTTTGTTCATAAATGCTTGACTGATGCTCTCTGGATATTACTACTAGTTATACAAATTAAATGCCATCTCTAGTGAAGCTAAAAAATTACTAGCTCTGAATGCTACATCTTTTTGATCTGATTATTTAACTGCTTTTACTAAGAGGAAATCTACCTAGTCAAGAACATGTAGATGCATGTGTGAAAAAGGAGGGGCTATCTTCTCAGCAGCAGTGCAGCACAGCACTTCTGCAAAGCAGAAAATCCTGCTTTCATTAATGTCAATGGGAAAACATGTTTATACTTCAGTTAAACCAGGGGTGTATGCAGAAGACCTGTGGATGTTTCACTCTAAAATGGAATGGAAATTCAACAAAGTTAGAACAGTAATGTGTTTAGTTTTTTTTCTTGAGGTTATTATCAAATTAATAAAATCAGAATAAGTAATGAATCATGCTTCCCATATTATATATATACTTATGTTCTCTCTGGTCCTAAATGTAATGTTAAATTATAAGGCGTTTCTTAAATTATGAGGCCACCACTGTACCTTGCTGACTAATAAAAAAATAAATCTAACAGACTTCAAAGAAACATTGCACTTTTGTACACCTCTGTTTTTAGTAAATGATAAAACTTCTAACGTGAACTGCAGAGAAAGAGTCCCATGGATGAAACAGAGATCTTAAAAGCCTTCAGTGAATCATGGGGTCCAGTTGTGTTTCATTTTTTCTTGTTTTTGAGAATTTGGCTTCATCACTACCTCTGTGCAATATTTGATTGTCTACATTGTGTGCAAAGGAGACAGAATGAGACATTATGTCTGAAAACAATGAAAGCTACTGATAATTTGTACATATATCAGGGTGAAAACAGTCTACCCGACCAAAGAAAGTTTGCATGTGTTTCTACACCGTGAAATATCAAGATACTTCAAAGCTGTATTTCCAGTTCAACAATTATGGATTCAGGTCTAGGCCCCTCAGTGCTGTCTTTCTATTTGAAAAGAAAGAAAGGAAAAAAAAAGAAAAGAAAAAAAAAAAAGAAAGAAAAAGGAAAAAAAGAAAGCACACAGTGAAAACAGTGCCTCATTTTTCGGGCAGTGCTTTTTCAATAATTGTTTCAAACTGTAAATTATCCTTGTTTTAAAAATAGGGAAATTTAAGCATGTATTAATGATTTGCTATTTGACTTCTGTCAAATGAAATGAAACAGGACTGAATCATAATGCCAAGACTATCTGCTCTTCAGTATTTTGTTTACTGCATTCTACATTTCAACTACAGATGTTAACACTAGTTGCTCTAACATATAAACATGATTTTTTACAGATGGACATTGGAATATAGAAGCTACTTTTTTTTCTTTAAACAGTTTAGTCTTCTACTGGAACAGCATAATTTTTAGGAGTTTGTTTCGTTTTGTTTTTTTCCTTGTTAGCAATTCCTAGTCAAGTAATAGTTGTGTCTGTTCATGGTGTACTCAAAAACTATTGCATAAAATATATTTTGATAGCTATTTCTTCTGGATGAAGCAAATTTCTAAAAGATTAACAGTATTATTAAGTTTATGTCATTAGCTGTAAAATAAACTACTGTTTCAGCTTATTCATGTAATTTGAGGGAAGATAAATTAATGTTTTTCTTTTTCTTTTGTTTTAGGAGTGAAATTAGTTTGTGAATCAAACCCAAATTTAAACTCTGTTCAGAAACTAATGGAAGAGATGCAGGTTTTGGGGACCCAAACAAGACAACCTTATAAATTATCTGGGGATTGCTTACCAGTTGGCCGTCTGTGTAATTCAAATCTGTCATCTCAAAGTTTCTACCCATGTTCATCTCATTACCCATATATGTATAAAAATTACAGCAGTGACTGGGAAATTTTTGAAGCAGTAAGAATTCGGGAACTGGAAGAAGTCAAAGCCAGAGCTGCCCAAATGGAGAAAACCATGCGTTGGTGGTCAGATTGTACTGCTAACTGGAGGGAAAAATGGAGCAAAGTTAGAGCAGAAAGAAATAAAGCCCGAGAGGAAGCACGACAACTGAGAATCAAATTAGACAGTGTTGCAAAAGAACTGAGTATGCTTAAAAAAATAAATCAAGATTTAGTAAGTGAGAAGGAAAATGTAGAAAATGTAGCTACTTGCAAAACAGAATTCAGTTGCCCAGAATTATCTTATATTAAAAAAGACCTAAACCAGTTAACATTTCTGGAACAAGAACCTCGGGAAGTACTGAGCAAAACCAACAGGATTCTTGGAGCAGAAGACACGAAGAAGGTAAAGAATGGGGATTTTTTTTTAGTTCATGAAGAAGTGTGAAATGATACATATGTATCTGCAAATGGGATGTTTTAAGGATTTAGACCAAAATTCTACCTGATCCCCTCAACAGTAAAACCACTAATATAGAGAAATCTGGAAAACAATACCTTTCAAGTATGGCTAAACATTGAAGTAACTCTCACATCCAATAACTTAAGAGTATTGTTCTGACTCTAATGTTTTAAGGTAACAGATTAGCTCTGTTGTCTGAATTCTACATGTTTTGTGTACCTTTATTTTTTTTTTTCCCTAGCCTTGAAAAAAGAAATGTAGGTTCCTGGCTTCTAAAAATAGCTTAAGTCTCCCTTTACAAAGCCTCTGAAATGAGGGAAGAGGTGAGGCAAATTCTTCTGCAAAACGGCAAGATTTTTATTTGGTGAGGAGTGCAATTAAGTTGTTAAGCAGAATTAAGAATCAAGTTTGGGCATGGCTTAATATGGTTGGCTCCTAGTTCTATACAAAAGAACTAATTCATCAAAATGAAACTATTTGCTCATGTTTTAGCAGTTTTAAGTCTGTGCCTTGTCCTGCATTATATAGTCATCATAGACAGCAACCGTGTAAAAACTATACATATTATTTGTCTGACAGATAGCAATCACTGTAGAGGTAGGAATTTTTTTTCCTACATTGTAGGAAAATGTTTTTTTTTTCTACATTGTAGGATGTAGGACATTTTTTACTTCAATTCAATGAAAATTATCATGATCTTAGGCCTGAATGTATAATGTTCAGAATATTTACTCACTCAGTAATGCACATAAATTATATTATATTCCTGTGAATTTTCAAAAGAAAATCACCATAGTATTAGTAGTGAGAATAAATTTGGTAAAAAAAAAAAAAAAAAGCATGCCTTTCGTATTTTTGGGCAGACAAATGGGCCATAGGAAGGCAAAAGTATTTTAACTGTTTATCTTTCTCTTTAGTATAAAAGAATTTAATGAAAACTGAAACTTTAAATATGAATGGAAAATTCTTATCAGGAGGTTCTGAGGTTTTCTAATGTAGATTTCAGGTATTCTTTTAAAAACATGAAAGGACAGAGTAGCATGAAATAAAACTGTTGGTAATCTGCTAAAATGAGATTAGCTTTTAAACACAATTCATCAGAGATGATAGAATTTAAATACATTTCTAAAGAAAATTAGTGTTTATAAGAGATATTCAGTCTCCTAATTAAACTATAGTTTATTTTTAAATGATGTTTTCTAATATTTTAAGTTATGCTCATGTTTTGTATGCAAAACATGTATCTTCATGCCCTTGGTTTCTGAATGGGATTCAAACTGATATGTTGCAGAGGTAACTTTATAAAACACTTGTGTAAGTCCATCACATGCTTCAACACGACTTTAGAAGTTTTAGAGTTCTTAATGTGTAGTTTCTTGTCTGCATAAATTGTATTCCTGGTTTTGGTAGTTCTAGATTCTGTCTTCACTGTAGCTATAGACAACTAATGATAATTGGAATCTACTTCTTTAATAAAGATCCATTAGAAATATTTGGATATGAAAGTTGTCATAACAAAATGACAGTGATCCAACTACAATGACTTTTTTGCACATTCTGTCCATATACAATGCAACTGTACAAGATGTTACTTATTCCTTTTTTTCTCCTTTGTGGCTTAAACATCTAGAAGAGCCTTGGTAGGCCCTGCTGAAGTTATGTTAGACTTTTCCCTTCATTTATGTTTTTCTTGTATGTCATATTTTCTGTTTTCTCAGGATGTAAACTTAATCAAAGATGAAGGCAATCACAGTAAAAAAATCACTCCAAAGCCTCCTGATTCCTTTTTCAATGGAATTCCAAGCATCTCTTTGGAGGAACCTGAAAAAAGTTTGGATAATTCAGCTAAGACAATAGAGAATGATTTAATATATGTTTTGCGCTCGCATTTGGCAGAGATGCAGAAAATCTTACAGAAGGAAAGAGAGTAAGTGCAACCAACCCAGTCGATTCTGTGATTCTGTGTGAAAAAACATCTTACCTGGGGAAATCTCTATTAAAACCAAAAGTTTTTAAGACACTTTCTAAACCAGATACGGTGATGTTTGCATTCATAGCTCATATGTTCTCACTTTTAAGCTTTATTAATTGCTATTTACAAGGCTTCGATAAGAATCTTGAGAGAAATTTCAGTATAAGGATTTTTTTTCTTGCTTAAAAGTGTTGAAAATCAATGTTTCCATGATTTGTAAACATTTAAAAATAGTATGTGGCTTTTCTGTCATTTAAATAAGAAATGCTTCATGCAGAACTGTTAAAAATGTACAACAAATTTAAAAAAATACACTTGCTAGTGGTTTTTTATCAATCCAGTGATTTCTAATGTGTGTTATACTCAGTTACTGGCATGCATTGTAAAATTTAATACATTTTCATATACTCTAGCAGCAGACTTTGAAAGAGTCTAACTGCAGAATGAGTAAGCCCATTTTTTAATTAAAAGCACATGAATACAGCTGCAAAATGCTGTTTATCTTAACCTCTTCACCTGTAGTAAGGCCTACATCAAAAGCAGGTAACAGAGGAGAATAACACATGTATTGTATGCTTGTTGTATCATATCAAATTTACCTCACATGAAGAGTAAATGTTCATTTTGGTGGCCTAAAAATATCCATATGTTGATTATACACTATATTCCAGCATGTGATCTCTGTGTTGGTAGGAATTCCTGGATGTTTCATATAGATGATCAGTATTTAGCAAGACTGAATGACACCAAAAAGGCTTTCCAAGGGAACACATAGTTTGTGACGTATGATGTATGTAGCAGGAGGATTCAAGCACTATGTGACTGTAGCGTCAAAACCAGCTGAAGTTAATTAGAAAATGAAAAGGAAGAAACTGCCCCATCTGTTTCAAATATATCCAGCACTTTCAGTTTAGAATGTATTTCCAGTCACATTTTTTTCACAATTGTCCTGTAGATGCCACAAGTCCAAGGTAAAAAACAACAACAACAAAAAACAAAACAAAACAAAACAAAAAAAAAACAAAAACAAACAAAAAAAAAACCCACACAAAACCCTTTAAATTCTTAACTAGTATTTACTGTGTTCTGTTATATGAATTAGATAGCTGTAGAAAACATACAATAATTCCAATAATCCTTTATTTGAATTATATTACAGCAGATAACCAGAAGACTGTTTTATCTCATTAAAAAGGATTTAAATGCAAAAATCCCAAAAGACTAAATTTTCCATCTTGTAATGGTATTTCATGTGAGTTAAAAACCTCATGCCTCACATATCCATTTTCTTCTGGCTGAAATATTTAAGGTCAAGGTATTTCATTTTTCAACAGTGATCACAGTATAGATACATGCATATATAAAACTTTACTTTTAGAAAGAGGATAACTTTTCAACTCTTATCTTTTAATCACTTCTTAGACAAAATAAATGATGGTTATACCTCCTTCTTTTGGTTTGTCTGTCCATGTGCTTCTCTAGCCAATTTGTGACTGTACTTCCAAGAGAGAGAATTGGCCATTTATCCCTAGATATATACTGACTATGGTATACGGTAATAAATTTACTGGTACATGGTAAGAACTGGGGCATGTCTACCCAGTGCAACACATGACAGTGCCACCCTCAGGTAGCAAATGCTCACAGAATAGTCATTTCCATGTAACAGTGGGCACTGGTGTAACAACCCCCTCTCTAGGTGACTTTGGGCAACACTTCCCATGTTCAAAGATGTTCTGTAAGTAGAAAGTATGCAACTTAAAAGTACGAAGCAATTATTTTTGGTCGTGCACACAATAAATAGTTAGAAATAATGTTACTAGGATAAGCCTTAATGTAGGGACCAGTTTGTTGAGACAGCCTATGAGTCATTGTTGGGCAGGCTGTCACTTGCCAGCTCAGAAAGAGTTGATCTGCACTGCTTGATGGAATGGGGCTTCTTCTGCTGAGTCTCCATCTTCATATTCCCAGTTTTTCCTCTTAGGGTTTTATACATGTTCATTTTACCCCTGGATCAGACGGCTGCTAATAAAGACTATCTCAACAATCTCACCCGTTTGCATTTTTACTTTTCTTATCTTGCATGGCTCTTGCTTAAGTACTTTCTCACAGCTTCTTCCTCACAACTTAGCAATTTTCCCAGTAAACTTGAGCCAAGGACACACAGCTGTTCTGCATCAAAAGCAAGCTTGGATCACAGACAGCTTGGACCTCAAGGCCAAAGGTTACCTTGGCAGTCAGTATAATCTTACTCATACAGCACAGGATTTCTCAGCAGTTTTTTGGTTCACATTCAGTTCTCCAGAACTGTGGCCACATCCCCTCCAGAGTCAAGTTAGCTCATGCAGATCCAGTGTTTGGACTTACTCCTGGTTACCTGACAACTCTTTATAAGATGTTTTGTTTCTTCACCTTGAGAGTACCTATGCTTTTTGCATTCTGTTTAAAGCTAACTTCAGTAAACTCAACCTGAAGCCAGGGATCAGGCTTTGAAAAATATATAAAGAAAGGAGCTCTAGAAATAAATAAATAAATAAAAAGAGCTTAAAGTTTATGTTTTGACTTTCAGAGAACTTCAGGGTGGGATCCACAATGTAAAATCAGACACCAAAATCCTCTATTATACACCATGGTTTATATCAAATGCACATTTGAAGTCCCATGACATAAAGGGGAATTAAAGACCTTATGACTTGTTCAACACTTTAAAGAATCATTTGCCTAAAATAGCTATCTTTACTCGTCTTTCGGATCAGTGGTCTTATCTAAATGTCCTCTAGTTTCAAGATGTTAATTTGTTTCCTTTTGAAAAAGTCTGTCTTTGGTCTAGAACCAAACATCCAGAAACTACACTGGTAATTGACAATATCACAGAGGAATTGCTTAGGACTGGACGGGTAGACTTAAGCAACGGAAACAGGAGGCTCTATCTGAGCAACAAAAATGACCTTTTTACTGTGAGAGTGAACAAACACTGGCATAGGTTGCCCAGACAAGTTGCCAAGTCTGCATCCTTGAAGACATTCAAAAGCCTTCTGGACATGGACCTGAGCAACCAGCTCTAGATGACCCTGCTTTAGTTGGGGGGAGGAGGGGTGGGCCAGATGACCTCCAGAGGTTACTTCCAACCTCAACCATTCTGTGTAATTCTGTGATTTAATTAGATAATGAATTAAAATAGATTACTACAAGATCCATTAAAAAAGCTCTAATCTTGATCTTTCGTTTAAGTAGTAGTAAGCTGCTTCACCAATCTCTGCTATGTTCTTTATTCCACTCTTTGTTTTATTTATTCAAATAGCAAACTTTATGTAGTCAGGATCATCTGTTTCATTTAGTAGTATCAGAGGTACCTGAGCTGTAACATAAAATAAAACCAGTATCTTCTAAATAAGCACTACATACTGGACATTCCTCTTTTCCTTTTCAAATTAGACCATTTCTAAGGACTTCAATGTATTCAGTAAAGTCAAGAGACTATTATTCAAAGCATTAAAATGTCATTTTTCATGCTTTCACTTTCTACTGTATTAAACATCCCTTTTAATTATTATTTTAGTTCCCCGATGAAGTCATAATACCGTCCCACTGAGATATCCCATTATTTTATAAGAAAAACTATCCAGTTGATATGCCTATCTTAGATTCTTTACATATATCAGAACTCATCTTGCTCCACTTTGCTTTGTGATTGATGATGTTTATTTTATTACCATAATGTTATGGGAGCCATAGGTGCTTATTAAAGTAACCTCTGCTGTATGCTATATCTATGCAGAAAAAAGAGATCCCTGGTTCAAGAGCATTAGCTTTAGTTATAAGAGAAGAGAGAACAAGATGATACTTCACTCAAGTGAATCACTTCATTAATGTAGCTGACATTGCTTCCAGGACCTGAGCCCAACCAGTCAGTGGTAACTGTTGGTATCTCTGTGCAGGCCTGCTGTATGCTGCATAGACATGCCCCAGACACACCTCACCACTTTGCTTTAATTTGTTAAAATTAACAAAGTTGTTGTGGAAGGTTAATTTTAAACAAAATATTCTCAGAATGCAGCTATAGTCAGCCTGGCAATAATATCTCTGGTAAAGAGATTGAGAAATTCTATTAGCCTCAGAATAGACAATAACTAAGATGGCATATAACAGTTTCTTTAATTACCAGTATTACAAATTTCTTTTCTGCTATTTCAATATTTTTGTCTTTTCTGGTGTAGTAGCCCTTAGTACTTAAATTATCACAAGACTTACAAAATGTAAAATTTTAATCTCCCAACGTAATAGTATTTATGTGGTTTTACTGTTTTGCAGATTTAAAATTTTTTCAGCATCCTCACTTTATGGGCTGTATACCTATGTTTAAGTTTATAGCTAATGGAATATTCCAGAATTTTAAACTGTGATTTAATTTCATAGAAATGTTAGAAATATAATTTGAAAGCTTTTATCTATAATTAAGAATTTTTTCATTCACTTTTAATTGTGTTCCAAATTCTATTTTGTTGCAAAATTGCAAAATGAGACATGTGTGTTACACAAATTTAAAATGAAATTATGAAGGAATTTCATAAAGAGAAATTATGAGAAATTCATTCTTGTCTTTGGAACTTGGCTAATAGTGTTTCCTGTGAAGAAATCAATGAGTTTTTAATTGGTCTCAAAGACAAGAACATCTGTAGTGCCTCTGCTGCTACATGTTTCTTTCAATATTTTCTAAATGGCTGAAAACATTTTAATTGGCTAGAAGAGGAGTAAAAGTAAATATCAAAGTTCATTGTTTCATAATAGAATACCTTTCTCCAAGGAATCATTGTTTGCTTTTAGTGGATTGTGTATCTTAAATATTTTTCCTAAATGTAGTAATGGACTTCATGCTCAAATAGCATTCCAGAGGCAAATGCTTAATGAGGGTGTAATACTTCTGAGCTAAATAATAGATTTCCCTAAAATTTTTCTAGCATTTCCTTTCATGAACAATTATTTTTTGGAAACATTAAATATCTATAGCATCTTTGGTTTCCGTACTGTCGACATACTGTATACATTTCTTCTGTGTGTTTAAAATAATCTTCTGTCTGTATCCAAATAAAAGTGATACAGTACCTTTTCTCTGAGGATCTTCACTAACTCATCATGTGTTAGGCAACTTGATTCCCTAACTGAAGTCCATTTTCAAATTTTCTTCAGTTTATCCCCAAATTTTATTTCATGTAAAATTTTAATTCTATACTACTGGATTTCTTTGATCTCTTTTGCTATTATTTTTGGTAAATCTCTTGGAATAATTTTATAATTATAATATAGGTTTTCAATAAAAACCAGATATATGATTGATAAAGGCAGCAAAATATAGTAAACTATGAAAAGGAAATTCAAAGTAATTTGTTGTCACCTTCAAAAATATATAATGCTGACTTTTAAAATACTTTTTCAGAATGAATGTTTTTCTGGAAAAAGAAATGGAAAAGACAGAAAATGAATTATTTCTTTGGAAATGGAAATATGAAGAACTGAGACAAACTAAGCTGGAAAGCCTGAAACAGGTATGTTAGCATGGAGTAAGAAATAAAATTCAGACTTCTGATTTCTTGGGTTGTAACTAAGAGTAAAATCATATCTAGGGTTTATCAAAGTGATAAATCAACCATTTTTCAACTGTTTTCCCCATAGACTGGTGCAGAGGGTCCTGCCAAGGGTGGGTGGAGAAGCCCAGGCCTGGTGCAGGGGTCACGTGCTACCATGGTGGCACTGGTTCTGGAGAGCTGCAAGGGTGGCACTAGGGTGATGCCATTGTCTCACAGGAAGGGACTGGCTGGAGGAAGCAGGTGCTGGTGCTCCATCCCTGTGTGTGATGAGGGTGATGGCCCTGATGTAGATGTTGCAAAGATGAGGTTCTTAGGCACATGGCTTAGAGGTGGACTTGGCAGCAGTACTTTAATGGCTGGACTCAATGATCTTAAAGGTCTTTTCCAACCAAAATGGTTCTATGATTCTATATACCGTGAACCATGGTTAGGGTCCAGCTGGGCTTGTTTTCAGGCAGAAAGGACCCATGTGGGGCAAGCAGGTGTGTGGGAAAGCCCCATCAGTGTGAGAACGTTGTCCCTGGGCTACCAAGTGGGCATGGTGGGGGTGACAGTTTGGCAAAGAGGGGGGCAGCACCCTTAGAGGTGGTGGGGGCATCCTGAGATCTAGGCTGTGGCCAAGAGAGGTGACTTCTGTTTAGGGAGAGCCAAGTGCCCATTCGGGTGATGCTGAGGGAGAGCTGCCAGGTCTTGTGCACAGATCCTGCATTGCATCTGTAGGGAGTGGTGGCTTATCAAGTGGTTTGCATGTGGGAGGGGGCTGGAAATGTGCTGATGGCAGTATGAGACACATCAGCAATAGTAGTGGGTGTTCATGCCTACAGTATATGTATGCTGGTTGAGGAAATATGTTGCCTCTTTTCAGCTGCAGGAAGAAGCAAACAGGCTGGGCAGGCCCAGGGAAGACAAAGGGGAGACTAAGAGGACATTCCCAGGGTCCCCAGAGGTAAGACGGTCTGAACCACATAGGAGGGGCAGCCAGAGACTGAGATTACTTGTGAGGTAAATAGAATCCTGTAGTAGAAAGACTGGAAACGTATGATTTCCAGCAACTGGAACATAGCTCTTTTTCCATATACAGACCCCCAGTTGCAGAATAGGTTCGACAGTAGCAAAGGAGAATAAATCTATGATTGAGGAGTCGTCAGAGCCAGCTTTAACCTGAACCATGCACTCAGGAGGAAACAGTGAGAGAGAGACTCTGTCCTATGGGGACAGAAACCCCTGTGTTCCCCACTTGCTTTTTTGAGAGTTACATTGCTTGCTGTGGGCTTGGATCCAGAATGTTTCAGAGAGATTGCTGAGGTCTGCCCAGTCATTTGACTACTGTTCCCTACTGCTTATGCACATAGGCACCAGCAATACTCCTGGGGCATATTGGGAATGACCACACAGCTCTGGGCTTGAGGTCACAGGGGCTCAGGTGTTGCCTCCTTCATCCAACAAACTGGCCAACCTAGTGAGGAAAGCTTTGAAAGAAGAGTGATGGGAGTGGGAGATTACAGCCCACAGTAAGGTGATAAGTGATGTTCAGAGGCAGAAAGCTCAGGCTACAGGCTGATAGGAGCAAGACTTCATGAATGACAAAACAAGGTGAAGGGATTTGTATCTCAAGTGTTGGTACAGAAATGCACACATCCTGGGAAACAAGTAGGAAGAATTAGAGCCATGTGTGGCTACAGAGCTACAGTATTGTTGGAGCAATTAAGATATTGTGCTAAGTTCACACAACTGGAGTCCTGTGAGGGACTTCAGGAAAGACTAGGAAGGAAGGGCTAAAAGGATGGAAGTTACCCTCAACTCTATAAGCAGTCAGACTTTCTGAGCTCTCCTGGGGGATGGGAACTTGTGGCTTAGTATCAGAGGAGAGGCCAGTAAGTGTGACATTGATGTGGGAGTTTGTTAGAGATCACCTGATGAGGAAGCAAATAAAGTCTTTAAAGAACTCAAGTTTCTAAGCTGCAGATCCTGGTTCTAATGGGGGACTGACTGCACATTTGCTAGAAAGACAACTTGGCTGCTTCAATCAAATAGATTTCTGAAGGGCTTCAGAAATAATTTCTTGTTGTAGATATTAAATGAACCAATCAGTGGTGATGCATAGCTGTGTCTGCTCTTGACTAGTATCAAGAAAACTAGTTGGGGATGTGATAATGACTAACGTCCTTGTCCATACTAACTTTGAAATAGTGGTGTTTGTCATCCTGAGGGAAGTGAGAAAGGCAAGCACCACAGTACAGACTCTGAATCTAAGGAAAGCAGGATGTTGGCTTAGTCAGGGAACTGTTGGATAGGATCCCATGAGAGACAGCTCTGACTGGTAAAGGAGTTCACCAAAGCTAGTAGGTCTTGAAGTGCAGCCTCTTCCAAGTGTAACAAAGGTCTGTCCTAATACTCAGGGTAGCAGGTAGATGTGTCAGGAGACAGATTTAACTTAGCAGGGAACTTCTGGTGGAGTTCTTGATGCCAGAAAGCAATATACTCTTATAAAGGAGATAAACAAAGAAAGGAGTAATTTAAGAACATGATCTGGTTATGTAGGAACAGTGGTAGGAAGGAAATGTTCATTTCAACCCAGGTTCATGAGTAGAATACTAAGAAATATTTGCATTGAAGCTTTCAGGATTTAGCTTTCAGAACAATAGGTTTAGGAACTCTTAGACCAAATAAAACTCAAAGTATGCATTTGTACAACTAAATATAGATATAGAATTTAAAGTTTCCTATAAATGTCACATCTCAGATTTGGAAATAATCCAGGAAAATTAATTAGCTTTCTTTTCACATTTTGGAAAACTTTACAAGTAGTCTATTAAATTTCAAGTTCTAGTTATAAGGTGGTGCATACAGAAATGGAATTTCTTTTATAGATTAATATCCACAGCAACAAATCAACATTTTTCTGTCATATTTGAGTTCCTTCAGATTTTAGCTTTTTATTTTCTGCTTGGTCATTAAGTAGGATTTTAACTTGTCATGCTTCTGCACAACAGAGGAAGTCTAGATTTAGTTAATTGTTTTGGTTAAGAAATGTAGTCTTTATGTTTTATGGCACTGTCAGCAGGAATAGAACACTAAGAAGTAAAAATCTACTGAGAAGAGCTTGTAGATGGATAGATTCTAATGTTTATATATATGCATGTATATACACATATATACGTGGTGGTGTTTTTTTTTTTCTTGGGAACGTGCTGAATTGCTTTAATTAATAACAGGAAGTAATATTTTGAGCGTTCTGTTTGTTTTCAGAATTTATAGGACACATATATCTAGTTTTTAAATTACAGGAAAACATTGGTCTTGATTCTGACTAATGTGAAATTACATCTGTGGGGTCTTTTGTAAGTGAAAATTCTTCATTGAAAAAAGCAGATCTTGTGTGTTGGTAATGAGTATGTGTGAATGTCACTTACTATATATTACTGTTGAGAAGTGGTTACTGGAACACCACACAAGGTTTTTGACAGGAAAAATATTGAAAGTGAATTTAAGAAAAGCACAGACATGTACTGGGCTAAGCATGGAATCTGATTCATATACATACTTGCAATATTAAATCACAAAGGAATTTCTAGATTTATGACAGATTAATCATTATCTCTGCATTCTTTTCATATCCTTGACTAGGCATTTTCAGTTTCAGTTATGAATAAATTAATCTGTTATTTTCTTTGGTAGATCACCTGACAGCCCCAATGGGAACGCGTTAAAAATGCTAAGTTTGCAAGTGGCAATGTCACTACAAATTAAACCATTTTTAGCAATGGTTAGGTCTGCTAGCTTTTCGGAAGTCAGAAATTTTGTGTAAAGTTAGATGCTTCACAGCTGACAAGATTTCACTATTAATACTTTCAGTAACTAATTATTTTCTGTTAAAACACAAGTGTTCACTTAGCTTGGAACAAACAATATGAAAAGCCTTGGTGATCTTCATGATAATCTTTCTTAAACTTGATGCAAAAAATGATTAATTCTGCATCAATTTGGAAATTGTAAACAAGTTTTCAAGGTATTGAATTAACTTTAAAAAGTTTTAAAGGGGCAATTTATGTTTGTCACAACTACGAGCATTACATGTAACTTTGTGTGATACTGGTGCTTAATTTGTCCTGTTTAGGTCGTAAATTAGGCCATTTTAACAGATACAACAGGAAGTTACATTTAATGTTGAAGCAGATTATTTCTTTTTCCATTATAAAAATTCTGCTCTCCCACTAAATAGTGAGGTAAGAAGCTAAGTTTAACAATAAGAAGCTTATTGTTCAAATCTTGATTGATGTTTAACAGCACTCTGTTTATTTGCAAGCAGTCAAATGTTGTCTCTTTTTACTGCACACTCTTCTCTTTTTCTAAGGACACTCAGAATTTCTCATTCATTTAGCTTCCTCTGACCTTTTTTAAATTTCACGTATTCTTTCACTAGAACAGTTTCAAACCAAGTCCTCATCGGCTGCTCTTCTCAAAGATTACCTCCTCACTACAGATTAGGTTCCCTTCAAAGGGACAAGTGTAATTCAAAGTATACTGCATACAGTCCTAAAATTACATTCATGCCTCTGAAGGCAATGGCGAGGCTGATGTGGCCCCCAGTGAAAATGAGTTTCACACCCCTGGATTAGGTTTTAAATTTTACCTTACCTGGGTGACTACATGGTGAAAAATGTGTCTTGTCTTTCTTTAGAGAAGTAGTAAACTAAGGCTTTGTCCACCAAATATTTTCCCAGGGAGCAAAGAGGAAGGAACGTGCAGTGTCCCTGCATTACATATTGTGTTAATTGTAGAAAAACTGTGTTGTACTACCTAAAGCCACTCTTACAAATTATTGTGAATTTGTGACCTGACAATACTGTCAGTATCAGAGATCACTAGATACATTTGGGACTTCTGGAGAGACCTATTTACGAACTTGTTATGCAATATTCGGTCCATAAGATCACATCTTAAACCAGGATATATATGTCTACTTTCTTAGCTGTCAAAATTATTTTGTAGGTACTGTCTAGTTAAAAAACTCCACTTCTAGGAGAGCTTGCAGCTCTTAGTGGGATACTAAGTCAATTACTGTTTCCTATGCTTTGCTTTTCACATATGTTACAAATGATCTAGTAACAACTGTAAAACATTTTGTTGTTCTTAAAAAGGGCAAAGCAAATGCTCAGTACAAAATTACACCTGCATTATTGTTGTGTTAGCATGAGAATCCACAGAAAGGCAAAGATTAAGTCTGTAAAACCATTCAATAAATAAAGGGTGTTGATATCAGATACAATTGTTTTTAAAGTAATCTTTGTAAGAGAAACTAAGAAAAGAAGAAGAAAACTTTTACATCAATGACATTTCTAGTTGAATGTCCCTGGAAATGGGCTATCCAGTTTTGTCAGATACAGCTTAGTTTACAGATCAGTTAACGAACTTTACAGTCTGCGAGGCAGAAAATGTATATCTGAGTTCAACTAATTAGGTCTTTGGACTCTTCATAAAACAGAGTAAATCCTCGGTGTGTTGCCCTGATGTTTGTAAACACAGAACTATAGTTCTGCAGACTATTAAAGTTGTAGGTTATTTAATCTTATATGCTCATTTAATCTTATAACATACATAATAAAACATTCTCATTTAAATTCTTTGCAAATCTTTCTCAATATTTTATATGTGACTTAATCATTTCTGAAGGATGTGCTTTTCGAGTGGTTTAAAAGTTAAACAAGATGGACTATTTACAAAGCAATTTTACATTATAATGAAAACAGTGAAAAAATGCATATACTGCTATATTCCACTGGTGTGCACTGTAGACTTACAAATACCACTACAGGCAGTGACTTCTGTGTTGTTTAAAATAATTTTCTGATAGCTGAAGTACAGAATGTGGCCTTATTGTACATTGCTTACTGTGTTGGAAATGAGGGAAATTCATAGCCCAGTATGTGGAATAGGAGGCAAAAATTACAGTAATTAGTACTTAAAGCCTGTTTGAATGTCAATATCAAGAGAAGTATCATCAGATGAAAAGTAACACACGCTAAATTAGCATTTTATATCTTTAAGCAGAGAGCAGAGGAAATATCTTTCAACATCTTTTAGAACACATGCTTTCTGTTCTCAATGTATAGATGTTCTATCCTGTATATTGTTGAAATCTATACATTGTTAGTTAGGTGCATTACTTTCTTTAAGAGAACTGTAACAGTTTCCTGTCTGTTGCTACTCAAGTGGAGGAAACTCCACTGAGGCAAGTGAGGCCTCTGGATGTCCCAAGTCTTCTATTCTTACTGTAGATATTCAAATGCTTGTTTGTTTGTTTGTTTGTTTGTTTTTAATAGGACAGCCTTTTTGGAGACCCAGGTTGCTAGCAGTTAGTTCTTGTTAAAGATTCTGTATTATTTCCACATTCACATTTTCCAGAAATGTTTATTGTGAAATTACTTTATAGTGTGAAGATGCTACAGATCTGCTTGCCTGTAATTGCTGTTTTCATTCACTTAGTATGTACACAAATTAGAAGTAGTGATACTCTGATAATCTTACAGGAAATTTAGAGACATGTAGTAGGAACATCTATTCTGTCACACACCGTTTGCTTGACCGTAAAAATTCATTCTGACTGTCCCCTGAATCCTGTAGAAATCATAAAAATTACCAGAAATAAAACAGTAGCCTTAGTGGCTATACTGGCTACTGTGATTTGCTCTGTTTAATTACAACCTAAGATAGACAGAAATATTGCATACTTTGGTGTCCCAAAAAAAATTTCTTTTATGATTTTATAAGCTACGGAATAGCCAGTATTCTGTCTGAGTGAGCTAAAGGAATCTTAGTAACATTTAAACATTTAAACTAGGTTTGAAGGGGGAAGGGATTGAAACTGGGCTCTCCAAAGATCAGCCTAAGGACAAAAAGCCTGAATTAAGAGTGAAATCAGCAGCCCACTTGAAGTGCATGTACACTAATGCACGCAGTATGGGCAACAAACAAGAGGAGCTGGAAGCCATCGTGCAGCAGGAAAGCTATGACATAGTTGCCATCACAGAAACGTGGTGGGATGACTCGTATGACTGGAGTGCTGCTATGGGTGGCTACAGGCTCTTCAGAAAAGACAGGCAGGGCAGGAGAGGTGGAGGGGTGGCTTTATATGTTAGAGAGTCTCTTGACTCTGTTAAACTTGAGGTCAGTAGTGACAAGGTTGAGTGCCTGTGGACCAGAATCAGGGGCAAGTCCGACAAGGCTGATGTCCTTGTGGGTGTCTGTTATAGACCACCCGACCAGGATGATGAAGGAGATGAATTATTCTACAAGCAGCTGGCAGATGTCTCAAAATCGACAGCCCTTGTTCTTGTGGGGGACTTTAACCTGCCAGATATCTGCTGGGAGCTCAATACTGCACAGAAGAGGCAGTCTAGGAATTTCCTAGAGTGTATAGAGGACAATTTCCTTCATCAGCTGGTAAATGAGCCTACCCGGGGTAAGGCCTTGCTAGACCTACTGTTTACAAACAAAGAAGGGCTGGTGGGAGATGTAGTGGTTGGCGACCGCCTGGGGCATAGCGACCATGAAATAATAGAATTTTCAATAGTTAGAGATGCAAGGAGAGCCACCAATAAAACCTCTACACTGGACTTCCGGAGGGCAGATTTTTGCCTATTCAGAAGTCTAGTTCAGAGCATACCCTGGGAAACAATGCTTAAAAACAAGGGGGCCCAGGAGGGTTGGACATACTTCAAGCGGGAGGTTTTGAGGGCACAGGATCAGGCTATACCAGTGCGCCGAAAGGCTAGCCGACAGGGAAGACAACCGGCTTGGCTAAACAGGGAGATTTTGAAGGAAATCAGAAATAAAAAGAGAGTTTACAGACTGTGGAAAAAAGGGCTGGCTACCTATGAAGAATTTAGGAAAATAGCTAGATCGTGCAGGAAAAAAATCAGGGAAACAAAAGTGCAGTTTGAAGTTAATTTGGCCAATTCTGTTAGGGATAATAAAAAGTCCTTCTTTAAATATGTTAATAACAAAAGGAGGGGCAAGGAAAACCTCCATTCTCTACTGGACTTTGAGGGAAATATAGTTAACAAAGATGAGGAGAAAGCTGAGGTACTTAATACCTACTTTGCCTCAATATTTACCAGTCAAACAGATGGCCCTCAGGATAACTGGCCTCTGGAGATGGTTGACAGGAATAGGAAGCCAAATAGTCCCCTTGTATTCCAAGAGGAAATAGTTGGTGGCTTACTGAGCCATCTGGATCCTCATAAGTCTATGGGACCAGACGGGATCCATCCTAGGGTGATGAGGGAGCTAGCAGAAGAGCTCGCCAAGCCGCTCTCCATCATCTTCCAACAGTCTTGGCTCACTGGGGAGGTCCCAAATGATTGGAAACTGGCAAATGTTACCCCAATCCACAAAAAGGGCTGCAAAGCTGACCCTGGCAACTACAGGCCTGTCAGCCTGACCTCGGTGCCTGGCAGGGTGATGGAGCAGATCATCCTGAATGCAATCACACAGCACCTCCAGGATGGACCAGGGATCAGACCCAGCCAGCATGGGTTTAGGAGGGGCAGGTCCTGTCTGACCAACCTGATTTCCTTTTATGATCAGGTGACCCACCTAGTGGATGAGGGGAAAGCTGTAGATGTGATCTATCTAGACTTCAGCAAAGCCTTTGACACTGTCTCCCATAATATACTCCTTCAAAAGCTGATAGCCCATGGCTTGGACAAGTGCACTCTCTGCTGGGTTAAGAACTGGCTGGAGGGCCGGGCCCAGAGAGTGCTGGTAAATGGGGCTGCATCTAGCTGGCGGCCAGTCACTAGTGGTGTCCCCCAGGGGTCAGTGTTGGGTCCAGTCCTGTTTAACATCTTTATTGATGATTTAGATGAGGGGATTGAGACCACCATCAGCAAATTTGCTGATGACACCAAGTTGGGGGGCAGTGTCGACCTGCTGGAAGGCAGGAGGGCTCTGCAAAGAGATCTGGATAGACTGGAAAAATGGGCTGATTCCAATGGGATGAAGTTCAACAAGGCCAAGTGCCGGGTCCTGCACTTTGGCCACAACAACCCCCTTCAGCGCTACAGGCTGGGCACAGAGTGGCTGGAGAGCAGCCAGACAGAAAGGGACCTGGGGGTACTGATTGACAGCAAGCTCAACATGAGCCAACAGTGTGCCCAGGTGGCCAAGAAGGCCAATGGTATCCTGGCCTGTATCAAAAATAGTGTGGTCAGCAGGACAAGGGAAGTGATCCTTCCCCTGTACTCTGCATTGGTGAGGCCACACCTGGAGTATTGTGTTCAGTTCTGGGCCCCTCAGTTCAGGAAAGATATTGAGGTGCTGGAGCGGGTCCAGAGAAGAGCAACAAGACTGGTGAAGGGACTTGAGCACATGACCTATGGTGAGAGGCTGAGGGAGCTGGGGTTGTTCAGCCTGGAGAAGAGGAGGCTTAGAGGTGACCTCATCACTCTCTATAACTACCTGAAGGGAAGTTATAGTCAGGTGGGAACTGGTCTCTTCTCCCAGGCAGTTAGCAATAGGACAAGGGGACATGGGCTTAAACTCTGCCAGGGGAAGTTTAGGCTGGATATTAGGAAGAAGTTCTTTACGGAAAGAGTGATCAGGCATTGGAATGGCCTGCCTAGGGAGGTGGTGGACTCACCGTCCCTGGAGGTTTTTAAACTGAGATTGGACATGGCTCTTAGTGCCATGATCTAGTAAATGGGCTGAAGTTGGACCAAGGGTTGGACTTGATGATCTCTGAGGTCTTTTCCAACCTAGCCAATTCTGTGTGATTCTGTGTGTGTGATTTGATATCAGAATTTTCAAATATTGTTAGGCAATTTTCTGAAAACAATACCTGAATTATTTAAGTCGAATGACTTAATAGAGTGGAAGCCCAGTGTTGTTAATTATCCTGTGATAAAATCTCATTATTTTTAGATTAGATCTAGAATTTGGAGTGTTCCTTCCTGGGCTCAATCCTTCCTTTGTTTGAGAGGCTAGTGTGATTTTCAGACTGAGTGAAACAGAAAGCTGATGATACCAAACATTTGACTTGTGGTTTGATAAAAGTACTGAAAAATTACTTTAGATATACACATTTCACTTTTATGTCTAAATTACAATGGCTTACAAAAAGTTTGAGAATAAGGAAAGAATTCTAGAGCATTGCTTAAGCAAGAATTCTTGTAAAGCATTAACTATTCTTTCCACTGTTTTTGTAAAACAGATGCCAGTTTATATTTAGTGTTATCGCTGGAAATTATATACTTAATGTGAATGTTTTTCCTGTCTAACAGAAAGTATAATTTGTGATGGTGCATAAAATCAAGGTTCCATTTGCTTACCTATTTTCCTACAAATGTAATTTGGAAAGTGCTGGAAAAATCTGTTTCATTGGCTTTTTTTTTTTTTTTTTCCTTATATTAGCTTCTAACAAGATATTTAAACTGTATTGAGTTGTACTTCCCAATATTTCCTGGGTCTTAGTTACGTGTTTGGCAATGAAAATACAGACCAAGACCAGGAGTGTTTATTTAGTGGCATTCTGTTACAACTGAAAGATGAAAACTCATTTCTGTGAGGAAATAACTTTAGAAGAACTATATGTGTGCATACTGAAACTTACCTGTGCATACCGCTTTTCTATGAAAAGCATACCACACCAAAGCTGCATAATTTGTAGAGGATTGTTTGGCCTGCTGGTCTGCCACCAGCAAGAGGTATAAACTGGTGAGGAAATGTTTTGAAGGCAAGAAAGGTATATAACACACACTTGTATATATGCACTTCTGTGTTTATATACATGAAGCAATCTTTGACCTAGAGGTTGGCATTGCATTTTTAGGAAAAACAGTTTTTCATCGCTTAGATGGAGAAGTCCAAAATGATGAGAAAATTATTTGTTAATAACATATTTGTGTGTTCAGTTCAGCACATGACTCTGTACAGAAATGGATTTTTTACAGTGTATAGTTTAACAAAAATCACCCCTAAAATATTTTATGGAATATGTATAAATATTCTGAATTTGCTTTTCAGGATTATGTTTGAGTATTCACTTATTTTCTTGTTTAAGTAAATGTTTTTGCTAGTAGACTTAGTTGTTATTCATTCACAAAAAAAAAAAAAAAAAAACAAAACTTGGTTTAAAATAAGCAGTTTCTTTAAAAACAAACAAACCCGTAACGAATGAAATGTAAGAAGTGTGAGAATGTACAAAATTGAATTTAATGCCTGATATGTTAAAGACATTGAATTAAAGATACAAGTGTTTTGTACCTAATGATGTAATTGTTTTTTGTCTATCCTTATACAAATAAGTATAGCAATGCGTCACTAAAGAAAAAACAACAACAAAAACTATTTTGGGGGATGTTTAATCAGGAAAATAGCCTTAAATCTTTCTTTTACTTAATGTTTTGAAATAAAATGCTCTTTCCTAGGCATGACATTTGAGCTTTCTACTAAAAAAAAAGCCAAACCTGAGCTAGCAATCTCATCACAATAGCTGCTTGTCCACTTTCCCCTTTCCCCCTCGCTAAATAGGGGAGAGAATCAAAAGCGAAGGGAGAGGCTTGTTGATTGAGATAAACACAGTTTAATAAGACAACCAAAAACCAGTAATATACTAATATATAAAAAAATAGAATATACAATAAAAGATACTCAATGCAATTGCTCACTAAGTCCTTCCACACTGACCAGCTATTCTCAGGAAGAGAGGGAGCACCCTGGTCCCAAACAGGTGATCCTGGGGGAAGAGAGAAAAAGACAGAAAGGCCCAGAGGCCACTGCAAAACAGCAGGATGGCAAAGGCCAAACAAAAGGAGCTCCTGAATGGAAGTGAACTAAAACAGAGCACAACTGGAATGGGTCTCTGTCTCCCTAGCTGGAAAACCTGGCTCTCCTTAAATATGAAGTATGATGCTAATCACATGGGATATTCTTATTGATCGATCTGGACAAGGTCTGCCCCATCTGTGTCCCTCTTCCTGGCTGCCTCACATCTGTGGGCAGAGAGCTCAGAAAGACGTTTGCTCAGACAACAACTAAGATAACAACAAACTCTTACATTCTGTTTGTTCCAACTCACAGACACTGGAAAGTTATTTGAAGAAAAACATTAACTATGTCCCAGGGTGTTATCCTCCTATTCTCAAACTTAATCCAAACAATGACCATACTAGCTACAAAAAAAAGAGAAAGGTTTGTAACTGCATGAAGAAAATTAACTCACTTTCAGTCAAACCTGCAGATCATGGAAACTAATCCTGTCACCTTGCAAGCTCTTCTCATAATGTAAATAAGAAATGCCTAAATGGTACTTTATTTATCCAATATATAACACCTTTGTACTTGTGAAGTTTCCATTGCGGAGTCAGCAGGACTGTTGGGAATATCTCTCTGTATTGAATTCTAAGTCTATGCAAGGCATGAAAACCATTGCTCAGTAGTAATCTAGAGTTTCAGATTTACAAATGGTAAATGGATTGAGTAATTTTTTGCATTTTTGGAGGGGAAAGCATGAGCAACTGGGATGAAACATCTTGTTTTCAAAGGATTCTGTCATGTCCTATGAAAGAAAGAAAGTTCCTAAATGTTTAGTGGTAGAATAGATGTAGCTTCATACCTGCCATCTAGGATATGGTTATATTCATACATCTTTCAGAATGAATAGGTGATTGTGCTTCCTAACTTGTGTGTGTGGCATAAAAAGTCAGATTTACTGTTTAATTTTGGCTGCTGAAATGGAATTGTCTTTTAACTTCAGTACAGTGTATACAAGAGAGTTGTATTGATTCCAGAGCAAAGAAGTAGTACTTTCATGGGAGGGAGGTTAAGAAGAGAATCAGTTTTTTTTTTTTCCTTATTTTTTTTTCTATTCCACTTTCTTTTTCCTCTTTGGTCTTCATGCTTAAAGAGAACAGTTTGGCAGTGAAGTAAGTGGCTTTGCACTGTAGCATTACATTTTCAGATTACTTTCAAACAAAGGATTCAATCTTAGGAAAAATTGATGAGCATTTTGTTTGAATACGGTAAGAAACTTTCCTTGTTAACATCAGTGTTGTGCTGCCTATTTGTTTGAGCAATAACACCAGTGATATCCTGAAGTCAATGAGAAATCTGCTGATGTCAATTAACTTTGGATCAGTTCCTAATTTAAACTGTAGTAACAAGTGATTAAAAACTGTACCAGATTATTCTTCAGGGACATCCGTAACTTCAAAATATCAAGTTAATATATTGTTGTAGGTATGATTCAGATAAAACAGAAGAGGTGTAATGTAAATTGTGCCGAAAACAGTAGTACTATTTCTACAGGCACTCACCAGCAGGCCCTTGAGCTATAGAAATAACCATTATGTAATTACTCATCTAGATCAACTGACTATATTTCAGGTTCATATTCTGAAAGAAGACCTCAGTGGAGGTAACGTTCTATACCATATTTATCTGGAGTCTAAGCAATATCATGCTTTAAAATGTAATTGAATAAAATCAGCTTCTGCACTTCTTGGATCCTGTTGAACTTTTGGTTCAGAAGAGAAAGTAAGCTTAAATACTGGTTTAATCTGTCCCTTTTAGCATAGGCTGTTGTTTAAAGAGAAAGCTCATTGAATCAGAACACGGCAACTTTTTGATATCTGGTATATAGTATGAATTACCTGCACTTAAATTAATGTTGATATAATAGTCTGGTATTCATCAAGAAACTTTCATGAAATCCTGATTTTCCTGAAAATTTAACATTATGTCCAAATAGACTTGCAAACTTTAATTAAGTATGTTGGTATGGATTGTTTTGCCTACAGGAAAGTAATGATTACAAATTCTGGTGTAGCTTCACACTATTTAGTATTCTAGTTATCTAAGATGTATTTGTTTTTAGAGATTTACAATTACAGCAAACATCCTATTCCCAGCACCACTTAACTAATAATTTGAAAAGTCAACAGTCCTCATCTGTAAGATAAGTGATCTTACATAGTTCCTGACAAATGTAGAGTGCTTTGACTATTGCTGTCGGGTTTGATGTATTGGTGGTATGATTCATTAGCAGTTACATTAAAAAATGTACTGTAAACTGAGATAATTTGACTTAGATTTTCTCTGCATATCAATTAGCATTCTTGCAATGTCTTTAATATTGTTAATTTAATAATTTCTGGTAATTTTGGTTGAACAATGTTCTGATACAATCTAGGAAGTTCTTGAGACTGATGGCAATTTGAACTTGCTTTGAGTGCTTCCAGTCATACTGATTACTGTTGATTTACTGTTTTGTTACAGATCTTTATTTATCCACACATTTGGCTCAATACAGCAATATAAAGTCAGATGAAAGGTTGGTTTAGAAAACAGTTGAAAACAGAGAGGTGTTGACCTTCTGTATGTCAAAAACCCCTTATTAAAAAAAAAAAAAAAAAAAAAAAAAGGAGAGAGATTACCCATTGCATTGTTTAGTTTAGTTTTCAGGTGATTTTCTGCATGTCTGCAGTCATCATCTTTTGAATCCTTGTATTTTTTTAAGTAAAGATTATAATCTTCCTTTTACAGTGTTTATTAGAATGGGTCATGGCTTATTCTAGTTCCTGAATTAGTTACTAATAATAACATTACCAAACACACAGCAATAGGTAACTACTTGAAGCAAAGTGAGGCAGGCTGTTATAGTCTGGACTGCAATTAAATTTGTGTGCTGTCTATCTGTAAAAATACAATTTAAAAAAATATTTTTCATATATTATGGATAAATTATCATTGTTCTGCAAGTTAAGACTAACAATTTGATCATACATCCTTTTGCATAGAATAATAACTTATATTTGCTTCAAATACAGTCTGTATGTATATTTCTACTCATAGGCATACAAATTAACAAACCTGTTCTTTATCTTGATGTTGGAAATGAATTGGATTAATCAGTCTCAGCCCTCTGAGGTGGTAGCCTGTGTTCCTTATTGTGGGAAGAAGTTTGTTGTATTTGGTTAGTGAAGGAAAAAAATCCAAAAAGCCACACCCTCCTCCCTTGCCCTCCCTTTGATAACAGCACTAGTAATAGACGTGGACAAATTTCAGATCATAAAAACTCTTAAACTGGGCAACTTCAGCTTGCCATTGTAATTATACCTAAATGAAAAGGGAAATAAGCAGAGTTTAATAAAAGGTTTCAAGTGTCATAAAAAAAGAGTTCTCAGCAGAGGCCTTTTATATCTTCTTTTGAAATATAAAGCAAAATGTATAGTATTGAACTTTTCAGAACCACTGTTGTGTTCTGTCATAATCCAATCAACTGCAAGAAAAGCATGCTACTGTTTATAAAACAAACAAACCCTTTTGGTGTGAATGTCAAGAACTCCAGTTTTCCCTTGCTCAGTAGTGAAATATAAACATTAACGTGTGATTTTTTTTTTCTTTTTTAATAAATTAATTTCAGGTACATTTCCTAGATTACTTTATGGTTGATTAATATAGAGATTTTTACTTGTTTAGTCCCTGCAGTAAAAATTGAACCTCTTCATGCATAGTAGCAAAAGCAGCTATGCACTTGTTAGCACACTGGAGCTCTGATTCTCCAGAGGAGTGATGGCTTGTCAGGTTTTGAGAGTTTTGGTTGATGTGTGTCCTTTCTAAATTTCAAGCAATATCCTCCAAGGGATTAGCTGAAATGTGAATTCATTTCTTGACTGAGATTAAAAAACACTTTAAATTCACCAAAGCCACTCTATAATGTTAATTTAGATTGGTCTTCATTGTAACTATAATTATTATGTTCAGCTTCAGGCAAAAAACGAAATTCAGTTTCAGAATTAAGTCATTATAATCCCATCTCAGGTATCACTTGCATGTAGAAATCTAGCAAATGGGCATTTTGTACAAGCCATTTTTATGTAAGGTCATGATTATCATGCTTATCTAGTATTTTGCTACACATAACAGAAAACTGATAATTTTAAGACCTTGCATTAAAAAGTATGTTACAAATAGATGTCCAGTACATCAGAAGGAGTTTAGATTCAGTGTCTTTTCTAATTGAGGGAAGTACTTGAATCTGAGGTTCTCCGTCATTAAAAATATAACCTTCATATAGAAGGTTACCTAGAGGATGAGAGAACGCTTAATAATGAAGCTAAGAGTATTTAGTTACTGAATTCTATTAGAAATGTTTTCTATTCATGCAGAAAAATAATTATTGTCTTGAATGAGTAATCTTTTCTGTCATGAGAACCAAGGCTTCAACTTTGGGTTCTGCAGTTAAGAATTACTCTGAGGGTCACTCTCTCCAGATCTGTACAAGATGGAATGAAAAGTGACTCATGAACAATTTCAAGAAACTGGGAAACCTTTAGAAGTGGCTAGTATGAAGAAGAAGTATCCTAGACTGTATCACAAGTAGAAAGTTAGTATTGGATAGCCTGAGGACCATAACAAATGGGGACGTTCTTAAGCCACGTGGTAAATTTGCAGAGTCAAGTTACTGATATCAACTAGTATAGCGTCCTTTTGGTGCAGCCAAGTAACGCCAATGTGACCTTTAATGTTGGTGTATTTTATAGCATGAGCATTGCATTTAAAATACAGCAAAGCCACAGGAAGTAGGAGAGCAATATATCTGAAGAGTATCTAAACTGCAAAATGCAGAGCAGGTGAGGTTGTGAGTGATGCTGACAGAAGTTCTGGAGGCATGGTTCTTTGTTCCAGTTTGAGCCAGAAGCTCAGGTTAGGGTTGAACAGAAGACAAAGCTAGAGGTGGTGTTGGAATGGGGCTGAAATCGAGTTCCCCAAGGAAAGTTAGGACAATCAAGGGATCTGAACAGTAAGGGCCTTTGTGGTGTGGGCCAGAGGTAGGGATCTTAATCACAGTCAGAGCTGGAAAATAAAATTATATTTGACCAAAAAAGAAAGCCTAGTAATGTTGGTGGAGGCAGAGTGAGGGAAAAAAATAGAGAATATTAAATGAAATGTGAACATTAATCAGTAATATGCCCTTGTGGCAAAGAATGTTACTGGTATCTCGGGCCACATTATGAGGAGCATTGCCAGCAGGTTTGAGGGAAGTGATCCTTCCCCTCTGCTCAGCACTAGGGAGGCCACACCTGGAGTACTGGGTCCAGTTCTGGGCAGAGTCCAGCAAGGGCCACTAAGATGACAAAGGGACCAGAGCACCTTTCATATGATGAAAGGCTGATGGAACTGTTTAGTCTGGTGAAGGCAAGGCTCCAGGGGGATCTTACAAATGTTTGTAAAGACTTGAAGGGACGTTGTACAGAAGATGGAGTCAGGCTTTTTTCAGTGGTGTTCAGTGACAGGATCAAAGACCATGGACACAAACGAAAACACAGAAGGTTCTCTCTGAACATCAAGAAACACTTTTATACTGTGAGACTGATGGAGCACTGACATAGGTTTCCCAGAGAAGTTGCTGAATCTCCCACACTGGAGATACTCAGATGCCTTCTGGATATGGACCTCAGCAACCAGCTCTGGATGGTGCTGCTTGAGCCAGGGGATTTGGACCAGATGACCACTGGAGCTCCCTTCCAACCTCAGCTGTTCTGTGATTCTAGAATGCTATTTACAGAATAAAAAAGAAAAGAGAAAATTGTGATTGGTAAAATATGCTCTACTTTTTCTTCAAGTAATAAAACCTTTCGGTGGCTCTACTGTTGCCCTTAATGCAACATAGGTATAAGGCTAACTGGTATGTCTGCATAAAATTATATATGTATATATAGGTTGGGCAAATATAAAATGAGAAGATACGAGTATTTTCTTCAAAAAACAATATACATTTTAAAGGAACAAATTACTTGATGGACAATTTATTATTGATAATTTAGTTTTAATTAATTTTATTCAGTAAGTAAATATGTCTTACTCATCAAGTTTATTTTATGGGAAAAATGAGGAAAAACTCAGGATGTTTCCCAGTATCTTAATAGATAGGACATTTGTAACTGAGAGATATTATTTAACCTGCTTTAAAAATGTAAAATATTATAGCAAATTCGTCAAAATGTAGGAGGAACAGAATATTCCATAGAGATTTTGTTTAATTTAGAAATATAGATTTTCATTTTTCTTGTGGGGGCATTCATTCTATCTAAGATGCAGAAAACCTCCCTCTGACAAGTCACATCAGCAGGTGGGTGTCCCTGTGTCCTGTAGCTGGGAGTCTCCTGTTGCTATTATTCACCTTTTCCTTCTAGTGATCTTAAGTGGCACAGGCTCACCCACCAGACAGACTTCTCATCAACCACAGGGGCAGTGAACCTATTCTGAAAGTACAAGTTATCTGGTGGGGCATGAACCTTCTTCTTAGTGTGAGAATTCACCACCTTCCACTATTCATTATGGGAATTTCTACTTTCCAGCTTCATATAGGCATAAGCTCTTCCTGCCCCTTCCTCTACAGTTGAAGGTCCAGGCTCTTGAATCTGCAAGGTCTCAGAGAAGTTCTGGTCCACGTTTCTCATCCTCTTTGATGCTGTGCAGTCTGGTGGCCTCTTCCCAAAGCTCTTTCACAAGGAAACACAGCCCCTTGACAACTGCACACCTTAGGCAGGCTTGGAGACCATGTGCCCAGCAAGAGGCTCAAGGGACTCCCTGCAGCCTGACACTTACAGAGCTGCATCCTCCTTCTGAAGCTCTGTCTGGGTCCAGGAGTCTGATAGCAAAGGAACAGATACTTCAGTGGCTCCTTATGTTGCAGCAGCATGCACCCACAATTTCTCAGAAGGTTCCCATGAGTCCCCCAACAATTCCTGACAAAGTTCCCAGATATTCAAGAGGAGATTGAAAACAGAATACTTCCAACTCCAACCTGGAGAGTGTACTCACAGTGATTATTTCACCTAGGTCACTTAGGAATTCAGTCAATATCAATATTGATGATAAAATTCAAGAACAGTTCTTACACCACTATTCTATTTTGAGGTATGCAAATATATGGACTGCTACCTTTTTGACTGCAAACAGGCATACAATATGAGAGCTCTCCAACCAGGAATGATGATAAAATATTGAAATATTTATACTGGCAAATATGAGACAAAACTGCACTGAGAATGACCACTGAGATGAGGCTGATATTGTGTTTTGTTTTGTAAGGTGAATGAAGATGGTCATGTTTAGTTTTTACTATTATCTATTATTGTCACTAATTAAATTTACATATAGATGATGCATTAGTCCTCGTAATAATCAAGTGTATATTTTAATATATATGTGTGACCAAGGAATCAGTTTTGTCTCTGTCTTCTCTCAGCTGAAACATGGTACACTTATAAAGAAAATGGCAGGTGTTCATCGGGATTGGTAATGTATGAAGTTTGTGTCTTGAACTATAGATTGCTGAGTCCTCTTCTGAAAGATAATAAAGTACATAGTTCATATTTCATGTGCATTAGTAACTTAGTTGATCAGGACACATGGACAAGTTTGATATATCACCTGACTATAAAACTGAATGAAGCATTTATGTATTTGTTCTCTTTAAACCATGGGTAAAAGTCCTTCAGTTTCCAAGACAGCCTACAAATGGTTTGCCATTTGGCTTATATCTCAACAGAACTGTTTTCTTATATAAGACTTCAGTCTTCAGTATTCTTATCTGGAAAAATTCTTTAATGTTATGCAACTGTAAGAAAGCGTGTCATCATCCTTTTTCCCCGGATACACTAACTAAAATAAAGGACAGGAGATGTGCATTTTTTCCACACAGTGTGAATGTTAATTTCAGCATCTTTTATCTACAGATAGTGCTTTTTTTTGTCTTTTTTTTTTTTTTTTTAAATGTATGTGGCTGTTGCACATCCCCCTGACATATGGAGCCTTCAAAAGGGCAGCTGATGGCTCCTTAGCAACTTTTGTGCTCCATTGTGCCTGTCCCAACATCCACATCTAGGGTGGCACGGAGGTGCTGACAGCCACATCCTCCCCTACTCTGGGGCAGGGTGACTTCACCTCCACCCAGCCGGGGGGGGCAGGAGGGATGGGACTCTCAGTCGATTGACAGGGTCCTCAACAGAGAAGATGCCTAGAGAAGCTGAGAAGCTTCTGGACCATGTTGTAATGCCCACAACCAGATCTGACCAGGCTATAAAATGCAGTCCCTGCCAAAGACCCCCTTTGAATGGTCTTCTCGGAGCAGCAGGTCTGTGAACTGGAGCCCTCCCCTTAGACTGCAACACTGTTTTAGGAGATTTCCCGGGATTGAGAATGCCTCATCCCCTCTTTTGGGTGAGTGGTTATTTACTGGATACATCCTTGAATGAGTCCTTACTCAATCCAGGCAAGTGTGAGCTCTCACCTACACGGGCAAGTGATTATTTCTTGTGGCTACTCTGGAGTGAGAGGCCTCTGGTTTTGTTTCTTGTGAGTATATGTGTGCACATTGTGGATCCTCATTATTCTCATGTTGCTGTACCCCAATAATTTCCTCAGCTGATATCCGAACCTGTATTGTATGTTGTCGGAGTGCCAAATAATTGTATAAACACTGTTTCTAGCCGGTTTATTAGCTACACTTTTCCGGCTAGAATAAAGTCTGTTTTGGAACTTGTTGTCTGCCTGGAATTGACTTTTGGAGTGCCTCCGTGACAATATATGAGGAAGTAAACAAAACAAAAAAGTCAAATGGGAACCTTTGTTGTTTTGTGGTCTTTCATTTGTTTGTTTTTCATTTAGTTTGTTTAATTTAATTAAATCTCCTTTTGATAACACTTTGTCTTCCGTAAAGCTGATTTTGATGTTAATGTAGGGGTAGGTACACAGGTGCTTTGTACTTTGTTACTCTGTAGCTTCTGATTATGTACACTAATGAACTGTAAGCAGCACTTCATAAAGCTTACTTATTTCAGAAAAAAGTATATTGATATTACATTTGAAAAATGTCTTCTGTTCTTCCCACACTTTTACATGCTGATCATCAGCTACTAGAGAAAGACTGAAGAGATACAATCAGAATTACAAGGTTCCTGAATCCTTGCGGCAGAATTTATTTATTTGTTTGTTTATTGCTATAAAGGACTTCAGGATAGTATAGTATACTTCAGGATACTATCTTTCAGACTCTTATGAATAAGGATGTAGAATTAAGGACCACAGCTTTATGTGGCTACTGTGTCCTGAAGAGACTGTAGATGCTTTTCTGTGGATCTAGTTTTGTTAAGGCTCATTGGGTTTAGCTGCAAAATGAAATACACTTGTACAAAGGCTCTTACTCAGTAACTGTAATTACTTTAGCACTGCAGTGTATCGCCTATGTAAGATGTGTTTTCAGTTTCTGATAGGAGACCTTTCAGTCGATCTGGTTACTACCAATTTTTGGGCACTGGCAAATATTGTTATTGTAGAGCTTTTTTCAGCCTGCAGATAGTAGAGATACAGGCTTCTCCTACAGGTGTAAGTAAGGCAGATTTTTTTTTTTTTTTTTTCTTTTAATTTCATTTGGTAGACCTAGATTTCAGAAGGAAACCAACTGGTTCCCTCCAGTTTTAAATCCAAACTCTAATTATAACTTAATTGACAGGTTTTCTGTTCTTCTCCATCAATTGTAAAATATATTTTGGGGGCCAGTGAGGATACAGTATTTAAAATTCATTTAATGTTGTACTGAATCAGGGGGAACCTGGGATAATAAGGCTCTCAGGGTTGGAGAGGTCATGTAATTATGTAAATATGAAAACAGACATTTAATAGGAGAAGTGACAGCTAAAATAGTCACAAGATTTATCAGAAAAAAAAATAATAATACTTTTATTTGTTTTAAGTATTCATTCAAACATACATGCTTTTCTGGCAAACCTAGAATAATGTCTACTTGTCAATATTGTCCTTACATCTTACAGCTATCAGATATTTTATCTATAGCATCTGTTCATATATCTTTATTCTAACAGTCCTTCCTAGTTCTATCTGGTTTCTTAGAAATTTTTTGTAATAGCTTGTTATTAATGTATGAAAATGTGAAATAAGTAAGTAGTACTGTACAACTTGGTAGATGCTGACAGTTTGCATATTCCTCTAGTCTCAGTCTCTTTATGAATTCTGATTATGGTGAAGTCAGCTTGCATACAACAAGAAGCTTTCAGTATTTGTTTAGTCGTCTTCCTTATTTTTTTCCACATGAAATCTGTAAATAACTCTTGTGTTTAGAATAAGATACAACATAAAAACACTTCATAATTTGACCATAAAAATGAGTGCATAATGTGTTGGTATTTTTGTTACTGATCTCAAAGTTTAGACAGGCAAAAGTAGTTACTTTGAGGCTTTTAATTTTCAGATAATTGCTGAAAGTAGAACTTTGGACAGACATGGATAATTCCCTCTGATACTCATTGGCATAAAAACTTTTTGCCTTGAATGCATAGTAGATTCTTCTGAACATGTGATCAAGGACAAATTTCCATACCTCATTCCCAGCATTTTCCTTTTCTTAAACCTGTTTTTGCCTCTCTGCATATATTACTTGTGATTGTTGTAAAGTTCCAGCATTCGACTTTTTTATCAATCTATGGACAACTTATATTCCTGCATAAAACCCCTTGTGATAAGTTACTCATAGACATAAAAGAGTTTTCTCTGTGAGCAGGTGGGAAAGAGGAAAACAAATTCCAGTAAATTAGCAGCTTTTAATGTCAACATAGTGTAATGATATCAGCTTGCAGCAGACTTAAACATTTGAGTAGTACCAGAAGGAAGAAATATTTGATTACTAAACATACTAGTACTCAGATGCATGCATCATTATAAGCATTCATTAAAAAGTGCAATTTGTTGCGGGGTTGGTGTCTCAAGATATCGTCAGGCATAGTAACATTTATCATGATTTCAGTATAGTTTCTGATGGACTAAATGGTGTTCTTCGCAGACTTGCTCACAATAAGAAAAAAAACAGAGTAAATTTGGTTTTCCCTTTATTGAATATTGAAGTACTTGTCAGATAAAAAGTTCGCCAACATTTGTCTTCCCTTTTCTGTGGAAGGGCTGCTATGGATCTGGTAGTCTTTGATTACTTCTTTTAGATGAAAGAGAATTCTACAAACAGTCACATACATTGTAAATAATCATTGCAAAAGTGCCTAGTGTCACACATGGTGAGTAATAGTTTTGCTTGCCAGCAATACTGGTCTTGGAAGCAGGCAAGCTGATGGGTTTCCTTTCAGACCCAGGAGCTTTTGTAGTTGTCACCAAGCTCTTATAGACTTCTAGCAGTCAGAATCTCAAAACAAATAAACTAAATAACCCACTCATCCTATTCCCCCACTGTCTCCCCCAACAAAATATCTTTAACAGTTTGATGCTGTTTCTTTTAGACCCTTGATAAAAGAGCTTCATACCTAGTATTATGTGACACATTGTAATGTTGTTTCACAATGCACTCTTAATGAAGAAATATGATGCTTCTGCTTGATGGTAGACTCCTCTGGCAGAGCTTGTTTTTTTAATTCATTTGAATCAATCTATCTAGGTATCATATTCAAGGAAATTGCACTTTTACCATTCCTTCTAGCACCTGCAATGAATTCAATATTTTAGAAGGTGATGACATCTCATAACAAAGAGAAGTACCACTGTGAAACTGCAGATTCTCCATCCTCACATTTCTTGTCAATGTGCAAGGACTTGGAAGATGGCTGACAAAACTGCACACCTGTTGAGTTCTTGGATCTGGCTTTGAAAAGGTCATTGGATATTACTTTTTTAAGATATAGTATTCCTGTCTGAGTTACAGAAAAGAAACATTTGCTTTGGAAACAAAGAGCTTTCTTGTGCTGAGTTTTGTAAGTAATGGTAGAGACAAGATAAGTAAGAGTCAAATTCACTACTCTCTTTATGAAGCTATATCATTATTTCAACAAGCTTTCTTTTTTTAGAGAGTGATGTGATCCCTAATTCATAATCAACCTGTGACTCACTTAATTTTGAGTTCAGTCGGTCTCTTGCTTCAAGTTTGTAGAATAATTTGTAGCGTAGATGAGTGGAAATGACCTCCAAACACAACATAGTGAAGACATGAGAAATCTTGAAAATGTGTATTCATTCATCCTGCTTTAAAACCCAAAAAAGCTCTGTGCAGTCATTACAGGCACAAAAAAGCATATTGATTTTGAATTTTCATTTTTCATTTGTGTAAGGTGATACAGATGTTTTACATATATTTGAGTGAGACTGCCAGAGTTTCTTTTTCATTATTTAAACAAGAATTCTTGCCTCTCTGGGTCAGAAGTCTGTAGGCCATATCTGGCTTGTCTGCAGCTTATTAGTGTGAAGACAAATAGCGTCAGAAGTTTATGTTCTAATGTGGTTCAGTACAGTTTGGATTGTAAATACATAAGTTAAACTTTTCTGTTTTCAGGCAGTTCTGCTGCAGAAAAGACCTTGTATGTAATGTGAAGTATCTTGTATGGACAACTTTTATTTAAGATGTTTGGAGATTTTTTCTCTGAAAGAGTTGTTTGAAAGTGCCAGCTTTGTAAAAGAAAAAAACTTTTGCAGAGAAAATTTCTGGTTGAATTGACATGTTTTGTTTATGTTATCGTTGCCTGTCAGATCAAATCAAAACCACAGCTTTTCACTATAATGCTTGTCTTCTGTCTGGAGATCATAACTCTCTAAGTACACTTTCCTACCTTTTCTGAAGTTGTATAGGAAGCTAACAAAACATTGCTCTGAAAGCAAAAAAAAAAAATTGCTGCTTTCTTAATCTCCTTTGCTCCTGAGAGATGTGTGGAAAATTTTGTTTTCCATTTGAAATCATATTAACTGTTATGTCTGTTCTTCCTTGTCCTTTTTTTTGCTGCCATTACTGCCATTAAAAATGGATGGGCAGCTTAATTGATATCCTCCATCCTACTTCATCTTCCTTTTACTGAAGGGAAGGAGAAAAATCTTGTTTCAATAAAACTTTTTGAGCCTTAACCACTGCTTTGTTGTCTTAAACTGAACTACAGCATTAAGATTTTCCAGCTAATCAACTGTACCAGGAGGAGTACCTTTTACTGTGTCTGTTTTTCTCAGAGCCTCTGTATTTTATATTAGTCATAAAACGGTGTAAGTTAGCTCTAAGATGCAATTATCCAGTTTCAAAAGGTCAGTACACTACACTTCATTTCCACCATTCACCTTAGTAATTATCCACTTCACTGACAGTACCTTGACCTTGCTCTGTGCCTCCACCATTATTCTGGTCTTTCTATTGAAAAGTAAAATTTATCGCGAGTTTCTGGAGAGAAAATATTCACATTTGAAGGAAAAATGAAACATCCTGAGATTCTTTCGCGTGTGACAAGAAGTTGAAAATTGTTTCTTAGGCTTTCAGTCCCTTTATAAATCAGAATCTATAGTTCCATCAGGGACCATCTAAAACATTTTTGTATATGCATATCTGTCGAGGGTTAAGATTGCGGGGTGACAATCAAACCCTGGCAGATGTATTGTTAACTTCCTCTCCTCCCCACTTCCCCCTTTTGCCCCTCCCTCTCCCCGCTTCTCACTAAGGACAGGCGATCGAGAGAGAAAGAAGGATGAGAGAAAGATGTTTTACTAATGCTACTAATAAGAATAGAGAAAATAATACAAAATATACAAAACCAATCTTGAAAGTCTCAGCAACTGCAGAGCCAGCACCCAAAGTCCTGGATTAGACTCTGCAGCCAACCGGAGCTGGATTCAGTCTCTCACTAGGCCTCAGTTTGCAGGGACGACCAGCAAGGTCCTCTCCTAATGCCAGCCATGAGGAAAAAAGAAAGGGAAAAGGGATGAGATCCTCATGATCTCCCACTTTTATATGAAGTATTCACGTGAATGGAATGTTATACACCGTTGGTCAGTTTCTTGGTCACCAGTTTCTCATTGCCCCTCTTGTGAGATGTCCATCCGTGCTTATCAATAAGTTTGCATTCCATTGCTAGGTTTACCAGAACATGTATCTGGTTCTCCAGGAAAATGCAGCTAATACGAAGGCTTTAGCTGACAGGCAAATTCACTAAAAGAGAAACTTGTTTTTTAACAAAACCAGGACAATATCACAATGTATATTTTACATGGGGAAAAAAAACCCTGAAATTCTTTTCACTGTAGATGTGAGATAGGTAACATTTGCATTTTTAACTGAAGTTGCAGTAATAAATTTCAAAATTAAATATAAGAATTACTGTTCCTGTGAAATACTTTAGTGTGAAAAGTGAAAGTAGACAGAAGACTTTAACAGATTAATTTAAAGGATGTATTTTTTTTTTCATGTAATGAAGGGGAAGATTAGAAAAAATGCCAGGTTCCCTTAAAAGAAACAGAGGAACATGTCTATGTGTATACACATACATGTATGTGTTTTATACAAATATATGTACCTACAAAATTTATTTTGGTCCATTCAAAACAGCTAACACGCTTTGAATGTTTGCCTTGTGTTGCATTTTCAATATAATATCATCTTTCTTATAGAGAAAAGCTCCTCTAGCTGTTTTCCTCATCTTGCTGTACTAGATCTCACAACGCTTGTTTTCTCTGGCTGTGTAGTGGAAAGGAAAATGGATCTGTACAAGTTACAGTACAATGGATGAGGTGGTTTTCAGCCTTTTGAAACTGCATAGCATGTAGTAGATCAAAAGATCCCAAGGGTCATTCAAACTGAGTGATGGGGAATGCGTCCCTCACAGAGCAGCTCTAGTTGTAGAGTTATGAAATGCTCTACAGACCCCATCAGTATATGTAACTACTCTTGTTGGGGGGAGGGGGCGTTGTTGTTGTTGTTGTTTTGTTGTTGGTTGGTTGGTTGTTTTTCTTATCTTTGTTGTTGTTGTTGTTTTAATTGAAGACTTTACTTTCCCTAAAGGTGGGGAGGGCATAACTGGAAAATAAGGTTGGTGAGATTTTCAATTGAAAAAGAAACTACACTCCAAATCTTGTTTCTAGAGAAAAACAGATTCCCAAAGCTTTTTGTTTTGGTTTGGTTTTTTTTTGCTTTATTTTAGTGAGAGGAATAACTTCTCAAATATCTGACTGTAAAGGTTTAATTGCAGGGTGACAATAAACCGTAGCAGATGCTTTGTTAACCCCCTCCCTTTCCCCCCCAGGCCCTCGGCCCCCTTCTTCACTAAGTAAGGGCAATAGGAGGGCAAAGAGAGGCAAAAAGAGAGAGGACTTGCAAATTAGAAAGAATTAAAAATGTTTTACTAGTGCTACTAATAAAATAGAGAAAATAATACAAAATATACTAAACCAATGTAGAAATTCCTGGCAGCTCAGAACTGCTCCAGCACCAGCAGGGCAGGCACCCGGAAGTCCTGGGTTGGACCCTGCAGCAAACTGGGACTGTATTTGAGGATGCAAGGTCAGTCACTAGGCCTCAGATTTGCAGGGATGGCAGGCAGGGTGCCTCCCAGATGTCGGCCATAGTCAGAGAAGGGAAAAAAGGGATGAGACCCTCATGTTCTCCCACTTTTATACGAAGTATCCCGTGAATGGGATGAAATACTGAGTTGTTCAGTTTTAGTCACCTGTTCAGCTTGGTCCTCTTGCCCCTCTCACTTATGGGACATGCATCCTTATCAGTGACCTTGCATTCCATTGCTATGTCTACCAAAACATGTATCCAACTTCAGAAAAGCGCAGTTACTAAGAAGGGCTTAACTGAAGGAAAAATTCACTAAAAGATAAACTTGTCTTGTTTTTAACAAAACCAGGACGCTGACTTAACAGCTAACATGGTCTTTAGTCATTGCATTTAATCTTTTCTGGAAGCTGAAGCACCCAGTTACAAAAGATCCTTCTTACAGTATTTCAAAAAGGCCTAAGCAGACTTAGTTGCATTCTGAAAGAACATAACCCTGCAATATTTTTAGCACAAAATTACATTAAAGAGAACATAAAATATTTAATTTTGCTTGTTCTTCCTAAGCTCACTTCAGATATTATTTTTGCTTTGCTTTAATTTCCTTACTCATTTTGTGACAGCTGCATGAATGACAGAGAAGCAACTTCCCAAAGTGTTTAAGTTTGTGTGTTTTATTGGAATGTACCTCCACCTTTGATTAGAAAAACAGTATTGTGATTCTTGAATGGGACATTACTATGGTGAATATCTGTAGTTCATCTTTGAAGTAAGGTGAACAGCAAGAGAACGTAACATTATAACTTCTGACTCACTGTAAATAAATAAATTATTTTGCATGAGGAATGCTGCTTTCTTTTTTTATGGATTCAAATGCACAACTACAAGCTGTAATAGTACTTTACGCTCACAAGTTTTCTGAGGCCTTTGTAGTGAACATACTGTTGCTTCTATATGAACAATCAGTAAACCATTAAGTTCCCAATTAAATTAAGAGAGTGAAACTAATTCATGGAAGAAGTAGCTGAACTTACATAGGAAATATTTCTCACACCTGATGAATGCAGTACCCATAGTACTTGGAGAGTTAGTAGGTGCTTAAATAGTTTTGAAAATATGATTGAGTAAAAAATTATTAGTATCCTGCTTAAAGGTTGTAATGACTTGATTAGATTATCTACTAACATAGAACATAAAAATTAACAAAAAATAGTGTAAAATATTGTTCAACTCTCAATGAAAATAAATGTGTGCATCCTTCTTTAATTTATGAAGATTAATTAACAAATATGTTACCAACAAAGAATTATTCAATTATTTTCAGTTATTTTCATACTTAAAAAATATTCTTTATGGCCCTTTTAATAGCAATATTTCAGTTTTCCACTAAATTAATTAAAATTTATAATATGAGACATAATTTTGATTCAAGATAAAATATGTTTAAAAGTTCACAGACAAAGATGAGACTAGTCAGTTCAGGAACATCTGTGTTCCTCAGAAAACAATAGGCGTATCAAAGCTGTTTCTTGCGATCTGTATTACACTCGTGTGAACCTCTCTTGTTCATTTTAAGTGCAAAGATTTGCAACATATAATAGCTCTGTCAAGGTTGGGGTCTGGAATATTCAAATTAAAAGCAACCCTGAAGCAAAGAAAGACTTCTCTCTCCTGAGTCTTCTTCCAGCTCTTTACAACAGCTGATATCAGCCAACTGGCCTTGGGTGCTGCCAGCTGGACTCTGGAAGCTGGAAGGGCCCTGGCAGGGATTTTGGGGTGTGGGTAGCATTAGGAATGCATTGCACAGATGTGGGAGACAAATTGTGTCTACTGAAGAGAAAGCTGATCTTTTTAGCTGGGAGTGACAAAATTACCCATGACAACTTTATGAAGTTGGTGTTCTGACTTGAAATTTGAAAGTTGGGATCTGGTACTACACTTTTTGGTTTTTTTTGCACATTGATGAAAGAGGCAAAAGGGAACAAATACTTCCTATGAAAGCATTATATGGAAAGTGTTATTTGGATTAAGCATAAGGTATAGTTTGGGAGGACTCCAATGAACAAGAAAGCAACACTGATTACGCTGATTATTAACACTGTGAAAATTAGTATTTCAGAGAATGAGTTATAGGACTTCACTGAGCAATGATTTATAATAAAATAAATTATACTAAAGTTGTCTACTCATGATTTTGTACAAGTCAGTATTTTTAATATAAAGTTATTTAAGTACTTGGTGTATTAAACATTTAAATTTATCGTTATTTGAGCTTGTAGACATCTTGGGTGCAACGAATTGAAAATTTACAGACACAGAGGTAAGTAAATCTATCTTTGACATCAGATCTTTTTTGGTAGTCATCTTGTGCTTAATTACCTGACTGAAATTTAACCTTGGATGGCTTTGTGTTTTCTCTCCACTTGAAGTCTGACAAAAATGAATTGGTATTGATTAGTGTCATCACTCTGAAAAAGTGAACTTTCAGGCTTAGAATTTGAGTCATGGCTTGCTTTACAAGAACATAGGGCTTTTTCATGTTCCAGAACTTTCATGGGTACTTGTAAGACATTATACCTGCATATTAATTTAGAAAAATAAGTATTTTTTGTCATGGTAGTCCAGCAGATGGTATTTGAACAACTGTAAATCTGCACAATTTGGAAGGATGGAGGGGAAAGAAAAAAATATTTGGTTCTAAATAGAGCTATGTGATCCCTTTGTTTCCAGTTATTACACAGAAATTCAGTGGGCAGAGTTTAAAGATCTCGATAGGAACAAGTGAGCATCTAGCATTGTCTTGTGCACTGGTGTTAATATCTTGTATTCTATCATCTCCAGAGAGTACAACATGACAAAAAAACAAAAAACAAAAAAACAAAAAATAAGGTTACAAAAGTATTCTTCCCTGATGCCCTGTTTAATCTCAGTACAGATATTTATCACATTCTAAGGAATTTAGCTTGGTAAATAACCACTAAAGACTGTGAGGTACCATGAATATAAAATACATGTTTTATTTTACCCAGATGTACAACCCCCAAAGCTAGTAGTTTTGTAGTGTGAAGTATTTTCATATAAGAACAAGTCCATAATGAAAAGGCAACTGCTGAATAGCATAATTGTTTAAAAAGTTTAAATTGGCTTCCAGTTAGTCTGCCAATATGATACAGAGTATGAAATAAATATATTCCTTTCTTTCTTACTTGCTAGTTTGCCTAATCTTAGATCAAAGGCCCATTTCGGTTTTAAGAACTGTTTGAGAGTTCTTTCTAAATAGTGCCCTTCAACAGTATCATGATGTTAAGACTGGCCAAGGTTTTAGGAGTGCTGTTGGAGTGGATGGGACAGTTGTTAATTTTTTGTTCTTGTTGTTTCCTTTTTAAGGAGAGCAAATAATCCATGATGACAAGAGATCCATGATGAGAAATTGTCTTTTGTTGGTAGAATAAAGTGTCTTTAAACATAATCCATTCAGTTTTTACCTCTTTGACAACTGACTGTTTAAGTGAAGTAGTTGGTACTCATCCTCTGTATTCAGAATCATAGAATCATAGAATATCCCAAGCTGGAAAGTACTCATAAGGATCATCAGGTCCAACTCCCTGCCCCTTGCAGGACTTCTTAAAGCTAAACCATATGACTAAGAGCCTTGCCCAGACACTTCTTGAACTCTAATAGGCTTTGTGCTGTGACTACTTCCCTGGGGAGCCTGGTCCAGTGACCACCTTTCTTTTGGGGAATCCTTTAGTTTATCATATGTAGAACACTACCTAGAGAAATATCTAAAAAAAATATCATTTTTGGTAAAAAATCACTTGTATTCTCCATTGAATATGTTTTTTGTCCTTACAAGAGAAACCCAAAAAACATTTCTACTTTTTCTCTGAAATTCTGAATGAGCCTCTTCAACTTTCTAGCTGTTTTTATTTGCTCAGAAATAACATATAAACAGACAAGTTTACTATTTCATTTGACACTGTTACAATTCACAAGGTCTGAATTATGTTTCTGTGATCCTGTAATACCTCATTCGCTTTGCTTCGTGTTCAGTAGCTTTTAATTGCCAGAAATTGATTTTAAAATAAAAGTAACCAATATCTGAAAAAGTACACCTCTCTGGCTCTTTGTAAACAATTGTTGGCACAGATAAACCTGTTTTTTCAGTCAAGGAGTGCCTTGCACTATTGTCAGTCTCTACTTTTATCAAATAATTGATTTTAGTTCTCACAGAACTGAAAATTGTAAAGTTCTTAAAATTTTTACTTCTGTGTATTAACATTTTTCTTCTCGTTTTCATCTCAGTTGAGATTTTTTTTTCAGTTTTTAATCAGTTTTTAATCTTTCTTAATCTCTTCTAATCTTTGCACAAGCACCAGTTATTAATAACTTGTTAATAGTAAGTACTTGTCAATAATAATTTTCTGATAAATACCTGTTCATGCCTGTTTTGTGCTATAAAAATAAATCCATTTTACTGATTTTCCTTTTGAAATCTGAGGAATATTTCATACATTCTTGACAGAACATCCTCTGTCTAATTGTCTCTGAACAGTAAATAAAAACAGTTGGCAGACAACTGTTTTGTATGACTTTGTAGCGTGTCTTTTTGTTGATATATTTAATCGTCCTATGCGTGGATTAGATAAATTAATTCCTAAATTAAGGTTACATCATTGGCCATAAAAAAGAATATTTGCCTAAAGACTATTATTGTTACCTCAAGAAAGACAGTAATGTGAAAACTTGAAAATCCTTCCTCTGGTTGCTACGATAGCAGTTTCTAGTACTGAAGACATACTTTAGAATTTCTTCAGTTTAGTGAATATTCATTATAGTCCTTCAAAAGTGCAAACAGACTATAACTAAAAAAGTTCTGATTTTTTACCTTTTGAGGAATAAAATGTGAACTTTGCCACTGTTAGACCAAAATCAGTCTCAATGTTATTTAAAACAATATATTTTATGATTTTTTAGTACCATTGGTCCATCAACAGCAGAGAAACAAATAAGATTTGGTTACCCATTACTATATTAAAATATTGCCTATGCTTTATTTTTGAAAAGGTGCTATTAATGAACCATTCACTGCCTTGTTTTTTTTTTTCATTTTCAAATTCAAGTACTTAATTTTATGAAATATGGAAAACTTATATCTTGGACTAATTTCTAAGACGTCCACCTTACTCTGAGATCAGGCTATTAGTATCAGACCATAAAGAATAGGTTTTTTAAGCCATGTCATTCCTCTTTCTTTTTCTTCTTTTGGTTGTTTGTCCTCCCACCCAAACCCTTTCCAGCTGGAAAGACTGCAGTTTGAGAATACCTCTGAGTGGGGAAAGAGAGGGAGACTTGAAGCAGAAAAGCAAAATTTGGAAGAAGAGAACAGAAGACTGAAGTTGCAGGTAAAAGAAATTCAGGGACTTCTGGAGATGAAAAATAAAGCAACGCTAGCTAAAGTGAATTATGATCAACAAAATGCACAAAGTAAGCTGCTGGTTAAAAATAAGGGATGTGCATTCCTTAGTTTGATTACTTGGGGAGCATTCCGCAAAAGAATTAACATTTCATAATGTCAACATGTGTCCCTAAAACAAGTGTTGTTGAAGAAAAAGCCCTGTCTGCATCTTGGACCTGAACAATTCGAACACAGTGACTTTGAATTTCTGTAGTGTACAGAAACAGAAAGACATATCTTTTCATTTTTAAAAGGATCAGGTGGAAATGACAAGTCTGACAAGATTAGGGAGCAAGAGGACTGGGAGGAACAGAAGAGATTATGTAAGCTTGGGTAGCTGCAGAGTTGTGACAAAGGTCAAAGTAAAAAAAATCTGTGAGATAAATAATTTCTCTGTCTTGCTGAATATTGGATCTCTTTGTAGGGAAGAAAGAACTGAAGAAAGAGACTTATTACTGATTTTTTTATTCTCCTAAATATCTGTTCACTTTTAAACCCTATTGTACTGCTTTAAAAGGAGTGACAAACTTTTCAGAGATTCTTAGTTGTGGATATTTCCTTTAATTTATGGTTTTCTATGCCAATAATTAAGTAGTAATCCAGAAGACTCCCACTTTCATTGAGAATCTGAAAGCTGTGTGAGAGAAAGCAAGCAAGCAAAAGAAAACACAAGAAAACACATGAAAAAAAGACAAAACAACCTAAACCAAGACAAATCCAACAAAAAAAAAAAAAAAAAAAAAAAAGAACCAGTCAGTAAACATACATGCTTGATCTTACAAGTTGGGCAGTGAGAGAAAGTAACATTATTATTTGCTGGGAAAAAAACAATAAAACAAACAAGCAACAACAACAAAAAAACCCCACCACCAACAACAACAAAACAAAACCAAAACAAAACACCTTAATGTCATTTATATGTGTATACTGTTGAATAATGGCGGTGTGAGTCATGTCATTAGGACCAGATTTGGGGTAATCTTGGAAAAGATTAACAGAGAGAGAGATTCTGTATTTGAGATCTGCTTTAGAATGTAATTATGTGATTTTTCTAAATTTCTGTGATGGAACAGCAAACTGAAGTTCACACATATAGCTTACCTTTCTAAAATACTTGACAAAACAAATCCCTGTTTTAGATTTTCCTTTACTAGTAGTTATCATATCATACAATATTTCACATCATATCATACCATATCATATCAGCAGGTAATGCAAGTAATTTGAGGTTGGAGATATGGCTAGAAAGATGCTCATCTACTAAGGCATGTTACTGTACTTCAAATATCTTTTAGTCATATGCCTGTGCTGGGTTTTGTTTGTTTGTTTGTTGGTTCTTTAAAATGTTATTTGCAGAGAATATTAGACACCTGTGATCAACTCTGTTAGCATCAACTCCATCTGTTAGTATAGAGCCTCTAACTGACACAACTTCACAACATTTTATCAAGATCGAAAGGTGGAGATGGACCTCAGTCATCTCTGTTTCTTTATCATAAAGGATAAGGAGTCTGTGAAGTGTTTGCCCTTTCATAGCAGATGATTATAGGATAAGATTGTCTTCAAAACTTTTGAATATCAGTTCAAAAGAGAAAATTAAAAATTGTATTTTAGTGTAAGCTGAAACTATGTAATCGATCTTCTGATGTATTGGTTACAGTTATGACCCAAAGACTAGGGTGGGAACTGATTTGTTTCCAGATGTTTCTGTCTCTGATTTACAAGAACTGCAAATCATGGAATCACAGAGCAAGTCAGGATGGAATGGATCTCAAGAGGTCTTAAGTCCAACCTCCTGCTCAAAGCAAGCTCAGCTCTGAGGTCAGGCAAGTTGCTCAAGGCTTTGCCCAGTGTAGTCTCAAAACTTTGAAGATAGCACAACCTCTCTAAACAGCATGTTTGTGGTGGGTTGACTCCAAATGAGGTGACCCCCCTTCTGGAAACTATGCTAAGACACAGGGAAAATAAGAGGTTATTGGTGACAGCCAACATCATTTCACTGGGAGCAAATCATGCCTCATAATTTCGGTGTCCTTCTACGACAGGATTACAGTGTTGGTGGATAAGGGAAGAGCAACTGACATCATCTGCCTGGACTTCTGCAAAACATTTTACACTGTACAGCATGACATCCTTGTTTCTAAATTGGAGACCTGGAGTCAATGGTTGGACCACTTGGTGGATAAGGAATTGGATGGATTGTCACACAGTTTTGGTCAACAGCTCAATGTCCAAGTGGAGACCAATGATAAGTGGCGTTCCTCCAGCAGCAGACCAGTGCTGTTTAACATCTTTGTTGGTGACATGGACAATGGGACTGAATGTACCCTTAGCAAGTTTGTTGATGACATCAAGCTGTGTGATGTGGTCAACAAGCTGGATGGAAGGCATGCAATTCAGAGGGACCTTGACAGGCTTGAGAGGTGGGCCTGTGTGATCCTTATGAAGTTCAACATCAAGTGCAAGATCCTTCATGCGGGGCAGGGCAATCCCAAGCACAAATACAGGCTGGGTGGAAAATGGATGGAAAGCAACCCTGAGGAGAAAGACTTGGGGATCTTGGTTGATGAGACACTCAACATGTCCCAGCAATGTGAACTTGAGGACCAGAAAGTCAACCATATGCTGGGCTCTGTCAAAAGAAGTGTGACCAACAGGTTGAGGAATGTGATTCTCCCCTTATACTCTGCTCCAGTGAGGCCACACCTGGAGTACTGCATTCAGCTACAGGGCCACCAACATAAGAAGGACATGGACCTATTTGAGTGAGTCCAGAGGAGGACCATGAAGATGATGAGAGGGCTGGAGCACCTCTCCTATAAAGACAGGCTGAAAGAGTTGGGTTTTTTCGGTCTGGAGAAGAAAAGGCTCCAGGTAGACCTTGTAGTAGCCTTACAGTACCTAAAGGGGACCTACAAGAAAACTGGAGAAGGATTTTTTATGAGGGCATGTAGTAATAGGACAAGGGGTAATGGTTTTAAACTGGAAGTAGATGGATTTAGATTAGATTTAAGGAAGAAATTCTTCACCATGAGGTTGGTGAGGCCATGGAGCAGGCTGCCCAGGGAAGCTGTGAGAGCCTCATCCCTGGGAGTTTTCAAGGCCAGGCTGGATGGAACTTTGAGCAACCTGGTCTGGTGGAAGGTTCCTTGCCCATGGAAGGGGAGTAGGAACTAGAACGTCTTTAAGGTATATTCTAACCCAAACCATTCTATGATTCTACAAAATACCAGGTTTTAAACTTGCATAATCATAAGGTCCTGTTTCTTCATGATTCAGAGAAAAATATTGTCAGCTATTTTTCATCTCCAGTTAGGAACAGATGGTTTTTTAAAGATTGCTGTATATATCAGACCTCTTTGTTTCTGGTGTCTGCTGTGTTTTAATGGATTACCACTACTTAAATGTCAGCTCTTTGGATGAGAAGGTGTTGGATCAGATCACATCTTAATAACAAACATTTTATGTGGTATACGAAACACATATATTACATTTTTTTATGAAACAAAAATCTCAGTTACAGTTTTGGCAACTGAAGTATTAAATGCTTTTCTTTTTTTTGGTAAGAAAAATAACATAAAATATTCAATACAGGCAAATAAAAACATTGTTCATACTGTATTTTATTCTTCCTAGAGATATTTAGATCATTGTAAAGTTTATTCATTTTTATTTGTTCCATCTGTTTACTATTCACTTGAACGCAGATGTACTGGGTCTGTCTGGGATGGAGTTATCCTTGCTCACAGCAGCCCACACAGTGCTGTGGCTTGCACTTGTTCCTAGAATGGGCTTGATAATGTACAAGTGTTTTTGCATTTGCTGAGCAGTGATTGCACAGCATCAAGACTGTCCCTCCAACCTCCTTCCCAAAGGCTGGTAGACGAGGGGTGAACAAGAGGTTTGGATGGGAAACAACCAGGACAATTGACCCAGACTTATCAAAGGTGTAGTCTGTACCATGTGATGTGCTCAGCAATAAAAGTTAAGAGTACTGGAGGGGAGAAGGTTGTGTGGGGCAGACATTTGTTGTTAAGATGTTTATCTTCCAAATCAACTTGTATGTGTACCAAGGCTGTGCTTCCAAAGGCCCTGCTTCCTGGGAAGGGGCTGGACATCCCCTGCTAGTGGGAAGTAGAGAATGCATCTCTGTTTATGAGTTGGGTTTTGTTTGTTTACTTGTTTTGCTCTGCTTCCACATGTTGCCTTTGTTTTTTTCATTAAACTGCCTTTATCTTGACCCATGAAGTTTCTCATTTTCATCCCCCATCCTACTGAGGTGAGGGAGCCAGCCAAATTTAATGTACAACAGTAGAAAACTTTTGACAAGAGACAGACTTATTACTCTAAGCTCCACAGAAACTCATCACAAATAATTAGCTAGAACAGTCTTTACAAGTACAGTTGTGAAATAAAATTTAAGTGGTTAAGAAAAATAAATGGAAGGAGATATAATGACAAACACTGCAGCTGCATTAATATACCTTAACATTTTGCCTCAAAGAAGTAATGCATCTTTAAGGCAGATACCTTCTTCATCTTCGTTAATTGATATCACTGTAGTTCAGACTGATTTTGTGTACACTTAATTCTTAAGGAAACTACATCGGAAGCTCTGCTTCAGATATTCAAAGTCCTTGCTCAAAGCCCTAAAGGAGTGGACAGGGCTGGGCCAATTAAGTTTTTGGGTTGGCCTCATACTGCACGTGGATTATGGGACACAGGAGTAGGCAAAACCTAGGACCTTGTGTTTGTGTATTGACCTCAGCATCTGCTGCTTTGGTCTACTTACCAGTTTCTGCTGTGCTGACTCACTGGTGCAAATATGGCTAAAATGCAAACAGAGATGTAAATTGTTTCCATGTCAACAGCAATCACAGTAGAAAACAATCTGTCTACCCTGTATCTGAATGCATGTGGTCTGCCAGAGGTGTTTTGAGGAGGCACCACAGTACAGAGGAGGAATATTAAAATTGTCCAGATGATGTGAGTGAATCTTGAATAGTAAGGACTTATACTAACTGTTTCATTCATGGTTTTGTGTCACAGGTATCTTGGATTGAGTTTTTAATGTATTTTTTGCTCTTCATCAGAAGAGAACTCAAGGGAAGACATAATTATGGAATTATTGCTAAGCACTTTGATACTTCATTTAACAATGTTCATCCAATGGAGAATTATCTTTGTTTCAACACAAACCTCTGGGGCTGGTTATTGTGAATGTAAAGCAGTACTGGCTGCACAATTCGCTCCCTTAACAGATTTTTAAAGTGCAATATGTTTTGTCAGAATTGCCACTTGGGATACTTCTGGTTTTATAAGGGTTTTTTTCCTCATTACTCTTCTGGTGAAATGCTCATTTCAATTCCTTACAAAACTCACTAAAGTGTAGAGCTAAAAACAAATAAAAAAGATAGTTTTGCAGATGTGTTCATTTCCTCTTGCAATTTCTGCTCATTTTTAATAATAACAAGGAAAAAAAATTACTAGATTACAAACTAGCATGGATCAACACTGAGCCTTTTAGTACTTTCTCACCAAATGGTTTCCAGTTTCAGAAATATTTAATTCAGAATTCATGACAAGAGGAAGATGAAAGTCAAAGACCAGATTTAAAAACTAATTTGTCATTTGCATGTGATAATGGTATGCTTCTAATTTTTCATTTAAGTTTAATATTTTATCTCCTATTTTCTAATTCTTGAGTGGGTCTGTAAATTGTAGTGATAAGATTTTCAAAGATTGTATAAAAATTTTGAATTACACATTTTATAGCAATCATAAAACTGGAAAACCTATAGGTTTTGCTGACATACGTGTATATTCAGCTACTTTGTATTGTATTTTTCTTAATTAAGACAAGATTTTTATTTCACTTAAGGGTACATATTTATATTGGCCTGTATCTTTCAAAAAAATAGGTTTAACATAATGAATATCTTAACATAATAGTTTATGAAGGGATATATTCTAATGATAAAATAATAGAAGGCCTAGTTGGAGTATATCTTTTCAGTCATTCAACCTCAACCTCAATGATGAGACCAAAATGATGAAACCCGCAATTTTTCATGGAATTGTAAAAATCATTACCTATACTAGTTAGAATACTTCCTTCTTTTTATGGTGAATTTCTCAGTGTTGTCTTTTATCTTAAAGTCACTGGAGGTTATTTGTAACAGACTGAATGTCTTGAAATGCATATTGGACATTAACACCATTCTGACTATCATTCTCGCAATTAGACAAGTTTACAAAATGCAATGTCTCCCCTCATGGTTTTCATTAAGCAGTAAATTAAATTACATATTTATAACAATGAGAGAGTTGTTACATTTCAGAAATAAATGTATTTCATCTTTTCTTTCCTATGAAACTTAGGAAACCAGTTTTCTGTTGGTTTTTGTTTCTTGTTTGTTTGTTTTAAATTTGTTTTATGTGTGTGTATTGTTATTGGGGTTTTTTGTTTTGTTTATTTTCCCCTTCTTATTTTTTTTACATATAGCTGGTCAAAGCTAAGAATGCTTGAATAAAAAAATAAGGGAAAAAAGAAGAAAAATTTAACTTATTGACTTCATTACACTACCTCTCCTTTTTTTTCTGCTCAGTCAGGGAATCTTGCTTTTAAATGCCAGCTCTATTTTTTTTTTTTTGGCTGAGTAGTGTGAGAGTGCTTGCATGCCATCAGAACAAAAGTTCATCTAGCACTGTATCCCATTTCTGACACTGACCAGAAATGGATATATATGGAAGGCTTCCTAAGATCAGAGGAAAAATTCTTTCCCAGAGCACTGTGATGGCTTCTTAGCACCTTATGAGTTAGAAAGTTGCAGAATGAAGCTGCAGTTTTTCAACTCTAATACTTCTTACTGAGTATCTCTTCTGTGTTTTTTTTTTCCAATTATTGTTTGAACACATATAAACATTCAACAGTCATTATGGCCTGCCATGGAGTATAATAAATATAGCTATACATCAGGTGAAGTATTTACATCGTTTGCTTTGAATTTACATCTGCAATTTCACGATATTGGAATAGAAAATTAATCCAGTTCCCTCTTCCTTCACTTCATCCGTCCAAGAATCTTATATGCCAGTTCAGTTTCTCTTTCCCCTCTGAGTACAGTATTGTATACACCAGCAATTCCTTACTATCAGTCACTTATTATTCCTCTGACTTTCCAGTTTCAAACTTATATAATTGGGAGATGTGTGAAGGGGGTGAAAACAAGAGTAAACAGAAATACACTACTGAAGATATTAATGTATGACTGGAATAATTATATTTTCTAATATGCTTAATATTATTTTATTGATAACTCTTAATCTTCTGTTTACTTTTTTACAGGTATTGCACAATATATTTTAAAAATAAAATGCTGGTATTTTTAAATATGGGTGCCTTTTATGATTGTAAGATCTCATTTTTAGAGATAATTATAAACACAGAGCTGCATCTCTATTAGTAGAATCAGAACTGTGTTTTGATTTGCACTACTTTATATTTTTTTCACTTTTGTGTCACTAAGTATTGAAGGTCTTTATTACTTTTAATGCCCTAGTCTCTTTGTTCCTGTTTGTAATTACCCAACTTCTTAAATAATTTTGATTTTTCTTCTTCTGTGGCAAAAGCCAAACATGGTTCCCTCTGAGTGTCTACTAATATGATATTTCTACAGCATGGAAACTGATAATTTATTCCTCTCTTCATGTCCCATTTCACTTATTTTTTTCCTAATTTAATAACTAGGTATTCCACCATGTGGGGGCCTTTTCTTATTCAAATTCAGGTAGGTTTCTATAAGAAACATTGTGGAAGGCCTTTGCTAAATGCCTTTTGAAGGCCTGCCTAGACCTCTGACCCAGCAGAGTCAATTTCTTGACTTGTTTAGAAAACTGAAATGGATTTGTAAGACCTAAGTTTTCTTGCACAAAAATTGATTTGATTCTTCTTCAATTTATCATATTTGTCCATATATACTCATATTCATAATTAATTTGTAAGTAAGAATGTCACTTTTCCTGTCACAAGTATTTGTTTGCTTTTTTATTTTTTTAATCAGCTCTTGAAGTATTCTAAAAATTGTTATTATGCTAGCTGTTTTCTTGGCCTTCTGAATACTTTTATGACTGGTATCCATTCCCAGGTTTTTTAACTATCCATTTTATCTGTTTCATGACAGTGTTCCATTTGAGACAGATCTTTTGATATATATGGGATACAATATTATTTCCATGCTTCTCTTATGTAAATATTGAAGGAATTCAAGTAGCTATCATTTCCTTCATTTTCCATATTGGTTGTGTAATTATCAACAGGCCATCAGGTTTCTTGCTGTCAATTTGTTAGGAAAAGGATTAATAATAGTTTTTATAACTTCTGCAAGTCGTTCCTCACATCCTATTTGGCGTGTCTTACTATACCCTTACAAAAAGACTGCCAGATTTTAATATATTTTCTTTCTCCCCTTTGTGAACAGCTAGTTATAAAATACCATACAATACAATATTTTACATAGTTCCCTTTATGAAATAAATATACCTGACTCCACTCTAGAATACACATGAGTAATTTCCTCAACTATTTCTGTACTATTCTTAGACTTGAATGTGTTGTAAGTCTATTCCCTAAAATCTGTGATGAAATTAAAATTAGATCTTCTTTAATTCATTAATAACAGGTTGAGAGGAAATGGCCTCAATTTGCACCAGGGAAGTTTTAGTTTGGACATTAGGAAAAATTTCTCCACTGAAAGGGTTATCAAGCTTCAGAGCAGGCTCAAGAAAGTGTCAGAGTCATGATCCCTGAAGGTGTTTAAAAGACTGTAGATGTGGCAGTCACAGAGGTATTTTTGTGGCGGTGTTAGGTTTACCGTTAACTTGATGATTTGAAGATTTTTTCCAACCTAAATGATTTTATGATTCTAATGCCACTTCCCTTCCTGCCCCCCCACATCCCCCATTATTTTATTATTATATTAATTTCTGAAATATGAACTTTACTCTTGACATTGTTGCTGTTGATAGGAGGTTAGGAATTTTTCCCTTTTTTTTTTAATTTTATTTTGTCTCATGATTAAGTTGTCAGTTTGTAAATGGGGATGTATGCATCTTAGTGTGTTGATGGTCGGTTCAAATTTCATTCCTTTAAATTCAACCTGTCAAATCTGACAGTTTCAGTGACCAGTCTTTTCAGCTAGGTAGCAACTCTGGCCCTATGTGGAATATCTGTAACCCTATTTTAGTTAACAAGGTACTGCTTACTGATGCTGAATATTTGAAATGAGTTCTTCTGGTTACCTTGTGACTTCTTTGAAGTAGCAGACTTTCAAATTCACTTGTTGGCAAATTCCTTTTTAAGAAGAAAAATAAAAAGATAAAATGAAATTAAATGAAATGAAATAATGAAATGAAATGAAATGAAACAAAATAAAATAAGTAAATACAACAAGAGAGGTTAGTTCAGGAATTCAGCCTTCGGTTTTGGGCATCTTTTAACTTTCTTGGAAAAAGACAGGAAGGGATTGCTCTTCAGCAGTACCCTTCTTAAAAATACACATACACAGGTTCAAATTGTATTTTTTGATATTTCTCATCAATGTTGGAAATTTGGGTTATTTAAACAGCCAGCAGTAGACGCCTGGAATACCTTGTGCTTTGTCTTGATGTGCTATGCATACATTAGAGCTTTCAGGACACCTATCTTGTGTTATTATGTTAATCGAGGAGACCTTGGGCTCAGCTCTGCCTGAACTACCTCTCCCTAAACTTGCCTTTTAGCCAAGTTTGTGTGGAAGACATGTCTCTGTGTAAAGCTCCATAATGTGTGATGATTTTTTGTTTGTTTGTTTGTGTGTGTGTGTGGTTTTGTTTATTTATGCCAGTATGTGGAAAGAATAATCTAATTGGAAGTAGTATGAGTTTGGTTCAACACTTGCCTTTTGTGCTCATTTGAGTTCGTATTAAAGTCACTTAATCCATGTAATTCTGGTTAAACTGTTAGTTACAAAGGATTGTCTTTTCATTATACTACCATTTTTATTTCCATGTTTTTCAGAGGATATCTTTCTTCATAGAATCTTTATTAAAACAAACAAACAAACCAACAACCAAAAAAACACCCCAATGTTTAAGAATTAAAAAAAAAAAAAAAAAAAAATCAGCCTTGTGTCAAAGGAGACAACAGAAATAACAGCTTTTATTTTATTATTAGATATGGTGATTTTGTCAAGAGATTGCTTAAAACTAACCTTTGTTGATTGTGTACATTGAAGCCAGAAAGCTCCCAAATGGTATAAATATTCATTTATGGACCTGAACACTTCTTGTCTGACCCTGTCACTTCCTGTATGCTCTGCTCTCCTCAATTTAGTGATATTGACCTCTCTGTCTTTCCCTGTTTCAGAAAATTTGAGAGGAAGAAAAATTATTTTTGATATAAGATAACCAAAGTGATTTCTCTATATGAACTTAAAATCATTTTTTGATGTTTTGTTGTTCTTTGCTTTTTATTTGTTTCTTTGTTTTAAGTTGCTTTGACCAGAATTTAATCAAATACTTTATGATTATAAGGGTGGTTCTTTAAAAGACAATGTTGTACCCTACATATGACTTTCTTAATGCAACAGCATTGCAGAAGAAATTACTCTGTTTTTCTTATAAGTGAAGAATATTTAATATTTCGTATCTCTTTGTTTAATTATGGTTGAAAAGTGGGTATATTATAAAAACAATTCCAAGACATTCTTAATCTGTGTTGACCTGTAACATAATTGCAGAGGAAAGTAAAGTATCTTAACCATTATATTTCCTTCTTTTTCACAGAAATATCAATCAAGAAACCTAGAAAGAAACCTTAGATACCAAAATGAATACTGGTCTGTTCAGTTTCGAATTGAGACATTTGGGGTGATTGCTGTAATGTACTGTCTTCAGCTTGTGTAACTGCCCTGGTTTCGGCTGCGATAGAGTTAATTTTCTTCCTGGTAGCGGATATGGTGCTGTGATTTGGATTTAGAATAAGAATGTTTGATAATGCACCAACGTTTTAGTCGTTACTAAGCTGTCAAGGACTTTTCAGCTTCCTATAGTGGCCAGCCAATGAGAAGGTGGGGAGTACACAGAAAACTGGGAGGGGACACAGCCCAGACAACTGACCAAACTGGCCAAAGATATATTCCATACCATATGATATGATGCTCAGTATATAAACTTGGGGAAGCTGGCCGGAGGCAATTGTTGCTTGGCAATGGGCTGGGTATCAGTCAGTGGGTGATGAGAAAGTGCATTGTGCATCACTTGTATATTCTTTTATTATTATTCTGATTATTACTATTTTCTCTTCCTTTGCTATCCAATTAAACTGTCTTTATCTTAACCTGTGATTTTTTTTTTTTCTATTCTATTCCTCATCCTACTGGGTAGGGATGGGGTGGGAAATGAGCAAGTGGCTATGTGGTTGGTTGCCAGCTGGGGTTAAATGACAACAGTAACACACATTTTTTCACTCAATGATTCACTTTCTTCTTCTTTTTTTTTTTTTTTTTTTTTTTTTTTGGGGGGGTGGGAGTGGGGGTGCTTCTTCCAGATAGTTGACATTGTCTGGTTAGTTACTTTAAACCATGCATCCTACCAAGGAGATTTATTGTCACATTACCAAATATTCAATATAAATGAGAGGCAACCATCTTGGAAGGAGATTTAGTTTCTTTAGTACTGAATAATGTACTGTATTTTACGCTATTATATACCCTGCATGAGCAAGGTTGTAAACACCTTTATGAAAGCTGTGTAGAAAGTATTTTTCTGTCACTGTAGTCTTTGCAAGAGGTCTTTGTAACTGAGCAGGTGATTATTCCAGAGAAACTGCTTTTTTTTTTTTTTTTTTTGTGAACGTTGTATAGATGTTTGTGGCTATAAGTACCTGAAATTGAAAATTCCTCGTATGTTGTACTACTTTAATTTTGGTATCACTGTTAAAATCAATGTGTTGACCTCTGCCTCAATACATCAGGGAGGTATCCATTCGCTAAGGAAAGGTGAGTCAGGAGCCGAGCACAATACTTAAACCAGGAAGGGTACAGACTTTTCCTAGTCCCATAGTCCCTGAAGAAGAAAAGCAGAGTAGGTCTGGTGGAGGCTTTCTGGAAGACCTTTCTTAAGGTCCTTTCTAAGAGGGGAACAGAGGCATGCCCTCACGTATACTATCTCTAAATGACCCCTGAGCCCAGGCAACCAAATCTCAGAAAGTGGAGAAAGTAGAATACCCTTAGAGCCCTGATGTTCCTCACTTAGTACCAAATGACAATATAAGCGTTCAGCATGCATAAGAGGCTACAGAACACTAAAACAAGGAGAGGTTCAACCTGGTCTAGTCTAATTCACCAAAATATTAAGTTACTTTTTTCTTCAGAATGATTAAGAATGATCTGGTTTTTAGAATTATTTTGTGATCGTTGGTTTTCTGATGAATTCATTGATTATCAACTTTTATGTCCTGTTGAAGGTCAATACTGGTGATTGCTGACCTTCAAATGGAAACGATTGTAATGAGTTCCTATATAGCTGAGTGGAAATACCTTTTATCAAGTGTAATGGCCTAGAACTGATTAAGTTTAAATTGGTTACTCTACATTCACACTCTTGTGGTTTTATGATTACTAGATGTAAAGGTATCCGCAGTTCTCAATTGTCTCAGACATTTACATTTCATCACATGACATACAGAGCCACACACCATGATTGAAGAAGCTGCTTTTTCATGAGAGGTTACATTTCCAGGTAACTAAGTGGAAGTCAATGCTTTTGAGAGTTCTGCATCCCTGGCTTCAGTGGTATGAGATGGATCAATTTACATGAAGAATATTGTTGATAAAATCTAAAAGGTCACGGTACTCACACATACATAATAGCCTGCCTTCTGAAAAATCAATCTGTATGCAGGCATTGAGTGAAGAAAGCTATTGACGCTTTTGTTTGTTTCAGAAACTGATGATTGTGTTGAGACTAAACTTTTTATTTTTTCCCGTTGACCTTATTGAGATTTCTTAAATCTAATAAATAAGGTTTCTTGTTTTTACGTACAAGAATAGTCTTTATGATTTAGAAAATATCAACTCCATAAATCCAAAGTTTTGAGGAAAATATGCTATGAAGAGAAAGAACCTAAGGTCCTAGAATTAAATAACCTAAGAAATCGAAAATCTGAGCTATTATCTAGTCTGGGGTAGATCCTCTTAAGACTATTTTATTGATGCTCTTCCACATGTAATAAATCAACACAGGTGTGATTGAGGTGTTCAGTTCTTATTCAGCCTGAACAGTCTAACAGTCAAGCTACTCTGAAGATCGTGCGTATGTTATTTTTCTTCATCTTTTGTTGTATAGCTTTTCACATGAAAGACTTATGAACAATATCCCACTCAAGTCCTTTGGCTTATTTGAACATAAACTGGCAAATTTTTGTCTTTCATTGTCATTGTTTTGAAGGCTGTTGGTGCTTAATTGCAACACTGCCAAGCCTCTTAAGTAAATAGTTTTAATCCTACAGATTTGAAAACAGCATTAACCTGAAACATAATAAATAATTTGTAGAAAGGAGCAGTTAGTGTTTGGAATAAAGGAGTTTGATTTCCATTCTCTGTGCTTACTTCATTCAGCTGGACTCTCTTTTTCCTACTTTGAACTCTTCAGAAAATAACGGTTTAGATTAATGATGGACATTGCATTCCAACTTAAAGATCTTTTTTTTTTTTTCTTTTAAAGATATACTTTAAAGTTTTGGCAGTAAAACTAGATTGAAATATAAATTCATTTGTAGTGGTGATGGCAGGCTTGACTTCCACATTTTGATTTTGTTTTTTGTAAAAGAAGATAAAGTAATGGTTAAGTCTGAAAACTGGACTTTTAAGGTCAATAGCTGGACTGTCTGAAGTATTACTGGCAGAACAGAGGCAATTGTATCATTTTTTAGCAATACTTGGGAGATAAGCTTAGTGTTATTGTTCAATTAATGCAGTACTTTTTGTTATATTATGCTGCATGAAGACACTTCAGTGCTTTATTTCAGTTCTGTTCTGATGTTGGTATATATAAATGGAACACTTTTAAATTTGTTTATCATAGCAAGATTTAATTAGTGGATTATTTTCCATCTCATTGAGATTTTGAAAGCTTGCCAAACTGTCCTGTCTTAGTTGTACTAGTTATTAGTTATCCTGGTGTACAATAGAACATGCTGCCAAGGTACCCCAACTTTCGTACTTTGTCTTAAAATGGCTTCAAAACTTATATCATATCAACACACCTAAATTCACTATAATGGCCTCTAAGTGCAGTTACTAGGAAAAGAGAAGAGGTGAGGAGAGGTGAGGAGAGGAGAGGAGAGGAGAGGAGAGGAGAGGAGAGGAGAGGAGAGGAGAGGAGAGGAGAGGAGAGGAGAGAGAGAAAAAGAAGAAAAGAAAAAAGAAAAGAAAAGAAAAGAAAAGAAAAGAAAAGAAAAGAAAAGAAAAGAAAAGAAAAGAAAAGAAAAGAAAAGAAAAGAAAAGAAAAGAAAAGAAAAGAAAAGAAAAGAAAAGAAAAGAAAAAAGAGAAAAGAAAAGAGAAAAGAAAAGAAAGAAAAGAAAGAAAAGAAAAGAAAAGAAAAGAAAAGAAAAGAAAAGAAAAGAAAAGAAAAGAAAAGAAAAGAAAAGAAAAGAGAAAAGAAAAGAGAAAAGAAAAGAGAAAAGAAAAGAGAAAAGAAAAGAAAAGAAAGAAAACTTAGTTGATTATCCTAATAGCTTCTTCAAGGTGAAGGAAACAGGAAGGTCTTTACTAACTGGGTCTTAGACTATCAGCCTTTGTGTGATAGGGACTGTGCCTCCTCTTTTTATTTGGAAGATTTATGCATTTGAAAAATTAGTGTGGCTTCATATGAATGCAAGTAATTGCAGCGTTATTACAGTCAGCTCTGATAGATGATGACTTGATCATATCGGGTCTTTGAATAAGGTCTATCCCACTGGACTTCTGTGGTAGCTGCTGCCTCTGTGCATCCCTAGAATTGAGTGCTAAACTGTGTTCCAAAAAGTCTGTACAAATAGAATTATTGTTCCCATAGCACGCTACTAAAAAATTACAGTGTTCTGTAGCAAAGGATACAACAGTAAACATATTATTTAGCAATGTACAGAGCATAAAAGCAACCTGGACACTTCATTTTTGATGGTGAGATCATCAGTAGTTCCATAATTCCCCTTATTTGAAATATTTATTATTTTACGAGCTTTGTGGATGCTCTGAAACTCTGCTGGAATTCTCAATATTACTCCTTTGTTGATACACCTCTAGGATTAGGCTGCAAGAAGGCTGCATTACATATTTTTCATATGCCTCAACATTTATGCTGTCTTCATTTCTTCAAGATTGTTTGTCAGTAATACTCACACTTGTAAATACAAGTCTTAACATTACATGTTTTAAATGGCAAGATGTAGATATGCATAATTCTCTATACATACTGTGTGTTTCTGTTTATCTATATCTTTATATAAAACTACGTGCCATGTATTATCACTTTCCTTTAAACTGTAATTCGTAAGTATCTCTTTCTTTCATGGAAGGGAGGTAGTACAGTTTAGCATTTTAAATATTGTTGATATGGAAAGGATTTCTCATTTTCATTACCAACATGACTGCAGTGAATCACAGAATCACAGGATGATTAAGGTTGGAAGAGACCTCTGGAGATCATCTAGTCCAACTCCCCTGCTAAAGCAGGTACACCCAGAGCAGATTGCAGAGGAATCTGTCTGGGCAGGTTTTGAATGTCTCCAGAGAAGGAGACTCCACAACCTCTCTGAGCAGCCTATTCCAGTGCTCTGTCACCCTCAAAGTAAAGAAGTTTCTCCTCATATTCATCAGCAAACTTGCTGAGGGTGCACTCGGTCTCTTCATCCAGGTCATTGATGAGCAGGTTGAATGGGACTGGATCTAATACTGACCCCTGGGGGAACCCCACTAGCTACAGGCCTCCAAACAGACACTACCGTTGATCACAACCCCCTGAGCTCTGCCATCCAGCCAGTTCATGATCCATCTCACTGTACATTCATCCAGCCCACACTTCCTGAACTTGCCTATGAGGATGTTGTGAGAGACAATGTCAAAAGCCTTGCTGAAGTCAAGGTAGACAACATCGGTTCCTGTTCCCTTGTCTACCCAGCCAGTCATACCATCATAGAAGCCTATCAGGTTAGTCAAACATGATTTCCCTTTGGTGAACCCATGCTGACTAATCCTGATGACCTTCTTTTCCTCCACACACTTGGAGATGACATCCAGAATAAGTTGTTCCATCATTTTTCCAGGGATGGAGGTGAGGCTGACTGGACTGCAGTTTCCTGAGTTGTCCTTCTTACTCTTTTTGAAGACTGGGGTGACACTGGTTTTCTTCCAGTCCTCAGGCACCTCTCCTGTTCTCCAAGACCTTTCAAAGATGATGGAGAGCAGCTTAGCAATAATACCTGTCAACTCTCTCAGCCCTTATGTGTGCATCCCATTGGGGCCCCTAGATTTCTGGATGTCCAGTTTGTCTAAATTATCTCTAACCTGATCCTCCCCAACCAAGGGAAAGTCCTCCTTTTCCCAGACTTTTCTACCTCTAGGTTCTAGGATATCTGGGGGTCAGTCTTAGCAGTAAATACAGAAACAAAGAAGACATTCAGCAACTCTGCCTTCTCTGTGTCATCCACACCAGGGCACTCTCCTCATTCAGCAGTGGACCTACATTTTCTCTAGCCTTCTTTTTGCTGCTGATGTACTTGAAGAAGCCCTCCTAGTTGTCCTTTACATCCCTGGCCAGATTTGCTTCGAAGTGAACCTCAGCCTTCCTCACCACATTCCTGCATAGTCTAACAGCCTCCTTCTCTTCCTCCCAAGTGGTCTGTCCCTTTTTCCACATTTCATGAAAACTCTTCTTCCACCTGAGTTTTGACTGGAACTCCTTACTCATCCATGCTGGCCTCTTACATCCTTTACTTCATTTCTTCCTCATAAGAATGCATTGGTCTTGGGCTTGGAGGAAGTGATGTTTGAATATTAGCCAGATCACTTGGACCCTTCTACCTTCTAGAGCCCTATGCCATTGGATTCTTCCAAGCAGGACCTTGAAGAGGTCAAAGTTTGTCTTGCTGAAGTCCATGGTTTTAGTCCTACTTATTGTGCTGCTTCATCCACACAGGATCTTGTACTCTACCATCTCATGGTTGCTTCAGCCAAGGCTGCCCCCAACCATGACATCTCCAACCAGTTCTTCTTGGTTTGTTAGGATATGGTCCAGCAGCATGCCTCTCCTCGTTCACTCCTCCACCATCTGTGTCAAAAAGTTGTCATCAACAATCTGTAGGAGCCTCCTGGACTGTGTGTACTTAGCTGTGTTGCCCACCCAGCAGATGTCAGGGTGACTGAAATCTCACATGAGAACAAGGAAAGGAAAGGAAAGGAAAGGAAAGGAAAGGAAAGGAAAGGAAAGGAAAGGAAAGGAAAGGAAAGGAAAGGAAAGGAAAGGAAAGGAAAGGAAAGGAAAGGAAAGGAAAGGAAAGGAAAGGAAAGGAAAGGAAAGGAAAGGAAAGGAAAGGAAAGGAAAGGAAAGGAAAGGAAAGGAAAGGAAAGGAAAGGAAAGGAAAGGAAAGGAAAGGAAAGGTAGACTAGAGTCAAAAAAATAATAAATGGGTGCTCTTGAAGGTTACTCTGACAAATGACATGGTTTCTGTTTTACTTGAAAGCATATCTCAGAATTCCTAAACAAAAGGTATAAAGTCACTAAATAGCTTTGCTGATCATAAGTGAGACATGGAAAACTTTAGGATTTTTCTTAACCTAAAGCATTTGATATGAGTGACAGAGTAAGCAATTGATAGAATATAGCCCTGTTGCATAAAGTAGTACATATAGTTTGTTTTGATAAAAATATATATATTTAAATATAAAAAATCCTGTTTTGTAGTCATGGAGAATTGTAGAAAAAGCCTGAAACATCCAATTCATGGCATGTTCCGTAATTCAGGTACATTGATGTGAATTCACTTTCCTACAGCTTCAAGCTGTAAATCAGCATAATATTAGAATCATTCATCAAAAATCCTTGACAGATGTTGTTTATGAACTCTGAATACGACAATCTCCTACCTGGTGCATAGTTCTTCTAACACAAGACTCATTATAAATTCTGGTATTGAGTATCTGCAATAAAATGAATGTTCTGTGTATAGACTGGTAAACTGTGGTTTTGGACTAGTGTGGGTAGGCTGATGAAGTCCAGCTTGGATGTGCATGTAGGCTGGAGTATTTAATATCCATCTTTGAAGTGCGGACAAAATTATCAGACTTTATATTTTTCTTATTCTTTAACAGTGCTGCCAGACTGAGGAATTTCTTTTGCACTAGGGTGTTTGTTCAGTTTGAATCTGGAGAAATATGAGTTGTGTTTTATAAAATCAGCTAAATTGATATTTAGAAATGCCACCTATGACATGGTGACATTTTTTAATGTTTCTCAAAGTAAATATAAACTTTAACTCAATTTGGTGGTTTTTTTTTGTTTTGTTTTGTTTTGTTTTTGTTGAAATTATGTGGTCATATAGTCTGTTTCTTATTTGGAAGCTTTATTATTTAAATGATTTATTAAAAAATAATTGGATTTGCAAGCAAATTTACCTTTTTAAAACATCTTATGCAATAGTTGCCTTTGCATTATCTTTCATTATGCCAGATAATAATAGGTAATATGAAGTAATTAAATATAAATATGCTGTAAACAGTCTCCAGAGAAGGAAATCAGATTTGTTAGTATTAGTTTCATGATGCTTTGTGTTAAGGTCACCAACATTTGTGTGCTATGATTATACTTCATTTCAGATAAAAGATTTGTCTGTATTTCCTACTTAAAAAATAAGAAACCTAATTAAAATTATTCTCTTTCTAAAATAAAAGTGAACTTACAGCATGCCCACTGAACAAGGATTTGGTAACACCGTAATTGTTCCTAGCACTCTGGTTTTAATGTAGTCTAGAGAATACAGAGAATGGAGATTACTACATTTTTATAAAGGTAGTTATTACCTAGCCACCGTGCTTTCTCAATAAATAAAGAATCCAGAGTAATCTGCTGTCTTACATGATCTGAAATAGCTACAAGTTGTTGATGCTGAGTGTCAAACTGAAGGTTATCCAGTGTCCTGCATATCTTTAAAAATCCCGTTTACACAAACAAAATACATTTCTATTATTAATTTAATTTTTCTAAAATTTCCATTTTTTTTACATCTATTAAGGTCTTCACTGAATTAGCAGATTCATGTAATTTGGGGCCAGTAGTTACCTTAACATTGTGTCAATAACTTTATCCAGACTTTAAACACATTTGTATATTTTTGCCTGTCAAGATCACTGATTTCCACTATTTATACATAAGGTAGAAAGCATGTCATTAGCATGGTAGGAAATGATTGAGCAAAACTTGAATGGTTGATTAAAGAATTCCCATTGAGAAGGGGAAATATTGATCCTTACCATGGGCAAAGAGGAATTTTTGATATGATAAATATGTATTTGAAATGATAGGAAAGTATATATACCAGCTAGAAACTTTCATGAATTGGTAGTATCTTTCTCCACATAGCCTTCAGAAATCAAGAATACCATAAGACTTCCGCCTTTAAACTATTATGCTTTTTCTATGTATTGCATTTTCATACCCTTTTACCCTATCCTGCTGCCAAACTTAGCATAATTCCTTTGAAAACACCAACTGAAGCTGGCAGGAAAATTATGCTGCTTTAGAATAGTCCTCAGGTAAATTGCTTAATAGACCTGCCAAAAGTGCCTTACTGGTTGCATAGCATATTCATCAGAGGTACCTTCTGGGTGATCTAAGGGAAGAATAATGCTACACACTTTCTTTTTCAAGATCAAAATAGCATATTGTCAAGAAGGCCTTAGATGTACTCTGAAAAATTGCTCATTGTGAATTCTTTCCACCACACTGCACTAACTCAATGGCTTTTAGGAACATATCAAAATTATACGGTGCTAGGTAACATTTCTGTCTTGTTACTGCAGAGACCTGTTGTTCACAAAAAAACCAAAACCAAAAACAAAACCAGAACAAATCAACAAGAAGAACAAAACAACAAAAAAACAAACCAACCAACCAAAAAAAAAAACCCACACACCCAGAACAAACAAACAAACCTGTCTTGCTAGAGGAAGGAAAAAAAACTCCAAGAGAAAAAAAAATGTATTCTCAAAATGCTGATCCATTGTTGGTTTTTTTTGGTTGGTTGATCGGTTGATTTTGTTTTACTGGTGTAGGGGCACATATACTAGAGAGGAAATAATTAAATGCTAATTTATCACATTCTTTAGTGAAAAATAACTGTTACTGTTTAAGATTTGGATTTCGCTACTATGAGTAAATCACAGTTTGTTGGTGTTATTTTTGAGCATAATGAACTTTGAACTAGTCCCCAATTTATTTCTCTCTCTTTTGGAGTGATTGATGGATGTTATGGAGTGGTAGTTGTATGAGAATAAGGCAAAGAAAGAAAACAGAAAAAAAAAAGGTTTTCATAATGAGAATGTCTTGTACTTAGGAGGTGCATATGATGGTGATACTAATTTTAGAAGCTCATCCACACTTTATGTTACATTATAATACCTCTGGAAGATGTTCCATGTAGAGAGGGTCACCATCCAAAAGCTACTGATGATATTTCAATAGAAGGCAGGATACCTCCTTAGCATAAAAACCTTTGCGTGTTTTTATGTACAGTATTCATCATCTTACCTGTACTTTGAACATTGTATTTAAAAAACATATGAGATCAAAAGCATTTTTTAACAAAATTTGTTCTCAACTTTAGTGCAGAAATTGCAGACCTTATTTAGATATTCCTGGGAGGCAAGAATTGCATGACAGCAGAAGTTAGTTTTCAGGCAAGTCACTCTCTTTTCTTTGAAGTAAAAAATAACTGCTTCTTTAAGATGTCTAATCACACTTTATGTATCACAGAACACAATGGGCAGTTTTATCTTGAAGGAATAAATCTAGTTGTCTGTTATGTCATAGTAATAGATGTGGATAGGATCAGAGTGGTTTCAATTCCCAAAGCACTCCATTTACTCACAACTCCTGGTTTCTATTTAACCGTCTATATACTCGGCACTACATGGTATTTAAACAGGAGCTGCTTAAAACTTGAAGTTATAAGGGAAAAAAGGAACACACTGTACATGTAGAGCTGATAACATTACATCTTAACTGTGTAATCCAAATATGCAGTTACTGTCTCAGGTACAATGATGCTAACATTTCCAGGTCAAAATATCTGGATAATAAATAAAAGTTTCAGTGGCAATACAATTGAATTTGTTGTACCAAAATTCACTCCTTTTCACTGATGTTTTGTTCAACTTTCTGGTGTCAGTCTAGTATCTAAGGTCAGTAGTCACCCTCAAGAGGGATGGGGTGAGAGGAGCATTACAAAATGTCTGTGTCCTGAGTTCTTTGCATGGATGAGTAGACAGTAGGTGGTGAGCATTTCTTTCTTCTCAGACTTGAGTCTGTCTTGGGATTATTTTTTCATGTTTTCAAACACCATCTCTTTATCTGATTTTCCTTCATTGGTTGCAGCCTAAAGTATGACTGTCTTTACCCCTTTGCTATTAGTTTAGGTTCTATGATAGCCTTCTCCAACCACACTTAACGTAAAGGGGTAGTGTTTGTTACTCATCAACCGGAAATTTGTTAGAACTTTGCCATAAATATTCACAGGCAATAGTCACTTGACTTTATATCAAAACTAAACTCAGTTCTGGTCAAGACAAGTGTTTAAATGTTGCACTTTCAAGTTAATAAAAAACCCGAGGCCTTCTACTGGTGATGGTAAATCACTACATGTAGTGGTATCACCACCACACTCTTGGTATAAACGTTGAAACATATTCCGTGTAGACACCCTTTACTGTATAGATTATTTTTCTTTGGGTTGATTTTGTTTGGTTGGTTGGTTTGGTTGTGGTTTGGTTTTTTTTTTTGGTTTGGTTTTCTGCCGCTTTGTTTGTTTATTTTTTTGCACTTAATGAGAGAAAGGTTTGTTGGAAGCTTGACTGCTGATCTTCTAGCAGGCAGTTGCAGCCATTCTACAGTGTAATTTTTGTTGTATTTAGCTGACTGTTCCAAATCCAGTCACGTCAGGTTCATTATCAATAGCTTAAGAGTATTTGGGAGAGAAAGACTAACAAAAATTTAATCTTTAAAAAAAGAAAGTGAAGTATAATTAAATATAGAATGCCAGAGGGAAACTTCTGAGCATATACACACTCCTGTTCTTTAAAAGATGCAAGTCTTGACATTCTACAGCCTCACTCAGTGACCATTTTTTCTTTTTAATTTTTTCATTTTAGAGGAGTGAGGGAAAGTGATATCTCCAGTGGTATTGTGAAACTAAACAGCTTCAGTACAACAGTCTGTCTTTTTCATTTTTTACTTTCCCAGATCCTAACTGAGAGCAAAACAAACAAAAAAGAGGTTTGTCTCTTCCCTTGCTCTAAAATAATTTATTCCAGATTGTAATAGCATTTACTTGTATTTATGCACATCCTAACACCTGTTGCTCAAAATCCTTCTGCCTAAGGAACATAGGGAGCTGAATGAAAAATTTTGCTACAGTGGTGGAAATATCTATGACTGAATAGCTTGAGTTTTGTGTGTTCTTTTGATGGTAGCCTGTTTAAACCCATATATAGCTGTTTACAGCACATCTCTGCAGAGTCTGATCATATGACAGCCTATCAAATCTGGAAAGTAGTTCAGCTGATACCTGGAAGAGCTATTGATTAGCTTGGGAGTAACAGGAAAGTCTCATTTGATCAGAAACAACTTAATTCATAAGATATTTCCAGGACACTACTTGTAAAGGAATTTGCTAGGATTGAGGCTGAAGAAAAAAGTCTAAAGGACATGTTTACCTTGAAAGTTCAATCTTTTGAGTGCTCATCAATAAATGTGGAAAACAAACAAAAATGTTTAGCAAGAGAACCTTGACTAGTATTTTCGGCTCTGTTCTAATGGCTTTGAAAGGATTTAAACCTCTGGACCTTTTTTTTTTTTTTTTTTTTTAACAGAGAATTATCAGAAAAAATCAATAAAAAAAGGATGTCATTTCATTGTGTATGTATTAGTAGCTTTAAAAATTGCCTTTGAATTGCCTTTTCGAACTGTTTCCTTAGTGGACGGTTGTAACAATTGCAAATTCTTTCCACAGTTTCTCTTTCTGACTCATTAAAGTTCAAGAATTTTTTCATAAAGTAAACTGACAGTTCTTTATGTCTTCTGAGCAGAGAGGACAGTAATTCTGTTATCTTGAAAATCTAAGCGTTTGATGCATTGAACTAAGACAATGCTGTGACTTAGGTCATCTTTGACGGATTCTGTTTGTTCAGATTTCCAGGTATGGATCATTATACAGCTAAAAATGTCCGTACTGCAGTCTTAAAAGCTACGTTTGCTGCTTTTATTTTCTGTTTCTGCAAATCAGATGATTGTATATGAATTTCTGTTGTTTGTTCCTATCATTCTCTGACAATTATTGACAACAGACCTGACGAACTGTTAAACAAACAAATCATAATGGTTACTTGTGTGATTTTTAATAGTAAAAGGGATTCATAATTTTTACAATGTTTGCATCAGTAAACTTGATAGCCATGTAATGGTGTTGTCAAGGTATACTTCATGCCTGGTAAGCAGAATTTCTTATTTGGCATTTTACATCTATGGAGACCTGCCCTTATATAACAAAAGTCAGATATAACGTCAGGAGAGTCTTAGCTTCAAATCAATCGCAATGTAGACATATTTGCTAAAATACAAGCAATACAGGCAACTGCTTTTTGACCCAGTTTGGAGGTTAGTGGTTCTACTCAGAGACATTGTTCTAAGCAAAGAAGGTTTGTAGAATCAGTTTCTTAAACTCCTTTTTTGCAAATTTGTGGATAGACAATAATGCTGAGTAAATATTTTTCCTGCTCCCTGATTTTTCTTAGGTTTTTTTGATGTATCTGTTAATGATGTTGAAAATACCTCAGAGAGTTAAAAGAAATAATTATTTGAAGTGATTAATGATATTTTGAAGGATTGTTTAAGTACCTTAAGAGTAGTAAACTATATGATAAAATGAGATTTTTATTTACTGCATCTACAAAACTGACAATCGATATATGGAAGGTTTTGATGTATGCTGTATTTTTTGCCTTTTATACCTGCCCTGGAGAGTTTTCAAGTGTTATGGGAGGAAGGCACATAAATTACATCAATAAATAGACTATTTGCAGGGTTTTTTTGTTTGTTTGTTTGTTTGTTTTTTCACAGTACTCTAAAAATTTTCCATTCTTTATTTGCTCCTTGCCAAGTATGAAAGCAACGATAGTCCTCAATAGGAGGCATTAGTGGGAGGTCACAACAGTATTTACCATAAATATCTGTATGGTCTCAATGTGATATAATTTTTCACGTATAATTTTGAAAGACAGAATCACATTGCAGAGGTGTCTCCAAACTTTTGAATTTATATGAGGTTTAACTCTGTAACAGTATGTCTCCTATGCCTCCCACACACAATGATTTTATTGAGGGAATTGCCCCTTAAAGTGGCTGTGTGTTGAATATTATTCATTGTCAATTATTAATGAAGTGGTTATTTAGAAAAGAAGCCCTGGATTAAGCTTTAACAATGTATAAATCCTACTTACACATCTTTCTGTAAAAGTTAATGAATGGCCTAAAGGATCAACAGAGACTGTTTGCTGTATCTAAAGGACATCATTCATTCAGCACAAATTAATCTTTCATAAAACCTCAAATTCTGGTGATTGAATATCTTTATTTCGTAAAACTGACTGCAAAGTTAGGTAGAACTTCCCACATTAACATCAGAATGCAGAGGGCCTAAGAGATCCACTCAGAAGGTAAAAAATTCAGTTAATAATTGTTCAGAATTTGATCTTAATCAGTAATAATTAATACCCAACATTAGTTTTTAGATGTGTAGTGCTAAATAATTGGCAATATTTCCTGTGGATACAGTAGTTCCAAGATATAATATGTGAATAAGGGTTTTAAACAATACCCACACCGATAAAGCTTGGCTTTGAGATTATGTTTAGTGCTCTGTACTTTACTGGTGCTAATTTTGATTTTACACAAACTGGCAACTGTAACTAAGAAATCATTCGAAGATAAGAAATTGTGAAGAAGATATCACTATGAATGAAGTAGGAATAAAAGTGAAAAGAAGATTCTTGGCTTGATTTAGTGTTGATATATTATACTGTAAGTAACTGCAATAAACTCAGCAGGTGGCTGCAAGGTAGTGATTATTTTTAAGCATTAAACTTCTGGTTGTGTAGGTAATTCTAGGTGCTGCTACAGTCCTTTTTATGATAGGTAAATTTCTGAATATCTGTGATTCTTCTCTGAGTGCTGGTATAAGAAATCAAAGAAAAATAGTGCAAAAGAACAGTGGATCCTTTGGTGTGAGGAACTGCCATAAACATGTATATCTTTATGTTCTGTCAAGGTAAATATTGAAGAAATCAGGAGAAGAATTTTCATTTTGAGAACTTTAGTCATACTGGGTTATCATCAGTAAAACTTCTACATTCAGTTGCATTTCAGCATGCTGTATTTCAATAGATGACTGTTAGATTTGGAGTTTCTACTTTTTTTTTTTTTTTTTTTTTTTGGCTTAAGTAAAGTAGCTAATATAATCTTGTATATGACAGTAATTAAAAAAACTGTGGAAAGGATAGTGACATCATCTTTCCATAGTATCAGATGCGATTCAGAAACACTTCAGACATTTTCAGGTGCCATTCAGAGGAGTACTACAACAAAATGTTGAAAAGATTAGAAAAGCAAAATATAACGTTGTTAGAGTTGTGAAACCTGAAGAATACTGCCCTACTAACAGATGTCTCTCTTGATTTGGTCAGAAACAAGATTTCTGGCTATTGCTAAGCAGCAGCAGGATGTCTACTGCTGATTAGTTGTCACAGCCATCCTGCAAGAAGATAAATGGTTCTGTGCTGCTCCACCATTTCACCTTCATCATTTATCTATCCTAGGTGTATCAATTTCTCCCTAGATCCTGGTATGTTTTAATCAACTGAACAATCTGCTGAGATTTTTAATTTATTCACCGCACATTCATTTGTCGTCACAGTATTTTCTTTCTTTTTTTTTTGTTTTGTTTTGTTTGCTTTGCCGAGTAATGATAGTAAAGCTACAGGTATCTACATTTTCCTTCCCATAACTTTTGAACCTGTTAGTCAATAACAGTTAAATGATTAAATCAAATGATAAATGCTTCCTGAGAACTGGGTTCCTAGAGAATTTGTGGAAATCATTTTGCCTGCAAGAGAAAAATGACTCAAATTTCTTTTTTTTTTTTCCTGCTCCTCAGTGGGAATGGGTAAAGAAAACAGACAAAATCTGACAATATTTGTTACCTCTGGTAGTAGCTGACCTCCTGGTCAGCATTGCATATAAATTCTGGATTAATCACAGTATGTACTGTTTGTTGTCCAGTACATGTCCTGTGGAAGAGAAGAGAAATTAAAGAGCAAATAATCCATAGGACAGTGAACTAATTCCTCTATTCATAGAAATATGTTTGGTCCTTAACATAGCTGTGTAAAAATAATTAACTAGTATAGCCATCACTTTGAGCCTTGGCTAATGCAATCTGTTTTTATCTCCTCTTCTTTTTAATTATAAAGTGTCCAATTAGTCATAAATATTTTATTTATACGAAGCAGGGTTCTGTGCATTTGAAAGGGAGGGACTGCAGGGGATGAAATATAAAAATCATCATAGCATGATTTACTCTGTGACAGTAAACTGAAGGTGCTCTGTGTAGGTGGATTACATGATAATTACATCCATACATAGCATTTATTTTGCTTTAGACATCATGGCTGTAGGGGAGACATGAGCCCCTTGTTCCAAACACCTCTTAATGCTTGTATAAAGAAAGAAATGTTTGATTCCAGTACAACACTCAGTAGTGCTTTTTTCTCCATCTCCCACTCTTGGGTGAAGATTGTTTGAGGAGTCAGCACCAGAAAACAGTTCTTACAATGCCAGAAGTTCTTTTTAACCTCAATCAATTAGGTTTTGAATGTGTATGGAATAAAGAAATAAATGAAATGTACTAAAATTCTGTTGGCAACAGATAACAGCAGAATATCAACAGTTCCTTTATTTTGTTTGTTGCCATGGAAACAATCAAGTGTGAGATGTTGCTGACAAAACTGCAGACTGCAGCAGCAATTACTAAGTTTAGAAGGTCTGTGCTTTGTGGATGATATATCTGAAAAGTAACAGTGGGCATTTTTTCTCACATTTGGTTATCTGTTCTTTTCAATGGGAAAAGCAGGGACTGAAAAAATGAATGCTTGAAGTAAATGTGGACTGTTGGATACTCAGGCTCTGGCTACAGAATTATTAATGCTTATATCTCACTTTTTTTGCCTTTGCACATATGTTTCCACACGGTCACATTTACTTGGCAGAAGCTCAATGGAATGTAATGGTGTAATACTTTCTATGTGAGAAGAAACAAAAATGAGCTTTCATCATGGTTCTCATGATTGATGAGATTTGTAAAATGAGAGGGAGTCCAATTACTAAACGGTGTTTCAAGCAAAAAGATCACTGAGTTCCTCAGTCACTGCTGACTGCTAATCAATTTGTTGAGTGATGATTAAAATGTTTTGCTTTGACCTAAAATGACTTAACAGTTTGAGTCCTAGCTAAATGGCTCTTTCTGATAAGAAACCACATTCCTCTTCTGTATATAAGCTCTTAGTTCTTTGTTTTAAGAAGAAAAATTGTGAGTCACTATTTTAGGGTTTCACCTTATTCAGAACAGGAATTTGTCAGCTTCATAATACTTAAATTATTTGTTCATGAAGGTAGCAAAAGACAATTAAGTATGTCTGAGATTAAGAAGATGCTGATATTTTAGGAATATTTTTTCATTATTTTTCTCTTTAACATTTTGACATACTAATTTTCTGGTTTATAAAGGTTTGTGGGCACAAGGGTGCAAAAAAAGTACATATGTGTATGCAGGTGACGTCATGTTCTATTCTAGACAAGAAAATAATTTTCTTAGATAAGTAAAAAAAGATAAAACACAATAAACAGTAATAAAAAGCTTGTGGAATTGTCTTCTGTAAGGAAGATTCCAAGCAAGAGTGACAACATATTTCTATATTTTTGTCTGGGTTGCTTAGATACTATTAGAAAATATATGATTTTATAATATTTATATTATTATGTTACCAATTAAGCAGAACAACTCCCAGAAAACAAAAAAAAATATTAAAAACATGGTATCCTATATACAAGTAGTCCAGATTTCAGTGCATGGGTATGATCCAGTTAAAACTCCATAGAGCAGAGGCATAATTCCTCATAGCCTCAGTAATCCTTTTGTAAGATGTATTTAACTGTCAGATAAGATCATACCAAAATGTAACTTGTTTGGTCTGGAAAAAAAAAAAAAGCTGGTACATCAAAATGTCAAGATAACAGATACCGTCAAAGATAATAAACATTTCCTTTATAATAACATATGAAATCCCCGAACCTATCACTTTCCAAAGCATATTTATGGTATAAAAACTTTGTGCAGAAGTCAGGTATGATTCAAACACACAGTTTTGGTCAAACCCAAGCTTAAAAACTGTAGCATTAAATCTCTTACTGGTCTAAAATACAGACTTCGTGTAAGTGTCTGTACTGTTTGTGAAGTGATTCAAAACAAAACAAAAAAAAAGCTCTTAATACTCCTAAGCAGGTTTATTTAGATAAAAGTTAAATTTGCTTCAGTTTTTATTTTAGGGACTATTAGCTTAAAGAAAGGATATATGCTAGTTAGAAAATTATTATATGGTAACTTAGAGAACTGAAATGTGTTCAGAGAGCTCTAACAAAATATTCTGATTTTTTTTACTAATCTGTATTTCACTATTAAAATTGCAGTGAATGCAATTGTAATAATTTTGTAGAATTCTTACTTCAGAATTGATTTTATTTTGGATTGTTCACATTTAGAGAGTGAATGCTCTAATTCAGGCCTCATGGAAATCAACAAGATTGTTACCTGCATGTATTAAGAGGAAAAAGTAGTATTCCGTGTGTGGTGTTTTTTTGTTTTTCTCTTTCTGGATCTAACTAAAATCTTTAAACACCGTAAATATTACAGTAAAAGAAAATGTATACAGTCAAATGCAGAGAGCAGTATCAAGTATTTATCTGTGTATGAATATCTAAACAAGCAGAACATATAATATACAAACTTTCTTGACAAGTACAAAGGAGGGAAAAGCTGAATTAACTCATCCACCAACTACTATCAGAGTCAAGTTGTTCTTTGGAAGTTTGCTTAACCCATAGTCAGGAGTGCTAGTGTTTCCCTCTCTGTATTTACTTTAGGTAGCAGAGATTTTTTTGGGAAACCACTTTAAGCAATGCTAAGCAGAAAGTTGGAATTGCAGAGCAAGCAGACTGTTTGCTTGTGGGAAATAACAATCTGGCTTTGCTCAGAGGAGTAACATCTCACTTAACCAAGATTTATTGTAGCTTCAAGCTGAAAAAAGTCTCTTCATGAAAAAAAAAAATATATAGAAGAGGATGTGGTGGTCTTGATCAAAGCACTGTCCTAATGATTAATTGATCTGTGCTGTGTGTTCAGTTTTGTACAGGCTTGAAGAAGACAAGTAGTAGTTTCCTGCTTCAGATTTCCCATCAATCAAAATGGGCGATACTTTCCTACGTTGTTAGTTTGTTATGAACAAAAAGTGTTGCTCCTAGGGCCTCTAGGGGCAGTGAGTCCATAGTACCAGAGAGAAACGTGAGATACTAATATCCACTACCTCTACACACTTTCATACCAACACTTCATTGTTTTGTGATCTCTACCATGTAACTGGCCCACTGGTTTGCTTGGCTTTTAAGCAATTCACCTGTGTGACATGTAAATGGCTGTGAGGAACTTTACCTTTTGTTTCTGATGCATATGCAGAGATGAGATTCGCAGCTTGATTTTAGCTATACAGCATTCATATACATAATTCTATGAAATCTGTTGCCCTTTTAAAGATGAAAATTATGTTTTAAAAAATGGAAAAATATATATAGACCTAGTCAGCTACAGATATACACTTTGTAAAAGTTATGAATGAATCTGTAATGAATCTATATGTTCATATGAGGTAAATAAAAACTCTCTATTCTCACTACATGATGAGGCATATATCCTTCTGTGTATTACCAATTATTTATAATTTTCCAGTTTTCTGTGACAACCTTTTTACAGAGAAATGGTGTAGCTTGAATATCTTGAGAAAAACACAGATGACCTACCAGCAGAGAACTGTTTCTTTAATGAATAAGCCCTTTAATTATATTCTTGTTCTGCTATATGCTCAAGATTGTAAAATTGCTGAAGAGAAGAGTAAGTAATTGAATAGCAATTTAAGTGTGAATTTATTAAATCAATTAGATTTACAAAAGCAATTTGAGACACAGTGCTGCTATATTGGGCACACCAAGTATATAAAAATTTAAAATAGATGCTTTTAAGTGTAGCATAGTTTCTAATGGGAATTTGTCCTGGTTATAATAGTAAAAATGATTGATTGTATGTGTCTTGCAAAGCTTATTCTGTAAGTTATTCTTATCCTAATAGCACCTCAGAGGTAGGTCATTTCATTTCAGACTGCTGGGGAATCTCTAGGCATAATAAAAGATTTCATAAACCGATGAAAATTTATAGCAGAGATTAAAATATTTCTTTGCTTTTCTTTTCCTCTAAAACAAACAATATTTTCTCTAGTTTGGTAAAGCTAGACATTTCTCTGTACTCTGACTTTCCATGTACATTATGTTAAAATTTTCTGTCGAATTTACTGTGCAATATTTTATACGGTACTTTAGAAAACTAAAGGAAAATTAATTTTTGTAATTTGATGGGTCTATGCACTGTGAGTAGCCGTACGGAAGAGTAGAAAATTGTTACAAGGACTTACATGACCAATAGCTACTTTAGCTTATCTGAAGAGATGAACTCATATAATGACGTTATGTGCATTGTATCAGACAGTGAGAGAAGTTACCGGCTATGAAAATCTCAGGGATTCAGTTTAAGATGAGGATTGTAAGTACCTATTCATTTGTTACCTTTCCTACTTTCCAAATAGTGGGAGAGGGGATATATCTGTTCAAGCTTTCCTTAGTGTGATAAAATAAGATGTAACAGATGCAGACTTCATGATACATTTTTCATTTTTCAGTTTGTTGATCATGTCCTTCCACTTCTGTCTCCCAGAAAATATCTGTGATCTTCCAGAACATCTTGACCGCATTTCCAATCCCATGAGACTGTTCCACTACTTGCTGTCTGGAGATATGCAAGACTTTGAAATAAAACTTTATTCTTATGGATTTTTTTCCTGTCCACTTTCAAATGTCCTTTGACATATGATAATTAAAACTTCATTCACTTGTGTTATGTTCCTTCTCCTCCTTGCTTTAACTCCATCAAGTTGCTTGGACATTCAAGGTCCCCTCTGTCTTTTCTGATCAATGAATATTTTAGTCTGCAGGTTCTGTATATTATTTTTTCACTACTCTTCTCAGTCATCTGCATTCAGGAAGTTTTCTGTCTGAAGAGGAAAACATCAGGTTTGATGAACATTTATTATTACAAGAATTTATTCCTGATTACACCACTGCGTACAAGGTCAATGTGGGGGCTACATGTTAGCATTAACATCAAAATGGGGTTGGAGAGCAAAATCAAGAAAATTGTTTGCACAAGAGTACATATATATTCTTGTAATATACAGTGATGTATAGCGAAGATCAAAACAGTAAATGAATGTGTTCAGGATTAACTAGACAGACTGATTATTTATTTAACTAAAAGTGAAAGTTGAAAAACGTTTAGTTTCAAAGCACAAAAGCAAGTAAGTGAAATAGTACTAAGACTATGCACAGTTAATTTTGTCCGCAGAGGGTGGTCTCAGAGTACTGGCATAGGCAAGTCCATTTGCTATCTGTTTTTAAGGCACTAAAATGGAAGGGTTTGTAGACTAGCACTATCTGTAGCAGTTGCACACTTTTTCTATGGCCTCTTTGGGTATTAGGAAATCATTTATGGAAGTAATAAACCCACTGGTCTTAAAATATTACAGCTCAATGAATGTGGAAATATCCTGAAATTCAGGTCACTGTTATAATTAAAATCTACATAATGTATAATAGGTTTCTGGAACAATGAATTTTAAAAGCTGATTTGTCATTTCTTCTTGAACAGTTATTTATGTTCTGCCGTTTGTGGTGGGTTGAGTAACACATTCTGTATTTCAGGTAATACGCTTAGCAACAGGCACTGCTGACACTTAGTAAACATAGCAGTACCTGACTCAGCCAGGTTGGGGCATCAATAGACAGAGCTATGTCTCCAACACCCACAGTCCCTACATTCTGCTATCACCTAACTCATGATAGCAAAATGAGTTGTGTTTCCAAATCCCACACCTGACCTTACTGACATAAACTAGTAATGAGTTGCCCAATCTTGCGCTAGCACCCAACTCCATGTGTGCTCTCACCTGCTGCACATTCCCTAGCCTCTGCCTCTCAGTAATTGCTTGCATTGAACCATTGCCTAGCTCATTGGATAGGCAGTTATTCACTAAAGTGTAAGAACCCTTTAACTGCCTTTACTTCTCTTATTTTGTGAAGAAAGAACACACAACATGCAGGAGTCAGGCAAAGAGTATTGATGGCTTAAGTAGATGCTGCTGCAGATTCTTGCCCTAAGAAGTCCATTTGTTTAAGAATTAGAAAGTGTATATTCTGCTGTGAAGTAGGCAAGTAGTATACTAGTCACTTTAGAGCAATTTTGTTTACTCTTTTGAGGGCATAGGCCTGTTGTCCATGAATGTAAAGTAAGATGTGACACCTAGTGGAAAACTTCCTAAATACTGACTTGTGGTAGAGGCCATCAGGAAAAACTAAGGAAGCTTTATGGACTCTCGATAGTTTGGGTGAAAACCCTGTGATTTTGTTCTGTTTCTTTAGGGTCAGTGATTTTTTTTTTTTTACTTTCTCTCTTCATCTAAAGTCCCAATGCATCAAAATCTAGCAACACCATAACTGAGAGATTAAATTTGATGGAGAAAATACCTGTTACTTCACCTCCAGATAAAAGGGTCACAGATGCAAAAAATGTTTTCTTCTGGTGCAGTCTGGCCAAACATGTGACCATTATCTTATAATTTAGTGAATTTTAAGTGTGAGTTCCTAGTTTCAGCAGGAAAAGTGTGAATTCTAGGGCTAGTAGATTCTGAATATGAACAGTGATTCTTGTGAAGGCAGTTTCTATCCTCTGTACACAAGATATTTAATAACGGGCCTTTAAATTAACATCACCATGATGGAGTGCTTGAAGTAAGGCAAGCATAAACTTGTAGTATTGATGCAAAAGGTAATAACAATTCTGTCACTCTTTAGCCTGGTCTAGATCAATTCCAGAAATAAAGTGAAGAGATATTGCACAGTTCTCATGGGAATGACAGATAAGAAGGTACTTCATTCCTCCTGACCCCATTGTTCATGGCAAAAATCTTACTCAGAGCAGTGCTGGGCCACAGCAGGTGTGGTAACAATCACAAGGATCCTGGATAAAATGTGGGAAATTACAGTAGTGTGCTGTGGCATAAAAATATGCCAGCAGAACCATTTCAAGAAGTGGACCATATTATTTCTCCTGGAGGTTACAGTATTTCCTGGGGACCTCTAAATAGTTATGGACCGTGGTAAAAAAAGGCATTACAATTACAAGTATGTGTCACTAAAAAATGTCTTAGTGAATGGCTTAATCTAACTGTATTAGTCCCATCTAATTTGCATTACTTTTCATATACTGAAGGTAATATTTAAACTTGATTCCTCAAACTGTAAATCAAAGGTCTGAAGAAATTTTATCCAGCTCTAACTTTCAAAAGAAAGTGTACAGGTTCCCTTTAGGAGTGTAAATCTAGGTTGTTGACTCTTGACAATTTTGGTACCTTCTGTCTGGATCGCATCCTCCATTTGGAGTTTTTAGAAAAGTTTGTCAGAGATACAAGCAGAATACCCCAACATACCTGCAGAACTGCACACCCTGATAATGACATGAAGTTCTGAACAGTCTTGTGATTTTAAAATCTACATGAAGGTAAATTTACTGGAGGTATAGAACATTGAACTGACTATCCAGATTTAAAAATATAAATAATAAAAATAATAATAAAATAAAATAAAAATTAGTGGACAATTCAGAATTTGGAAGACTAAGGACTTTTGTTGAAGTCCTCCTAAACCCTAGAAGGATTTTGGCAGTAAGAACTTACCCAGAGTTCATACTGTAAAGGAATTTAAACCATTAGAGTTATCTTAAGTTGCTGTGTCATAAGGCTCTAAGAAAGCATATCTTTAAGAATAGCATTTCTTTAAGTCCTGAATGTCATTAAAGAATTCATGCAGAATACTTTACTTTCTGATTAAGGAATCAAATCAGTAGTGTCACTAGAGAGGGGGCATAGTGTACTACAAGATCTGAATTAAAAGTTCCTGCTGTGACAAGAGAACTACATTCTTAGGAAAAAATACCTGAATATAACATGGCAACTGAACTACTTGAGACCTTTTTAGCATCTGTGATCAGTAACAAAAATGGTTGCAGAGCCTCAACCTAGCAGCTATTACAGATTAACATTGTGTTTATGATACATCACTGGCAAGGACCAGATACATGGAAAGAATGGATGGAAATTTACTTCAGCATGGCACTTTTTGTGATCCTATATGTCACTATCATTAATTTAATGTAAATTTGACCATATAAAGCAGAAATGAATAGAAAATGAGGAAACTAATATGGTCATTATACAGCTGAGAGGCAATGCTGGATATATTTGTTGCTGAGTTAATGCATATAAAGACAGTATGTGAGATTTGTTTCTTTTGTAGTATGTAATGTTAGAATGGGAAATGATACAGTAAAATATCTAAGCAAATGGAAGACAATACTGAGGAAGCTACTTGAAAAATATTGTATTGATTTTTGAGTTCTGTAAAATTACAGAGTGAGGAATCAACTTGAAAGGACAGAAATCAAGAACAAATGTAAAGTCAGATACAGGACTGAGCATTTGAGAGTATGGCTTTAAATAGCATTTTTAAAACAGTGGTACTATGCAATGAATTAATGAATAATAGCAATTATTTTCTTTGTACAATTTTTGTAAAAATAAATCTGTTGGAAATACTGCATTCAACTATTCTTTCCTAGTCCTCGATGGTTAAACTCCTATTTCCCTTTCTCTTCAGGAATTTCAGTCTTGCATACTTTTTCTCATTTTGAAGCTGACAAATAACATGATCTCTTCCAATTAAAAAATGTACTTTGGGAATCTCCTTGAGGTAAGAAGGATAGTAGTCTTAATATTAAACACTGTTTTATCATGTCATATAAATAGCCAGCTTTCTGTGACAAAAGGATATTAGAAAAGTTAGGAGATAACAAACCTAAGGCTATCATGATAGCTCATTATCTCACAATCTAAACTGATATGATTGAATCCCACATCTGTGAAGCAAAAGAAGGCAGCAAAAGGCAGTGTTTCTGGAGTGTCTTGACACAGCTAGTATATTCAGTATAGTTCACATTGCACAAAACCTTGACAAAACTTGTGCTACTGAACTGATAAAAGTGGTTTTGGTGTAACTGCCAAATTGAAAATTAGAGCCGTGCTGTGAGATCATTTCTGTTTCTTTCTTCAGCTATCACTTCTAAGATTAGGTTGCCGTGTGTTTGTAGGACTGAAACACTCTAGTTTGAATAAATAGTGTCACTGCATGTCAATACTCAAGTCTTTCCCTATTTCCTCTCTTCTGGGAATGACTTACAAAGAAGAGGCCAAGTGCTATCACCCTCAGAAAAATCTTTTATTTCAGTCACCCCAGAAATAAACAGCTACCAAGGAAATCTTATTTATCTGGCTTTGGTTGAAGAACCTGAATAGATGCTCATTTATGGTTGCTTTTCTGATAAGTGATGATCTAGGATCAATACTTATTTGATTTCCTGTGATTCTTCATGGTCTCATGACATTCACAGCATCTATGTAAAATACTTTTCTAGTTTACTTCATAAGTAAAGACAGTTATCCTGATCTAGTCAATATTCTTGAATTAATTGATACAGAATGCAGAACTGATTTACAGAAAACTATAACCTGTTTCAGGCACATTAATGCCATGTTTATAGAAGTTGAACTAATTCTCAGAAAATAAAATACAGACCCATAAAGTAATTAAAACATTTTTTTAAATTATGTGCCTGTTTACATTCAGAAATCACAGACTGAAATTTTGTATACTAGTTTTCTGCAAGGCTCTTTACTTATCACAATTTCTACAGACACTTATCCCTAAGGTGCTTTCTCGTTCTGTCAGAGGATAGGATGTAAGTATTTTAGAGTCACAGACTAGTTTGAGTTGAAAGGGAACTTCAAAGGTCATCTAATCCAAACCCCAAGCAATGAGCAGGGACATTTTCAACTAGATCAGGTCGCTCAGAGCCCCATCCAACCTGGACTCGAATGTTTCCAGGGATGGGACATCTACCACCTCTGCGGGCAACCTGTTCCAGTGTTTTACCACCCTCATTGTAAAAAATTCTTCCTTAGATCTAGTTTAATACTACCCTCTTTTTGCTTAAAACCATTACCCCTTGTAATATCACAACAGGTCATGCTAAAAAATTCATCCCCATCTTTCTTATAAGCCCCCTTTAAGTACTGAAGTGCTATAATAAGGTTGCCCTGGAACCTTCTCTTCTCCAGGCTGAACAACCCGAACTCTCTCAGCCTTTCCTCGTAGTAGAGGTGTTCCATCCTTCTGGTCTTTTTTTTGTGGGGCTCATCTGGTTTCTCCCTAACAGGTCCATATCTTTCCTGTACTGTGGACTCCAGAGCTGGATGCAGTACTCCAGGTGGGGCCTCACTTGAGCAGAGCAGAGGGGCAGAATCACTTCCCTCAACCTGCTGGCCACACTTCTTTTAATGCAGTCCAAGATACAATTGGCTTCCTGGGCTGCAAGAGCACACTGCCAGTTCATGTCCAGCTTTTCATCCAACAGTACCACCAATTCCTTCTCCAAAGTCCTTATCTCCATCCTTTCATCCCCTAGCCCATATTGATGCTGGGGGTTACCCTTACCCTGGTGAACTACCTTGCACTTGGCCTTATTGAACCTCATGAGGTTTGCATGAGCCCACTTGAGCTTGTCCAGGTCCCTCTGGATGGTATCCTGTCTCTCATTTCTGTCAGCCATGAAGCTTGGTGTCATCTGCAGACTTGCTGAGGGTACTGTCTGTGTCATTGATGAAGATATTAAACAGTACTGATCCCAGTAGAGACCCTTGATGGATAACATTTGTCACAGATCTCCATCTGGACATTTAGCTGGTGACCAGTACTCTTTGGATGTGATTATCGAGCCAATTCCTCTTCCATTGAGCAGTCCACCCATCAAATCCATACATCTCCAGATAAGAGAGAAGGATGTTATGGGGGAACCATAGCTCTTCTCTTGTCCACTGATGTAGTCACTCCATCATAGAAGACCACTGGGCTGGTCAGGCAGGACTTGCCCATGGTGAAGTCATGCTGGCTGTCCTGAATCACCTCCCTGTCCTCCATGTGACTTGGCATAGCTTCTAGGAAGATCTGTTCCATGATCTTCCCAGGCACAGAGATGAGACTGACAGGTTGGCAGTTCCTGGGGTTCCCTTTCTACCCTTCTTTAAAATGGGTGCGATGCTTCCCTTTTTCCAGTCACCAGGGACTTCACCTGACTGCCATGAGTTCTCAAATATCATGGAGAGTGGCTTGACAGCTATATCAACCAGTTACCTCAGGACTCTGGGATTCATCTCATCAGGTCTCATAGATTTATATACGTTCAGGTTCTTCAAGTGGTCACAAACCTGATTTTCTCTGACAGTGGGAGAGACTGTGCTCCCCCAGTCCCCGTCTTGCCATTCATCCACTCAAGAAGTGTGGAAAGAGAGCTTGACAATGAAAACAGAGGCAAATAAGCCATTGAGTACTTCAGCATTCTCCTAGTCCTTTTTTACCAGTTTCCCAGTATCATTCATCAGGGGAGTATGTTTTGTTTGACTTTTTGCTTTTCTGGTTGACATACCTGTAGAAGCCATTATTATTTTTCATATCTTTTGCTAAGTTCAGTTTCAGCGGCACCATGGCCTTCCTGACCCCATCCCTGCAAAACTGGGCAGTGTCCAGGATACCTATTGTTGCTTCCAGTGCCTGTGCATTTCCTTTTTGCCCCTCAGTTTGGCCAGGAGGTCTCAACTCAGCCATGCTGGCCTCTCGCCTTTTCTCTTCCTGATTTCTTACACCTGAGAACGGAGATCTTTTGTGCTCTGTGGAAAGTGTCCTTAATGATCTGCCAGCTCTGTTCTGCTCCCTTGTCCCTGAGGGTGGTCTCCCAGGGGGTCATACTGACCAACTCCTTGAAGAGCTGGTATTTTTTTTTCTTAAGATTCAGGGTCCTGACTTTACTCTTTGCCTGTCCCACAACCCTCAGGACTGTGAACTTCACGAGTGAATTGCAACCCAGACTGCCTCCAGTCATGACATCGCTGATAGCTCACTTGCGTTGGTGGCTAGCAGGTCCAGTATCCCATCCCCTCTGGAAGGGCTGTTTATTACCTGGCTTAAGAATTTATCTTCAATGACTTCCAGGAGACTCTTGGATTGCTTACAATTCACCATGGTATTTTTGCAGTAGATGTTATGGTGGCTGAAGTCCCCCAGCAGGAAAAGAGCCTGCAAACTCAAGTATCTGCAGTGAATCTTGCCAACCTTGGAAGTCATAGATGCAGTAATCTATTTCTGTTAATGATAAGGGTCTGCTGTCTGAAGGAGAGTGAATGTTTTTATGCCTTAGCTCAGAAAGGACACAGGTTGCATAACCTTGATCTTGTGGATGTGGGCCGGTAACAGCTGAAAAATAGAGTGTATTAAAATTTAGTATCTTACACCGTAACAACAGTATTTCTTAGTCACTTTTAACTGAATAGAAATATTCATTTTCTCTTTCTTTCTGTGTGCAAGTTCTTTGCCTGCATGAATACAGCTCAGGCTTCAAATGCAACTTTGGATACAAATAATGAAACTCATTTCACTTAATTTAGTGCAATGGGCTATTTTAGGGTACAGTTCATTTAATCCTAAAGTGGATGTGGCTCTGAAAAATTCTGTTATCTAATAAGTCACACATGCAAAATAAACATAGTGGATGAAGTATGAGCGTGCAAGGTCTAAAAATTATGAGCTGACTGCACTTAGAGTCTTGAAACAAATTTTGTTCAATTCTGTCATTACAAATGCCATTCTGACATATTGTTAACCATTTGGAAACTACAGGAGCTGAAAATTACAGTAATAGATGGTGGAGATAGGAATTATGGACCATTTATTTTACAAAATTACTCATTTTTTTAATACTAAGAAAAATTAACAGTATGGTAGTCAACAACAATTGTTCAGCTTTGCAGATAATAGGCCAGTTTTCTTAAGATTTTACTTTCAGTCAAGTTTTTTTTATTTATATTCTCAGTTGTCCATGGTAATGATTACTTTTTCTGTTTGTTCTTACCAGAGTGTAACAGTTCTACACTGTATTCTAATGGTATTAAGCACTAAGACAACAAGAAACATGGTTTAAGTACCTTTCACACATGTATAGGCTGTATTGCTTTTCTTTCTTTTAAAAGTTGGTTCTGTGCTCTAGCTTTAGAAACTAAAGATATAAAATAAGCCTTGTTATAATTTCCCTACCCGTATTGACCAAATGTGCCAACTTTATCACAAGGGAGGTATGGTATTGTCTCATGTACATATACAACGTTAGACCTTAGGAGGAAATAGTAGACTGTGCACAGGATTGGTAGGAAAGCACAAGATAATAGTTATACCCAGATAGTTCTATAATATTTCTGCTGAAAAGACTATTCTTTCTTTGTCAGTGTCTGGAATCACCATGCTGTGATAAACTGTGGCAGTGACCTTTGACAATTTTCACAAGCTTCAAATATGTCACAGTGTTGTAGTGTTGTTTTGTGTGTGGGTTTTTTGTTGTTGTTTTCTTAGTTTTGGTTTGATTGGTTTTTGTTTGTTTGTTTGTTTTAATTCCCATTCCTTTTTCCAAATGGTTCCTGGCTATTGCTTACATTTCAAATACAAAAACATATCTGTTAGTTTAAGTAAACTTCATTAGTATAAATGAAGTAGGAATCTTTTTAAATAATATTTAAGTCTTTGTCTCTGAATGTCTTATCCTAGAAAATAAAGCAAATGTGGTCAGCTACAGATTTATAAAAATACAATACATGTTTCATTTATGTACCATTATAGAGTGTACATGTCCATACATGATGGGAAGTGTTACAAAGTGGTTTTTTGTTTGTTTGTTTGTATGTTTGTTTGTTTGGTTGGTTTGGTTTGTTTTTCTTTTTTTTTCTCAGAAGTAGGCAAATTTTTTGGCATTACTTTGGATAAGATCTTGGAATCTCAGTTGTATTTTTTTTCTGTTCTTAATTTAAAGTGGTTCCAATATCAAGAAAAAGTAGCACAACTGATGTGTGCAAACAAAGAAGTAGAACAGCATGAAATGGAAGTTGAAATATTGAGAATCCTTAGGAAGTCTTAGGGAACTAAACCAGGCAGAAGTTGAGATAGGTCAAAGTAGAAGTGACAAGCAGTATACTATTTTGTCAGGAGCAGTTGAGCGGCAAATGAAAAAGTAACACTCTTAATTTATAAGATTTATATATTTATTGGAAATTAATCAAGCATTATACTCTGAATTTGACAAGAATCAGTTTAATCCATTGTTGATACTGTTCTTCCTATGTTTCTCTTCTATACATTTGCTTTCCTATCTCACAGTGTGTATATGAATACATTTCAAAATTTTTGTCAATGTTTGTGTACGTCATTGAGACTATGACAGAGTAATTTGTAAAACACTGCATTACTTGAAATAATGCACCTTTGTTAATTAACCGTAACTGAAGTTTCTTTAAACGCAGGTTTAAGATCCCCTTGAATATTTAGTTTTATACGTCCTTCAAAAGAGATATTATGAGAAATTAATCCTTGCCTTCAAAACTCTTTGTGCAAGGTACACATTCTTCGTTCTTCTCTGTCTGTCCTCTTTCTGAAAATAATCTTACTTAAAAAATGCTTTCTCACCAGTATTAGAGTAAAGACTTTTTTTTTTTTTTTGTTAGTGAAGTGGTTGGACTTGCATTGTTACATTCCAGTTCAAGGTTCACTCTTCCTCCTGAAGTGCATGGAAGTTACCTTTTCTAAATTCATGGAAATCTGCAGGCAGAGATGAACTGCTAGCTACATTTTGAAACCTATAAAAGACCTTTCTGTAATCATAGTCGTGATACAGTGAAAAGAAGACCTCTTCCCACCAGGCAATTTTGAGTTTTTCCTGTATAGAAGTGTGTAAGGATAAATATTTTCTTATCAAAAAATATGACCCTTAAAAATAGCATAACATGTGAAAACTCAAATGAAGGTGAATTAAAAAAAAATATGTTCTTCCCTTATCCTGAAGAATAAGTGGGATTTTTTCTTGAACTTTTTTTGGAAGGTTTTTGATTTCCTGTAGCTAACCCTCTGATAGTCAAGTACACCTGAAGACCAGACCCTAGCAAACAGATCTCAAAGCAAGATAGGAATGGTAGGAATAATAGGAAAATACAGGATGATGGTCATTTCTAGGTTTTTGGGGGTTATGTTTTTAATTATTTGTTTGTTTGTTTTTAAGTTCAATCTCTTTCTACATATATATTTCTGTTTAAAAACTTCAGTTGCCCTGTTTTAATTGGAAAACTGGAAATTTGTACTATAGCTTGCTTGTTCATTATCTACTTTAATCTTGATCTGAACCTCACCTCTGCTTGAACAGGTTACCCAAGAGTTTGCTTGTAGATTAACTGCACACATGGAACTGTTCATAACTTTAACTGCCACAGGCTACACATTATTTAAGAATCTGGGTAATCATTGACTATTGAGATACAGACAGTAGTGTTTTCTTTCCAGAGAAAAGACACTGACTGCAGAATGCACTAGGAATCATGTCTCTATAATGTTTATCAATAATTTCTGCACAGTATCAATAATGTACAGTTGTTCATGATAAACAAATATACATATAATGGGAGTGCCTGCTCAAACATTTTTTACTGATAAAAGTGTATGATCAAAAGTATTTTGAGGCAGCCAGACTAGATCGTCTCCTGAGCTGCCTTTCAACCTCTACACTTCTGTGACTCTGAAATTAATTGTCACATTTTCCAGAAGTGTCAGGAAAGGATTTATGTAAGGGATTAATACAAAATAATTTAACTTCCTTTATTCAAATATACGAGTTACAGTACTGTAAGGAGATTTTATAAAACTCCACCTCATCTTGAACATCTTTTGTTGTGTGGAAAAGACAGATTTCAAGTCCATAATGTTGTTTACCTGCTGAATTCCCTGACACACAGTCTTCTTTCTGAGTCTTTCTGGGGTAATAAGTAGAACAAAGGAAAAAAGCCTTCAGTAATGGAGTAATATTTTTTCTCTTTTGCTTTAAAAAAACCTCTTATATAAAGGGAGAGATGCCTTGTATTTTTAGGGAAATTATCACATTTTTACTTATGTTCTTTTCCCTAATGCAGCAGTTTATCAGTGATTTAGGAAAAGTATAAAGATCCTGTTTTCACTTTAAATCTGAGTGGTAGGAATACAAGGAGAAGACTAAGTGGTAAGTTTCTTTAGATAGCACTTAACTACAGTATTTTCAGTGTTAATGTACATTGCACAAAAAGAATTGTACTTAACACTACAGACAATATATTTTTAACACACCACAAAAGTAGTTTATTATTTTCTCTTTTTCATTGACAGGAAATTATCTTGTGTATCCAGATATGTGCAATGTGATTATTTGCATTCACAGATTCATAGGAAGATAGGAAGTTCTCAGTCTTTCTGACTGTGCTACTTTTTATTTTACTATATGGTGTATATTAAATTTCACTGGCCCTCTTAGAAGTACATTTATATAGCCATCACCTAATCTAGCATGTTTTGAAGACATATTTGACATGCCGATAATGCTTAATCTGATTTATGCAGATTAATGCAGCAATCTGAGATGCTGTCAGATTTTCTCATTATTTTTCATACTATTTAGGACATGAATCATTGAAGTGATCAAGGCTTTTCTGGGATAAGTGTGATTCCAAACACAGTTGTCAGTGACTTGATTGTTAACTCTCCAATTTCAAGGATAAAGGGGTGCATTTTTTCTTTAGATTTGTTATTCTCAAATGAAATACATTTTATAATGTGTGGTACCAATATGCAGCACTTAAGTTTTGTGTGTGAAACTATGTTTATGTACAGCTCTAGATATTGCTGCAAATAATGTTTCCAACAAGGTAATAGCTCATTATTGTAACACCTTCCTGTACAATGGAGTATTTTTTCTTTTTTTCCTGTGGTTATAAATTTTTAGATGCTAATCATGTAGTTGTAGATGAACTTTCTTATGCTGAGTTGGGAAAACTATATTTTTCTTTTGAGAGTTGAGAAAGAGATACTCCTTTAAAAATTTACATCAAATACTATTTGCTGTATAAACACACTTATGCAAGTAAAGTATACCTGCTGAACGAAGTGTAAGAAAAAGCGGTTATTTACAAATGAATAGGATCTTTTATCCCCAAAACAAGATAATGAGGAGCTGGTAAGGAATGAAGATAATTTCGCTGCAAAAAACTTTTCTGTCAGTAAGTAAAATCAGAAACACTAGTATTTTATGATACTGCTAGGGCATTTTAGGATACTGCTTCATTAATTAATTTATTTTGTTAACTTGAATTGCCATTTGGTCTCTATGCTTTATAGTCTTACAGTCTGCCTTGTTAATGAGTAATTAATTGGGGTGTTTTATTCACATAGTCATTTTGGAACTATGTTTACATTATTCCAAAAGTTTTTGTGTTAACTGTATTTTTTTTTTTCACTTTAATCAATAAAAATGTGTAAAGAATGAAAATGTCAAGAGTTATATTGAGCCTGTCTCATGTATTTTCTGACAGTAATCTGCAATTAAGGACACAGTGAGATTTGCGCTTCACAGAAGTAGCTGAACTGATTTAAGTTTTTCAAAGATAGGAAGTATGTCAAAGCATCATCTTTACTGAGTTTAATCTCAGTGAAGAATGAGACTCTCTACACTTAATCTGAAAACTGGCAGTAGGAATGGTAAGGAATAAAGAAATGAGGAGTATATCGCAGGCAAAGTGTGTAGGACTTCATAAACTAAGAAGCAGCAGGACAAGAGCAATAGATCTATGGATGGAAAATGAGAACTGGTAAGAACTTGCTTTAGGGATATTAGATGAACAAGTGGATAAGGTCTTCTCCATACAGGTAGAAGCAGCCCCATGTTCAGAGGTCCTGGTCTTCATGGGGGATTTCAGCCACCCTGATATCTGCTGGAGAGACACCACAACAGGACACAAGAAATCCAGGAGATTTCTGGAGGGCACCACTGAAAATTTCCTGACCCAAGCAAAGATGATTAAGGGAGTGGAGCACCTCCCTTATGAAGAAAGGCTGAGGGAGCTGGGTCTCTTTAGTTTGGAGAAGAGGAGACTGAGGGGTGACCTTATTAATGTTTATAAATATATAAAGGGTGAGTGCCACGAGGATGGAGTCAGGCTCTTCTCAGTGGCAAACAATGATAGGACAAGGGGCAATGGGATCAAGCTGGAACACAAGAGGTTCCACTTAAATTTGAGAAAGAACTTCTTCTCAGTGAGGGTAACAGAGCACTGGAACAGGCTGCCCAGGGAGATTGTGGAGTCTCCTTCCCTGGAGACATTCCAAGCCCGCCTGGACACATTCCTGTGCGACCTCACCTAGGCGTTCCTGCTCCAGCAGGGGGATTGGACTAGATGATCATTTGAGGTCCCTTCCAATCTCAAACATACTGTGATACTGTGATACTGTAATAGAGGAACCAATGAGGAGAGGTTGGCCTCTGCTGTACTGTAGATGCACAAACAAGGAGAACTCGTTGGGACTGTGAAGACTGAAGCCCATAAGGTGATGGAGTTCAGGATCCTGAAAGGAGGGAGAAGGGCACAAAGCAAGATCATAGTGCTGGATTTCAGGAGAGCAGATTTTGGCCTCTTCAAGGATCATCTTGG